>NC_083349.1:173249079-173877079 GCF_030254825.1 Meriones unguiculatus
AATGCAAATCAAAATGACTCTGATACTACATCTTACACCCATCTGAATGGCTGAGATAAAAAAAACTCAAGTGACAGCACATGCTGGTGGGGATGTGGAGAAAGGGAACACTCCCCTATTGCTAGTGGGAGTGCAAACCATTTTGGAAATCAATTTGGCTTTTTCTCAAAAAATTGGGAACAGCTCTACCTCAAGACCCATCTATACCACTCCTGGGCATATACCCAGGAGTTTATGTTCCAGCATACAACAAGGACATTTGCTCAACTATGTTCATGGTCACCTTATTCATAACAGCCATAAACTGAAAACAACATAAATGTCCCTCAACCGAAGAATGGATACAGAAACTGTGGTACATTTACACAATGGAATACTATTCCACTATTAAAAACAAAGAAATCATGAAATTTGTAGGCAAATGGATGGAACTAGAAAAGATCATTTTAAGTGATGTAACCTCGACCCAGAAAGACACACATGGTATGTACTCACTTATAAGTGGATATTAGACCTATAGTACAGGATAAACATGCTACAATCCACAGACCCAAAGAAGATAAAAAAACAAAGAGGACCCAAGGGAGGATGCTTAAATATCATTCAGAAGGAGAAATAGAATGGATGGCAAAAGCAGTTGAAGACAGGGAACAAGGTAGGAGAGGGAGTCTGAGAAAAATGAGGATGGAGATCAGACATGGGGCTAGGAGTGGGGAGGAGAGAGAGCCTGCAGAGAGAAGAGAAACCATGGGAAGGGACTTCTCTGTGGTGAGCTGGAGATCTATGACAGGGTAGGATTCTGAGAGGATATGGGGATGACTGTAGCTGAGACTCCTGGTAGCAGGGGTCATGGAGACTGAGGAAGACACCCTCTAACTAGATAAAACTCTTAGCAGAGGAAAAAAAACACCACCCCATCCAGAAAAAGTTTGACCAAAATTTTACCCTGCCAACAAGATGTGCAGGGATGAAGATGGAGCATATTGAGTAAATATCCAGCCAATGACTTGATCAACCTAAGACTCACCTCAAGGGAGTGAGCCAACCCCTGACACTGTTAACAATACTCTGCTATGCTTGCAGACGGGAGTCTAGCATAGCTGTCCTCTGAGAGACGCCATCCAGAAGCAGACAGAAAAAGATGCTGAGACTCAGAGCCAAACATTGGGCAAAATGTAGAGATTCTTATAGAAACGTGGGGTTGGGGGAAGGATAGAAGAACCTGGAGAGGACAGGAGCTCCACAAGAAGACCAACAGAGCCAACTAACCAGGGCCCAGAGGGGCTTGCAGAGACTGAAGCACCAACCGACAACCACACATGGACTGGACCTAGGATCTCTACACAGATGTAGCCAGTGGGCATCTCAGTTTTCATGTGGATTTCCTAGTAAAGATAACTAGGCTGTCTCTGACATGGACTCTGTTGGCTGCTTTCTGATCACTTCCCCATGGTGGGGCTGCCTTGCCAGTCCACAGGGGAAAGGGATGAGCTTAGTCCTGATGTGACTCAATATGCTGGGATGGGTAGGTAGCGGGGGCGGGTGGCAGGGCTCCCCTTTTCTGAGAAGTAAAAGAGGGGTTGTAAGGGGAAGAGGGAGGGAGGGTGGGACCAAGAGGAGAGGACGGAGGGGGCTATGATAGATATGTAAAATGAATAAATAAATAAATTAATTTAAAAAGACTTTACTGGAGGTAGGAAGATTATCATGAGAAAAGTGCATCAGGGATTACCACAATGAGAGACTTTTAATTAGAACCTCAAGGCTTGGATATCATGGAGGGGAGGAAACTAGAAATGGTGCCTAATCTTATTCACAATGAGATGTAACCAGGGCACATTGCCAACACTGCCCTCTCTGTTTCCATAGCTAGGAGTCATTCATGCAAAAGCTTGGTCAGGTACACAGAGAGCCATTTTTATTACCAACCAGCTGGTCCTCAGAGGGTGAGTTCTTATGTCCATCTTCTCACCCGTACTCGACCCCCTCTGTTCTCTTCAGAATTCCTACTGTTGCCTTGAGTATCACCCCTGCTTCAGCAGCTACCTCCATTTCTTTCTTTCTCCTTCTTTTTCTTCTTTTTTTATCATAGTGCATCATGGGAGCGATTTTTTTTTTTTTACCAGCTATCTTAAGAGTGAGGCTGTCTACAGTAACCGGAAGTTTCTTCACTCATCCCCAAGGCCCACATGTCCTGCTTTCTCTTCCCCGTCTTTGCTTCTTTACCCCACCACTTACTTCTGAAGATCTTTCCAGACATGCATGCCTCTTCTACCGTCGCAGTACATATTCCTCTTCCTCTGGAGCACTCTTCTCCAGGGAACTGCAGGTGGCACATCCTGCACTGCACAATTTCCACAACTTGAAGAAAGATGTGAGAGAAGATGATTCTACCAGGAGAGAGCCCATCTCCCCTTCCAAGTGTAAAACCTGCTTAGAGCTGGAAGCATCCCCACTCCAAACCCCATCAAAGCATGGCCATGTGCCTCTGTTAGCATGGGTGAAATAAGGGTGCTGAGAGCTTGTGGTCTCAGGGGCTTCAGTGTGGAGGATGGGCAGGGATAGAAAGGAGAAGGCATAGGAAAAGAGAAACATGTTAGTGCCAAGATGGTCAGGCTAGGATCTCTTTGCACTCACCATTGTTATTTTCATGAACCAGTACTTTATCAGCTGTTTAGATGAGAGAAAGAGAATAAGCCAGCATTTCTGTCTGAGATTTACCCTCTCTTTACACTCCATCTCCCCTCAGGGCTCATTTTGCCTTCTAGCCTGGAGTTTTTGAGGCTTTTTCTAGCCCCATAAAGCTGCTTATGTCAGCTTGTAACCCCCCCCCATTTCTTTTTCATCTTCATTTCTTTAGGACCTCTTAGATTCTTCTTCCCACTCTTAAGGGTTATAGCATAGATAAGAAGGAAGCGGATAAATACAAATGGTTTTAATTTCATTTCTTCCTTCAGTTGAACCTCTGTGAAAGTATCACCTGAGTTCTGACAACAGACCTCTGAAATTTAGGAGGTTGCTACCTTAGACTTGGCCATCTGGTTTCTGTGAACTTTACATTCCACTTCTCTGGTCTGTTGTTCTTGCCTTCAGCTTTGCCAGTTCTTTGTCAGCCCTAAAGACACCCCCCACCCTGGCTGTATCCTGTCAGAAGAGGCTGATGAATGTGGGAATTACTGAATGTGGTTTACTTTTAGTCACTCCCCCCATCCCAATCCACTCATCCTTGATTCTCCTCCCGTCTTCTTATTCACTTCTCACACTCACGTCTACTCACATTTGTTAATATCGCCTGAAAGTGACCCAGAGAAAACTGTTGAAAAACAAAAAGATAAAAATCATACTCTCTGCAGAGTATAATTTTACAACCCTCATTTCACAGCTTCTAGGAATCTCTCAATCTGTTGGCAAACAGTCTACTTCCTCCTTTGAGCAAGAGGGCTTTGGTTAAGGTCCCAGTGACCGGATAAAGTGTCGGTGAGAGGCATGGCACAAAGGGCCACTTTTCTTGCTGGGTTGCCAAGGCTGGCCTTCATCATGGGAGTTCTTCCCCGTTCCTGGATCCTGGACTATCTCACTAACTGGTAACTCTCATGACTCACCCCTCAAATAGCAGAGTAAGATGAGACATTTCATTAAGTGGGGCTTGCCCATTTTGGAGGCCGAAAGGTTTAGGTTAGGACAGGACACGTCACTATTTATACAGTGATGAGGCTGGGTTTCTTCAATAGGAGTTGGGGGTGGGACACTGAGTAAGTCATTGAAAGGCATACCCTGATGCCAGAAAACTCAACTCGCAAGTCTTTTTGTAACTTGGGGAAAAGAGAGACTGGCTAGGAAAGTCCTGGCCATTCCAGCCATGTCTCAGGATTCTGATACCGAGCTCTGTAGTTTTGTCATTGTATCATTCTGTGAAAGGACACAGAATAGATCAGGGTTGGATCAGTGGGATCAGAGTGACCTACACCAAGGTACCTGAGAGAATACACAAGAACAAAGAATCAGAATGCAGGAAGGCTTAGAGTCTTATGAAATATGTGCTTTCTGGAAATGGAGGTGAGAGGAGCAGAAAGGTTGGGCTCCAAGACCCTGCTGGAGGACTCTCACGAAGGCAGTGGAGCTCCTGTCAGTCATTCTGGAAGGGAGCAGACCAGGAGGTAGAAGAGGAAAGCTGAGAAGGGAAATGTTTCCCTTTTTTGATGGTTCAGATTGAGGCTTCAATTAGGAGAGAGATAAGTTTATCCTCCTAGATATCTGGGGAGATTAGGTAGGGCGGTGGCTGGATGTATTTCCTATGTAGAGGATAGAACCTGAAAATGTAAGGAGCTATATATAACCCTTCACTCTAGGTTTTTTTTTTTTTTTTAGCTTTTTTATTTTTCCTTGCAGAGAACCAAGGATCGGGGCTACATCCTGGCTTAGGGAAAATCCACAGGGAAGAGAATTAGCTACTGGAAGACAATGCATTGTGATCTGGCACAACACACTCCATAGCAAAAGTGAATAGAGATCTGAACAAGGTATACGGATCCATGCTGGTTTGGAGATTATCATAAGCCCAAAGAACTAGTTGGCACCTTTAAAAATGGCTGACGAGAGATACACAGCAGGTGACTTTTTCCCTGGGAGCACCTACTACCCTATTAAAGTGGCATCATTTAAGGTTCATGTGTTAAACATTTCTGTGCACATGCATGAACTACTATGCTTGGCCAGTATAATTCCTTCTCAGGTCTCCTACAGAGACTTTTCCTGGAGTAGGCATCAGCTTTTTGCTTCTGTTTTCAGTGTAGCTCCTTTGATCCCTGAAGACCTTCTAACCCTTTTATAGCCATTCTATAACACACACACACACACACACACACAGAGAGAGAGAGAGAGAGAGAGAGAGATAGAAAGAGAAGCATAATGCATGATTTACTAGCTAATGTTAGTGATTAAAATAAGAATAAAAGAAAATGTGATTGACAATAGCCAAGTGAACTCAGGAGTACTTGGTGAACTAAAGCCATGGAAACTGATGTAGTTCTTGAATTTATTGTTATTCAATAAATTCTCACATTGTGAAAAGAAACAAATGCCCTCATCTGTTTTTTTTTTTTTTTTTTTTTGCCATATTTTATACATATTTAAAACATGGATCCAGGGGACTGCCAAGATAGCTCAGTGAATGAAGTGCTTGCTGTTAAGCCTAACAGCCCAAGTTCAGTCCTCAGAATACACATGGTGAATGTACAGAACTGCCTCCTGCAAGCCGTTCCCCAACACAAATGCACAGCAGGTAGTACACACATGTTCTCCTATTCCCAAAAGAATAAATAAATAAATAAACGTAAAAAAAAAAAAAACCAAACAGAAGTAAATAAGTAAAATGACAGAATTGCCGAGTTAAAAATCTTTTATTAAGTTTGTTCTTTGGAAATATATATGTATATATATCACACACATGTATTTTTATGCATATGTATCCAGTACATTCTTATTACAGTCACCCTTGTACCTTTGTGACTCCTTCTATCCTGCCTTCCTTTTTACAAATTCCTTTCACACATACAGGTGTTTTTGTCTGGTTTTGTGACCTACTGAATTCAGCCAGGGCCACTTGTGTTACCATTGGTTTGGAACTATGCACTGGAACTTAATGTCTCTCTACTGAGCAAAGAACTTGAAGACGATTGCTGTCCTTCTTTCAGAATCCATTAGAAGTCCATAGTTCAGCAAGGAAGGGTAGGACCACTCCTTATCTCACTCCTTATCGGCCACCGATTATTGACAGAGGCAGTCTAGTGCAGGCCTAGAGTCTGACTGAAGCTCTCCCAGGAACACTGGCTTTCAGTGCCAGATTGGGAGTGCTGAAGCATCAAGTGTGGACTGAGCAGCTACAGGGTTCTTAGGCCCTCCAGCAGGAGACAGCCATTGATCATGAGATCATGATTCCAGTGGCCGTATTTTGTGTTTAGTGGTGAGCATTGGGTCATCACATTCTTAATTCATGTTTTTTTTTTATTTTCTTGCAAAGTATCAAGTTTCCATATGACTTTACAATGCACTCTTCAATTTGATCAACTTTTCCTCCTTATTCCCTCCCCTTCCTCATTCCTCTACTTTCATACCTGCTTAATATTTCCTCTTCCCAGAATTCCCTGCTCTGTCTTCATATCACCTATATTCTGCTAGCCCACCTCCCTTGAAGCATCTTCCACTCTAAAAACCCTTTACTAATTTCCTGGACTCTTTTAAAAATGATTACTTTATTTTTAATTATTTGTATGTACATGCATATGTATATGTGAGTGCAGGTGTCTGTGGAGGTTAGAAGAGGGTGTTGAACCTCTTAGAGCTTGAGCTGCATAGATGGTTGTGAGCTGCTTGATGCACATGATGGGAGACAGACTCAGGGCATCTCCAAAAGCAGCGGGTGCTCTGAACTGCAGGCTCGTTTCTTGCCTTCTACAGGTTTTCTAAGTTGAACACAGAAATCTAAAGACTGGAAACCCGGATCTGCATATGAAAGGGAGCATCTGTACAGGGTTGTCTCTCTGGGCCTGAGAGGCCTTGCTCAGGATAATTATTCTAGTTCTGTCTACTTTCCTGTAAGTTTTTTAATTTTGTTTTTCCTTACAGTTAAATAAAATTTCATTGTATTTACTTACTATATTTTTTTTAACCATTCATCCATTGATGAATGGTTGATTTTTTTAAAAATTGATTTTGCTGTTTCTTTGTTTTAAAATAGATCTTGGGCTGGTGAGATGGCCCAGTGGGTAAAGTCACTTGCCCTATGAGCCTTGTGGCCTAGGTTCAATCACTGAGACTCACATAAACGTGGAAGTGGAATTGGGGAGAGAACTGACTCCACAAAGTTGTCCTCTGACCTCCACATGTGTACTGTTGCATGTGTACACACACACACACACACACACACACACACACATGCACACGCACAAACACATCCTGCACATACACAGACACACAATAAAATAAATTTATTCTTCATAAGATACAGAAAAACTTATTTCATTTGTCCATGGGAATGTTTTCACTTAGTAAGTGGTAGAGCTGGAGAAATGAGATCTCAATGTGGACAGATTGCCTGTGTGATAAGGGGAATAAGAAAGACAAAAAAAAAAAAAAAAAGCCCAGCTGTTGTTCCAATGCAAAGCTTCATCTTCCTGGAATCTACCCAATGCCCTTAGGATGTGTACTAATGACCCAAGGTGGTAAGAACAATTTCTTCTTCATCAGGGTTTGAATCAGATAAGAACAGCCTATCTCATTTGCCTCAGGTAAGTAAAGAACACAGCTATGCATGACAAGGACTAAAATAAATTAGGTTTCCACCTCCTTGAAGGAGACAGGATAAAGGAAATATATAAACAATATATACTTATCCAAGAAAGGACACTTTCTTGATTTGTATAAATGTCAAGGACATCACCAAGATGACCTTCACATAAGCTTCCATAAGCTTCCACGAGCAGCCACACACACATAAAATATTTTCCAAGGAGGGAAGGATTTGAGGTAGGGCATCACAGTAGTAGGGTGTAGCAGAAATAAATAAGGAGGGGTACACTGCAAAGGGCATGGAAGTCAACTAACTTTACATTGCTAGCCTCACCTTCCTCACACAGAGGCAACGAAGCAGAGATGGAGGAACAGAGGGGGTGGGGTAAAAGAGTAGAGGGGAAAGGAGAGAGGAGGGAGAAAAGAGGAGAGAAGAGAGGGGAGAGGGGATGAATCTCCTTCTGGGGCAGGAATGTGGACTGAGAACAAACCCCAACAATACCTTGCATTAAGCAAGCCCTTATGCTCCAAACTCCAAGCACGAACATTCCATCTGCAGGACAACACTCTCAGCACTGGGATCCAGGCAGTGTCTATAGACCCCAGATCAAGGCTGACCCCGGACTTTGAGACTGACTTAGTACCAGGGGTTCCTTTGGCCTGAGGTCAGCCCATGTGGACCTACACTACAGATTAATACCTATGTCCCATGTAATGATTGCTCTGCTTGTCATGGAAGATATTTGATTGGCATGGTATAGAATTTTATGTGAAGAGAATAAAATTCTTCTTGTATTTAGCTTCTTTAATTCCCTGTAATATTTTCATTCTAGAGGAAGGAAAAAACATAATTTTATGCAAAGTTTTACCAAAAAATGTTCATAGAAACCTTATCTGTAACAGCTCTAAACTGGAAAGAACACTGATTTTTTTCTCAAATGGTAATGGGTAAATGAATAATGGTATAATGGAGGATTATGCAACAACAAAAAA
Source organism: Meriones unguiculatus (assembly GCF_030254825.1). Lineage (NCBI taxonomy): Eukaryota > Metazoa > Chordata > Mammalia > Rodentia > Muridae > Meriones > Meriones unguiculatus. The sequence continues at coordinate 173,257,360 of NC_083349.1, forward strand.
AAGAATGAACAATTGATAAATTTAACAAGAATATTATACATAATGAAAAACGTGGCTCAAAATGATAGGTACTGTATGATTCCATCTGTGGGACGTTCTCAGAATGACAGAACTGTATGAGTGGCAAGCACACCATTGCTCCAGAGCTGGGTGGAATGTCTGACTGGAGCAGCACAGAGGTTCTTGACAATGATGGACAGCATGTGTCTTCCTTTTGGAAGATTTTACACAAAGTATACAGTGCTGAAATTCCATAGTGATAATGCTACAATGAGCATATGTCAAAACTGACAAACTCGAATAAGTTGACATTTAACACTATTGTATATCTCTTAGAAAATGCATCATGGTGATTGAAGACGGTACTGTTGGGAAAGCCACATGAAAGTAACACAGAAACTATTTTCAACTTTTTGCAGTTCTTTTAAAATTTAAAAATAAACTTGTTTTTATAAAAAAAAAAACAGTGTACTTAATTTTTGACATTTTATTACATATCTGGGTCTGTGGAAAACTGATACACACTCATGATTGAATTACTGATCAACAACCATGACCTATTTTTCCGTTTATGTTGGATCTTGTTGACTATTTTTATTCCTTACCCCCTAGAAAGCGTGTTCAGATTAGATTAGATTTCTTTCTAGATACTCGGGACATTGTTCCGGGAATAGCCTGAGATACAGAGTACGCTGTTAAGACCAGAACATCAACTTCTTGAACTGAGGACACTTTGATAATAAAGTCCAGATGGGCAGTAGATGAGAGGCAAAAAGCTTACCCATGCGAGAAGAGGGACCAGGTGTACTCAAATGAGCAGCACTAGAAAGTCTCTGCAGCATTCAGCAGTGGGTGGAGATAGAAAAAAAAAAAAAAGCCATGAGAACGTTTGGGAGAACCAGCCAAACCAAAGAAAAGAAACCATCTGTACAGGGTTGGAGGATGCCTCCAAAGGTGATAGTTTAAGGTCACAAGAGGCCTTTACTCCCAGGCTAAGAAACTACCTGAGCAAGTATTATGTTCTGAAAAGTAAAACTAGTTTACTCAGTGTTAGAGTCAAAGTCAAGGTCTGTATATACTAGCTGAGTTCCCCATCACTTTGCCCACCTCCCCCAGCCCTAGACAGGGAGTTTCTTATGACATACTCATCTCTCTCTCTCTCTCCATCCCATAGAAATGTCTAGAATGTAGTTCCAAAGTTACTCTTCTGGGTTGGCTTATTTCTGTTACACTTGGATTGGTTGCTACCAAGCACCTGGCTCTCTGTTGTTCTAAAATTAATATAATAGTCAAGTATTAGTCTAATGGAAACATCTTTTTTACTTTTTGTTGTGAATTTATTTTTGGACTGCCCGTTTCCCCATCTGCTTGCTATTCTGTTTTCTGTCCCACTTCTTGTCACTAAGTGTCACTTCTCTGGCTTTATAATGTGTACTTTGGTTTAGATGTGGTTTGGATCCCTGAGAGTAAGTGAGAAATAGTATTCTGAGGGAAAAGCATGCCAATGCACTATTCATTACCAAATGGTCAGCTCTGAACACACGTACAAGTAACATTACACAGAATGAACATATATTCAGCAGTGTGTGTGTCCCACTTACTCTCAACATTCCTTAGTTGGCTGTAGTTCTTTATGTAGGACTAAAGGCTTAGGAGCTCCCCCCACCAATGTTAACATGTCTATTGCCATTCTTGTTTAGCTCATATTGAGGTAGTCATGTTGGTGAGAATTTATGGGTGGAGCTGCAGACATTTTTTTTTCAAGCTTTCTGTTTATTAAACAGATTAAACAGGCGATTGTGGTGTGTCTCAGCCCTAGCACACATCTTTTTTAAAATTAAATTTAATTTATTTTATATGCATTAGTGTGAAGGTGTTAGATCCCTTGGAATTGGGGGTATAGACAGTGGTGAGCTGCCATGTGGGTGTTGGGAATTAAACCCAGGTCCTTTGGAAGAGCAGACAGTGCTCCTACTGCTGAGCCATCTTTCCAGCCCAGCTTCAGACATTCTTAGTAGACACAATCTCACAGAAAACTATTGATCCTCTGGCCTCTAAGTCTTCTTGTTGACTCTTCCACAATGATCCCTGAGGCTTAGGTGCAGAAGTTGTGTGGTGAATAGATACATCAGTTGGAGCTGGGCTTCCCAACTCTGCATTTTGATTAGCAGGGTTTCTTTTTAATGGTCTCTGTTGTAAAGGGAACTTTCCTAGATGAGGGGCGAGAACTGTGCTTATCTGTGGGAATAAGGGCAAATATTCAGCATGTAGTTAGGGGTTATAATGGTTTTGTAAAGTGTTGTGTGTACGTTCTCCTGCTTGATTCATGATTTCAGTAGTTCTAGGTAGCTGGAGGCTTCTAGGACCAGCAGGCCTTCCTCCCCCTTTGAAGCTTCCATGTAGCCTGTTGGTACCAGGAGAACTAGTCCCGAGGGAGGGGGCTTTTAGGTCAGTTCCATTTCAAGGCCCTCTGTGTCTGAAGTGCATGGTGTCTTACCTTCAACCTCTGGGGACAACTAAGGACAGTAGCAATGGTTTGTAATGTTTGGGGAGTTTCTTGGACAGTCTTGACCAACAACTCTGATGACGATTTCTGATGAGTTTTGTCATGTGAACTTTGGCTTTCGGAGGAAGCATTGTCAGATCAGGTGGAAGATTTCATTTAAACTCTGCATACAATTAAACTATACTACACACACATACACATACACACATACATATGGACTTGTGTGTATTATAGGTATTTAAAGTATTTAATAGTATGATTTTTATGACCTTTTAAGACATCCTTATTATTTTTTATCTTCATCCTCTCCCCCCCCTTTTTTTTTTTACATTTCTCTCCCTCCCTGTGCCTAAAGTCCCCCTTTCTCTCTTTCTCCAATCAGATAACTTGTGCCTTGCTATTCCCCTTTCTATTAATCCTCAAGACCCCAGCTCCCAGCAAAGGTCCCTTTTTACTTTCCTGATTTCTGTGGTTACTCCCAGATATGTACTCACATCTGAAGATTTGGAATTAAGAGCCTCAGATGAGAGATAACATGTGACATTTGTCTTTCTGTGTATGCGTTACCTCACTTGGTATCATCTTTTCAAATTCCATTTATTTACCTGCAAATTTCATGTTTCCATTTTTCTTTAGAGCTGAATAGTAATGCATAGTGTCTATGTAGTACATTTTTATTATCCATTCATTGTTTGAAGGACATTTAAGTCATTTCCACATAGCTATCATGAACAGAGTAGCAATTAACATGGCTGGCCCAGCACATATGAAGTAGGATGTTGAGTGCTTTGGGCACATGCCGAGGAGTGGAATAGTCATGTCACATGGCAGATTTATTTTTAGCTTTTTGAGCATTCTCAACCCTGATTTCCAGAGTGACTGCGTCACTACAAAATCCCACCAACAGTGAATGAGGTTTGCTCTTCCTCCAAATCCAGGTCAGCACTTGGTGGTTCTTTGGTTGATCTTTGCCATTCTAGTGGATAAGATGAAATCTCAAAATTATTTTAATTGTTAGGAATGATGACCATTTTCTTAGCTAAACTCTCCGTTCAGGTTCCAGGACCAGTTTTGAAATAGGTTGGGTTTTTTTATTGTTTATTTTTGTGTTCTTTATAGTCTGAATATTAATTCTCTTCCATTCTTTGGTCTCCTCTTCAACCAGTAGATTTTCCCCCTTAGTTGTACATAAACTTTTTAGTTTTATGAATTCATTTATCTATTGTTGGCTTCAATTCTTGGGCAAATTTAGTCCTATCCAGAAACTTTTTTCCTTCATCCTTATCATATAGAAAGCTGCCTATGTTTTCTTCTAGAAATTTTTGTGTTTCAGGTTTCAGCTTTTTACATTAAGTCTTTGATATATTTGGAGTTAGGTTTTTTCCATGGTGGTAGATATAGGTCCAATGTCATTCTTCTGCATGTGGACATCCAGTTTTCCTAGCACCACTTGTTGAAAATGTGTTATTTTTTTTCCCAGTTTTTGACAGATTTGTTAAATATTAAATAGAAGACTTTATGTGTACTCATATTTTGGTTTTCAATTTTGTTCTATTGGGCTACATGTCTGATTTTGTACTAGTACCATGCTGTTTTTATTATTATGGCTCTGTAATATATCTTGAGATCTGGAATTTCTCCAGCATTGTTCTTTTTGTTCAGAATTGTTTTGGCCATCTGGGGTCTTTTGTGGTTCCATATGAACTTTATGATAGTTTTTCTATTCTGTGATTAATGAGATGGGTATTTTGACTGAGATTGCATTGCATCTGTAAATAACTTCTGGTAAGTGTTCATTTTCGCATTATTTTTGTTTTTTACAAATATGAGTATGGGGTGCATTTTCATTGACTTTATCTCTTTCTTCAAAGACTTAAAGTTTTCACTGTAGAGGCACTTTACTTTCTTGATTTGATTTATCCCTAGATATTTTGTATTTTTTGAGGCTATTGTGAATGGGAGTGTGCCCACAACTCTGCTTCTATATGTTTGCTGTTCCTGTATAGAAAAGCTATTGATTTATGCAGGTTGATTCTGTATCCTGCCACATTGCTGAATTTGTTTATCCTCTCTTGAAGTTTTCTGGTAGAATATTTGGAATTTCTAACGCATATATGTCATCTACAAATAGGATAGTTTGATTTCTTTCTCTATTTGTAGCCTCTCAATTTTCTCCTCTTGTTTTATTGCTCCACCTAGTGTTCTGAGCCCAGTACTGAAAAGAGAATGGGAATAGTGGCTATCCTTCCTAACTTCAGTGTGATTGCTTCAAGTTTTCTCCAGTTAGGATATTGTTGGCTATTGGTAGCTTTTATTATGTCGATATGTGTTCCCTCTAGGACATGTACCATGAAATGTGTGTTAGATTTTGTCAAAGGCTTTTTTGTATCCATCGAGATAGTCGTGTGATGTTTTCCTGTATAAGTCTACTCAGGTGGTCTATTACATTTATTGACTTGTATGTGTTGAACCATCCATGATTTCAGAGATAGAGTCAGCTTACTCATAGTGGATAATCTTTTGACATTTGTCTGTATTCTGTTTCCAAGTGTTTTATTAAGAACTTTTGTTCTATTTATTCACTTATTTATTCACTTTGCATTCTGATCGCAGACCACCTTCTTCCTCTCCTCCCAGTCACACACTCCCGCCCCTCCCTCATCCCTTCCTCCTCTTTTCCTGAGAGAAGGGGAGCCCTCTTTCCCCATTAGTACCAACCCACCCTGGCACATTGAGTTACAGCAGTACTAAATGCATTCCTTTCCCACTGAGGCCAGACAAGGTATCCCAGCTATGGGAAAGGGATCCAAAGGCAGGCAACATAGTCAGAGACAGCCCATGCTCCAATTGTTAAAGCTGCACATCTGCTACGTATGCATCGGGGGGCCTAGGTCCAGCCCACGCATGCTCTTTTGTTGGGAGTTTAGTCTCTATGAGGCCCACATGGTCCCAGGTTAGTTTACTCTGTCTTCGGTGGTTTCCTTGACCCCTCCAGCTCTCCTACTCTTCAACAAGACTTCCTGAGCGCCACCTATTGTTTGACTGTGGGTCTCTGCATCTGTTTCCATAAGCTTCTGGATGAAGCCTCCCTGAAGACAGTTATGCTAGATTCCTGTCTGCAAGCATAGCAGAGTATTATTAATAGTGTCAGGGGTTGGCTTTCTCCCATGAGGTGGGTCTCAACTTGGGCCTGTCATTGGTTTGCCATTCCCTCAATATCTGCTTCATCTTTACCTCTGCACATCTTGTAGGCTGAACAAATTTTGGGTGGAAGGTTTTATGGGTGAATTGGTGTCCCTCTCCCTCCACTGAAAATTTCTCCTGGCTACAGGAGGTGGCCCCTTCAGGTTCCATATCTCCTGTGACTAGGAGTCTCAGTTAGGGTCACCTCCATACACTCCCAGGAGCCTCCCCCATCTCAGGTCTCTGGCTCATCCGAGAGATGCCCCATCACTGTTTTCCATTTTGCCCCCCCCAGCCCTTCCTCTCCACATCTGTTCTCCAACCTGTTCCCATCCCCATTCCCTCTCCCACCCAAGTCCCACCTCTATCCTCATCTGATGTCTATTTTATTTTACCTTCTGAGGGAGATGTTGTGGATATAAACATGGTTTTGTTTTGGTCCCAGATGTGGGATGTGGGATTGATTTAGATGGTCCACAGCAGGAGGCTATTTGCCTCATGAGGGCTCTTAGAGGAGCTCTTTTCCAGCTGCAGATAGTTTAAATCTGAGGACTCTGGAGAAAGACTAAATGCCAGAGCCCAGAGAGTGAAGATGGGAGAAAACAATGCTGCTCCTGCTACCCCATTGCTGCTCCCAGTTCTGTTGTGAGACAAGAAGTTGGAGATCTCCTGAAATGAGATTGGACTAGCTCCAAGAAACCAACTGAACCTCACTGGCAACTAAGAGGACTGCACCCCTTCTCCCACTAACTCTTCCTCTCTCATGTCTGGTGATGTGGTGTTGGAAGGGATTGGGGTGAAGTAGGGAGAAAAATATATAAGAAACATAAATAAAAAAATTTAAAGTATAACAACAAGGAGATGCAAATATCCTCCCTCTGGGCCTCCTTGTTATTTAGGTTCTTTGGGTCTGTAGATTGTAGCATGGTTATCCTGTACTTTATGGTTAATATTCAATTATAAGTGAGTATATACCATGTGTGTCTTTCTGAGTTTCAATGACTCAAGATGATCTTTTCTAGTTCCAATCATTTGCTTGTAAATTTTATAATTTTTTTGGTCTTAATAGCTGAGTAGTATTCCATTGTGTAAGCTTACAACATTTTCTTTATCCATTGAGGGACATCTATGTTGTTTCCAGTTTCTGATGAATAAAGCTGCTGTGAACATAGTTGAGCAAGTGTCTTCATGGTATGGTGGAGCAACTTTTGGGTATATGTCCAGGAGACAAACAGCTGGGTCTTGAGGTAGAGCTATTTCCTATTTTCTAAGCAACCCACAGACTGAATTTCCAAAGTGGTTGTACAAGTTTATATTCCCACCAGCAATGGAGGAGGGTTCCCCTTTCTCCATATCTTCACCAGCATGCACTGTCACTTGAGTTTTTGTTCTTAGCCATTCTGATGGGTTCAAGATAGAATCTCAGAGTCATTTTGATTTGCACTTCCCTGATGATTAAGGATGCTGAAAAATTTTAAAAATAAATTTATTCATTTATTCATTTTACATTCTGATCACAGCCCCTTCCTTCCTCTCCTCCTGGTCCCACCCTTCCTTGCCCTGCCCCCTTCTGCTCAGAGAATGCAGAAAACCCTTAATTTTTTGATTCATAATCTTCTTGTTGTTCTTTATAATTTATTCACTTTGTATCCCAGTTGTAGCCCTCACCCTCATCTCCTCCAGGTTCCATCCATCCTTCCTTTTCTTCCCCTATCCCTCTCCCCATGTCCACTGATAGGGGAAGTCCTCCCCCCCAGTGTCTGACCCTAGTCTATCAGGTCCCATCAGGACTGCCTGGATCCTCTTCCTCTTTGTGCTGGCTAGGTTGCCCCACTAGGGAGAAGTGATCAAGGAGCAGGCAACTGAGTTCATTTCAGAGACTGTCCTCTTACGAGGGGACCCACATAGAGATTGAGCTGTCTATATGCTACACAGACAAGTATGTATCCTGGTTCAAGTGTGGACCTGGAGTATGAGAATAGATTTAGCTGTGTGGAAAAGTTAGATTTGGCCTGGGAAAGGCTTGTGGGTGGGGCTGGCAGGGAAGATCCTGGCAGAATCCTGGAGATCAGTTGTGGTGAAGACAGAGTTCATTGTACTAGGCCTGAGTACTGGATGTGGGACCCAGGCTAGATTTAGTGGTTGGGAAGGGTTTGTGGAAGAGAGAGCTAAGCAGATTTACTCACTAGACCCTGGAGAAGGATGTGCAGATTCTGGCTCGGTAGAGGTTGGATGTGATGCAGAAGAGCTAGAGTTTATTTATTTATGTATTTATGCATCTATCTATCTATCAATCGTCTGTCTATCTATCTATCATCTATCTAGTGTGTGCACACACATGCTCTGAGGAGAACCTAGTTTATGTGCTGCAAGTCTGAAGGCAGTAGTAAAAGTAGGTATAATTCAAAGTCATCTTTGCTCTGGGCAGTAAGGGGCAGGCTGCAGCTACAAGAGGGAGGAAGAGAAATCTGTGAAAGCTACACGATTACAACAGACATGCTTATCAACTCTGTGTCTGAAGAGGTAGAGACTGAATGGTGGCTGAGGCCCATCCTTTGGGAATCAGAGAAAGGCAGCTAGAGGGTTTGTGATCTAACAGGGAATTCACACAATTTTGAAGACCAGTCTGTCTTCAAAAGGTGCCAGGCCCTAAATTATACTTGAGACTCAGAAGGTTGTGCAGTTGGTCAGAGTGGCACAGGCATCTGAGGGTACTTAGCCCTCTCCGTTCATACCTTCTCAAGTGTCTCTTTCCTCAAACCTAACATGGACCATTTTACCTCCTTCAATTAAAAAAATTGTTACAGGGTTAGGCTCACTACATAGCCCTGGTGGTCTTGGAATTCACTGTGCAGACCAGGTCAGGCTCGAACTCATAGAGTCCCACTTGCCTCTGCTTCCCAAGCACTGGAATTAATGGTGTGAGCTACAACACCTGACATGAATAAAATATTTTGATTACTGTTGTCCTTTGTTGTCAAATGGCTCTTGCATTATACACTTTACCCATTGGTCCAGTCCTTAGAATTCAGGGGTTAGAGCCTGCTGAATGTTATCTCATCACTCCCCCCCCCATTTCTATCCAAGGCATTTCTTGCAGAACTCTCAGCTCTCTTTTGGTTGTGAGCCTAGCCTTTAAGGATGAGCCATCTCTCCAGCCCAACTCTCAGCTCTTTTGTGGGAAACAGACATCTCCAATTTCTTTCTTTTTCCTTTATAAAGTTTCCTCTTATACTTCATATCCACAAATGTTTTCAAAATTTTTGTTTTTAAAAAATTGTTAGTATCTAAGTCACATTTTTAGTGATTTCCCCCCTCATTTTATGTGCATTGGTGTATTTCCTGCATGTATGTTGCATTAGGATGTCAGATACCCTGGAACTGAAGCTACAGGTGGTGTGCCCTGCCATGTGGGTACTGGGAATTGATCTCAGGTCCTCTGGAAGAGTAGCCAGGGCTCTTAATTGCTGAGCTGTCTTGTGATCTTTCCACGAGCCCACGAAGTCAGGACAAGCACAAGACAAGGAGTGTGCCTGGAATGGCTGGCAAGCACTGTACAGGGATCACACATTCTGGGAACCATGTCAGGGAGCTAGTTCAACTTTAATTCCAGAGAACAAAGGCTATATACCCCCCTGTGAAGGAGACAAGGGATTCAAGAATAGGTGTACATAATTGGTCAGAACTAGGCACTTTCAGGATGCTTAGTTTGCATTAAACAACATGCTCCTATCATATAAATGGAAACAAGGTACCTAATTTTCCTATAGGCACAGAGAGTGTAGAGCTAGGCAGGAGCTGTGTCAAAGGCCATATATAAAATGTGGTTGGGGCATCTGTCTAAGTCAGGCAGAGAGCAGAAGACCCTGCTTGGGAGAAGGAGTCGTGCACCTTAATGTTGACCTTGGAATGACTGTCTGGACTGGGAGGACTGCAATGTCAAACAGCAGGGTCCTTTCAACATCGTCTCTCCAGCTTTTAGCCAAGGTAATGTATAAAATAGTTTATTTGGGGGCTCACTTAACACTTTCAGTGAATGAGCCATGCCTACCATAATGGGAAGTGTGACAGCAGACAGGCAGGCATGGTGCTAGAACAGTAGCCCAGAGCTTCTGTATTGAAATAGCAGCCACTAGGGAGAGAGAGACAGACAAAGAGACACACAGAAAGAGACAGAGAGAGACACACACAGACACAGAAAAACACAGAGAGACAGAGATGGAGAGACAAGGAATAAGAGAGTGTTGTCTGGAAACTTCAAAGCCTACTTTCAGGGTCACACCTTCTTCAAGGAGGATACACCTCTTAATTTTTCCTAAACAGTTTCAACATCTGAAAATCAAACATTCAAATATATGAGCCCATGGGAGCCATTCATGTTCAAACTACCACAGTTAGTATATGGATCTTTTCAATTTGTGTTATTCTGTAGTAGATTTTTTGAATGAGTTTAATGTAAAGAATTTTAAAAAATCTTAGTTAACCCAGGAGAGGATGCTTAAATCTCACTCAGAAGGAGAAATTGAGTAGACATCAGAAGTGGTTGAAGAGAGGGAACAAGGTAGAAGAGGGAGCACAGAGAGAAATGAGGGGGATCAGACCTGGGGTAAATAGGGGTGGGAAGACAAGAGGCCTGCAGAGAGAAGAGAAACCATGGGTGAAGGCTTCCCTGTGACAAGCTGGAGACCTAAGACAGAGTAGGCTTCTGGGAGGATATGGAGCTGTCCCTAGCTGAAACATCTAGTAGCAGGGATCATAGAGACTGAAGAGGACATCCTCTAATTAGACAGGACTCCTAGTGGAGGGAGGGGAACACCAACCCACCCTCAAGAACTTTGACCCAGTTTACCCTGCCTACAAGGTATGTAAGGATAAAGGTGGAGAAGAGACTGAGAGACTGTCCAAACAATGTCTAGCCCAAGTGGAGACCTACCCCACTGTTGAGAGCCAACCCCTGACACTATTAACAATATTCTGCTGTGCTCACAGACAGGAGCCTAGCATAGCTGTCCTCTGAGAGGCTCCACCCAACAGCAGATTGAAACAGATGCTGAGACTCACAGCCAAACATTGGGTAAAGTGTAGGGAGTCCTGTGGAAAGGTGGGGCTAAGGATGAAAGGACCTGGAGGTGACAGGAGCTCCACAAGAAGACCAACAGATCTAACTAACTAGGAACCAGGGGCCTTGCAGAGACTGAAGCACCAACCAAGGACCATGCATAGACTAGACTTAGGCCCCCTGCACAGATGTAGCCAATGGGCAGCTCAGGCTTCATGTGACTCCCCTAGTAAGCCAGGGGAGCTCTCTCTGACATGGACTCTCTTCCCTGACTTTTGATCACTTCCGCCTGATGGGGCTCCCTTGCCAGTCCACAGGGGGAAAAATGCACCCAGTCCTAATGCGACTCAATGGAGCTGGGGTGGGTTGGTGGGGGATGGGTGGGCTCCCCTTCTCTGAGAAACAGGAGAGGATGGGATAAGGAAAGAGTGAGGGAGGGTATGACAGAGGAGAGGAGAAAGGGGGCTAAGATTAGGATATAAAATGAATAAACACATAAATTAATCAAAAAAAGAACACACAAACAAAAACAAAAAATAATCTTAAGACTGCCTATTCTCTTTTTCAAATATGTAGATAATAATGACTGCACTTTGGTAAAAAAAATCTATCTCTTACAAATACTTTAAACACATTTTCTTGTGTTTCCACAAAAGTAAGAAATAATAGTAGCCATTCCATGCTTATTACAAATGATGATGGGCAGTTCCTAAAGACTCTAATTACCAAAATACCTGAAGAGACAACAAATACTCATTTTTCTATTATGTGTATGGGTCTTGCCTCTAAGAGTACTACAATAAAAGAAATGATATAGTTTCCTTGGTGGACTCTACCAATCATTTTATGTTAGAAATAACTAATTTTTTTGGTTCTGTTGCTCTCCTGGTGGAGCTCCTGTCCTCTCCAGATCTTACTATTTCCCACTTCTTTCACAAGATTTCATACACTCTGCCCAACAGTTGGCCACAAGTCTCAGCATCAATCTGAGCACAGGGGTCTTTCCCAAGACTCATACTTCAACCAAGGACCATGCATAGAGATAACCTAGAATCCCTGCACAGATTTAGCCCATGGCAGTTTAGTGTCTAAGTGGGTTCCATAGTAATGGGAAGAGGGACTGTCTCTGACATGAGCTGATTGGCCTGCTCTTTGATCACCTCTTTGATCATTATATCAGAACAATGAAAGAAGGTATTGCTGCTAGGGAGAAGGTTGAGAGAGAAGACCAGGGGTCCACTGAGGACAAGGGGAAAAGAGAACTCACTTCAGTTATTTGCCAAGGTCACTGAAGATGAGACATGGTTGGAAATTTGGAGATCACCTATTAAACTAAATCATTGTATAGATGAGCAGTTTGAACTCAGGATGGCAGGAACATGTCCTAGACATGCCAATGCTGATGGGACAATCAGATATGACTCCAGATCTAGAGCTTTTCTCCTTTATAAGCCACAGTAAGGGGAGCAGCCTTACCAGGCCACAGAGAAAGACAATGCAGCCACTCCTGATGAGACCTAATAGACTAGGATCAGAAGGAAGAAAAAGAAACCCTCCCCTACTAGTGGACTTGGGGAGGGACATGCATGGAGAAGGGGAAGAGAAGGTGGGATTGGGAGGGGAGGAGGGAGGGGTTTATGGGGGATACAAAGTGAATAAAGTGTAATTAATAATTTTTTTTAAAAGAAATAACTAATTTTATAAAAAAAAAATTTCCCTGGGATGGAGTGACTGCTCAGAGGATAAGAGTTCACATCCCTGCACCATGTCAGGCAGTTGACAAATACTGTAACTCCAGCTCTAAGGCATCCAGTATTCTCTATTGGCCTCTAAGAATACTTGCACACACATAGGCACACACACTCACAAAGGCACACACAGGCATACACACACATACACACAGAGATACACAGTTTCTTTTCTTTTATTCCAGCATGTAAAAAAATTACTGAAGAAAATTACCAAAAAGTGACATCATAATAGGATAGGGTATGATAAAAAATTGTAATAGCTCATTGTTTTAGAATAGGCATATGAAGCATGGTGGTACAGAGGCAGAGGCAGGTGGATGTCTGTGAGTTCTACACTAGCCTGTTCTACATGCAGTTTTAGGCCAAACAGAGCTACAAAGCAAGACCTTTTCTTTTAACAAAAATAGGCTCATTAGGGTTGCTATTGCCGTGATGAAACACCAAAACCAAAGCAACTTGGGGAGGAAAGGGTTTATTTGGCATATCTTTCCACATTGCAGTTCATCATCAAAGGAAGTCAGGACAGAAACTCAAGTAGGGCAGGAACCTGGAGGCAGGAGCTGATGCAGAGGCCATGGAGGCGTGCTGCTTACTGACTTGCTCCCCATGATTTGCTCAGCCTGCTTTCTTCTAGAACCAGAACTACCAGCCCAGGGAAGGCACTGCTCACATTGGGTTGGGTTCTCCCCCATAAATCACTAATTAAGAAAATTCCCTGCAAGCTTGCTGGTAGCCCAATCTTAAGGAAGCATTTCTCAATCGAAGTCTCCTCCTCTAATGACTCTAGCATGTGTCAAGTTGACATAAAACTAGCTAGTGCACATAAGAAGAGAAATGAGAAGATACTATACAAAAATAACAAAATTGATAAATGGGCTAGGAAATTCTTCAGTGCCATTAGAAATTTAAAAAATTTCCAGTTAATTAAAAGTTAAAGAAATATGAGCATGTCAAGCAAATAGGTGAGTGTCCTAACTGGGTTACTATTACAATGGTGAAATACCAAGATCAAAAGCAAGTTGAAAAGGAAAGAGTTTAATTGTCTTATACTTTCACACTGTAGCCCACTATTATAAGAAGTCATGGCAGGAACTCAAACAAGGCAGAACCCTGGAGGCAGGAGCTGATGCAGAGGCCATGGAGGAGTACTCATAACTGGCGTGCTCCCCATGGCTTGTTTGGCCTTCTTTCTTATAGAACCCAGGATCATAGCCCAGGAGTGGCACTATCCACAGTGGTCTGGACCCTTTCCTATCGTTCACTAATTCAAAAAAATGTGCTATGGCTGATACACAAAGTTTCTTACACCACAGTCCATCTATACATCACTCTTTCATACAAGTCTGTGGTTCCTCCTTTGAGTAGATTTGGATCCTTGTAGATAAACAATATTGTGAAACACCATTAAAGGAGGATTTAGATTCTACAACCATAGAGTTTAGAATAGGCTTTGTAAGACCTGGGGTCTCACAGCTCAGGAGTTCAATCGCGCCCTTCCCAGAAACTCCCCCAGACCAAGACTCGTTGCAAAAGCAAGAGGTTTATTAACCATTGTACAACGGGGTCACCCCTGCTGGTCAGCAAAGAGTGGCACCCGGGAGACAAAGGCCTTTAGGTTTTTAAAAGAAAAATTGCGGGAGATTTGAAGTTCTAGTTTTGGCAATTTAGGATTGGATGAGGAAGCTATAAAGTAAGATAATTGGTTAGTCTTAGGTGTTCAAGCTTGGCCAGTCCTGCCAAGTGTGGATGCAGCTGCAATTGAAGGTGGGGATGGTTAGCTCATCCTTGAAAATTAGGGCTGGGGGCTCTTGGCTGGAGGTCAAAAGCTAATCAGAAGAAGTCTAGGTTCATTGCTAAGAAACGCTATCTCAAGGACAAGGGTCTGGTCCTTCTTTTGGTGAGTGAAGGTCATTGTTTGCTTGCCCTTTTTTTTATATCTGTCCTCACGGATAGGGTCACATTTTTTCACTCTCTGGAAAGGTACTAAGAGGCTTTAGCTTAACCTGGACCTAAAACTCAAAACTATAGGCTTTAGAAGACATATAGGTTACAAAGTTAGCCTAACCCTTTTAGCTTCTTTTCTGGAGAGATGAGTTTTAAATTCATCCACACAGAAGTGAAAATGTTTGAAAATGGGGCAACGAAAGTCAGCAGACCACTAGCAAAAGCAACTCATGTTATCCAGGCTAAAGAGGTTAAGGCTTAACCTTGGGCTCTATGCACTGAAAACATCCCAAAACAACTCCATCAGACATGAGAAAAGATAAGTATAATTAGTCAGTGGGTTGTTAGGAGAGGAGGGGGGAAGAAGGAGAAGGAGGGGAAAGGAAGGAAGGAAAGATAAGAAAGGAAGACATGCCTTGAATAAGTCCCATGGTTTCCTTCATATAACTTGTTTTTGTTTACTTGGGAAAAACTAAATTGTCTTCCTTTGTACCTTTAAATTCCTTATTCTATGGGTGGCTCAGTCTGATTTGGGATCATCTTCAGTCCCTACACTACATCTAAATGTATAATCTCTTGCCAACATACTGAAAGTAAGCTTGGTACTCACTCTTATTTTCGTGGATTCCTCTTTTTTCAAGAAGAGGAAGCAGAATACCACTGTGCAGAGGCAGAGCACTCCCAGCACCAATAAATGGGCTACATTGTTCACAGTCCAGAACACCACTCACAGAGTGGGAGGCCAAGGAAAAGTCTCAGCTTCAGCTCCATCTCACATTCTGCCCAGTGCACAGTTCCTGAGCATCTGCTGGACACTGACTCCCCACCTCATCCCTCTTTCCTCTATTGTTTTCCTCAGACACATGGACTGGCTCCTGTTCCTCTTGCTTCCAGGTGTCCTCCTGGTTTTGCACGAGTCTCCTTCAATGGGTGAGTACCATGGCAGGGAAGCAAAGGGGTAAAGGCTCTCAGGTCTGGGAGTGATGTACTGAGCTTTCTGTTTGGGAATGCCAGGGACTGCAAGGAAGCATTGGATCCAGGTCTCTGAATTCTCTGACTGATACAATCCCATTCCTCACCTTGGAAGCTTTTCTTGGGGCCCGTGCTGTTCAATAATTCCACCAGAGTCTAGTTCTAGGGCGGTATTAAGGAGGGAGTTAGGTGAGGAGGGTGATAAAAATCATCAGGGAAACAAAAGGTTTCTCTTAACTGAGGTACTGACCTTGGCAAATAACTGAAGTGAGCTCTCTTTTCCCCTTGTCCTCAATGGACCCCTGGTCTTCTCTCTCAACCTTCTCCCTAGCAGCAATACCTTCTTTCATTGTTCTGATATAATATCTATGTCCTGTAGGGGAACCTATTTTTTGCATTTCCTGTGATGAATTCGTTGACAAGACCTGCAGAAAGAACTCAGGGGTCTGTCGACCCAGACATCCTGATTATGCATGCCAAACCAAAGAAGTATATTTTCGACTTACGAGTGGAGGTGAAGTGAGGGCAAGGGGGAGGGGAGGAGTGGGAGACTGACTATATGACTGTGGCTTATGGAGGAGAAAAGCTCTAGATCTGGAGTCATATCTGATTGTCCCATCAGCATTGGCATGTCTAGGTGATCTCCAAATTTCCAACCATGTCTCATCTTCAGTGACTTAAACCAACAGATCAGTTTGTTACATCTCTTCTGTGATAAGTGCATGTGTGTTCTGGGGGCAGGGATAAGTTATCTTGGGAGGAGACTTTCTGTGGAAGAGTCTTTAGTTCCAAGCTAGAAGAGGAGGGATGGACAGCTCAGCTACACTTTTCTCTCATTGGTTTAATCTGCATATTTATGTCACTCCCTACTTTCTTCAGAATATCAGTACGAATATTCTATCTTGAGCTGCCCAAGAAGATGTGTGGAATATGTGCGCTACTTTGAGTTGGAGAAAAATATCTTCTCCTGCTGCAACAAAAGCTACTGCACCAGCTCTCCAGAAACAGAGCTCCACTTCATGGGAAATTATTTTCTCTAAGCTCCTCCTTCGGTTTGCAGGGACTTCCTGATAGCCACATCCTGCCCATTCCTTCCTGAACAAGCTTCAATGTTTGCAAGTTTCTTCACTGCCATCCTACACCCACACAGTTTGCTGAGAGCCAAAGGGCAAAAGAAAAATGATCTGTGGGCAGAGAAGGAAGGTGGTGGGATTTTGAAATGTAACCTGGGCCCCTGTCAGATCCGTCAGGCATCAGGATCTGCTATTCTGATTGAAGCCAAATGACAAGTTCTAATGTGCATGGAAATTTGTGACATCCCACATAAGTTATCAAAATGTTTTAATAAATAATATGAACACCTGCAGAGGCTGTGTGGGCTGGTTTCATAGTAGACCACATAACAAGGAAAGGATTCTTGCTGAAAGTGGTCTGTCAAAAGTTCCCCAAATGTCTAGGATCCTAAATTCTCTTAGATCTGATATTGGCTGGGTTGATGAGCTCTTTTTTTTTTTTTTTCCTGAGGATTAAAGAAGTAAAAGTCAAGTAAAAAGTTCAAGGTAAAAACCAACACAAAGTTCATTGGCAAGTATTACAGAATCTGAACAGAGAGGGGCCTCATCGCTGGGTATTATTGACTCTAAGGGTCCTAGGTTTTATTTTGGGCTTGAGTAGTTTCTTCCTGGTGATCTCACTCTGTTGGACCTAAGGTGTTCATGCATTTCTTCTTAGTGGAGAGATCAGGCCCTCTGCTTCTTTCCATGAGCTTGGCAACAGCTGCACTAGAACCCCTACCTTGGCATGCGAGCACTGAAGCAGCCATGTTAGTGACCTCCGTCTGGTTGCACAGGATAGAGCCTAGTCCAAGTGAAGGCTTAAGGTCTTCTCCATCTTCTCCAAGCACCATTTGCCCTGGCAATGTGCATGTTTTCAAAATTCTTTTGTTCCCACAGCTGTCACGTTCACTAGGAATCCACTCCAGCTTATTCTCCAAGCAGTTAACTCCACCTTAACCTATTGTATGTCTCAGTGAGCAATCTCTTGTTGCAGAGAGCTGTTTATTTATTTATTTGTTTTGTTTATTTATTTAATCACTTTACAGCCTCATCCTAGCCACCTCCCTCCTCTCCTCCCAGTGCCACCCTCATGCCCCTCCGTACCCGTCTCAGTGAAGGGGAGATCCTCAAGGGGTTCCAACCCACCCTGACACCTGATGTCCATCTTGTAGCTTTTGTAAAAACTTCCTATTGCTTTCCTGATAAAATTCTGTGTTGGATTAAACAGATATGAATACCTTCCACCACTGTTTTAAGTACACTGATTCACTAGGACAAATGCACAACAAGGACTGGGGCCAAAAATCAAGGAAAAGCCTCACAAATTTCAGATCATTTAAAGACTTTTTTTCTACATATTGAATATTTGCTTGGCTTTTGCAGTCCTCTGGTTCTTCCTCAGGTTTGTGTTTTTGGTTATAATATTTTAATAATTTTTTATTTATTACAGTTTATTCACTTCGTATCCCAGCTGTAGCCCCCACCCTGGACCTCTCCCAATCCCATCTTCCCTCCATCCCTCATTTCCCCCCTGCCCCTTCCTTTGCCCACGGATAGGGGAAGACCTCCTTTCCCTCCATCTGACCATAGCCTATCAGGTCTCATCAGGATTGTCTTCATTGTCTTCCTCTGTGGCCAGGAAAGGCAGCTGCACCCCTCCCCCCCTTCAGGGAGAGGTGATCAAAGAGCCAGCCACTGAGTTCATGTCAGAGAAATCCCCTGCTCCCCTTACTAGGGAACCCAGTTGGACACTGAGCTGCCATGGGCTACATCTGTGCAGGGGTTCTAGGTTATTTCCATGCCTGGTTCTAGGTTGGAGTATCAGTCTCAGAAAAGTCCCCTGTGCCCAGATTTTTTGGTTCTGTTGCTCTCCTTGTGGAGCTCTTGTCCCCTCCAGGTCTTTCTATTTCACCCTTCTTTTATAGGATTCCCTGCATTCTGTCCAAAGTTTGGCTAAGAGCCTCAGCATTTGCTTTGATACCTGGCAGGGTAAAGTCTTTCAGAGGACCTCTGTGGTAGGTTCCTGTCCTGATCCCTGTTTTCTCCCTCTTCTGATGTTCATCCAGTTTGTCTTTCTGAGGATTGACCATCTTACCAAGGGTCCTTCTTCTTTCTTAGCTTCTTTAGATGTACAGATTTTAGTATGTTTATCCTATATTATATGTCTAATATCCACTTCTGAGTGAGTATATACCATGTGTGTCTTTCTGCTTCTAGGATACCTCACTCAGGATGATCTTTTCTGGTTCCCACAATTTGTCTGCAAATTTAGGTTTGTTTGTTTTGTTTTTTTTTTTTTGTTTTTTTTTTTGAGGAGTCTCTGATTGTGGAGCTTCTGCCCCACATTCTGCTCTCACTTCTGAAACAAAGCACATTAAACAGTCTGTAAAGAAAGAAACCCAAACAAAGGCCAAAAGACTCCATTGGTCCAGAAGCTCTGACTCCAGTGTATTTATTTTCCACTATAGAATTTTAAGGAAGAAATCCTTCATGTTCATTAGCCATGTTTAGAGCCCAGAAGTTTACTCTGTCACTGGTGTCTTTACATATGTGTTAATGTTTTCCAAGATTCTTTAAGTTCTTTGAAATTGTGAGGATCCTGGTTAAGTCCAAGTTGGGACACACCCATCTAATAACTAGCCAGAAATGTGGAATGCAAAGATACCCTCAGCTGCGCGTCTTGCTTTCTCCCTGAAGGTTTATTTGTGTCTGTCTTATCTGGAATGAATGACCTTGATTCTCAGGGTCTGTCTTACATGTTGAGAAAGGAGACAGTTCCCAAGTCCTCAGAGCTCCTCATCCATCACTCTTACAGCAGTCTTGAGAGGGACAAGAAGCTTCCCTGGGTTATTGTCCTGGGTGAAATAACTACTAACACAGACTCTTCCATTGTAAAGTGCCCTTTGTTTGTCTTTCTAGCTAAGTAAGTGACAACATCCTATCTATTTCACAAACCAAGGACAGTCTTAGTGTTTACAGAAAAGTTCAGAGAATAAAAGAAAATGGAGAACAAATGGAGAGTTGTAACCAAGCCCATGCACCTGGACCTTGCCCCAGCTTGCCCTGGTAGCCTTACTTTCTTGTAGTCTTCTCTACTTCTGGATCTACACTCTTTCTGTACCACCTACTGGTCTTCTCTGGACTATCAATTATGTATTTTAGTGCTTAGCCTGTGCTAGGCACTATGTTTAGGATGTTCTTTTCTCTCAAACCAATGATTTTTATTTTTTTCTTTGAGTTAAATATCAGCATTTTGTTGGTGTTCCCCCAAAGGATCTAAGTGAACAGAGTAATGGACTCATCTAGATTGAGAGCCAGATATGTCATTTCTTTATTTGAGCACTTATTCGTAATAAAGTATGTTGGTATACTTAAAAAAAACTTTTATTTACATTTCTTATATCACTTTCTCCACACTCCACCCCACCCCCTTCCAGCACCCCAACGCCAGGTAGGAGAGAGAAAGGATTAGTGGGAAGGGAGCACACCTCTCTTTGCTGCTTCTTGCTGGTTAAGGTTGCCAGGTTCCTGGGAGCCAGCCCAATTCTCAGTTCAGGAGGTCTCCAACTTCTTGTTTACCTCATCAGCAACAACCAGGAGCCATGGGGGTGAAAGGGGAGGGAAGGAGGGAAACAGAAGCAGCCTTGTTCTTTCTCACAGCTCATAAACACTCTCAGGGCTCTGGCTTTTTATTCTTTCTCCAGAGTCCTAAGATTTAAACTATCTGTAGCTGCCAAAGAGCTCCTCTCAGTCTGCATGAGACAAATAGTTTCCTGCTGTGGACTATCTGAATCAGTCCCACATCCCGTACCTGGTGAAGCAAAACCATGTGTTGTTTTTTCTTTGTTGTTTGTTTGTTTGTTTTTTATTAATTACACTTTATTCACTTTGTATCCCCCCATAAGCCCCTCCCTCCTTCCCTCCGGATTCCACCCTCCCATCTCCTTCTTCAGGAATGCCCCTCCCTAAGTCCACTGATAGTGGAGGTCCTCCTCTCCTTCCTTCTGATCTTAGTCTATCAAATCTCATCAGGAGTGGCTGCATTGTCATCTTCTGTGGCCTGGTAAGGCTGCTCCCCCCTCGGGGGGGTGATCAAAGAGCAGGCCAATCAGATTGTGTCGGAGGCAGTCCCTCTTCCCATTACTATGTAACCCACTTGGACACTAAACTGCCATGGGCTACAACTGTGCAAAGGCTCTGCCCTGCAGTCTATCAAAGCAAATACTGAGACTTATGGCCAACTGTTGGGCAGAGTGCATGGAATCTTATGTAAGAAGTGGGAAATAGTAAGATCTGGAGAGGACAGGAACCCCACAAGGAAAGCAACAGAACCAAAAAATTTGAATACAGTGGTCTTCCCAGAGACTCATACTCCAACCAAGTACCATGCATGGAGATAACCAAAACCATGTTTATATCCACAACAAAAGTATGATGATTAATCTTGATGATATAAACTACATGCTCTAGCTTCCATAACCTACATAACTATACATTTCCAATGTTTCCAGAAGAGTAGGTGCTACCTATCTGTGTAATGAACTATGGCAACATGACAAAGATTCTAAGGCTAGTGTCTTTGTGCTGTGCTGCTATAACTGAATATCACAAGATGGGTAGTGTATAAAGAAAAAGGTTTTATTTCTCCTTATTCTGAAGACTCAGAGGACTAATATCAAGATGCTGGGATATGACATCATTCTATGGTGGCAGATGGGTGAGGAAGAGGGTAAGAGCAAGAGCAAGAGCAAGATGGGATTGAACTCATGTTTTTAAACTATATATATATATATATTTTTTTACTTACGGGAAGTCACATTCCTCATACTTTCTAAACCCAGACTGTCCTCTAATAGAAAACCAATGCTTGTGGTTCAGTCAGTCTTTAAGACACAGTAACCAGGCAAAGTAGCTAGTATCACAGAGGAAAGGGTTGGAGTATAGTCCAATAAATATCTACAAAGTCAAATATTTGGGTGCTATATGCCACGACACAGCCACAGAATGGATTTGTACTTATTGATAAAGAGAACGAGCTATTGAGTCATACAAATACAAATCGATGCAATTTACTTACTTTTTTGTTTTTGAGACAGGGTATTATTACAGAAGCCCTGGTGACTTTGGAGCTCACTAATAGACCAGGCTATCTTTGAATTTACAGAAATCTGCCCGTCTCTGCCTTCTAATATTCACATATGTTTTGGTAGTTATATGTGGGTATCACATGCCTGCAACCTCAGAGTTTAGGTGTGTGTTTATATTTATTATAAACACATAATTAAATAATAGGGGAATTATAAAGTAGAGACCAGCCTGGGATATACAGTAATACCTTGCCTCAACCCAACCCAACCCAACCCAACCAAATCAAACATTCTACGTTTTCTAATGATTCCATTTGCATGACATTAAAAATTTAATTTATTAACAATTTTGTTCACTTTACATCCCAGTTGTAACTCCCACACTCATCTCCTCCCAGACCCACCATCCCTTCCTCTTACCTCCTAGCTCCCTCCCCTAGTCTTCAGGAAGGGGGAAGCCTCCTCCCCTCCCAACTGATCCTAGCCTATTAAGTCTCATCAGGACTGCCTGTATTCTCTTCCTCTGTGGCTTGGCAAGGCCACCACTCCAGGGGGAAGTGGTCTTGGAGCAGGCAACAAAGCATGTCAGAGATAGCCCCTGCTCCCCTTCTTGGGAGACCCACATAGGCACTGAGCTACCTATTGTCTACATCTGAGCAGATGGTCTAGGTTCTCTCCATGCATGATCCTTGGTTGGTGCATCAGTCTCTGCAAGGCCCTTGTACCCAGATTTGTTGGTCTTCTTGTGGAGCTCCTGTCCTCTCTGGGTCATTCTATCACCTCACTCTTCCATAAGACTCCCTGTGCTCTGCCCAAAGTTTGTCTGTGACTCTCAGCATTTACTTCAATCCATTTATGGGTGGAGTCTTTCAGAGGACATCTATCGGAGGATCCCATCTTGTTTCTCTTCAACCACTTCCACTGTCTATTTTATTTGCCCTTCTGAATGAGATTTAAGCATTCTCTCTAGGGTCCTCCTTGTTACTTAGCTTCTTTAGGTCTGTGAATTGTAGTATGTTTATCATGTACTGTATAGCTCAAATCCATTTATAAGTGAGTACGTACCATGCATGTCTTTCTGGGTCTGGGTTACCTCACTCAGGATGATCTTTTCCAGATCCAACCATTTGCCTGCAAATTTCATGATGCCCTTGTTTTTAATAGTTGAGTAGTATACCATTGTGTAGAGGTATCACAGTTTCTTTATCCATTCTTCAGTTGAGGGACATCTGGGTTATTTACAGTTTCTGGCTATTACAAATAAAGCTACTATGAACACAGCTGAGCAAATGTCCTTGTTGTATGGTGGAACATCTTTGGGTCTATTCCCAGGAGTGATATAGCTGGGCCTTGGGGTAGAGCTGTTTTCAATTTCCTGAGAAAGCACCAGACTGATTTCCAAAGTGGTTGTACAAGTCTTCACTCCCACCAGCAATGGAGGAGTTTTCTTCTTTTTCCAAATCTTTGTCAGCATATATTGCCACTTGAGTTTTCAATCTTTTTTTAAATTTTATTTTATTAATTACACTTTATTCACTTTGTATCCCCCATAAGCTCCTCCCTCCTCCCCTCCCAGTCTTACCCTCCCTCCCCCTTCTTCACGCATGCCCCTCCCCAAGTCCACTGATAGGGGAGGTCCTCCTCTCCTTCCTTCTGATCTTAGTCTATCAGATCACATCAGGAGTGGCTGCATTGCCATCTTCTGTGGCCTGGTAAGGCTGCTCCCCTCTCAGGGGGAGGTGATCAGGAAGATGGAAAGATCTCCCATGCTCATGGTTTGGCAGGATTAACATAGTAAAAATGGCCATCTTACCAAAAACAATCTACAGATTCAATGCAATTCCCATCAAATTACCAACACAATTCTTTACAGACCTGGAAAGAAAAATTCTCAACTTCATATGGAATAACAAGAAACCCAGAATTGCTAAAACAATCCCCTACAATAAAAAATCTTCTGGAGGTACCTCCATCCCTGATCTTAAGCTGTACTATAGAGCAACAGTAATAAAAACTGCGTGGTACTGGCATAGAAACAGAATGGTGGATCAATGGAACCAAACAGAGGACCCAGAAATAAACCCACACACTTATGGACACCTGATCTTTGCAAAGATGCCAAAACCATACAATGGAAAAAAGATAGCATCTTCAACAAATGGTGCTGGGCTAACTGGATGTCTACATGTAGAAAAATGCAAATAGATCCATACTTTTCACCCTGCACAAAACTAAAGTTGAAGTGGATGAAAGACCTCAACATAAAACCAGACACATTAAATCAGTTAGAAAAAAAAGTGGGGAAGACCCTAGAACTCATTGGTACAGGAGACAACTTCCTGAACAGAACACCAACAGCACAGGCTCTAAGAGCAACGGTCAATAGATGAGACCTCATGAAACTGAAAAGCTTCTGTAAAGCAAAGGACACTGTCATCAAAACAAAACGACTGCCTACAGATTGAGTTTTTGATCTTAACCATTCTGATGGTTGTAAGATGGAATATCAGAGTTGTTTTGATTTACATTTCTCTGATGACTAAAGATGTTGAGCGTTTTTTAATTGTTTCTTGGCCACTTGAGATTTCTTTGTTGAGAATTATCTGTTTAACTCTGTACCCCATTTTCCCATTAGATTATTTGTTTTTTTTTTGTGTGTGTGTTTAATTTCTTGATTTTTTTTAATATATTGGATATTAGCCCTCTGTCAGATGTAGGGTTTGTGAAGATATTTTTCCAATCTGTAGGCTGCCATTTTGTTCTGTTGACTGTCCTTTGCTTAGAGAAGCTTTTCATTTTCATGAGGTTCCATTTATTAATTGTTGATATTAGAGCCTAAAGTTTTGGTGTTCCATTCAGTAAGTTGTCTTCTGTGCCAATGAAGTCAAGGCTCTTCCCTACTTTTTCTTCTAACAGATTTAATGTGTCTGGTTTTATGTTGAGGTCTTTGATCCTCTTTGTCTTTAGTTTTATGTAGGGTGTTAGATATGTATCTATTTGCATTTTCTACATGTAGACATCCAGTTAGACTAGCACCATTTGTTGAAGTGGATTTCCTTTTTCTATTGTATGGTTTTGACTTTTTTTTTTAAATAAAAAAATCAGTTGTCCATAGGTGTGTGGGTTTATTTCTGGGTCCTTAATTTGATTCCATTGATCTACAGTCTGTTTCTATGCCAGTAATATGCCGTTTTTGTTACTGTTGCTCTACAATACAGCTTGAGATCAAGAATGGAGATACCTCCAGAGGATCTTTTATTGTAGAGGATTGTTTTAGCGATTCTGGGTTTTTTGTTTTTTCCATATGAGGTTGAGAATTGTTCTTTCAAGGTCTGAAAAGAATTGTGTTGATATTTTGATGGAATTGCATTGAATCTGTAGATTGCTTTTGGTAGGATGGATCTGTTCAGTATGTTAATTCTACCAATCCATGAGCATGGGAGATCTTTCCTTCTCTGATATCTTCTTCAATTTTTTTTTCAGAGACTTGAAGTTCTTGTCATACATGTCCTTGACTTGCTTGGTTAGAGTTACACCAAGATATTTTATGTTTTATTGTGACTATTGTGAAGGGTGTTGTTTCCCCAACTTCTTTCTCAGCTCATATGTCATTTGTATATAGGAAGGCTACTGTTTTTTTTTTTTTTTAATTAATCTTGTATCCAACTACTTTGCTGAAGGTGTGTATGAGCTGCAGTAGTTCTCTGATGGAATTTTTGGGATTGCTTATGTCTACTATCATTTCATCTGCTAATAGCAATACTTTAACTTCTTCCCTTCCAGTATTTATCTCTTTGATCTCCTTTAGTTGTCTTATTGCTCTAGCTAGAATTTTAGTACTATATTGAAGAGATATAAAGAGAGTGGGCCCACAGAGGAGGGCTTTGCAGCCAGTCCTGAAGATACTTGATAAAACAGGATCATATGAATGGGGAGGAGGTCCCCCCTATCAGTGGACTTGGAAAGGGGCACGGTGGAGATGAGGGAGGGACTGGGAGGGAATGAGGGATTGGGACATGGCTGGGATACAGAGTTAATAAAATGTAACTGATAAAAAAATAATAATAAAATAAAAAAAGAGAGTGGGCAACCTTGTCTTGTCCCTGATTTTAGTGTGATTGCTTTAGTTTTTCTCCATTTAGTTTAATGTTGGCTATTGGCTTGCTGTATATAGCCTTTATTATGTTTAGGTATGGGTCTTATATCTTTGATCTCTTTAACACATTTATCATGAAGGGGTGTTGGATTCTGTCAAAGGCCCTTTCTAATCATCTAATGGGATGATCATGTAATTTTTTTCTTTCAATTTGTTTATATGGTGGATTACATTGAGAGATTTTTATATATTGAACTATCCCTGTATCCCTGAAATGAGGCCTACTTACTTGATCATGGTGGATGATGTATTTGATATGTTCTTGATTTCAGTTTGAGTATTTTATTAAATATTTTTCCATCAATATTTTTGGGGAGTGTGTTCTGAAATTTTCTTTTTTGTTGAGTCTCTGTGTGATTTAGGTATCAGGGTGACTGTAGCTGCCTAGAATGAGGTTGGCAATGTTCCTTCTGTTTCTCTTTTGTGGAATAGCTTGAGGAGTATTGGTATTAACTCTTATTTGAGAGTCTGGTAGAATTCTGTGCTAAAACCATCTGGCCCAGGGCTGTTTTTGGGTTGGGAGACTTTTGATGACTGCTTCTATTTCATTAGGGTTTATAGGAAATGTTTAATCTGTTTACCTGATCTTTATTTAGCTTTGTTAAGTGAAATATATTGAGAAAATTGTTCATTTCCTTTAGTTTTTTTTTTTCAGTTTTGTGGAATACAGTATTTTGAAGTTAGACCTAATGATTGTTTGGATTTCCTCAGTGTCTGTTGTTATGTCTCCCTTTGCATTTCTGATTTTGTTGATTTCGATAGTCTCTCTCTGTCTTTTATTTAGTTTGGCTAAGGGTTTGTCTTTCTTGTTGATTTTCTCAAAGAACCAACTCTTGGTTTCATTGATTCTTTGAATTATTCTCTTTGTTTTTAGTTTATTGATTTCAGCCCTGAGTTTGATTATTTCCATATGTCTACTCCTCTTAGGTGTGTCTGCTTCTTTTTTTTTCTAGGGCTTTCAGATGAGTCCTTAAGTTGCTTATACAAGATGTTTTGAATTTCTTCATGAAGGCACTTAGTGCTATGAATTTTCCTCTTAGCATTGTTTTCATCGTGTCCCATAAGTTTGAATATGTTGTGCCTTCATTTCCATTGAATTCTAGCAAGTGTTTACTCTTTTTCTTCATTTCATCCCTGACCCAACTGTTATTGAGTAAAGAGTTGTTTGGTTTCCATGTGTGTAGGCTTTTTGCTATTTCTGTTGTTGTTGAGGTCCAGCTTTAGTTCAAGGTGATCTGATAGGATACAAGAAATTATTTCCATATTTTTATATCTGTTGATGCTTGCTTTGTGACCAACTATATGATCTATTTTGGAGAAGGTTCTGTGAGGTGCTGAGAAGGTAATTGTTTTTCATGTGTGTTTGTGTGAAAAGTTCTGTAGATGTCTTTTAGGTCCATTTGATTCATGGCATCTGTTACTGTCATTGTTTCTTTGTCCTTTGATCAAAGTGGGGTGTTAAAGTCTCCCACTATTTATGTGTAGTTTAAGTTTTATTAATGTTTCTTTTACAAATGTGGGTACCCTTTTATTTGGGGTATAGGTGTTCAGAATTGAGATGTCTTCTTGCTAAAATTTTCCTTTGATGAGTATGAGATGACTTTACCCATCTTTTTGGATTAATTTTGGTTGAAAGTCTATTTTAGTAGATATTAGGATAGCTACTCCAGCTTGTTTTCTGGGACCATTTGCTTGAAAAACCATCTTCCAGACCTTTACTGTTAGGGAATGTCTATCTTTGTGGCTGAGGTGTGTTTCTTGTATGCAACAGAATGTTGGGTCCTGTTTACATATCTATTCTGTTAGTTTGTGTCATTTTCTGTTGGTTGAGAGAGATTAATAACCAGTGACTGTTAGATTACCAACCATGTGGGAATGTGTTTGTGATCTTGTTCACTTTTAGTTTTGCTGTAGTGAGGTTATTTATTTCCTGTGTTTTCCTGGGTGTAGTTAGCCTTCTTGTGTTATTGTTTTTTCTTCTAGTATCTTCTGTAAGGCTGGATTTGTGAGCAGGTACTGTTGAAATTTTTTTTTCATTGAACATCTTGTTTCCTCTGTCTATGATGATTAAGAGTTTTGCTGGATATAGTAGTCTGGGCTGACATCTGTGCTCTCTTAGGACCTATATGAAATCCATCCAGGCCTTTCTGGCTTTCATAGTCTCTGTTGAGAAGTCAGGTGTGATTCTAATGTGTTTGCCATTATATGTTACTTGGCTTTTTTGTATTATTTTTTGTTGTTGTTCTGTATATTTAGCATTTTGATTATCATGTGGTGGGACGATTTTATTTTTTGGTCTAATCTATTAGGTGTTCTTATATGCTTATAGGCATCTCTTTAAATTGGGGAAATTTTCTTCTATGATTCTTTTTGAAAATATTTTCTGGGCCTTGGAGACATGAATCTTCTTTTTCTTGTATTCCTATCATTTTTTGGGTTCATCTTTTCATGTTGTCCATAATTTTTTTGGTGGTTTGTGTCAGGATTTTTTTTTTAAGATTAAACATTTTCTTTGATGGATACATTGATTTCTTCCATTGTATCTTCAACATCTGAGATTCTTTCTTCCATCTCTCATAATCTGTTGGAGGTTTATCTCTGTAGTTCCTGTTTTCTTCCCTAAGTTCTCCCTCTCCAGGATTTCCTCAGTTTGTGTTTTCTTCAATGTTTCCATTTCCATCTTTAGATATTGAACCATTTTGTTGATTTCCTTAACCTTTTTGTTTGTTTTGTCCTTCAATTCCTGTGCCTGTTTGAACTTTACTCTACTTTTTTCCTTTCTTTTGTTTATAGGCTACAAACTGGTTGCCTCTTCCTGTATTTCTTTATAGATGGCCATAATCTGCTTGACTTTATTTTCCTGTATTTCTGTACAGATTTTATTCATTTCCTCCATTATCATCTTCATAAGCATAGATTTATGATCATATTGTTGAATTTCACTTATGTTAGGGTATCCAGTGCTGCTTGCTCTTGGATAACTGGGTTCTGGAGATGCCAAATTGCTTTGGCTTTTGGTGATTGTGCTTTTTTGCTGCCCTTTACCCATCTGGCTGTCTCAGGTGTTGGTTAGATTCTGGTTCCTGCTGGAGACCTGGGTGAGAGGCTGGGTGGTGGGGGAAATCCCCTTGGCAGGAAGCTGGTTGTTCCTGAAGAAGCCCTCCTCAGCTTTTTGGGTATGGTCACCAAATTGCCGGTGCTTTTCAGGGAATTGATGCAGCTCTTCTCAGGTGTATGATCCTGTGGGCTAAGTGGGTTCTTTGAGAGCCCAGGAGCTTTCCTCTCACCAAGGGAAGTCCCAGAGATAGCTGCCCTGCCACTGGCTTTCTTGCTCTGAATTTAGTGAGCTGCTGCTGCTCATACACTGTCTTTGTTGGGCACAGCCCTCTTGAAGAACCAGGGAGCCCTGAGGTTTGGTCAGTTGGAGACAGGTTGCGCTTTGGAGCAACTTCTGGGGCTGATCCTGTAGGTCCAAGGCATCTGTAGGTCTGAGGTTGGAGCTCTGTGCCCCAGTACCCAAGAGGTAATCAGTGGCCAGTGAGTGCAGCATACAGGCATGTGGCTGGAGGCTTGAGCCCCTGAGCCTACAGGAACCCAGGAACTTCTCTGGGGATTAGCTGGGTACCCTGAGGTCGGAATTGATGTTTCCCTCATGGTGTGGTTTCCATATAACTGGGAGACCCTGTCTGTGGTGTTTGGGGATCCACAATTCTATCTGGGATGATGAGTAGCTCATGCATGTGTGTGGCTTGGGGCTGGTGACTGAGCACTTGCTGAAACCCAGGAACTTTTCTGGGGGATTGGCTGGGTGACCCGAGCCAATGTGGCTCTGTGCTGGTGACTGAGTGCCTACAGGAACTGGAAACTCTCCTGGGGTTTATCTGGGTGACCTGAGAGTAGATCCGGTTGCTTCCCATATCGTGAGGTTTTCTCTCACCGGGGGAACACAATTGCAGGTGTTTTGGGGACCCACAGTTTGGTCTGTTGGTCGCTGTGCAGTCACTGTGAGCTGCTAATGAGACACAGTGTGCTGTCAGCTCTGCCATCTTGGATCCCTTCCTGTGTGATTTTCAAAACCTATATGACATTGTTATGTTATCAAGAGTGCCTTTTAACACATTCAAACTTAAGAACATAGAGCAGACTGATTTATCAGAGGTGTCCCCCAAAAGAATGAAGACTGTCTTAAATCTGAGTGCAGATGAATGAGAAAACCCCATTTAAAGGAGGAAAGAGTGATGATTGACCAGAAGCACAAGGTGAAATGCACACAGACTGTACAGAGCATTGGGATTAAGCTTCTGAATTGTTTCTTACATGACACAAGCTTAGAATCCTGAAACTGCTTTCCAAGTATATAAGACTGAAACAAAAAAACTAACTAACAAATACATAAATGGCAGATAATGGGAGAAGGCACCCGTCAGAACAAGAAATGATCATTGCATATACACAAAGCAAGGCCATATATACCATATTATATTCTGTCATATCATATTATATAAGTATCTTATATTTTTACATTTCCTTTCAAAAACTAAATCTTATTGTTTATACTTAAGATACATGCCATAGCATGATTAGATACATATATAAAAACAGCCTCAACTCATAAGGGTTCACCTTGATACTTGCGTGAAAGCATTCTGTATTTAGCAGCAATTATATTTAAAATTTCAAGTCTGACCTTTCTGTGGCATAGCAACCTGCATCACAAAACTCTTGTGTGGGACAGCAGCTTCTGCCAGCCACAGCTCCACAGGGTAAATGCCTGATCACAGATCATGCTCAGTTGCTAAATCATGGGCATTTAGTAGGTCATGTGTAGCAAATGCATTTTAAGTTTAAGGTATTTCAATTTCTGATGGTAGTTCAATGCAGAGCTTCATTATAAGTCATGGCCCATATGCAGAGCTGGGTGGTTAGTATAGGAGACTAATGAACTTATTCAACATCTCACATAAGTATTCTATCCTCTAGCATGACAAGAGTGGCTATAATCTGCCTATTCAGCAAAATCTCTGAGCACAGCACACTTTTTCTAATTATAATCGTCACGTGGAACATCACATCTTTCAACTTGTTTTGCCTGCACATTTCCTAGCTTTTAACCTTTTCTTAAATCCCTCAATTTCTCTCTTGCATCATGACCCTGGCAACAACTTATATTCTCTATCTCTATGTATTTGGCTTTTTAATTAATTTGCTTACTTTTAGAGTCTGCATACAAGTGATATTTTATAACTTTTTGTGTGTCTGGCTCATTTTACTTATCATAATGTCTTTGAGAGCCATCTATATTGGGGCAAATGAGTACCTCTTTTTTAAAGCTAAACAGTGTTCTCCAGTATGTATGTATAGTTCACCATTTATTTACCTATCTGTGTATTGAAGTACATCTAGATGGTTTCTATACCTTGGCTGTTAATAACGCCACAATAAACATAGAAATTCAGATATTCTACTGAATGATGATTTAATTTCTTTCTTTCTTTTTAGCATAATGCTTTGAAAGAAGCAACTCCTTGGCAGACCCTCTTTGCTCTCTCTATTCCCCAAGCAGACCCAATCCCTCAGGCTCCTCCTGCACACTGCAAGAGAACAGAAGTTACAGTCTTCTCTATCTGTCCCCACAACCTGTGGATACACAGAGCATTCCCTCCTGACTTTCCTTCATGCATTCATCCCTGCATCCCAGCCAACATCATCAGGTATTCCCTGTGAACATATTAGCCTAGTAGCCCAGTAAAACAGGCAACAGCCAGCCAACACACTGAAAATCCATGGAAGAAACAGAAATCAAAGAAGAAAACACCCACCCAAAAAAGACAAACTTAGAAACCAGCCCCTAGACCTTTAATTATCCCAAACTCAGGTGCATAGATGTCAGTGTAAAAACACAATCAATAACAGCTAGAAAAATACATCACCACTAGAGACCAGATATCCATATACCATAGCATTCCCTGAACATTCCAATACGGCCCAAACATAAGAAAACCAACTTTATGAAGCGGTCCTTAAAGAGAAAATGAAATAATCCTTTAAAGAAATCCAGGTAAACAGCTACTACTCAGGTCTGTACACCTGAGGTGAGCAGTGGCAATTCCTGAGAAACACTGGCCATACAGTGACCATACCCAAAAAGCAGAGGAGGCCTCCTTCAGGAAAAATCATCTTCCTGTCAAGGGGATTCTCCCTACTCCAGGATTCCAGGAAGCACCAGAAACTAACAGCCAACACCTAAAAGAGCCCAATGGGTAGAGGTCAGCATAAAAGCTCAACCAATGAAAGACAGAGCATTATGGCATCTCCAGAACCCAGCCGTTCAGGGGCGAGCAGCCCTGGACACCCCAGCATAATTGAAATTTAAGAACATGACCTTACATCTATGCTGATGAAGAGGATAATAGAGGAAACAAATAAAATACATAAAGAATTAGAGGAAGATAAAATCAAACAGATCATTGCTAAAGATCATGGTAAAGAAATGGAGGAAGTTAAAGACAAGCAGATTATGGCCATCCGTGAAGAACTACGGGACGATGCAGCCAAATAGTTTGTGGACTTCAGAGAAGAAATAATTAAATAACTGAAATAAATAAAAGAAACAGAGGAATATTCAAACAAACAGTTGAAGGAACTAAGAGAAAAACAGGAAAATACAATCAGACAGGTGAAGGAAATAAACAAAACAACTCAAGACCTGAAGATAGAATTGGAAAAATTAAAGAAAACACAAACGGAGGAAATCATGGTGAGGAAGAATTCAGGGAAGAAAACAGGAACTACAGAGGTAAGCATAACCAACAGACTACAAGAGATGGAAGAAAGAATCTCAGGTGTAGAAGATACAATGGAAGAAATCGATGTATCCATCAAAGAAAATGTTAAATTAAAAAAATTCCTAACACAGACCATCCAAGAAATCCAAGACAAAACCTAAGAATAATAGGAATAGAGGAAAAAGAAGACTCCCTTCTCCAAGGCTCAGAAAATATTTTCAACAAAATCATTGAAGAAAATTTCCCCAACTTAAAGGAGAAGCCTATAAGAATACAAGAGGCCTACAGAACACCTAATAAATTTGACCAGAAAGGAAAATCCTCCCACCACATAATAATCAAAACAGTAAGTCTATAGAACAAAGAAAAAATACTGAAAGCTGCAAGGGAAAAAGGCCAAGTAACACATAATGGCAAACCCATCAGAATCACACTTGAATTCTCAACAGAGACTATGAGGGTTGTTGATTCTTTCCCAATCTGTAGGCATTCGTTTTGTTTTGATGACAGTGTCCTTTGCTTTACAGAAGCTTTTCCGTTTCATGAGGTCCCATTTATTGATTGTTGCTCTTAGAGCCTGTGCTGTTGGCTGCCCACTCTCTCCATATCTCTTCAACATAGTTCTGGAAGTCCTTGCTAGAGCAATAAGAAAATTTAAGGAGATCAAGGGGATACAAATTGGAAAGGAAGTAAAGGAAGAAGTCAAAGTATCACTATTTGCAGGTGATATGATAGTATAACTGAGTGACCCCAAAAATTCGGCCAGGGAACTCCTACAGCTGATAAACACCTTCAGGAAAGTGGCCTGATACAAAATTAACTCCAAAAAATCAGTAGCCCTCCTGTATACAAAAGACAAAAGGGCTGAGAAAGAAATTAGGGAAACAACACTCTTCATAATAGCCACAAAAGACATAAAGTACCTTGGTGTAACCCTAACCAAGCAAGTCAAAGATTTGTATGAAAAAAAAAAAAAAAAACTTCAAGTCTCTGAAGAAAGAATTAGAAGATATCAGAAGATGGAAAGATCTCCCATACTCATGGCTTGGCAGGATTAACATAGTAAAAATGGCCATCTTACCAAAAGCAATCTACAGATTCAGTGCAATTCCCATCAAATTACCAACACAATTCTTTACAGACCTGGAAAGAAAAATTCTCAACTTCATATGGAATAACAAGAAACCCAGAATTGCTAAAACAATCCCCTACAATAAAAAATCTTCTGGAGGTACCTCCATTCCTGATCTTAAGCTGTACTATAGAGCAACAGTAATAAAAACTGCGTGGTACTGGCATAGAAACAGAATGGTGGATCAATGGAACCAAACAGAGGACCCAGAAATAAACCCACACACTTATGGACACCTGATCTTTGCAAAGATGCCAAAACCATACAATGGAAAAAAGATAGCATCTTCAACAAATGGTGCTGGTCCAACTGGATGTCTACATGTAGAAAAATGCAAATAGATCCATACTTTTCACCCTGCACAAAACTAAAGTTGAAGTGGATGAAAGACCTCAACATAAAACCAGACACATTAAATCGGTTAGAAGAAAAGTGGGGAAGACCCTAGAACTCACTGGTACAGGAGACAACTTCCTGAACAGAACACCAACAGCACAGGCTCTAAGAGCAACGGTCAATAGATGAGACCTCATGAAACTGAAAAGCTTCTGTAAAGCAAAGGACACTGTCATCAAAACAAAACGAATGCCTACAGATTGGGAAAGAATTTTCACCAACCCTTTATCTGACAGAGGGCTAATATCCAGTATATACAAAGAACTAAAGAAGCAGAAAAGCAGCAAACCAAGTAATCCAATTAAAAAATGGGGAACAGAGCTAAACAGAGAACTCTCTGTAGAGGAATATTGAAAGGCAGAGAAACACTTAAAGAAATGCTCAACATCATTAGCCATCAGGGAAATGCAAATCAAAACAACCCCGAGATTTCACCTTACACCCATCAGAATGGCCAAGATCAAAAACTCAAGTGACATCACGTGCTGGAGAGATTGTGGAGAAAGGGGAACCTTCCTCCACTGCTGGTGGGAATGTAAACTGGTACATCCACTCTGGAAATCAATCTGGCATGTTCTCAGACAACAAGGAATAGCGCTTCCTCAAGATCCAGCTATACTACTCCTAGGCATATATCCAAAAGAGGTTCAAGTACACAATAAGGACATTTGCTCAACCTTTTTTGTAGCAGCTTTATTTGTAATAGCTAGAAGCTGGAAACAACCCAGATGCTCCTCAACTGAAGAATGGATACAGAAATTGTGATACATCTACACAATGTAATATTACTCAGCAATGAAAAACAAGGAAATCATGAAATTTGAAGGTAAATGGTGGAAACTGGAAATAATCATCCTGAGTGAGCTATCCCAGAAGCAGAAAGACGCACACAGTATATACTCACTCATATAGACATTTAATATAGGATAAACCTACAAAAATCTGTACATCTAAAGAAACTAATTAAGAGGGAGACTCTGGCTAAAATGCTCAATCCCCATTCCAAAAGGCAAAGAGGATGGACATCAGAAGAAGAAGAAAACAGGAAACAAGTTAGGAGCCTCCCACAGAGAGCCTCTGAAAGGCTCTGCCCTGCAGACTGTCAAAGCAGACGTTGAGACTATGGCATCTCCCCTAATATGAAGGCTGACCAAGGTAACCCAGCAGAAGGAAAAGGATCCCAAGAGCAGGTAAATAATCAAAGACAGTTCCCACTCCCACTATGAGGAGTCCCACAAAAACCTCAAGTTAATCAGCCAGAGCATGTAGGCAGATGACCTAGCACAGGCCCATGTATGTTCTGTGATTGCTGCTTCAGTCTCTGTGAGCCCTTATGGGCTCTGTGTAGTTGTGTGGGCCTTGTTCTCCTGGTGTTCTTGATCTGTTTGGCTCTTACAATTTTTCCTTCCCCTCTTCTGCAGGGATCCCCCAAGGTCTGCCTAATGTTTGGCTATAGGTCTTTGCATATGATCCCATCAGGTGCTGCAGGAAACCTCTCTGGTAATGACCAGGCTAGGCACTGATCTATTAGTATAGCACAATATTGTTAAAAATACTTTCTTTGACTTTTTTTTCCCAGTGTGTTTGGTTCTATCCTAGGTCCCTGGGCCATCCAGCTTCTGGTTCCTGGCCATCAAGGCAGTGTTGAGCATAGCTTCCTCTCATGCGATGAGCCTTTGTCATTGGTTGGCCACCCCCACAAGTTCTGCACCAGCTTGACTCCAGCACATTTTGCAGGCAGAACAAATTGTAGCTGAAAAGTTTTGAGCCTGGGTTAGTGTCCCAGTCTCTACACTAGACGCCTTACCTGGGTACAGAAGATGGCTGGTTCAGGCTCTGTATCCCCCTTTACTAGGAGGATTAGCTAGGGTCACTCTTTATAGATTCCAGGAAATTTCCATTGCACTCTGTTTCTACCTTGCCCCCAAACGTCCCACAGTTCCAGTCATCTCTCTCAGTACTTTCTTCCTCCATTTGCTCCCACCAGATCCTTTGTGTTCACATTCCCACCCACCCCCAGTGCCACACCCACTCCAGCGTCGCCAGTGTAGCATATCAATAGATTGTGCTACAGGGCGGGAGACACGCTTTCTTTGGAAATTCGCTCCCTGGAGGCCACTGGTACGTCTTCCCGACCACCTAAGTCAAAAAGATACAGTCTAGGGTCTCTACGCTTTTTCGGTTGCGTTTGTGGGGCTGGATTAATGAGTTTTTTGATCTTTCTTTATGATTCCTGAAACAGCACAATTAACTATTCAAGGAAATATATTCTTGATAGATTACCAAAAGCTTTAACAAGAATAGGGCGGAAGAAAAGTAGTTTTAAGAAAAGTAATAAATTAGATTTAGTATTAAAAGCATTATAAGAATAGTGAAAAAATAATAGGCTTCTTCTTAGGAAAAAATAGCATGAGAAGTACAGCTGGCTCGACCTTGCCCCTCCCCCCCTTATTGTCTTGTTTCTAGGGAAGATCGTAAATCTTTTGCAGACATATGGGAGGATGGTTAACAAAGGTGTATTTAGATTTTGATACAGAGAAAGATTTTGGCAGGCATCTGACTTAGCTTCTGACTTTCCTCTTCATTGGTTAGCAATAATGAAACTGCATTTGAGGTTTCTTTCCCTTTGTCTTTGATCAAACTTAGATCAAAAGTTTTCAGGACAAGATTTTTTGTGGGCACTCCCTATGTTAAAACATAAACTTTGTATCCTTGGTAAAAGTCTGAATGTTCTGGGAAGCATGCCAATTTTAAGGTGCTTCCTTAGGAGATCACTATAAAATTATCAGCTTGACTTCAGTAAAATTGCAGCAGAGTCAAAACCATCAAGGTGTCTCTGTCTGTCAATTCATCTCCGAAACCGCGTCTTCCTGTCCAGAGCATTGTTCCCCACGGACGCGGGGAATCCAACTGGGCTGGTCCGTGGCACCCCAGTCCACCCACAAAATTGATTATATTTTCCCTTCCCAAAGAGATTCATGTGTTCCCCTTTGAGCCCTTCTTGTTTCTTAGCTTCTCTGGGTCTGTGGATTGTTGCATGATTATCCTTTTTTAACAGTTAATGTCCATTTACAAGTGAGTACATACCATGTATGTCTTTCTGGGTGTAAGTCACCTCACTCAGAACTATTATCTATTCATCTATTGCTTGCAAATTTCATAATGCACATTTTTTTATACAACTGAGTAATACTTCATTGTGTAAATGTAACACGTTTTCTTAATTTTTCCATTAAGAAACATTCTTAATGTTTCTAATTTCTGGCTATTATGAATAAAGCTGCTATGAACATAGCTGAGCAAGTGTCCTTGTGGTAGGACGAGCATCCTTTGGGCATATGCCTAGGAGTGGTATAGCTCTATCTTGAGGTAGATGGATTGCTAGTTTTCTGAGAAACTGCCATATTTATTTCCAGAATGGCTGTACAAGTATGAGCTTTTGGACGGGTGTGAACTGATTTTGTATTTTCCTGATGGCTAAGGATCTTGAACATCTCTTAAAGTACTTCTTGGCCATTTGAGAATTCACTGTTTTGATCTATACTCAATTTGTTAATTGGATTATTTGGTTTGTTGATGCCTAGTTTCCTGAGTTCTTTATATATTTTTGATATCATCCCTCTATCAGATGTGGAGTTGATGAAAATATTTTCTCATTTTGTAGGTTGGTGTTTTTTCCTACTGCCTTACATAAGCTTTTCAGTTTCATGAAGTCCCATTTATTAATTGTCAGTCTTAGAGCCTGTGCTATTGGCGTTTTGTTCAGGAAGTTGTCTCCTGTGCTAATGTGTTCAAGGCTCTTCCCCACTTTCTTCTATCAGATTCAGTGTGTCTGCTTTTATGTTGAGGTCTTTGTTCCAGTTGGACTTGACTTCTATGCAGGTGATAGACATGAATATGTTTGCATTCTTCTACGTGCGGACCTCTAGTTAGACCAGCACCATTTGTTGAAGATGCTTTTTCCCCCTTATGTATTTCTGGCTTCTTCATCAAAAATCAGATGTTCATGTGGATTTACATCTGGGTCTTCTATTCAGTTCCACTGCGTAACTCTTTGATTTTATGCCAGAACCATGTGGCTTTTATTACCACAGCTCTGTAGTACAACTTGAAATGAGGGATAGTGATACTTCTGGAAGTTCTTTTATTGTTTAGGTTTGTTTTAGCTGGTTTTTTGTTTTGTTGTTTGTTTTGTTTTTCTATATGAAGTTGAGTATTGTTCTTTCAAGGTCTGCAAAGAATTGTATTGCAATTTTGATGGAAATGGCACTGAATCTGTAAATTGCTTTTGGCAAGATAGCCATTTTTACTGTTAATCCTACTGATCCAATCCTCACTTAGAAAGACAAATGGGATGGACATTGGATGTAGGAGCAAACAAGTAACATGACAGGAGCCTACCACAGAGGGCCTCTGAAAGACTCTACTTAGCAGTGTATCAAAACAGATATTAAGGCTCATAACCAAACCTCCGGCAGAATGCAGGGAACAAAAAACAGGGGGGGGGGAGTTGATAGGACCTGGAGAGGACGGGAGTTCCACAAGGACCAAATATATCTGGGCACAGGGGTCTTTTATGAGACTTTTGTTTCTCCTAACAAGGACCATGTATGGATGCAACCTAGAGCCCTTGCTCAGATGTAGCCCTTGGTAGTTCAGTATCCAAGTGGGTACCCTAATAAGGGGAACAGGGACTGTTTCTGACATGAACTCGATGGCGGGCTCTTTGACCTCCCCCCCCCCCACAACCCCAGGGAGAAGCAGCCTTGCTAGGCCATAGAGGAGGACTTTTCAGCCAGTTCTGAAGACACCTGATAAACCAGTGTCAGATGTAAGGGGAGGAGGTTCTCCCTTATCAGTGGACTTAGAAAGGGGCAGGGAGGAGATGAGGTTGGGAGGGTGGGATTGGGAGGGAAAGAGGGAGTGGGATACAGCAGGGATACAAAGTTAACAAACTGTAACTAATATTAAAAAAATAAAAATTAAAAAAAATCCTACTGACCCATGAGAATGGAAGATCTTTCTATCTTCTGATATCTTCTTTAATTTCTTTCTTCAAAGACTTGAAGTTATTGTCATACGGGTGTTTCTCCCATTTGAATAAACCTTATTATTAAAAGGAAAAATTAACCTGTCTAGTTTTCATTGGAGTTTCCGAGATGGATGTGGAGAAGCCACTAATATTCATCCTTTATTTTATGTTGGATATTGTGTGTGTGTGTGTGTGTGTGTGTGTGTGAAGGAATAAAGAAATAAAGAATGAAGAAGAAGAAAACAGGAAACAAGTTAGGAGCCTCCCACAGAGGGCCTCTGAAAGGCTCTGCCCTGCAGACTATCAAAGCAGATATTGAGACTTATGGCCAAACTTATGGCAGAATGCAGGGAATCTTATGAAAGAAGTGGGAAATAATAGTTAGATCTGGAGAGGACAGGAGGTCCACAAGGAGAGCAACAGAACCAAAAATTTGAGCACAGGGGTCTTTCCTGAGACTCATACTCCAACCATGTACCATGCATGGAGATAACCTAGAACCCCTGCACAGATGAAGCCCATGGCAGTTTAGTGTCCAAGTGGGTTCCATAGTAATGGGAACAGGGACTGTCTCTGACATGAACTGATTGGCCTGCTCTTTGATCACCTCACCCTGATCGGGGAGCAGCTTTACCAGGCCACAGAAGAAGACAATGTAGCCACTCCTGATGAGACCTAACGGACTAGGAGCAGAAGGAAGAAAAAGAAACCCTACCCTACCAGTGGACTTGGGGAGGGGAGTGTGTGAAGAAGGGGGAGGAAGGGAGGGATTGGGAGGGGAGGAGGGAGGGAACTAGAGAGGGGATACAAAGTAAATAAAGTATAATTAAAAAAAGAAAGTGCTGTCTAAATAGAAAAATGCTATGCAAATATAAAAGAGTAATATTATAGGACATTACAAAGAAAAAAGAAAATAAGAATAAAGATATTTAGAATATTTTCAAAGAATAAATAAAAGTTTTTTAAAATTTAAAAATAAAAAGAATAGTACCTTATGAATATAGAGCAAATTGTATATGTAAAAATAAGTCTCTTCCTGTTTCCGTACTACAGCCAGTCTATTTTAAAACCACACACACATCACAACATGAAATTTCTGTTACAGGGGAGTATATTTGGTTTCTCTATTTGATTAATCTATTTTACCCAGACCATTATTTAATGTGATTAAAAATTCCAACATATCTGATCCCCTTCTTGGATCCTTCATCCTAAAATGATACTCCCTGTCCCTGCCTTTGCTTTCAGTAGCTATTATAATAATTTTCTCATTTAGCATTTCTAACTCACTGATACAGTTATTTCATCTCAGTGACTCAAAAGTAGCACAATCATCTACAGCTGAGCAGAACTCAGAGATCTTAACTTTAGACAGGAATTGTAACACCTGTTATGATAACAGGTGGCCACAAAAATGTGCTAGCAGGTAGCAGGACCTTTCACTGCTGCTGCCATCTACAGGAATAAGTTTTATAGCAAGAAAAGGCTGGCTGGCATGTAATGCTGTTGAGCAAAACATCCTTACTTGCTGTTGCAGCTGCTTTAATATCTTTCCTATCCAATTAAGGTGAAGCTAGATAGCACAAGATGGATTATACAACCTTTATTTCCTCTAGAGTATGTGATGATTATATACATACATGATTCTAATAGGCCTGAAAATAAGTAAATGAAAAGGTGACAGAATTAAAGTGCCAAAAGTTCAACAATAGTTGGTGACATCCATACATCCCCCTCAAGTGTGTATAGAGAAGTTACACAAAGGTAAACAAATAAAGAAAAGATTTGTAAGATTGCAAATCAGGCCTGGTGGCACAGTCTCATAATCTCAGCTATATGAGAGGACAAAGCAGAGGAAATAAACATTCAAAGTCTGCCTGGGCTACAGAGAGAACTCAGGGCTCACCTTGGACACTAAGTGAAATAATCTAAAAATAAAATATTAACAGAAGATAGCAGAAATAGCTCAGTAGAGTAACACTCACCTAGTATTCATGGGGCCCAGGTATTCTATAATACTGAAAGCAAGAGACCATAATAAAATGACAGATGTTTCACCAGCAGAACATGTGTTCTTTTCTGGTGTACACAGACTGCACACACACACCACACCCTTAGCATCTTCTTTGTACTTCTCATTTTCTTAGTAGATCACAGAGCAATTTATTATGCCTGGGAACAGAACTGCATGGTTAATTTGCTGCTGTCTGTTCATCAACTCTCTCCTCTTCCCAGCGTAAAGCATCTTATGGACCTAAATCCATAATAACATTTTCCCCAGGTAATAAAAGCATTGATAAAATCCAAGACTTAACCCTTTTTATGATAATTGTGGTCAAAATTCCAGGAATAAGAAGTGGACTGTGCAATCCTTGAGACTGATACCAAGCAGCTTTAAACCTCAGGTTCTATGACTCCTGCTCTTCTGCTGTTTGGCGAATTTGTTAGTGGAGAATAAAGCTAAAATATGCAAAGGGATCAGGCATGAGATTCATGGAAGTGAGTAGACAATCTAATGTACCCTCAGCTAAAACATTATAATAGGTGACTTGAGATTATTGCAAAAATAATAAGAATTACAGCAATTTGTCAGAGCTATACTATCACCAGAGATAATTTCACTATATTCACAGTTATTCATGCATTTGTACTCCACATCCTGTGGGTCACTGGAAGAGAAAAGAAGAAACAAGTTG
This sequence comes from Meriones unguiculatus, assembly GCF_030254825.1. Classification (NCBI taxonomy): domain Eukaryota; kingdom Metazoa; phylum Chordata; class Mammalia; order Rodentia; family Muridae; genus Meriones; species Meriones unguiculatus. The sequence continues at coordinate 173,299,114 of NC_083349.1, forward strand.
TCATTGTGTTAACTCAAGACCCAACTTAAGGTAACTGAGAGCATTTTAAATGAAGAATATTTCTTCCATAGGAACTACCAGTCCCACATTGGCAGTCCTGCCATGTGTTCTAACTGTATTTAGCAAGGCTCCCACTCCCAGAAGGTTTATGCCCTTAATGCTGAGCTTGAAGTTCTAGATGGTGACATAATAGTTAGCCCATCAGTCTCGGGCAGACGGTATAAAGTGGATGCTAAATTTTTGATCCAGTTTCTGTGGTCAGCACAAGGGCAGGTGCAGAGCAATATCAAGTTAGCTGTCAAGGACCAGGTGTGGTTAGAACGCACTGTGGCAGATGTTCAGAGTTGGACACAAAGGGGAAATATGGGAGGCATAAAGGGAGGTCATGTAGACAAGTGGAAGGTCTTAAGAACATCTGATTTGGTGAAGATCCTTTTCCAGTCTGCAGGTTGCTGTTTTGATCTGATGACAGTGTCCTTTGCTTTACCAACCCGATATCTGACATAGGGATAATATCCAGAATATATAAAGAACTCAAGAAGTTAAAAAGCAACAAATCAAGTAATCCAATTAAAAAAATGAGAACTGATAGTCTAAGATCAGAAAGAAGGAGAGGAGGACCTCCCCTATCAGTGGACTTGGGGAGGGGCATGCATGCAGAAAGGGGAGGAAGAGTGGAATCGGGAGGGGAGGAGAGAGGGGCTTATGGGGGGATACAAAATGAATAAAGTGTAATTAATAATAATAATAAAAAAATTGGAAAAAATGGGGTATAGAACTAAACAGAATTCTCAACAAAGGAATATTGAATGGCAGAGAAACACTTAAAGAAATGCTCAACATCCTTAGTCACTAGTGAAATGCAAATCAAAATGAGTCTGAGGTTTCAGCTTACAACTATCAGAATGGCTAAGATAAAAAATTCAAGTGACAACACATGTTGTAGAGGTTATGGAGAAAAGGGAATCCTCCTCCATTACTGGTGGTAATGTAAACTTCTACAACCACTTTGGAAATCAATTCGTCACTTTCTCAGACAATTAGGAATAGTGTTTCCTCAAGATCCAGCTATACCACTCCTAGAGATATATTCAAAAGATGCTCAAGTACACAACCAGGACATTGCTCAACCATGTTCGCAGCTTCTTTATTCGTAATAGCCAGAATCTGTTAACAATCCAGATGTCCCTCAACTGAGGAATGGATACAGAAATTGTGGTACGTTTACACAGTGGAATACTACTTAGCAATTAAAAACAAGGAAACTATGAAATTTGCAGGTGAATGGTGGGAACTAGAAAAGATCATCTTAAGTGAGGTAACCCAGAAGCATGATATATACTCACTTATAAGTGGATATTAGACCTATAAGATAGGATAAACATACTAAAATCTCTACAGTTAAAGAAACTAAACATAAAATAGGACCCTGAATAAGCTGCTTAATCCTTATTCAGAAAGGCAAATGGGATGGACATTGGAAGAGGGAGAAAACAGGGAACAGGACAGGAGGAGCCTACCACAAAGGGCTCTGAAAGGCTACACCCAGCAGGGTATCAAAGCAGATGCTGAGACTCATAGCCAAGCTTTGTGCAGAGTGCAGGGAATCTTATGAAATAAGGGGGAGATAGAAAGACCTGGGGGGGGACAGGTGTTCCACAAGGAGAGCAACAGAACCAAGAAATCTGGGTACACGGGTCTTTTCTGAGACTGATACTCCAACTAAGGACCAGGCATGGAGATAACCTAGAACCCCTGCATAGATGTATCCCATGGCAGCTCAGTGTCCAAGCGGGTGTCCTAGGAAGGGGAACAGGGACTGTCTCTGACATGAACTCAGTCGCTGGATCTTTGATCACCTTCCCCTGGGGGGGGTACAGCTTTACCAGGCCATAGAGGAAGACAATGCACAGTCCTGATGATACCTGATAGGCTAGTGTCAGAGGGAAGGGAAGGAGGACCTCCCCTATCAGTGGACTGGGGGAGTGGCATGGGAGAAGAAGATGGAGGATGGGATTGGGAGGGATGAGGGAGAGGGCTACAGCTGGGATACAAAGTGAATAAACTGTAATTAATAAAAAAAAACAAATAAATTAAAAAGAACATCTGATTTTGAGATGAGACCAAAAAGAGATCAGCATTAAAGTAGAGAAGGAGGACAGAGCATGAGAAATGGCATGTTTGGACCCAGAGACTTAGACCTGCTGCACCCTGAAGAATAGGTTGTGGCTATGGATACTTATAAAGAGATCATGAATAACATGATGGAAAAATCTCCTATCAACTCAATATCCCCTTCTTATTAGAATTACCTAATTTATGCAGGAGAGATGGTTCAGTGCTTAAGGGTCCCTACTGCTCTTGCAGCAGATCCAGGTTAGTTCACATAACCCACTTAACAGTTCTCAACCATCTGTATCTTTAGCTCCAGAGAATCTTATGCCCTCTTTTGGCCTCTGTATGCACAAAGGATGCATTAGCTATAGTTAAATATATGCAGGCAAAACATAGTCAAAACAGACATAGTCAAAAGATAAAAAAGAATTGTCCAATCAAGATGTTACCATCACAGAGGACCACAGCCTCAAACATGATGCTCATTTACAATTTTTAAAACTTTTTTCCTATTTATTTATTATTTGTTCATTCATTCACTCATTCACCCATCCATTCATTCATTCATTCATTCATTTACTTTACAGCCTGATCCCAGATCCCCCTCATATCCTACCAGTCCTTTCCCCATTCCCCGTAAGAAGAATCATTCCCCATCTCTTTTTCTCAGAGAAGGGGAGGTCCCCAAGTGAGGCCAGCCAACCCTGGCTTCACTTGGATGAAAGTGAATCCTAGCTAGGGGAAAGGAATCCAAAAGCGGGCAACAGAGTCAGAGAGAGAGAGCCCCTAATCCTATTGTTAGGGGACCCGCATGTTGACCAGGCTGTATTTCTGCTACATATGTGTAGGGGGTCTAGTGCCAGCCTGCGCAGAGTCTTTGCTTTAGTCTCTGTGAACCCCCATGGCTCCAGGTTGGTTTATGCTGTTGGTCTTCTTGTGGTGTCTTTGACCTATCCAGCTGCCTCTATTCTTCCTCCCACTCTTCCACAAGCCTGTCTGAGCTCAGCGTAATGTTTGATTGTGGGTCTATGCATCTGTTTTCATTAGCTTTTGGATGAAGCATTTCAGAAGATAATTATGTTAAGGTCCTGTCTGCAAGTATAGCAGAATATCATTAATAGTGACAAGGGTTGGCTCTCTCCCATGGGGTGGGTCCCAAGTTGGGCTAGTCATTGGTTTGCCATTCCCTCAATCTCTGCTCCATCTTTATCCCTACACTTTTTGTAGGTGAGACAAATTTTGGGTTGGAAGTTTAATGGGTAGGTTGGTGTCCCTCTTCCTCCACTGAGTCCCACCTGGCTATGGAGGTGGTGACTTCAGGCTTCTTAACCACCACTGCTAGGAGTCTCAGATTTTTTTTTTTTTTTTTTTTTTTTTAGGGGAAGGTAAGTTGACTTCTGGACAAGTCAAAGAATAACAACAAGGAATTCCAATAACTTTCACTAGATCACTGAGTATACTTACAGGTTCCCCTTCTAATCCAGACTCTAAGAATCATAAGATTCTTATCACTCCATGCACACAGATTTTATTTTTGTAGACACTGAAATATCTACACAGAGTGACAGCTATAATAAAAACCGAGTCTGTGTTTAAACAAGAAAGGAAACATTACTGCCCCATTTTAAAGATAGCAGAAACTAATTTTTTTTTTACCTTGGAGACACATTCTAAGCAACAGGCAAGGGTGAAGAAGCAGAGGATTATGCACTTCTCTCCTTGCCATAGACAAGGGAACAACAGACTGGCAGGCAAGAGCACTAACCACTCTGCATAGAGCCACTGGCCCCTGGATGATTTTATTACAATGATCAAATATAGAATGGAGAGCACAGAATATCTCTTGCATTTCCAGAAAGTGAGGTAAATGTCCAAGAATGATACGTATTTGTGTGTGTGAGAGAGATAGAGATAGATAGATAGATAGATAGATAGATAGATAGATAGATAGATAGATAGAACAAACCCTCATGTTGACTAGGAATGTCTTATTCTTCACCTCCTTGTCAAGTCACAGTTTAGGGAGTATAAAGTTTATTCTTTCACATTTTCAGTGGACAGTATTTAGGGAAGATCCAGGAAAATAAAAAAGATAGAAGAAATGAGGTAGCCATGGATAGAACATCTCTTTACATTTATGGACTACATTCTTCATAAACTCAGTTTGAGGTCACAGGCCTACAAGCATGAGGCAATGAAGATCTTGTTTAAAAAATATACTGAGGTTTACTCTTAGCTGATAATTTAACTATCATAAAACCAGCATCCAGAGTTACCTATTTCTATGCAGAGCAAAAGGAGACACCCAGTTATTTTATAATATACTCAGGCAAGAGTATAGGACAAGGACTACAAGAATGGCCAGAAGCATATCCTTCAGTACTGTTATTACTGCAAATCTCTTTTCTATGACCTGCTTTTTTCCCCACATCAAGACTGCTGGCTTTATTTAGTTGAAACTATAGATAACCAAAACTATAATACCACTTAAAAAAAAACCTTCAAGGGCACCACATAAAATACATACTTTATTGTTTTAGGCTAGGTGTAACCTCTAGAGGATATATGTACATCAACTCTCCTCAAATAATAGAATGATCTGAAGGAAGTCAATGAGGGCCAAAAGTCAAAGACACACTTCAGGGAACCTTCATGGCTGACTAGACATACTAATAGGTTCTTTGTCAACACAGTGAGTATGAACTGAGCCATGGATATGGTCAAGATTAATTAATGGAAGACTGTGTTCCCACGAGATCCCTGTTTCACAAATGACTAAGCAGGGGGTAGAAATTATAACAACTAGTATGCACAATGACCCTGAGAGGACATGGACTTATTTGCCTTACAAATGTGCCCTCTTGCTACCTGGAAACATGGCACTGTTGAAATCAGATTATTTCTCATTTGTGGTCAGTGCTCTCACAAGTAGGTTTCCTCTTTGTTTCCACCTCACTCTCCAGTCTCCCTCTCTCTTTAAAGACAGAGTCTCAGAGTAGCACATGCTGATCTGTAATTTAAGGTATAGTCCAAGCTGCCTTAGAACTCACAGAAATCTTCCTGCCTCAGCCTCCCAAGTATTGGATGTACAAGCATGGCCCACATACTAGACTAGAAACAGGCATATTTCTTTCTATTAACAGCCATCCTCAAACCCAACCACCAATTTATGAATAAACTTTTCTATGGTGGGATCTACCTCATTCTGAGTGAGGTATCCCAGAAGGAGAAAGACATACATGTTATATGCTCACTTATACAGACCTATAAGATATGATAAACATAATGAAATCTGTACACCTAAAGAAGCTAAACAAGAAAGAGGTCCCAGGTTAAGAAGATCAATCCTCACTTAGAAAGACAAATGGATGTGCATTGGACATAGGAGAAAACAAGTAACGGGACAGGAGCCTACCACAGAGGGCCTCTGAAAGACTCTACCTAGCAGTGTATCAAAGCAGATACTAAGACTCATAATCAAACCTTCAGCAGAGTGCAGGGAATCATATGAAAGAAGGGGGAGTTAGTATGACGTGGAAAGGATAAGAACTCCACAAGGACCAAATATATCTGGGCACAGGGGTCTTTTCTGAGACTAATACTCCACCAAGGACCATGTATGGATATAACCTAGAACCTCTGTTCTGATGTAGCCCGTGGTAGCTCAGTAACCAATTGGTTTCCCATAGTATTTCTGACAGGAACTTAATGGCAGGTTCTTTGACCTCCCCACCTGCCAAGGGAGGAGTAGTCCTGCTAGGCCACAGTGGAGGACTTTGCAGCCAGCCCTGAAGATACCTGATAAAACAGGGTCAGATGAAAGGGGAGGAGGTCCTCCCCAATCAGTGGACTTGGAAAGGGGCAGGTAGGAGATGAGGGAGGGAGGGTGGGATTGGGAGGGAATGAGGGAGCGGGATCTACAGCTGGGATACAGAGCTAATAAAATGTAACTAATAATAAAAATTAAAAAATTAAAAAAGAGTTAAATTAAAAGTGAAATTAAAAAATTAAAAAAGAGTTAAATTAAAAGTGAAGAAAAAGAAAACATAAGATACAGATAATGTCACAACAAAAAATTAAAAGAAAAGAAGCAATGAATCACAGTAACATCACCAACTGCACAATAAAAGGAATTAATGTTCATTGATAACTATTATCTATAAACATCAATGGACTCAACTCTCCAACAGAAAGACACAGACTAACAGAATGGTTGCAGAAATAGAATCCACCATTCTGCTGCACTGAAGAAACACACCTCTGCAACAAAGGTAAACATTACTTCAGAGTAAAGGGCTGGAAAAAATGTTTTTCAAGCAAATGGACCCAGAAAACAAGCTGGGATAGCTATCCTAATATCTAATAAAACAGACTTTCAACTAAGATAAATCAAAAAAGATGAGGCGAGGCATTTCATTCTTATCAAAGGAAAAATCCACCAAAGACATCAAAATTCTGAACATCTATTCCTCAAATAAAAGAGCACCTACATTTGTAAATAAAACATTATTAAAGTTGAAATCACACATCTATCCCAACACCTTAATAGTGGAAGACTCCAACACTCCACTCTCACCAAAAGACAGATCATCTAGACAGAAACTAAACAGGGAAACAATGGCACTTACAGAGTTCCTGAATCAAATGGACCTAAGAGATGTCTACAGAACTTTTCACCCAAATTCAAAAGAGTATACCTTCTTTTCAGCACCTCATGGAACCTTCTCCAAAATAGACCATATAGTTGGTTACAAAGCAAGCCTCAGCAGATACTGTCTGACCAGTATGGTCTAAAGGTGGACCTCAACAACAACAGAAATAGCAAAAAGCCTACGCATGTGGAAACTGAACAACTTGCTACTTAATGACAGCTGGGTTAGGAAAGAAATAAAGAAAGCAATTAAAGACTTCCTAGAATTTGATGAAAATGAAGGCACAACATTCCCAAACATGTGGGACACAATGAAAGCAGTGCTGAGAGGAAAGTTCATAGTGCTAAGTGCCTTCAAGAAAAAATTTGAAACATCTCACACAAGCAATTTAAAGGCTTACCTGAATGCCCTAGAAAAAATAAGAAGCAGACACACCCAAGAGGAGTAATGGTTGGAAATAGTCAAACTATGGACTGAAATCAATGAACTGGAAATGGACAAAACAATTCAAAGAATCAATGAAACCAAGAGCTGGTTCTTTAAGAAAACCAAAAAGATAAACAAACCTTTAGCCAAACTAACTAAAAGGCAGAGAGACACTCTCCAAATCAGCAAATTCAGAAATGTAAAAAGGGGACATAACAACAGACAATGAGGAAATCCAAACAATCATTAGGTCTTACTACAGTAACCAAAATTTGAAAATATGCCACAAAATTTGAAAATATCAATGAAATGGCCAATTTTCTTGATAGATTCCATTTACCAAAATCAAATCAAGACCAGGTAGAAAGACTGAAAAGTTCTATATCCTCCAAATAATAGAAGCAGTCATCAAAAGTCTCCCTTCCAAAAAAACCAGGGCCAGATGGTTTCATCTCAGAATTCTACCAGACCTTCAAAGATGTGCTAACCCCAATTTCTTCAAAGTATTCCACAAAATAGAAATAGAAGGAACCTTACCAAACCCATTCAAAGAAGCCACAGTCACCTTGATACCTAAACCACACCAAGACCCAACAAAAAAGAAAACTTCAGACCTATCTCTCTTATGACCATTGATGCAAAAATATTCAATAAAATGCTTGCAAACCAAATTCAAGAACACATAAAAGATATCATCCACCATGCCCAAGTAGACTTTATCCCAGTCACGCAGGGGTAGTTCAATCTAAGGAAATCCATCAATGTAATCCAACATATAAACAAACTGACGGAGAAAAATCACATGATCATCTCCTTAGATGTTGAAAAAGCATTTGATACAATCCAACACCCATTCATCTTTAAAGTCTCAGAGAGATCAGAGATACAAGGCACATACCTAAATATAGGAAAGACAATATACAGCAAGCCTATAGCCAACATCAAACTAAATGGAGAGAAACTTTAATCAATCCCATTAAATGAGGGATAAGGCAAGGCTACCTACTCTCTCCATATCTCTTCAACATAGTACTTGAAGTCTTAGCTAGAGCAATAAGACAACTAAAGGAGATCAAGGGGATACAAATCGGAAAGGAAGAAGTCAAAGTATCACCATTCACAGATGATATGATATTACACATGAGTGACCCCAAAATTTCAACCAGAGAATTCCTTCAGCTGATAAACACTTTCAGCAAAGTAGGCTTGATACAAAATTAACTCCTGTATACCAAAGAAAAAAGGGTCGAGAAAGAAATTAGGGAAACAACACCCTTCACAATAGCTACTAATAACTTAAAGTACCTTGGTGTGACTCTAACCAAGTAAGTGAAAGAACTGTTCGAAAATAACATCAAGTCCCTGAGGAAAGAAATTGAAGAAGATATCAGAAGATAGAAAGCTTTCCTGTGCTCATGGATCGGTAGGATTAACATAGTGAAAATGGCCTTCCTGCCAAAAGCAATCTACAGATTTGATGCAATTCCCATCAAAATACTAACACAATTCTTCACAGACCTTGAAAAAAAATTCCCAACTTCATATGGAAAAACAAAAAACCCAGAATCTCCAAAACAATCCTGTGCAACAGAGCATCTGGAGGTATCTCCATCTCTTATATCAAGCGGTACTACAGAGCAATAGTAATAAAAACGGCATGGTACTGGTATAGAAACAGAACAGTGGATTAATGGAATAGAATAGAGAACCCAGAAATAAATCCACACACCTATGGATACTTGATTTTTGAAAAAGCAGCCAAAACCATACAAAGGAAAAAAAGACAGCATCTCCAATAAATGGTGCTAGTCTAAGTGGATATCTAAATATAGAAAAATAGATCCATATTCACCACAAAACTAAAGTGCAAGTGGATTAAATATATCAACATAAAACCAGACTCACTAAATCTGTTAGAAGAAAAAGTGGGGGAGAGCTTAGAACTCATAGCACAGAAGACAACTTCCTGAACAGAATACCAACAGCACAGACTTTAAGATCAACAATAAATAAATTGGACTCTAAGATCCCAATCAATAAATGGGAAAAGCTTCTGTAAAGCAAAGGACACTGTTGCCAGAACAAAATGTCAGCCTACAGACTGGGAAAGGATCTTCACCAACCCTACATCTGATAGAGGGCTAATATCCAGAATATATAAAGAACTAAAGAAGTTAAAAAGCAACAAATCAAGTAATCCAATTAAAAAATTGGAGTGTAGAACTAAACAGAGATTTCTCTGAGGAATATAGAATGGCAGAGAAACACTTAAAGAAATGTCCAAAGTCCTTAGTTATCAGGCAAATGCAAATCAAAATGATCCTGAGATTTCATCTTACACCCATCAGAATGGCTAAGATCAAAAACTCAAGAGACAATGCATGCTGGAGAGGATTGGAGAAAGGGGAACCCTCCTCTATTGCTGGTGGGAATGTAAACTTGCACAACCACGTAGGAAATCAATCTTTCTCAGACAATTAGGAATATCGCTTCCTCAAAATCCAGCTATTCCACTCCACTCCTAGGCTTATATTTAAAAGATGCTTAAGTACACAACAAATACATTTGTTCAAACATGTTTATAGCAGCTTTATTTGTAACAGTCAGAACCTGGAAAGAATCCAGATGTCCCTCAATGGAGAAATGGACAGAAGTTGTACATCTATAGAACGGAATACTACTCAGCAATTAAAAACAAGGAAATCATGAAATTTGCAGGCAGATGGCAGGATCTAGAAAAGATCATCCTGAGTGAGGTATCCCAGGAGCAGAAAGACACACAGAGTATATACTCACTTATAAGTGAATATTAGGCATATACTATAGGATAAAAATACTAAAATCTGCTCACCTAAAGAAGCTAAGCTAGAAGGAGGACCCTGGGTAAGATGATCAATCTTCACTCAGAAAGACAAATGGGATGGACATTGGAAGAAGGAGAAAACAGGAAATATGACAGGAGCCTACCACAGAGGACCTCTGAAAGACTCTACCCAACAGTATATCAAAGTAGATGCTGAGACTCATAGTGCAGGGAATCATAGTGCAGAGCAACAGAACCAAAAAATCTGGGCCCAGGAGTCTTTTCTGAGACTGGTACTCCAACTAAGGACCATTCATGGATATAACCTAGATAACTTAGAACCCCTGCTCAGATGTAGCCCATGGCAGCTCAGTATCGATGTGGCTACCCTAGTTAGGGGAACAGGGGCTGTCTCTGACATAAACTCAGTGGCTGGCTCTTTGATCATTTTCCCCTGAGGGGAGAGCAGGATTGCCAGGCTGCAGAGGAGGACAATGCAGCCAGTTCTGATGAGACCTGATAAGCCAGGGTCAGATGGAAGGAGAGGAGGACTTCCCCTATCAGTGAACTTGGAGAGGGGCATGGGAGGAGATGAGAGAGTAGGGTGGGATTGAGAGGAACTGAGGGAGGGTGCTACAGCTTGAATACAAAACTAATAAACTATAATTAATATAAAAATTAAAAAAATTATAATAAAATCCAGGCACCAGAGAGCAATGGAACAATGGTAAACACTAAACACTAGGCACTCTGTGGATGGCCATACATCTGCTCTGTATTTGTTATGAATTAAATGAATGCAGATCTACAAAGACAACAACAATGTGATTATCTTCAGATAATATTCATAGACAAAAATTCAGTATATATAAATTAAATTAACATAGCTGTTCTCTACCTGCAGAATTGGACCACAAACTTGTGAGCTGTGATTAGAGATTCTAGAGAAAGCTCCTGATTGACACAACATGTATAAATATAAGAATAAATTGTCTTTTTTGATGGTTAATCTCAGCTTTCCACCTGAGAGCTCAGAGGCTCCTCTATTCTTGTGTCTCTGATTCAGAGCCTCAGGCCTTACTGGATCACAGGTTGCGTACTATGAGAAACAGAATGGGCCCAGAGAATTGACTGTGACTTTGAGATAAGTGTATGAAAATCTTATGTGGGAGAAAGTACAGGCTGTCACACAAAGTGGACAAGAAGTGCTATAGTTTAAAATTGATGGTTCAAGTTTGAGAAGCACAGACCAACAGTGGGATGATTCTCTTTATCTTGGAACAAAGATCAACGTGTCCAGGCTGCTGCATCACTCAATTCTAGAAGCTGATTGACTCAGAACAGCTTGAATTTTTTCCTACTCCCTACTTTCAGGCTGTGATGAATTCAGAAGATCTTCAGGGCAGGGCACTTGTACATTTGTCCTCCCATGGGTCTGCTGTCTTTGGAGAAGAATTATGCACCCACTGACTGCTACCTAAGCCTAGTGGGTGAAGTGACTCACGGGTTGCAAGCGTTGATGACATAATGATTCTCCCTATGAATGATTGGCAGTGGATAGTGAGCTCTTTTTGTTCATCTGTATGGCTGACAGGGCACCAATTGGGCCCTGTCTCAAGAAGAAGCATATCTCTAACCAAGTGAAAGACTTGTATTAAAAAAAATTCAAGTCTCTGAAGAAAGAAATTTATGAAGATATCAGAAGATGGAAATATATCCCATGTTCATGGAGTTGTAGGAATAATTGGCCATCTTACCAAAAGCAATCTATGGATTCAATGCAATTTCCATCAAAACACCAACACAATCTTTACAGACTTTGAAAGAATAATTCTCAACTTCATATGGAAAAACAAACAAACAAACAAACAAAAAAACCCAAATAGCTAAAAACATCCTTTACAATAAAAGATCTTCAGAAGGTATCTCTATCTCTGGTCTTAAGCTGTATGATAGAAGAACAATAATAAAAATTACATGGCAAGTGTTATAAAAACAGACTGTGGATCAATGTAATAAAATAAAGGACCCAGAAATAAACTCACACACCCACGGACACCAGATTTTTGACAAAAATGACAAAGCCATACAATAAAAAAGATAGCATCTTCAACAAATGGTGCTGGTCTAACTGTATTTCCATATGTAGAAAAAATGCAAATAGACCCATTTCTATCTCCCTGCACCAAATTAATGTCCAAGTGGATCAAAGATTTCAACATAAAACCAGAAACACTAAATCTGTTCTAAGAAAAAGTGAGGAAAAGCCTTGAACACATTGGCACAGGAGAGAACTTCCTGAACAGAACACCAACAGCTCAGGCTTTAAGATCAACAATAAATAAAAGGGACTTCATGAAACTGAAAATCTTCTGTAAAGCAAAGGAACTATCAACCAAACAAAACAACAGTCTGCAGACTAGGAAAGATCTTCACTAACCCTACATCTGACAGAGTGCTAACATCCATAATATATAAAGAACTCAAGAAATTAGATACCAACAAACCAAATAATCCAATTAAAAACTCGGGTACAGAGCTACATAGAAAATTCTCAACAGAGAAATATTTAATGGCAGAGAAACACTTAAAGAAATGCTCAACACCCTTAGTCATCAAGGAATTGCAAGTCAAAATGACACTGAGATTCCTCTTACACCAATCAGAATGGCTAAGATTAAAAACTCAAGTGACAACACATGCTGGAGAGGATGTGGAGAAAGGGGAACCCTCCTCCACTGCTGGTGGGAGTGCAAACTTGTATAACCACTTTGAGTGCTTTCTGGTATTTTCTCAGCAAACTGGGAATAGCCCTACCTCAAGATCCAGCTGTAAAACTCATGGTCATATACCCTAATAATGCTCCACCATTCTACAAGGACATTTGCTCAACTATGTTCATAGCAGCTTTATTTGTAGTAGCTGGAATCTGGAAACAACTTAGATGTCCCTCAAGAGAAGAATGTATAAAGAAATTATGGGATATTTACACAATGGAATACTACTTAGCTATTAAAAACAAGGAAATCATGAAATTTGCAAGGAAATGGGTGGAACTAGAAAAGATCATCCTGGATGAAGTAACTCAGACTTAGAAAGACACACATGGTATATGCTCACTTATAAGTGGATATTAGCCATATAATATAGGAAAACCATACTAAAATCTACAAACCTAAATAAGGTAAACAACAAGGAGGACCCTAAATGCTTCAGTCTCATTCAGAATGGCAAACAGGACATTGTGGAAGTGGTGGAAGAGAGGGAGAAAGAAACGAGCCTACCATAGAGATTCCCTGAAAGGCTCTATCCAATAGGGGTTCGAGAAAGATGCTGAGAATCACAACCCAACTTTGAGCAGAGTGTATGGTATCTTGTGAAAGACAGGGGAATAGAAAGACCCCGAGGGTACAGGAGCTCCACAAGGAGACTAATGACACCAAAAATTCTGGGCTCAAGGAGGCCTGAAGAGACTGATGCACCAACCAAGGACCATGCATGGAGAGGACCTGGACAGCCTGCTCAGATTAGCCCATAGACAGCTCAGTCTCCATGTGGGTTCCCAAGTAAGGGGAGCAGGGGCTGTCTCTGACATGAAGTTGGCTACCTGCTCTTTGATCACTTCCCCCTGGTGATGCAGCCTTGCTAGCCCATAGAGGAAAAGGATCCTGGCAGTTCCGATGAGACTTTATAAGCTAGGATCAGATGGCAGTGTAGGAGGACTTCCCCCTTTAGAGAAATAGGAGAAGGGGATTGGTGGAAGAGGGTGGAAGGGTGGGACTAAGTTGTTGAGTGAGGTGGCTACAATTGGGATATAAAATGAATAAATAGCAAAAAAATTAAAAAATAAATATTTATAAAACCTTAAAAAAAGGAAGAAAGAAAAGAAATCAGAGTAAAATGAGAACCCTGATGGATGATCTAGTAGCTTTCTCCATTTCTCTTTCTTGAAGGGCTGGAATCTGGAGACTAAAAGTAAATCAGAAGCTATGTAGGAATGTTGAGAAGGTATTTTCTCTACTAAGGTTCATCTTTTCAGATATTTTTATCTTGTGTGTCTAGTCAACAAAAAAGTAAACAGGACAGCTCTGCCTTTGTGAAAATAGCTGTGGCATAAGTAGGATGTTGATCCTGGAACCGACTGAATTGTGTCTAGATTGGAGTGCTATTTTCAAAGGTCATTTCAGGATTCTGGAGTGTGTGTTCAGCCAATATTAGAGCAATTATCTGCAGCTTCTATGCTGTCAAAGGAACTATAACAATTTTAAAACACAGAGGCTTCCAGGAGAAAAGAAAGCATCAGATTGCTCAGGAAAGAACATCTTTCAAAAACCAACAAATTATGTAGTTGATTTATTGTCAACACTAAAATAAGAACAAACAATACATGGATATCTTCCATTCAGATCATTCTTGGTGCTCCGACCTTGTACCTATGGTTTTCTCCATCCCACTTTCACTCAGGGAAATGTTTTCTAGATGCCTTTCTTTATTTGTAAAATATGGCTCTTGCAAATTATGGTCATTCAGTCTCCCCAGAACAAATTTCAGAAAATCTCTACAGAAGGGTCTCAACCAAATGCTAGCTATTTGATTCAGTTGTTCTCAGAGCACATAGAAAATGTCTGGGATGAAATGTAATATCTGGCATGACATGGAGGTATTGAGGAAGGAGAAGAAAACAAAATATTTTGTAGGAAATGAGTGGATATCCACCATAATTTCCCACTTAGGGATATCAAAACAACTTTTAAGAGGTAACAATACATGACAAAGCAAATTTCATAGTGAGGAGAATCAACTCTATATTCCCTGCTGATTTTCATACTGGGATTGATATTGGACCATCCTCCCAAGCCATAAGCATTAATTAAATGTGGAGCTTTAATTACAGTATAATAAACATCATAGTTGGTATGAAAGCTTTAGGTTTCAGAAACAGATGATTTAATGCCTGTTCTGTCAACTGTATAAAATGTTTTACAGCTGTGCATGCATCAGAGGACAAACTGTTAAAAAAGAAAGAAGGAAAATTAAAAATCATACACATGAATATATTCTCCAGGATCTGGTCCCAAACAACTAATATAGCTGATATTCCTCACTCTCACTGCAATATACATCATGTTTCCCCTTGTAGTCTACCTTCTTCCATTTTAATGGAGACATTGTATGGTGAGTCTTTGGTTCTTAAGCACATGTATGAAGTCTGCTTATCATAGTCAGCAGCTGTTTTCATGCTCTGCACTGGTGAAGGTTCCTTTTTCTCATCTTCGATGGGACCATCCCTTCTTGGGGGCAGTGACAGAGTTTATTGAAAGCAATGGTCATCTGTGTCTATATTGGTTTAAAGGGAAAGAGTAAGAGCTAGCTGGTTACTCGCATGCCTTGCTGGGTGCCTGTGCCCGTTGATGCCCTCACGCTATGACTCTCTTCAGACAGAAAAGGGATCTTGGAATTACAGCTGCCATTATTACTGCCATCTCATTGGCGGCAGTTGGAGCTACCACCACGGCATTAGCCATGAGTCATACTGGGCAGACTGCTCAGACCCTGAATAACCTTTTAGCCAATGTAGCTCATGCCTTAGATGTACAAAAAGGAATTAATGCTCAACTATAAGGAGGTTTGATGGTGTTCAATCAGAGGATTGACCTTGTGCAGGAGCAAATTGATACCCTATGGCAAATCACTCAACTTGGCTGTCAATGAAAGTATGCTGGACTTTGAGTCACTAGCATACAACATGAGAATTTTCCCTGTGCTGCAAATCTGTCTAAACAATTGTCTAGCTATATTTTAGGTAATTGGACTGGAGAATTCGATACTACAATGGAGCAGCTGAGAGTGGCCATTGTCATGGTAAATTCTATCAGAGTGGACGCAGGACTAGCCACAGGATTATCATCATGGATTGCTTCAGCCATGAATCATCTGAAGGAATGGGCGGGCATGGGAGCGTTAGCAGGCCTTCTGGTGTTGGTCACCTTGGTTTGCCTGTGGTATATATGCAAGATTAGAGTCTCACAACAGTGTAATGCAGCCATGACCATTCAGGCCTTTACAGCCATTGAAGCAGGACAGTCTCCCCAAGCATGGTTGGCTACCATAAAAAGCCAGGATGTGAGTCTAATCACTGCACTCAGGGTCAGCTGCTTTGGACCCAGAGAAGAGCATGTCTGATTGCATGCGGGTTGATGCCCCAGGTCCCGCCTCTGAGAAAAAGGTATCGGACGGGTCTGATGCTCTTTGGGTGGATGACACCTAAATGAACATCAGTACAAAGTCCCAATTTATTTCTAATATCAGAGATCAGACCTCTACTCTTGCCTGATGCGTCTAAAACAAAAAGGGGGAACTGTAGAGAGCTGCGTAATGCCGCGCCTGAAAGATGGAGCTGGTTTCTGCCTTCCACCTTCCCGATGGTGAGTGCTCTCTGTCACAAAGAATTCCACATTTGGCTAAGGCTGAAGATCTGGCTTGCTTCCATGTATGTGGACCTATCTGCATTGCCCACGTGGCATGCTGAGGTTGGCTACCCAGAGGCTATTTAAAGTGGGCTGGCTTTACCCAGGGTCAGATGATTGTTCAAGGTTCCTGAATAAACTGCATTGAAAAAAAAAAAAAAAAAAAAGAAGTGAGATGTATAGTCACTCAGACTATCATGAGGCCAGATTCAGTGACACAAATTTCTGATGGTGGGGAAGTCTTTAGTCTAAAGTAAAAATGAAATTGAAATAGAAATTTAAGTTAGAAAGAAGATGAGGAAGACATGAGGAAGCCATAAAATAATCTGAAGGTTCTTCAATACCATTCATCAATTGGCACACTGATATCATTGCAAAAGTCATATGTATCACAACAGGATATCAATACGGCATGATCATCGTAGTTATAATCATCTCTTGTACAGTTTTTCTGGCACTTAGAATATCCATCCTCTGGCTCATTTACTGTGGGAGATAAAAATAGATTCAATATATAGTTTTGAATGAAGGAAACCACAAATCCAAGTAAAAGCGAAGTATGTTAAATGACAAAGTATTTCTCTATAACATCGTTTTCTCCCACACTGGCTTGTCACTATAGATATTGAAGCAAACAGTGACTGTTCCCTCTCAAGGAAGTAAGCACAAAGCACTTGGTAAACACCTGCTGGATTCCAGGCTCTATGGAGATCTTATGCTCGACTGCCTTGTCATGGGAATGAATCTGAGCCCTGAGGAAAAAGAGGCATGGTCGTTGGCTCCTCCCACATTAAGTGAGCACACTACTTACCTTTGAACGGTAGAAGCCAGAGTCTAGTAGTCATACAAGATTCATCGTCTTCTGCAATACATGTTCTTACTTTATGTCTACATTCTTGATATAAATAGGATGTACATTCTCTACACCTGAGAGCTAAAGCTGCAATCAATAAAGAGAAAGACTGTGCTGAGAAAAGAAGGGAAACATTTAGACTCCCAGGCAGCTTGACTTCATGAAGGTTTTGTCTTATAGATAGGCAGCAGCATGTTTTAATCCATAAACAAGACAAGACAAGACAAACAGATGATCCAATCCTCTCTCTGTAGACACCAAGCACAGAAATGGCAAGCAGGGAGACTGAGGATACTACACATCACCACACTGCTCTTGGTTCCTTTTCTGCCTTTCTATAGTTACGGTAAGCAGAAGGAAGCATACAGAGCTTCCCCTGAATTGCCAGAGTTGGGGCTAAATTCTAGTTTCAGATTAGCTAACAGTCCTCAGGTGACTGCAAATTCCTCACTCTACAGATTAAATGCTAACCTAGGGAATATAGAAGACACAGAGGTCATGTTAGGGCTCTAGTGAAGACTAGGTTAAGGAAAAATCTGTCCAAGGAAAAGCAAGTCTTGTGGCCAGGACTGAAGCTTCTCTTTTTGTGAAACTAGACATTATTCCTCAGAAGTCCAGTTTACTCCCATAGTCCCAAGAATATGTTAAAAAAAAAGGGTTTACTAAAACTATGTCAGGGTTCAAACTAAGTTGACCCCATAGCTGCTATGAGACCAGTCTTCTAGTACTTACCAGTTTGCATGCAGAATAGCAGAACAATGCCCAGTTCCTGTAAATTTCCCATTGATGAGCTGCTAACTATTGCAGCAGGTCTGGAAATAAAAATGAGCTGGATGATGATTTATCATGGCCTGCTAAGTAGCCCACTATTTTTATAACTTTCTTCATTGGCCAATAAGAACAAGAAAGGCAAAACCAGCTTCCAATTTAAGTGATGATAATCTGGCAATTTTCCTGATCTTTCTTCCATGACATATTATTTCTTTCCTTGTTCCTCCTCAGATTTCTAGTTTTAGGTTGCCAAAGCTATAAACGACCGAAGAAATAATCTCACCACTAGATTTTTTATTCACAGAATGTAAAAAACGCAGCTTGCATGGCCAGTCTGTATGGGGCTTCTTAAGATATATGTAAATAACTCCTTTTTCCAATGGGGAGGAGGTCCCCCCCATCAGTGGACTTGGAAAGGGGCACGGTGGAGATGAGGGAGGGAGGGAGGGAGGGACTGGGAGGGAATGAGGGATCGGGACACGGCTGGGATACAGAGTTAATAAAATGTAACTGATAAAAAAAAGTTAAATAAAAAATTAAAAAAAAAAAACCAATCACAGGAAAGAGTGATCAATCAGAAAAAATAAAGTAGAAAGTCACAATAAAATAATCTGCCACTAACAGAGACTCCATATACAAAGTCGTGAGGTCTTACTACAGGAAGTCTCAACTAGGCTTTAAAGATGGTGCAGTTTAAAAATGAAAGACAGATTCCCTGTACTCTGCCCAAAGTGTGAATCTTATGAAAGAAGTGGGAGATAGTAAGACCTGGAGAGACAGGAGCTCCACAAGGACAGCGACAGATCCTAAAAGTCTGGGGATCTGGCTTGTTTCCATGTATGTGGACCTATCTGTATTGCCCCCGTGGCACGCCTGGGTTGGCTACCCAGAGGCTATTTAAGCTGTGGGCTGGCTTTCCCCGGGGTCCGAGGATTGTTCAATGTTCCTGAATAAACTGCATTGAAAAAAAAAAGTCTGGGCACAAGGGTCTTTTCTGAAACTGATACTCCAGCCAAGGACCACTCGTGGAGATGGCCTGGAACCCCTGCATAGAGGTAGCCTATGGCAGTTCAGTACCCAAGTGGGCTCCATAGTAATGGGAACAGGGACTGTCTCTGACATGAACTGATTGGCCTGCTTTTGATCACCTCCCTCTGAGGGGGGAGCAGCCTTACCAGGCCACAGAAGAAGACAATGCAGCTACCTGATAGAGACCTGATAGACTAGGAGCAGAGGGAAAGGGAGGAGGACTGGGAGAGGGACATGAGTGGGGATGAAGGAGGGTGGGGTTGGGAGGGAAGGAGGAAGGGAGGTACAGGGGGGGATACAAAGTGAATAAACTGTAATTAATAAATATAAAAATAATTTTAAAAACTCTGCATGGTACTGGCATGGAAACAGACAGGTGCATCGATGGAATAGAATTGAAATCCCAGAAATAAACACACACAACTATAGACATTTGATTTTCGACAGAGATGTCAAAACCATACAATGGACAAATAAAAGCATCTGCAACAAATGGTGCTGGTCTGACTGGAATGTCCACATGTAGAAAATGCAAATAGACCCATATCGATCACCCTGCAAAAAATTAAAGTCCAAGTGGATCAAAGATCTCAATATAAAAACAGACCCACTAAATATATTAGAAGAAAAAGTGGGGAGGAGCCTTAAACTCCTTGGCACAAGAGAAAACTTCCTTAACAGATCGCCAACAGCTCAGGCTCTAGGATCAACAATAAATAATTGGGGCCTCATGAAATTGAAAGCCTTCTGTAAAGCAAAGGACACTGACAACAGAACAAAACTACAGCCTACGGAATGGGAAAGGTCTTCACCACCCCTACATCTGATAGAGGGCTAATATCCACTATAAATAAAGAACTCAAGAAATTAGACACTAACAAGCCAAACAATCCAATTCAAAACTGGGGTACAGACTTAAATAGAGAAGTCTCATCAGTAGACTATAGAATGCCAGAGAAACACTTAAATGCTCAACATCCTTAGTCATCAGGGGAATGCAAATCAAAATAACTCTGAGATTCCATCTTACACTGATCAGAATGGCTAAGATGAAAAACTCAAGTGACAACACATGCTGGTGAGGTTATGGAGAAAGGGGAACCCTCATCCACTGCTGGTGGGTGTACAAACATGTACAAACACTCTTGGAATCAATCTCGAACTTTCTAGAATATTGGGAATAGCACTACCTCAAGATCCAGCTCTACCATTCTGAATATATACCCCCAAGATTCCCCAACATTTAACAAGGACATTTGTTCAACTATGTTCATAGCAGCTTTATTTGTAATAGCTAGAATCTGGAAAGAACCTTGTTGTCCTTCAACGGAGGAATGGATGAAGAAATTGTGGCACATTTACACAATGGAATACTACTCAGCTATTACAAACAAGGAAATCATGAAATTTGCAGGCAAATGGATGGAACTAGAAAAGGTCATCCTGAGTGAGGTAAAGAAGAACCAGAAAGACAGGCATGCTATACACTAACTTATAAGCAGATATTAGCTGTATATAGGATAGCCTTACTAAAATCAACAGATCTAAAGAAGCTAAACACTAAGGAGTACTCTAGGGAGGATGCTTACATCTCATTCAGAATGGCAAACAGGATAGACACCAGAAGTGGTGGAAGAGAGGAAACAGGATGGGAGCTCACTATAGAGGGTCCTCTGAAAGGTTGCCACCCAACAGGGGATCAAAGCAGATGTTGAGACTCACAGACAAACTTTTGGCAGAGCTTAAGGATTCTTAAGGAAAAAGGGGGGAATAGAAGGACATGGAGGGGTTAGGAGCCCCACAAGTAGACCAACAAAGCTAAAAAATCTGAGGCCTGGGGGTCATGCAGAGACTGATGCACCAACCAAGGTCCATGCATGGAGAGGACCTAGACCCCCTGCTTAGATGTAGCTGATTGGCAGCTCAGTCTTCATGTGGGTCCTGAGTAAGGGGAGCAGTGGCTACCTCTGTCATGAACTTGATTGCCTGCACTTTGATCACTTGCCCCTGGCGATGTGGTTTTGCTAGGCCACAGTTGAAGAGGATCCACTCAGTCCTGATGAGACATGATAAGCTATGGGCAGATGGCAGAAGAGGAGTACTCCCTCTCAGTGGACTAGGGAAGAGGATAGGGGAGGGAGGGAGGATGGGACTGGGAGTAGTTGAGGGAGGGGGCTTAAATTGGGATATATAATGAATAAATTGTGAATAAAATAAAATAAAAAAGACAGTGCTTCCAGATTCAGATCCAGATTTTGTTGAGGAATAAACAGTGTTAGATATAATAAGATAGGGGAGAAATAGTGGTCCTTGAGGCTCACAAATTCTGTTGCCTTCCAATGTGGGCCTTATTCTCAGAGTAAATTTTTAAAACCTTGGATGAAAGCTATCTGGGAAGAAATATTCTTATTCCTGAGCAAAGCTACTCTCAGTTCTATCTAAAAAAAAAAAAAAAAAGCCTTTTTTGAACTTATCAGGGGAATGTGGGGTAATGTTTTTCCACAAGGTGAGAAGGAGTGAGATAAGTGATTTCAACACCATTATTCTGACTTTATATCTGTAAGAGTGTCAACAGGTCTAATTCATAATTGTTCTTTCAATCCTTGAAGCACCTGTCTCATCCTGAAACTTTAATATCTTATCTGTACCGTTCACCATGAGAACTGGATAATCCAACACACAGTCCTTTATGAGATGCCTTCAGAAGGTTTCACTGCTGGATTGGATAAAATGCCTTGTGAAGATTAACCCTTTTCTAGTACCATATGCTTTTTATAGTCAGAGATCATGAAAGAAGTAAAGACGAGGAATGTGTTTCCACAATCCTAATTACCATCCTTTTTATGGTGAAAGTTTGTCAGTGTCATCAGCTTCACAGACTATCAGTGATTTGAATTATTGTGGATTCGGAAGGTAATCATTTCAGGCACTTCTCTGGGATTGGTGAGAAACAATAGTTTTACAATGACCACTAGCTAACTGCTGTCTCTACTATCATAGCTACTTGGTTTGACTCATTGTCCAGACATTAGACATATATGCAGAAAGCATGATATAGACTTGTTTTTTTTTAATTTTATTTTTTTTATCAGTTACATTTTATTAACTCTGTATCCCAGCCGTGTCCCGATCCCTCATTCCCTCCCAGTCCCTCCCTCCCTCCCTCCCTCATCTCCACCGTGCCCCTTTCCAAGTCCACTGATGGGGGGGACCTCCTCCCCATTCATCTGATCCTGTTTTATCAGGTATCTTCAGGACTGGCTGCAAAGCCCTCCTCTGTGGCCTAACAGGACTGCTCCTCCCTTCGGGGGTGGGGAGACCAAAGAGCCAGTCATCGAGTTCCTGTTAGAAATAGTCCCTGTTCCCCTCACTTTGGGAAACCAATTGGTTACTGAGCTACCACAGGCTACATCTGAGTGGAGGTTCTAGGTTATATCCATACATGGTCCTTGGTTGAATGTCAGTCTCAGAAAAGACCCTGTGCCCAGATATATTTGGTCCTTGTGGAGCTCCTATCCTTTCCCCATCAGACTAACTCCCCTTCTTTCTTATGATTCCCTGTACTCTGCCAAAGGTTTGGTCATGAGTCTTTGCTTTGAAAACACTGCTAGTTAGAGTCTTTCAGATGCGCTCAGTAGACTCCTGTCATACGTTCAATGCACATCCCATCTGTCTTTCTAAATGAGGATTGATCATCTTACCCCATGTCCGTTCAATTGATTATCTTTTTTAGGTGTATAGATTTCATTATGTTTATCATATCTTATAGGTCTATATAAGTGAGTATATCCCATGTTTGTCTTTCTCCTTCTGGGATATTTCACTCAGAATGATCTTTTCTAGATCCCACCATTTGCCTGCAAATTTCATGATTTCCTCCTTTTTGATTGCTGAGTAGTATTCCATTGTATAATAACACCACAATTTCTGTACCCATTCCACCGTTGATGGACATCTGGGTTGTTTCCAGGTTCTGGCTATTACAAATAGAGCTGCTATAAACATGGTTGAGCAAGTGTCCTTTTTGTGTACTTGAACAAACTTTGGGTATATACCTAGCAGTGGTATAGCTGGGTCTGGAGGAAGCACTATTCCTATTTGTCTTAGAAAGCGCCAGATAGCTTTCCAGAGTGGTTGTACCAGTTTACATTCCCACCAGCAGTGGAGCAGGGTTCCCCTTTCTCCACAACCTCTCCAGCATGTGTTATCGCTTGAGTTTTTCATCTTGGCCATTCTGATGGGTGTAAGGTGATATCTCAGGGTCGTTTTGATTTGCATTTCCCTGATGGCTAATGAGGATGAGCATTTCTTTAAGTGTTTTTCTGCCATTCGATATTCCTCTGTCGAGAATTCTCTGTTTAGCTCTGTTCCCCATTTTTTAATTGGATTACTTGGATTGCTGCTTTTCAGCTTCTTTAGTTCTTTGTATATACTGGATATTAGTCCTCTGTCAGATAAAGGGTTAGGAAGATTCTTTCCCAATCTGTAGGCAGTCGTTTTATTTTGATGACGGTATCCTTTGCTTTACAGAAACTTTTCAGTTTCATGAGGTCCCATTTATTGATTGTTGCTCTTAGAGCCTGTGCTGTTGGTGTTCTGTTCAGGAAGTTGTCTCCTGTGCCAATGAGTTCTAGGCTGTTCCCCACTTTTTTTTCCAATTGATTTAGGGTATCTGGTTTTATGTTGAGGTCCTTGATCCACTTTGACTTTAGTTTTGTGCAGGGTGATAAATATGGATCTATTTTCATTTTTCTGCATGTAGACATCCAGTTGGTCCAGCACCATTTGTTGAAGATGCTGTCTTTTTTCCATTGAATGGAATTGGCTTCTTTGTCGAATATCGAGTATTCATAGGTGTGTGGATTTATTTCTGGGTCTTCTATGCGGTTCCATTGATCCTCCTTTCTGTTTCTATGCCAGTACCATGCAGTTTTTATTACTGTTGCCCTGTAGTACAGCTTGAGATCAGGAATGGAGATGCCTCCAGATGATCTGTTGTTGTACAGGATCGTTTTGGAGATTCTGGGTTTTTTGTTTCTCCATATGAAGCTGAGAATCTTTTTTTCAAGGTCTGTAAAGAATTGAGTTGGTATTTTGATGGGAATTGCATTGAGTCTGTAGATTGCTTTTGGCAGTATGGCCATTTTCACAATGTTAATCCTACCAATCCATGAGCACGGGAGATCTTTCCATCTTCTGATATCTTCTTCGATTTCTTTCTTCAGAGACTTGAAGTTTTTCTCAAACAGGTCTTTCACTTGCTTGGTTAGGGTCACACCAAGGTACTTTATGTTATTAGTGGCTATTGTGAAGGGTGTTGTTTCCCTAATTTCTTTCTCAGCCTTTTTGTCTTTGGTATATAGGAGGGCTTCTGATTTTTTTGAGTTGATTTTGTATCCTGCCACTTTGCTGAAGGTGTTTATCAGCTGAAGGAGTTCTCTGGTTGAATTTTTGGGGTCGCTCATGTATACTATCATATCATCTGCAAATAGTGACACTTTGACCTCTTCCTTTCCGATTTGTATCCCCTTGATCTCCTTTAGTTGTCTTATTGCTCTGGCTAGGACTTCAAGTACTATGTTGAAGAGATATGGGGACAATGGACAGCCTTGTCTTGTCCCTGATTTCAGTGGGATTGATTTAAGTTTCTCTCCATTGAGTTTGATGTTAGCTATAGGCTTGCTATATATTGCCTTTACTATGTTTAGGTATGTGCCTTGTATCCCTGATCTCTCCAAGACTTTAAACATGAATGGGTGTTGGACTTTGTCAAATGCTTTTTCGGCGTCTAAGGAGATGATCATGTGGTTTTTCTCCTTCAGTTTGTTTATGTAGTGGATTACATTGATGGATTTCCGTATGTTGAACCACCCTTGCATGCCTGGGATGAAGCCTACTTGGTCATGGTGGATGATATCTTTGATGTGTTCTTGGATTCGGTTTGCAAGTATTTTATTGAGTATTTTTGCGTCAATGTTCATAAGAGAGATAGGCCTAAAGTTCTCTTTTTTTGTTGGGTCTTTGTGTGGTTTAGGTATTAAGGTGACTGTGGCTTCATAGAATGAGTTTGGTAGTGTTCCTTCTGTTTCTATTTTGTGGAATAGCTTGAGGAGAATTGGAGTTAGCACTTCTTTGAAGGTCTTGTAGAATTCTGCGCTGAAGCCATCTGGTCCAGGGCTTTTTTTGGAGGGGAGACTGTTAATGACTACTTCGATTTCCTTGGGAGATATAGGGCTATTCAGTCTTTCTACCTGATCTTGACTTAGTTTTGGTAGATGGAATCTTTCAAGAAAATTATCCATTTCATTTAGATTCTCAAATTTTGTGGCATATAGGCTTTTGTAGTATGACCTAATAATTGTTTGGATTTCCTCAATGTCTGTGGTTATGTCCCCATTTTCATTTCTGATTTTGCTGATCTGGATAGTTTCTCTCTGCTTTTTAGTTAGTTTGGCTAAGGGTTTGTCTATCTTGTTGATTTTCTCAAAGAACCAGCTTTTTGTTTCATTGATTCTTTGGATAGTTTTATTTGTTTCTAGTTGATTGATTTCAGCCCTTAGTTTGATTATTTCCAGCCGTCTGCTCCTTTTGGGTGTATCTGCTTCTTTTTGTTCTAGGGTTTTCAGTTGGACCATTAAGTTGTTTGTATGTGATGTTACGAATTTCTTCTTGCAGGCACTTAGTGCTATAAATTTTCCTCTGAGCACTGCTTTCAGTGTGTCCCATAAATTTGGGTATGTTGTGCCTTCCTTTTCATTGAATTCTAGGAAGTCTTTAATTTCTTTCTTTATTTCTTCCTTAACCCAGCTGTCATTGAGTAGTAAGTTGTTTAGTTTCCATGTGCGTGTCGGCTTTTTGTTGTTTCTGTTGTTGTTGAGGTCGAGCTTTAGTCCATGGTGGTCAGATAGTATACAAGGGATTATTTCAATCCTTTTGTATCTGTTGAGGCTTGCTTTGTGGCCCACTATATGGTCTATTTTGGAAAAGGTTCCATGGGGTGCTGAAAAGAAGGTGTACTCTTTTGAGTTTGGGTGAAATGATCTGTAGACGTCTATTAGGTCCATTTGATTTAGGGATTCTGTGAGTGCTTTTATTTCCCTATTTGGTGTCTGTCTAGTTGATCTGTCCCTTGGTGAGAGTGGAGTGTTGAAGTCTCCCACTATTAAGGTATTAGGATCAATGTATGATTTAAGCTTTAATAATGTTTCATTTACGAATGTCGGTGCTCTTGTATTTGGGGCATAGATATTCAAGATTGTGGTGTCCTCTTGGTGGATTTTTCCTTTGATGAGAATATAGTGGCCCTCCTTATCTTTTTTGATTAACTTGGGTTGAAAGTCTATTTTATTAGATATTAGGATGGCTACTCCAGCTTGTTTTCTGGAACCGTTTGCTTGAAAAACAGTTTTCCAGCCCTTTACTCTGAGGTAGTGTTTGTCTTTGTTGCATAGGTGTGTTTCTTGGATGCAACAGAATGTTGGATCCTGTTTCCTTAACCATTCTGTTAGCCTGTGTCTTTTTATTGGTGAGTTGAGTCCATTGATATTGATAGATAATAGTGACCAATGCATGTTAGTTCCTTTTGTAATGGAGTCGATGATCTAACCCTGATTCATTGCTTGTTTTCTTTTCATTTTTGTTGGGACATTATCTGTATGCCCTGTTTTCTTGGGTGAATTTGTTTTCATTGGATTGGAGTTTTCCTTCTAGTATCTTCTGTAGGGATGGTTTGCTATGTAGATATTGTATAAATTTAGTTTTGTCATGGAATATTTTGTTTTCTCCATCTATGTTGATTGAAAGCTTTGCAGGGTATAGTAGTCTGGGTTGACATTTGTGATCTCTTAGAGTCTCCATGATACTTGCCCAGGCCCTTCTGGCTTTCATAGTTTCTGATGAGAAGTCCGGCGTGATTCTGATAGGTCTACCTTCATATGTTACTTGGCCTTTTTCCCTTGCTGCTTTTAATATCTTTTCTTTGTTCTGTAGATTTAGTGTTTTGACTATGATGTGACGTGATGTGTTTCTTTTCTGGTCTAGTCTATTTGGAGTTCTGTAGGCCTCTTGTATATTTATGGACATCTCTTTCTTTAAGTTGGGAAAATTTTCTTCTATGATTTTCTTGAAAATATTTTCTGGACCTTGGAGTCTGGAGTCTTCTTTTTCGTGAATTCCTATTATTCTTAGATTTTGTCTTTTCATAGCAACCTTGATTTCTTGGATATTTTGTGATTGGAACTTTTCTGATTTTACTTTTTCTTTGAGAGAAGTATCCATTTCTGCAAGTGTGTCTTCAGCTCCAGAGATTCTCTCTTCCATCTCTTGTATTCTGTTGGTGATGCTTACTTTTGTGGTTCCTGATCTTTTCTCCAAGTTCTCCAGCTCAAGGGTTTTCTCATTTTGTGTTTTCTTTATTGATTCTAATTCTGTTTTCATGCCTTGCACCATTTCTTTCATGTGTTTGAATTTGGATTACTGTCTCTCTACAATGGCCTCTATTTCTTTTTTCATTTCCTTCTTATATGCCACTAATTTTTCCTCTACTTGTGTATCTATTTGTTTGGCTATGTTTGCCTGTGTTTCTTTAAGGATATTGTCTATTTCTTCTTTCTTTGCCTCCAATTGACTGGCCATCTCTTTGAAAGACTTGTTCATTTCCTCCTTATGAGCCTCAAATAATTGGGCAAGCATGGCTTTAAAATCATTTTCCTGTGCTTCTGCTGAATTGGTGTATCCATCGATTTTGGGGTTTGCTGGTGAAGTCATGATGTCCTGATTTATGTTGGAAGTGTTCTTTCGCCTACCTCTGGCCATTGGCTTATCTGAAACCTTCCCTGTTTGTTTTTGGATTCTGCAGATCAGACTGGTGCTGTCTCTCTCTGGTGTCTGGAGAGTTCTTCAGGAAGCTGAGCACTCTCAGCATGTGCTGAGGACTAGCTGTACCTGTGGGAGGAAAGTACGCAGGCGCAAACGGGGCAAATGCAAGCGTGTGTGTGCGCGCGCGCGCGTGTGTGTCTCTGTGTGTAAGTGTGCGTGGATGAGTTTCTCGAGGGACAGAGTGATGGCTAATGTTGAACCCTTGAGTGTGTGGGAGGGGCTCTGTACTGTATATGTCGCAGGCGCTAATGATGATCGCAGCGCAATTTCTGGTATTAACTGTCTTAGCTCCTCAATCAGGCCCACAAGGCAGGAACTTCAATGTCCCTAGTGCCCCTCTGTTTCCCAAAGTGGGTATGTGGGTGGGAGGGGGTTCGATGCCTGGCTTCTGATTTAGAAGGACCCAGGATCTGGGGAACTGCAGATTCTCAATGGTGCACTCACTTACAGGCAGGTCTCTTGGCCGAGATCGTGGTATCCGGGGCTCTCTGCTCTCTGGTTTGGCCCTGCTTCTTTGATGTGTTCCGCCAGTTCTGTGCTGCTGTCACTGCCAGGTTCTGAGGTCTTGCTGCAGCTGGAGATTTCAGGGTGGTCACTTCAGCAGGGATGGGGTAATCAGGCTCTCTGTTCTCTGGTTTGGCCCTGGTTAGTCTTAAACTGGAGGGCTGTGGTGCCCCGCCAGTTCAGTACTGCTCCGCTGCCACGTCCTGCTGTAACTGGAGACTGGCTTGCTAGTCCCAATGCTTTCTGGGAAGTCCTGGGATCTCTTCGTTGTGCTCTCCAAGCTTGGGAGGCCCAGTGCCTGGTGTGTCCAGGTTGTATGACGTTTCTGCCTGGTTTCGGTGAGTATATAGCGTATTCTCTGTCACTGTGGGATTGGGCGGGCCGTACCGTCAGTGATGGCGATCCTGCGGAGCTAGTATGATGTCTAGCAGATTCGCGCCCTGGGAGGATGGTGCAGCCGCTGCGCGAATCTGGGACTCCGGGGTACGTACTGCTGGCTTTTGTCTGCCGCTAAAGTGGTTGGGGCTCCGTCTCAGCGGTTGTATACCCCAGGCAGTTAGGTCTGCGCTGAGAAAGATGAGTCCGCTGTGCCGCTGTGCCGAGGAGGAAGGAGGTCTGGGGGAAGGGAGTGCAGCAAGAACAAAGGATCTTTTCTCTCCCTCCCCAAGCACGTCTCCGGGTGACCGGAGGCCTAAGTTTTCACCTCCTGCGATGTTCTCTGGTGTTCAGAAAGCCTCGCTGTGGTTTTCCTGGGTTGGGGGTCCTTCCATTCTCCAACTCAGAAGATCAGGTATCCCACCGCTCAGAAACTGTGTGTGCTAGTCGCCATCTTGGCCTGGCCTCGATATAGACTTGTTAATGGCCTGTACATGTTGGCTCAGTTTGTGAGTTCCTATGAGCTTTGATTATGGCAATTTAGATGGCATTTTTTTTTTTTGATGTTTCCTGTCTCCTCTGGCTCTTACACTTTTTTCCTCCTCTTCTGTGTGGTTCTCTGAGCAGCAAGGATAGGCAAATGGTGGAGACATCCCACTTAGGGCTGAGGATTGTTCCAAGGTCTCTCACTCTCTGCATAATGTCTGCTATGAGTATAGCAGAATGTTGTTAGGAGTAATTTTATTGTTAATTTTGTTTTGTTTTGTTTGTAGGATCATGGTTTTACCATATGTGCTTGGGCTATTGAGTTTCTGGTTCTTGGTCACCCAAGCACTGTCAGATTTGAGTTACATCTTATGGAGTGGACCTTAAGTCAACCTAAATATTGGTTGGTAACTCAGAAGTGTTAATTTACCGTTGCCCTAGCATATTTTACAGGCAGGGACAGCGTTGTAGAGCAAAGCTTTTATGGCTGGCTTGATGTTTATGATGTTTATGCTTTCCTTTAGCAGCAGTGCAAAGTACCTTCCTGTACTAAAGATGCTAGAAGATTGGGTTCAAAGCTCGATGTAGGCACTAGCTGAATTTCCATATTTAATGAGATGTGTAGGTATTGTCTTCAGCAATGGGGCCTTGCTGTCAGTTTATGGAGAGCAACCTATACCCTTAGAAACAGCCTGGGTTGTTTGGGGATTCCCAGGGTACCCCCTGGGAATTGGTCAACAACTCAGTGAGTGTAACTTATTCCTGTTTCTTGAAGCTTTATTTTGTGACAAAAGATGTCCAGTTGGGATTCTGCCTCCTTCATTATTTGGTGATTTCATTTATATCGCCTCTTATTGTCCAATGTACTCTGTCTACATCAAGGCATTTCTTTCACTATACTAAATGATCTAGTTTTCTATAGTGTCATGAGCCCTCTCTAGTCTCTCCATGTCAATTCTAGTGAAAGGTCTCCCCAAATGGTATACACTGCTGGGTTAAACTATCACACCTCTGTAATTTTCACTAAACATCTGTGTGACAAGAAGAAATCACTTTCAAGTATATATTCTCTCCATTTTTCCCCTTTGTTACACATTCACTGCTCTTTAAATGAGGAACAAAGAGATCAATGACAGCATAAAGCTTCTGCTACCTTGGCCCTCAGAGAATTACATGGAGCTATGAATGTAAAAGCAATTTTTTGGCAGAATTTCCAAGATGTTTGAGATGCCAGAGACATAAGACAACTGCCAAGGAAAGCTGCATACAAGGAGTGCAACCAATGCAAGGTGGTTGTATGTTGCAGTCAGCAAAGCTGGAAGGTAGAGACATGTAAGTTCTTTGAAATAAAAGCTCCAGGTACCGATAGTAGAGCTCCAGGATTTGGTATCTTCCCTGCTGGATTTCGGTCTTGCTCTGCTCCTATTCTCACCCTTTAAGATTGGAATGTATACTCTGTCCCTTTGTATGTTGGGATTATGTCATTTGAAGTATTTGTGTTTTTTGTAGTGTGTGTTTTAAAAAATCTATTTTATTTGGGCTCTTATACCTCTTCCTCCCTCCCAACCTTTATCTACTTTGATACTTTTCAGCCCCCACTACTAAGCAGAGCAGAAAGGTTAGTGGGAAAGGGGACATAGTATGTCTGTTTACTACTACCTGTTGGCCAGGGATGTAGTTCCTTAGGGCAAGTCCAATCTTCATTTCAGGATATCTCTGATGTCTTGTTGCCAAATGCATCAGTAGCAACCAGGAGTAGCAGTGGGGAGCTCCAGCAGCCTTTTTTCCCCCTCAGAGCCCCCTTGGTTCTCTCACAGCTCTGGTATTTATAACCTCTTAGCATCCTCAGAATTAAACTATGCAGCTGGCAAAGATCACACCACTGCCACATTACCAGACAATCATATTTAACACCTGGGGTCAAACTAAGGCAGCCCAATAGATCTGAGATTAAAACAAAAACATGTTTACATAACAAAACATATGGGCTTTAGCGCCCCCCATTCCCTCTCAAACATATGAGTTTTGTTATGTAAACTCATATGGTATATAAAGATACCAAAACTTCCAGAACAGTGTTTTACAAAGAAGACATAGTTAATAGGTTGCTTTGAGAAGAGACTTTAGAACAATGATGAGACTGTTAAAGACTATGGGAACATTGAAGTAGGACTAAATGTATTTCGTAGTCAGCCACAGACAATGGAGGATAGAAACAGAATGTGGTTTCAATGATAAATGTGCCCCAAAGCCTCATGTGTGTTGAACCTTTCATCCCTAGTTGGGGTGGTATTTGGAAAAGTTTCAGCACCTTTTGGAAGTAGAGCCTTACTATAACAAGTATGCTATTGTGGTGGCCTTTGAGGTTGAATAGCCTGTCCATACTTCCTGTTCTCTCTTTTTGCTTCCTCTGTGTAGATGAAATGTGATTAGACAGCCTCTTGTTCCTGCCAAAGTACTTTCGTTTCCTTTTCCATGCTTTCCCTGACATGATGGACTCTGTTCTTCGAGCACTAGAAGCTAAATTAATAGCTTTCTTTTCTTTGTTTCTTTTGGTCACAAACATAACTATTATTTTATTTTTATTTTTTAACTAAATTTTTATTTTTTAACTAAATTTTTATTTTTTAACTAAATTTTTATTTTTTTATATTAATTACAGTTTATTCACTTTGTTTCCCAGCTGTAGCCCCCCCATTCCCTCCTAACTCTACCCTCCCTCCTTCTTTTCCTCCCATGCCCCTCTCCAAGTCCACTGATAGGGGAGGCCCTCCTCTCCTTCCATCTGACCCTAGATTATCAGGTCTCATCAGGAATAGTTGCATTGTCCTCCTTTGAGGCCTAGAAAGGATGCTTCCCCCTTTGAGGGTTGGTCAAACAGCCAAACACTGAGTTCATGTCTGAGACAGTCCCTGTTCCCCTTCCTAGGGAAATCACTTGGATACTGAGCTGCCATGGATTACATCTGTGCAGGGTTTCTAGGCTATATCCATAAATGGATTTTGGTTGGAGTATCAGTCTCAGAAAAGACACCTGTGCCCAGATATTTTGGTTTTCTTGCTTTCCTTGTGGAGCTCCTGTCCTCTCCAGATCTTACTATCGTCCCCTTCTTTCCTAAAATTCCCTTCACTCTGTCCAAAGTTTGGTTATGAGTCACAGCATTTGCTTTGATACACTGCTGGGTAAAGTCTTTCAGAGGCCCTCTGTGGTAGGCTCCTGTCATGTTTCCTGATTTCTCCTTCTTCCAATGTCCATCCCATTTGTCTTTCTGAGTGAGGATTGATCACCTTACCCAGGGTTCTCCCCTCCTTCTTGCTTAGCTTCTTTAGGTGTACAGATTTTAGTATGTTTATCCTTTATTTTATGTCTAGTATCCACTTATGAGTGAGTATATACCGTGTGTCTTTCTGAGTGAGGGATACCTCACTCAGGATGATCTTTTCTAGATCCCAAATTTGCCTGCAAATTTCCTGATTTCCTTGTTTTTAATTGCTGAGTAGTATTCCATTATATAAATGTACCACAATTTCTGCATACATTCCTCAAATGGGGGATATCTGGGTTGTTTCCAGCTTCTGGCTATTACAAATAAAGCTGCTACAAACATGGTTGAACAAATGTCCTTGTTGTGTACTTAAGCATCTTTTGGATATATGCCTAGGAATGGTATGGCTGGATCTTGAGGAAGCACAATTCCTAGTTGTGTGAGAAAGCCCCAGGTTGATTTCCAAAGTGGTTGTACAAGTTTACATTCCCACCAGCAATGGAGAAGGGTTCCCCTTTCTCCACAACCTCTCTAGCATGTGTTGTCACTTGAGTTTTTTATCTTAGCCATTCTGATGGATGTAGGGTGAAACTCAGTGTAGTTTTGATTTGCATCTCCCTGATGACTAAGGACGTTGAACATTTATTAAAGTGCTTCTCTGCTATTCCATATTCCTCTACAGAGAATTCTCTGTTTAGCTCTGTACCCCATTTTTAAATTGGTTTACTTGATTTTTTGCTTTTTAACTTCTTGAATTTTTTATGTATTCTGGATATTAGACCTCTGTCAGATATAGGGTTGTTGAAGCTCCTTCCCCAGTCTGTAGGCTGTTGTTTTGTTCTGGTGACAGCATCCTTTGCTTTACAGAAGCTTTTCAGTTTCATGAGGTCCCATTTATTGATTGTTGATCTTAGAGCCTGTGCTGTTGGTTTTCTGGTCAGGAAGTTTTCTCCTGCGCCAAAGAGTTCTAGGCCTTTCCCCCTTATTCTTCTAACAGTTTTAGTGTGTCTGATTTTATGTTGAAGTCTTTGATCCACTTGGACTTTAGTTTTGTGCAGGGTGATAAATATGGATCTATTTGCATTTTCTGCATGTAGTCATCCAGTTAGACAAGCACCATTTGATGAAGATGCTGTATTTTTTTTTCCTATTGTATGGTTTTGGTTTCTTTGTCAAAAATCAAGTATCTCTAGGTGTGTGGATTTATTTCTGGGTCTTCTATTCGGTTCCATTGATCCACCATACTGTTTCTATGCCAATAACATGCAGTTTTAATTACTATTGCTTTGTAGTACAGCTTGAGATCAGGGATGGAGATACCTCCAGATGATCTGTTGTTGTACAGGATCATTTTGGCAATTCTGTTTTTGTTTGTTTGTTGGTTGGTTTTTCCATCAAAGTTGAGAATTTTCCTTTCAATGTCTGTAATGAATTGTGTTGATATTTTGATGGGAATTGCATTGAATCTGTAGATTGCTTTTGGCAGGATGGCCATTTTCACTATGTTAATCCTACCAATCCATGAACATGCGAGATCTTTCCATCTTCTGATATCTTCTTCAATTTCTTTCTTCAGAGACTTGAAATTTTTTCTAACAGGTCTTTCACTTGCCTGGTCAGAGTCACACCAAGGTACTTTATGTTATTAATGGCTATTTTGAAGGGTGTTTCCTTAATTTCTTTCTCGGCCCTTTTTTCTTTGGTATACAGGAGTCATTCTGACTTTTCTGGGTTAATTTTGTATCCAACCACTTTGCTGAAGGTGTTTATCAGCTGAAGAAGTTCTTTGGTTGAATTTTTGGTGTCAATCCTGTATACTATCATGCCATCTGTGAATAGTGATACTTTGATGTTGTAAGTGGTTATTAATATTTACTATCGGTTTATCTTCTAGTAAAGCTTGCTGTTAATCTTAAACAGCTGTATAACCAAATCACCACACAGAGAATGGGTTTTTAGTTAACCTAGAACACAATGCTGGGCAATATTTACTCCCTCCTAAACCTCCAAGCCCTCAGTTTCCTAACATTTAGATTTCCCACATGATACTTGCTTTTTGTGAAATCTTAGGTCTGGTTCATGCCCATGTCCTCCAAGATCTCTCCTCCAGCTCTGTTCTCCTCGCTCTTTCTCGCCCCTTCTCTTCTCACTCTTTCCTGCTCTCTAGCTCCTCCCCTCTTTTCTGTCCTCTGGCTTCTCCCATTGCACAACATTGTATCTAGTTACTTTATTTTGTCCTGGTTACACAAGAGTTGAGACAGGATGCTTATAGTGAGTATCACAATGCAATATCCAGATTGAAACCAGAGAGTGGGAGTGGGGAAATCAGCATTTGAATTAAAAAGGTAAGGCCTATACATTTTAAAAGAACATTATACCAACACTTTGACTTCTGCCTTTCTTATTTGTATCTTCCTGATCTCCTTAAGTTGTCTTATTGCTCTAGCTAGGACTTCAAGTACTATGTTGAAGAGATATGGAGACTGGGTAGCCTTGCCTTGTCCCTAATTTTGGTGTGATTGATTTAATTTTCTCTCTGTTTAGTTTGATATCAGCTATGGGCTTGCTGTATATTGTCTTTCCTATGTTTAGGTATGTGCCTTGTATCCCTGATCTCTTTGAGACTTTAAACATGAATGGGTGTTGGATTTTGTCAAATACTTTTTCAGCATCTAAGGAGATGATCATGTGGTTTTTCTCCTTCAATTTGTTTATATGGTGGATTACATTGATGGATTTCTGTATATTGAACCACCTCTGTATGCCTCAGATGAAGCCTACTTGGTCATGGTGGATGGTATCTTTTATGTGTTCTTGGATTCAGTTTGCAAAAATTTCATTGAGTATTTTGCATCAATGTTCATAAGAGAGATAAGCCTGAAGTTCTCATTTTTGTTGAGTCTTTGTGTGGTTTAGGTATCAAGGTGACTGTGGCTTCATAGATTGAGTTTGGTAATATTCCTCTGTTTCTATTTTGTGGAACAGTTTAAAGAGATTTGGAGTTAGCTCTTCTCTGAAGGTCTGGTAGAATTCTGAGCTGAAACCATCTGATTTATGTGCATATCATATACATTGAGAAGAAATGTGATTCCACTCAATGTTGAGCACTGAAAAGGTATCATCTATGCATCATATCAAAGAAATTAAAGTCTAACCAAAGGATCCTGGGCTTAGATGGGGAAAGAAATTAAGGCTTACAAACAGAATTCTCTAACTTTATTTCTTTTTCTTTTTTTAATTTTTTATTTTTAATTACACTTTATTTACTTTGTATCCCCCCTCTAGTTCCTTCCCTCCTCCCCTCCCAATCCCTCTCTTTGTCCCCTTTCTCTATGCATGCCCCTCCCCAAGTCCACTGGTAGGGGAGGGTTTCTTTTTTTTCTTCTGATCCTAGTCTGTTAGGTCTCATCAGGAGTGGCTGCATTGTCTTCTGTGGCCTGGTAAGGCTGCTCTCCCCTCAGGGGGAGGTGATCAAAGAGCAGGCCAATCACTTTATGTCAGAGGCAGTCCCTTTTTCCATTACTATGGAACCAACCTGGACACTGAACTGCCACGGGCCACATCTGTGCAAGGGTTCTAGATTATCTCCATGCATGGTACTTGGTTGTAGTATGAGTCTCTGGAAAGACCCCTGTGTTCAAATTTTTTGGTTCTGTTGCTCTCTTTGTGGAGCTCCTGTCCTCTCTTATTTTATTTTTATTAATTATAGTTTATTCACTTTGTATCCCGGCTGTAGCTTCCTCCCACACCCCCTCCCAATCTCACCCTCTCTCCATCTTCTTCTCCTATGCCCCTCCCCCTGTCCAATGATAGGGGAGGTCCTCCTCTCCTTCCATCTGACCCTAGTCTGTGAGGTCTCATCAGGACTGGTTTCATTGTCTTCCTCTGTGGACTGGTAAGGCTGCTTTTCCCTCAGGTGGAGAAGATCAAAAAGCCAGCCCATGAGTTAATGTCAGAGATGGTCCCTGTTCCTATTACTGGGGAATGCTTTTGGAGACTGAGCTGCCATGGGCTACATCTGTGCAGGGATTCTAGGTTATCTCCATGCATGGTCCTTGTTTGGAGTCTCAGTTTCACAAAAGACCCTGTGCCCATATTTTTTGTTCTGTTGCTCTCCTTGTGAAGCTCCTGTTCCCTCCACATCTTTCTATCTCCTCCTTCTTTCATTGGATTCCCTGCACTCTGCCCAAAGTTTGGCTATGGGTCTCAGCACATGTTTTGATACCCTACTGGGTAGAGTTTTTCAGAGACCCTCGGTGATAGGCTCCTGTCCTGTTCCCTGTTTTCTAACTTAAGAAGTTAAACAGCAACAAATCAAGTAAGCCAATTAAAAAATGAGGCACAGAGCTAAACAGAGAATTCTCAATAGAGGAATATCATTGGGAGAGAAACAATTAAAGAAATGCTCAACATCCTTAGTCATCAGGGAAATGCAAATCAAAACAACCCTGAGATTTCACCTTACACCCATCAAAATGGCTAAGATCAAAAACTTAAGTGACAACACATGCTGGAGAGGATGTGGAGAAATAGTAACCCTACTCCTTTGCTGGTGGGAATATAAACTTGTACAACCACTTTGGAAATCAATCTGGTGTTTTCTCAGACAATTAGGAATAGTGCTTCCTCAAGATCCAGGTATAACACTCCTACGCATGTATCCAAAAGATGCTCAAGTACACAGCAAGGATATTTGCTCAACCATGTTCATAGCAACTTTATTTGTAATAGCCAGAAACTGGAAACAACCCAGATGCCCCTCAGTTGAGGAATGGATACAGAAATTGTGGTACATTTACACAATGGTATACTACTCAGCAATTAAAAACAAGGAAATCATGAAATTTGCAGGCAAATTGTGGGATTTAGAAAAGATCATCTTGAATGAGGTATTCCAGAAGCAGAAACTCACATATGGTATATACTTACTTATAAGCGGACATTAGACATATAATATGGGATAATCATACTAAAATTTGTTTGCCTAAGGAAGCTAATCAAGAAGGAGGACCCTTGGTAAAATGCTCAATTGTCATTCAGAAAGGCCACCAGGACGGACAGAATTCTCTCTTAATGATACAAAGGCAGCATGATGAAGTATTACCTTCCCGAAATAGATGTGAGTCAATTTTTTTATTCATGCCCTACTTGCTCAGAAGGAACATCTTTCTTGGAAGAGTAAATGGTGGATTTATTTTCTAGCAATATAACAATATAACAAAAACAATATAAGAAAAGCAATAGGTAAGATTTTCTTAATTGGCACTACTACATTGTAGCAGTGACTTTGGTCATTCATGGGAACAAGATCATCCAGATGTTTTTCTTTTCAATTGGGGGCCTACTTAGCAAGAGCAATCCACTGTCTGCACTTCATTGGTATCCATACTTTGTCCTAGTCCTCTCTCTGTCTGACTTTCTGGACACTACCAGGTGAACAGTTTTGGTGTGCCATAACCTTCTGCTGTCATGAAGTTTAGCATCACCACAGGCCTGTAGTAATGGAGCAAGGCAGTAAAGGGCTGAAAGCAGGATCTAAAACAATCCTTCCTCCTTTAAATTGTTTCCTGGAAGTATAAGTCACAGTGATGAAAATTCTAACTAAGTTCCTAAAGCATGTGTTGCACAAAAGATACTGGGATTGTTCATCCTTTTCCTGACAATCTACTTTTTTTAAGCTATTCATTTATTTTAGCAGCCCTTACTGAACTGATAAATGCATTGATAGAAGCTAAGAGTCAGCAATTGTCATGGTGATAAGGCCAATGGATAACAAGAATAGTAATTAGGCTGTAGTATAACATATTCCTTCAGAAGAGCAAGGCATTTCTGTCTGTCTTCCAGTTCTGAGACTTGCACAATTCTGATCTCCAGAAAAATCTATAGTCCAGAGTAAAAATAAAACTCAAGGGAAGAAAATTTAGACCAGGAGAAAAGGAAAGGACTAATAAGGTCAACTGAAACTAGCTCACACTAAGGCAACATAATTGGATACTTGATGTCATTGCAGAAATCTTCATAATCACAGCAGTATGTATGTACTGTTAAAGTTCCAGAAATCTTTTCATCCAGTTTGCAGGCTTTCATGCACCCGGACTCAGCACTTAGTAGATTCCTGACTGTGGAAGAAGGAAGAAATATATATAACATTTTGAGAGCCAGAATACAATCTCATATCTAAGAACATTTGGTCTGAGAATGCTACATTGAGACTTTAGGTTCTGGATGATGAACCTAACATATCATCCTCTCCTTCTCAAGTAGACAGATACAATGGGCTCATTCAGTACTGTAGCTATCCAGACACAATAGTGAGCAAGACAGCAAGTGGAGAACAATATTATAGAACATTAACAATATTATAGAATATTAATATGGAACAGTATTATAGTGGTCCTCAATATGGACTGATAGCAAGGATAGAGTATAATATATGCCAGGAGGTAGATGAAGCAGGAAGTCTGAGAAACACCAAGGAGTCCTTTAGATAAGGAAAACTTTTCCAGAGAATGTGTCTCTAGACTAAGACTGAAGTTCAACAAAAAAATAGAAAAGAAAAGCCATCAGGACAGACTGTAAGAAGTGACATATTTAGCTACTTGATAGTTTACAGCCTTTGGCCATGTGGTGGCTTGAATGAGAATAGCCCTCATAACCCTGAATATTTGAATGCTTGGTCCCCTAACTGGTTAACTGTTTGGGAAGGATTAGAAGCTGTGGACCTCTTGGATGATGTGTGTCACTGGGAGTGGGGTTTGAGGTTTCAAAAGCCAATGCCATTCTCATCATCTCTCACCTTTCTCTCTTTTTGCTTCATTCTGTGTCACAGGCTGTAAGCTTTCAGCTAGGACCCCAGCACCATGCCTGCCTTCCTGCTATCATGTTTCCCCCCATGATAGTCAAGTACTTTACATCTCTGGAACCTTGTACCAACACCAAATTAATTTCTTGATAAGTTGTCTTGGCTATGGTGTTTTTTCATGGCAATGGAATAGTAACTAAGACAGACTATAAATAGCAGAGCTATTGAGGATCAGAAAACTGATGACTGTATCAATGCAATGATGGAGAGAAGCCCTGCTTTCTCAATACACGCCTTAGTGTCAGCATTGTCAAAATGTTGATGACAGCACTTGGTCCTGTATAATAAATGGGTATCAGTTGACTTTGTTTCTTTAAGCACCGTATCTTAGAGATGGTGCTTGGAATCCTGAAGGAGAAACACATTCTCCAGAACACAAGACACATACTTACTTCCACCTTCACCCCACGATCTGCGGATCATGCAAGCTTCATCAGGTTGTGTAGTACATGTCTGAACCCCATGAACACACTCCCCATCTTTGTAATTCGGACAAAGTATACACTTTACAGTGAAAGCTGCAAAGATAAAGAGTGCTTAGAGGAGACAGATGCCACACTGTCCCTTCCCAATGAAATCACAGGCCACTAGCCCTCTGGATAGCTCAGCTAACCCATTGTTTTGCCTAACAGGTATGATCCACTCAGCAGCATGTCCAAACACCATGGACAAAGTAGGGTGGGATAAGAGCTGATTTACTTTTGTCCTTATACTTACCAGTTTCAAAGCAGAGAAGAAAGAGACACAGCTTCAGTAGGTTTTCCATTTCTCCTGAGAAGATTCTCATAGCAGGCTGTTAGTGCCAGACAGCTGATGATCAGAAATGGCTCACAGAAAAGACCAGCCTCCAGTGAATTTATAATCCAGTCAGTGGGTATGAGACAGCCCAGAAGCAGGTTTCAAAGTAAGCTGCTCCCACACTGGCAACATACCAAATTCC
Organism: Meriones unguiculatus; assembly: GCF_030254825.1. Taxonomy (NCBI): domain Eukaryota; kingdom Metazoa; phylum Chordata; class Mammalia; order Rodentia; family Muridae; genus Meriones; species Meriones unguiculatus. Next base: position 173,339,539 of record NC_083349.1, read on the forward strand.
TCTTCCTTGACTCATTTATTTTTTTTATTCCTCTCTCATATTTTCTTGCTTCAGGTGGCGCTAAAGATACATGACCTACCAGGTCATCATCAGCTACATAGTGGCCTCTTGTTTCTACTCTTCTCTTTATGCTACCAGCATCTAGGCAAAGAAAAGCATTTGGAAGAAGGCTTTTTAAAAATATACATATATAACTTTTTATTTATTACAGTTTATTCATTTTGTATTCCAGCTGTGGCCCCCACCCTTCCAATCCCACCCTCCTTCTCTCCCTCATCTCCTCTCATGCCCCTTACCCAGTTCACTGGTAGGGGCACACATCCTCCCCTTCCATCTTACCTTAGCCTATCAGGTCTCATCAGTACTGTTTTTCATAGTCTTCCTCTGTGGCCTGGTAAGGCTGCCCACCATTCAGGGGGAGGTGATCAAAGAGCCAACCACTGAGTTCATGTCAGAGACAGCCCCTGTTCCCCTTACTAGGGAACCCACTTGGACAATGAGCTGCCACGGGCTTCCGATGTCTACCTCATTTGCCTTTCTGAATGACGACTGATCATCTTATCCAGAGTCCTCCTTCTTGCTTATCTTCTTTAGGTGTATGGATTTTAGTATGATTATCCTATTTTATATGTCTAATACCTACTTATAAGTGAGTATCTAGGTGTGTGCCTTTCTGCTTCCAGGACACCTCACTCAGGATGATCTTTTCTAGCTCCCACCATTTATCTGCAAATTTCATGATTTCCTTCTTTTTAATTGCTGAGCAGTATTCCACTGTATAAATGTACCACAATTTCTGTATCCATTCCCCAGTTGAGGGATATCTGGGTTGTTTCCAGATTCTGGATATTACAAATAAAACTGCTATGAACATGGTTGAGCAAATGTCCTTGTTGTATACTTGAGCATATTTAGGAGTGGTTTAGCTGGATCTTGAGGTAGCACTATTCCTAATTGTCTGAGAAAACACATGACTGATTTCCAAAGTGGTTGTACAAGTTTACATTCCCATCAGCAGAGGAAGAAGGCTTTTAATGAACCTGAAATGCAGCACTAGAGGGCTACACAAGAATGGGCCTCCTGGTTCCTAGAAAAGGGAACACAGCAACCTCATATCTAGACAGAAGTGTATGTGACAAGGGTGTTTGCACATTCCTCATCTGAAGGAAGGACCATGTTATTACCATTCATAACACCAAACAAGGGATTGGAGCGTCCAACACCAAAACAGAGGGACACCTGGGGAAGTGCTCTTTGTCTGGCTGGAGTGCAAATATCAGCTACGTACAAAGGGTTATATGAAGTCTATTTTGCTTTGTAAGGCTATCTAAGCTGCCTGGGGACATCTCCAATTGTGGCTGTAGTGGTCATCTGTAGTGACGGTAGAGAATCCCAAACAACAAGGCTGCTATGAAAGAGTGGTCAATCGCTGGCAAGAGGGCTACTTGCCTGATACTTTCCCTGCTCAAGGCTGCCATGCTTATGGAAAGGGCCCATCTAATTGCCTGCTCCTGATAGTTTTGATGACGTACAGAAATCGCTAGATGATGTCATCAATAAAGAGCAGAAGCTCACCATGCAACTTGCATTTCTAATAGCATATGTGTCTTATATAATATAATATAACATAACAACATAATATAACATAACAATATAATATAACTAATAATATAACATAACTAATATCATATCATATAGTATAGTGTAGTATAATATAACATAGTCTAGTATAATAAAATATCATATAGTATAGTTTAGTGCAGTATAATATAATATAATATAATATAATATAAATAAAAATAGATTTGAGACAAGGTCTGATTATGTAGCCCTGGCCAGCCTGGAACTCACTATGCAGATCAGGATGACTTCAAACTCACACAGATCTGCTTGCCATAAAGCACACTCAAAGCTGTAATTTCATTTTTCCATTGGGTCCCAAATTGTTAAAAAACCTTCATCTAGTTGGTTACTAAATTACTTTTTTTTACAGAAGAAATTAATAGCTTTGTTGCCACATACAAGTGTATTCAAGGATATATTGTACACTTTCTGCCCTAGAACTGCTGTCGGGTACTTTTTTAAGAGTCAGGTTCTTTAGGTGTACAGATTTTAGTAGGTTTATCATATATTATATGTCTATATGAGTGAGGATATACCGTGAATGTCTTTCTGCTTCTGGGATAGCTCACTCAGGATGGTCTTTTCCAGTTTCCACCATTTATCTGCAAATTTCATGATTTCCTTGTTTTATTCATTGCTGAGTAATATTCCATCGTGTAGATGTACCACAATTTTTGTATCCATTCCTCAGTTGAGGGGCATCTAGGTTGTTTCCAGCTTCTGGCTATTACAAATAAAGCTGCTACAAACATAGTTGAGCAAATATCCTTATTGTGTACTTGAGCCTCTTTTGGATATATGCTTAGAAGTGGTATAGCTGGATCCTGAGGAAGTGCTATTCCTAGTTGTCTGAGAAAGTACCAGATTGATGTCCAGGGTGGTTGTACAAGTCTACATTCCCACCAGCAGTGGAGGAGGGTTCCCCTTTCTCCACAACCTTTCCAGCAAGTGTTGTCACTTGAGTTTTTGATCTTAGCCATTCTGATGGGTATAAGGTGAAATCTCAGGGTCATTTTGATTTACATTTCCCTGATGACTAATGACATTGTTGAGCATTTCTTTAAGTGTTTCTCTGCCATTTGATATTTCTCTATTGAGAATTCTCTGTTTAGCTCTGTTCCCCATTTTTAATTAGATTACTTAATTCGTTGCTGTTTAACTTCTTTAGTTCATTATGTATACTGGATATTAGCCCTCTGTCAGATATAGGGTTAGTGAAGATTCTTTCTCAGTCTGTAGGCTGTTGTTTTGTTCTGATGACAGTGTCCTTTGCTTTACAGAAGCTTTTCAGCTTCATGAGGTCCCATTTATTGATTATTACTCTTCAAGCCTGTGCTGTTGGTGTTCTGTTCAGGAAATTGTCTCCTGTGCCAATGAGTTCCAAGGTCTTCCCCACTTTTTCTTCTAACAGGTTTAGTGTGTCTGGTTTTATGTTGAGGTCTTTGATTAACTTGGACTTTAGTTTTGTGCAGGATGATAAGTATGGATCTATTTTCATTTTTTTTTCTGCATGTAGTCATCCAGTTAGACCAGCACCATTTGTTGAAGATGCTATCTTTTTTTTCTGTTGTATGGTTTTGGCATGTTTGTCAAAAATCAGGTGTCCATAAGTGTGTGGGTTTATTTCTAGGTCTTCTATTTGGTTCCATTGATCCATCATTCTGTTTCTATGCCAGTACCATGCAGTTTTTATTACTAAATAAACTAATCAAGAGGGAGGACTCTGGCTAAAATGCTCAATCCCCATACAGAAAGGCAAAGAAGATGGACATCAGAAGAAGAAGAAAACAGGGAAAAAGTTAGGAGACTGCCACAGAGGGCTTCTGAAAGGCTCTGCCCTGCAGACTATCAAAGCACATGCTGAGACTTATGTTAACCTTTGGGCAGAAATCAGGGAATCTTATGAAAGAAGTGGGAAATAGTAAGATCTGGAGAGGACAGAAGCTCCACAAGGAGAGCAACAGAACCAAAAAATCTGAGCACAGGGGTCTTCTCTGAGACTGATACTCCAACCAAGTAGCATGCATGAAGATAACCTAGAACCCCTGCACAGATGTGGCTCACGGCAGTTCAGTCTCCAAGTGGGTTCAGTAGTAATGGGAACAGGGACTGTCTCTGACATGAACTGATTGGCCTGCTCTTTGATCACCTCCCCCTGAAGGTGGAGCAGCCTTATCAGGACACAGAAGAAGACAATGCAGCCACTCCTGATGAGACCGAATAGACTAAGATCAGAGGGAAGGAAAAGAAGACCTCCCCTATCAGTGGACTTGGGGAGGGGCACTCATGGGGAAAGGGAAAAAGGGAGGGATTGGGAGGGGAGGAGAGGGAGCTACAGGGGGGGGATACAAAGTGAATAAAGTGTAATTAATTAAAAAAATATAACATTCAAACACACACAGAAAAAGAGTTGGCTTCATGTTAGTGGGGAACCATTTATAGTTTATAATTGGGGTTCCATAAGCAGTCATTGGTTTTAAGTTGTCCATTTCTATATTTTGTCTTTGGAGATAAATACAAAATTCTTCTTTCTTGTTTTGTTTTATTTTTAACAATATAAGTCATACATAGTGTTTGAATTTCATTATTAAAGCTTCTTATGTAACTCAGAATCATGTACAATCAAATTATTTATTTAAAAGAAGTACATACTCACTCATAAGTGGATATTAGCCACATAGTAAAGGATAACATACTAAAATCTATACTCTTAAAGAAGCTAAGCAACAAAGAAGACCCTAGGGAAGATGTTCAATCCTCAATCAGAAGGAAAAATTGTGATAGGCATTGGAAGCAGGAGAAGACAGGGAACAGGACAGGAGGCTACCACAGACTGCCTCTGAAAGACTCTACTAATTGAAGGATTGAAGCAGAGTCTGAGACTCATAGCCAAACTTTGGGCAGAGTGCAGGGAGCCTTATGAAAGAAGAGGAAGATAGAAAGACCTGGAGGGAACGGGAGCTCCAAAAGAAGACAAACAGAACCATAAAAACTGAGCCCTGGGAGCCTTGAAAAGAATGATATTCCAACCAAGGACAATGCATGGAGAGGACCTAAAATCCCAGCTCAGATGTAGCCCATAAATCAGTCTCTAAGTGGGGTTCTTGCTCTGGGGAGCAGGGACTTTCTCTGGCATGAACTTAGTGCCAGGCTTTCTTATCACTTCTCCCTGGGGTTTGCAGCCTTGCCAGGCCACAGAGGATGACAATGCAGCCAGTCCTGATGAGACCTGATAGACTAGGGTCAAATAGAATGGGAGGAAGACCTCCTCTATCAGTGGACAAAGGGAGGTGCATAAGGGAGGAAGAGGGAACTAGGGTGGGCCTGGGAGGAGACAAGGCAGGGGGCCACAGCAGGGATACAAACTGAATGAACTGTAATAAATGATAACAAAAATGGAAAAAAGAAGCACATTCTAATAATTTTGTACTCTAGCATAAAACCATGGGACCCTTTTCATAGTTCTTTTATTAACTTGGTGGATTTTTTGTTACTACTCCTTTCCCCAGATTTTATATCAAACAGTGGAAGTGATTCTATCAAGTGAATTGAAGTTGAAAGTTAACTTGTGGTGCTATTCTGATATCCAATAGAGTCTGATCAAAATTAGTTTAAAGAAGGTCAATACATACAATAAAGAAAACAATCTTTAAAGATTCTATAATACTTGTAAATATATATGCAGCAAGAGTTGGACCTTCCAAATCATAAAATAAACACAAAAACATCTCATAGCCACAAGAGTAGCAGTTCACTTCAATACCGCACTCCTAAATTCATATAAATCATGCAAACTAAACTTCTACAAAGTGAGTCCAGGAAGATATCTCAGCAGATGCTTGCTGCCAACCCTGCTAGTGGTTTCTGCAAATTCCTGGACCAGTACATTAACTATCCACATGAGGCAAGTCTCATTCAACAAGACTTAGCAGTTGGTAGTGGTTCAAACTTCTAAAAGTTTGACCCTGAATATATATTATTTTTGACATATTTACCCACAGTACAACTTTGGAAAAAAGGTTTCCTTGTGACAATTATCACAATAAAGCTTAGGGCATGACTATATCAAAACTCCTTTGCAAAGTACATGTCTTTTGTGAAGTACATGTGATCACTTTCATAGTATGGGAAACAATGTTCAGGATAAAGGTCTACAGAAGAAGAATCTGGGATAAACAAAATAGTTTGGAGCATTTGGCTGAGGCCTAGCCCTACAGATAGCACAGCTCACCAGGCCATTAACTACAACAACTTCCAGCTTTCCAGGTGGAAATGGATATACATCTCATCTCTTGAAGAGATAAGCCTGTGTGTTTAACATTGCTGGTTTCCCATGTGCTTATCTCTGAGCACAAGGACCCTGTGCCATCTACATCTCTCCATTTCTAAATTTTTAAGAAAAATATTGAGGTTGTACTAGAGGTCATGGTTGAATGCATTGCCTCTATGACTAGTCAAATTAATGTAGGCAAGCATAAGAGAATTCTAAGAATAGCTAACGGAGGACCAAGAAAAGAAGACATCCATCTTAACTATGATGGCCATTCAGGGGTCATGATAGATTTTTCTCTATCTCTATATGCAAATAATTAGTTTGACCATCAGAAAAGTTTGACAGTAGAGCAACACATGCTTGACAACCAAGAATATCCTTCAGCAATAGTCAATCTACAGTTGCTCTATTTTGTAAAATTGAAGCCTTCAATTCATCCATCTCTTGAATAATTTCTGCTAATATTTTTATTAAATTAGTTATATATTAGCCTGTAATATATAACAGTAGTTATATATTAGCCTGTATATAACTATACAGGCCATCTTTGAGACCTTTATTTGTATTCTGGTAACCATTCATGGGATAGGTCATAAAAAAAGATTTTTGTGGCTAAAACCATTACAGGATCTGATAGGTGCAAATAATCATCACAATTTTATGGGAGAGTTTTCTTAATTCTGTTGATCCATTACACAGATTCACTGAGCAAAAATGGGTTTAATACAGCCTGTCTAACACAAACCTTTATAATCTTCAGGAAGGGCAGTATAAATAGCCTTTTTATAGAAAAGGTCCACACTAAAGATAGTTGTTTATCAAAGGGCATGGTGTTGATGATTATTAATATTTATTATTGATTTAGTTAAACAGTGGTTATTCCTAAACCAGCTGTATACCCAAATTACCACACAGAGACTAGTCTTTATTTAATTAAACTAGAGCATAATACTGGGCAACAATTACTCCAGCCTAAACCTCCAAGCCCGCATAGTTTCTTCACATTGAGATTTCCCACATTATACTTGCTTTTAGTCATATCTTAGGTCCAGTTCATCCCTCCTAGTGTTTCCAGGTCCTCTTCTCTCAGTTCTCTCTTCTCCAACTCTCCTCCCACTCGCTTCTTTCTTCTCCTCTCCGGACCAGGATGTCCCACCCTATTCACTCCATTGTTCAGCATTGGCTGGTTGTTTTATTGGCTATACAGAGAACAAATAGTAGCATGTTTGCACAAACTTAAGACTGGTGATGCTTAGAATAAGCATCACAATGCAATGTCCAGATTGAAACCAGATAGAAGGGTAGAGAAATCAGTATTTGAATGAAAAAGGGTAAATGTATACATTCCACAAGAACATTATACCAACCGCATGGTATGAATGGAGGTTGACTTTCAATAAGGAGGATACATGTACATTTAAAGTATAAACAATATGACAGAAAATCACCCTTGACAAGAATGTCAGGGGAAGCCATATGAGTATGGGAGTGTGTGGAATCTATTTTGTCACCTGTTATTATTCAGAAATTGACAGTTCTGTTCTAACACAAAGACTGTTCTTGTTGACTGCCATGTGCCAAATGAAGCCAGAGGTTATTCTAAATCACTGGCAATTAGTTAGCAATTCATCTGGTATACCTGTTTTTATCTTCATACAACTATAGTTTCCACTATCAGGGCTTTCTAAATATACTTACTTAGCTTCTTTGGGTCTGTGGATTGTAGTACAGGATAATCATACTAAGATCCACAGTCCCAAAGAAGATAAGTAACAAGGAGGGCCCAAGGGAGCATGCCAGAATGTCACTCAGAAGGGGAAGTAGAATAGACAGCAGAAGTGGATGAAGAAAGGGAACTGGGCAGGAGATGGAAAGGGGAAGGAAACAAGGATGGGGATCAGATGTAGGGAGAATGGTAGTTGGAGGGGAGAAGGGCAGGAACAAGAAGGGAAACCGAGAAGGGCCATCTCTTGGTCAAGCTGGAGACCTGCTATAGGGTAGGCTCCTGGGAGGATATGGGTGTGATTCTAGCTGAGACTCCTAACAGAAGGGGACTTGAAGACTGAAGTGACCACTTCTCAGTCAGGCAGGACTAGTTGAAGGAGGAGATCAACAACCCACCCACAAAACTTTGGATCCAAAAATTACCCTGCCTACAAGAATTGTAGGGATTAAGAGGGAACAGAGATAGAGGGAAAGTCCAAACAATAATTGGCCCAACCGATTATTGTACCAGTCCATGGTAGAGAGTCAGTCCCTGACATAATAATTATATTCTGCTATGCTTTCAGACATGAGCCTAACTTGACTGTTATCTGGAAGACTCCAGCCAACAGTAGACCTAGACAGATACTGCGACTTGCAGCCAAGCATGGGGAGGAACTATGGTGGTCATGTGGAAGTGTTGGGGAAAGATGGAAGGACCTGGATGGGACAGGGACCTCACAGGGAGACTAACAGAGACAACTAACGCATTGTCATGTGGGGCTTTCAGAGACTGAGCCATCAACTAAGGAGCATGCATAGTCTGGACCTATGTCCCCCTACACACATGTACCTAACAGGCAGCTTGGTCTTCATATGGGGTGTCTGGAGAGTGGAGGGTGCTGTTTCTAACATGGCCTCTATTTCCTGCTTTTGGATTGCTTCCCTCTGGTAGGGTACCTTGTCTGGCCTCAGGGGATGAAGATATGCACAGTCCTGATGTGACTTGATGTGCTGGGGAAGGTTAATACAGGGAGTGGGGTGGAGAGGGGAGCTCACCTTTTCTGGGGAGAAAGGGAGAGTGGAAGAAGGAAGGAGGAGAAGGGGAGGACTTGGAGGAGAAGGGGGAGGGGCACCCTTGTGATGTAAAGTAAATAAACTAATATAAAAAAAGAATATTTACTTATGCAAAATCCATATTATTGCATTTTGGACTGATCAGCTAGGTTAGTCCAACCAAAATATCCTCAATTCATATGACTAAATATTTGTTTTGAATCTTTTATCCAGACAGCTGGTCCTAAAGGATAAAAATAATCCTTAGCATGGCAAAACAACGTTGTAATGTCTCCTGTTACAAGTGGAGACATTACACCTGTGCCTTTTATGCTCCCTGACAAAAGACATTTGGATTCTGCAATGACCAGCTGAGAATCAACATGTAAAACAGTAAGTAAGCATAGCAGCATTATTTTTGGTGTTTCCCCAACTAACTTTAAAAAAAATATTAAATTAATATTTTTTCTTTTTGTAATTTTTCAAAAATTAAAAAATTATTTCAGTTTATTTTCTTTACATCCCAAGCATGCCCCTCCCTTCTCTTTTCCCATTTCCCCTCCCCTCCTTCTCCCTTCATCTCTACCTCTCCCCCAGAAAAGGGGAGGCCCCCTCCCCCTGTATCAATCCTCCACAGCAAATCCAGTCACACCAGGACTAAGCATAACGTCATCCACTGAGGCCAGACAAGGCAGCCCTGCCAGGGGAAAGTGATCCCAAAGTAGGCAATAGAGTCCATGTTGGAAACACATCCCTATTCCACTTGCCAGGTGACCCACATGAAGACCAAGCTGCCCATTGGCTGCATATGTGCAGGGGCCTAGGTCCAGACCATGCATGCTGTTTAGCTGACGTCTCAGTCACTGTAAGCCCCATGGGTCTGGGTTGATGGTCTCTGTTGGTCTTCTTGTGGGGTTCCTGTCCCCTTCATATCCTTGCATCTTTTACCCAACCCTTCCAAAAGACCCCTGGAGCTCTGCCCCATGCTTGCTTGCAAGTCCCAGCATCTGTCTCTATCTCCTGCTGGGTGGGGCCTCCCAAGGACAGTCATATTAGGCTCTTGTTTACAAGCACAGAAGAGCATTATTAATAGTGTCAGGGCCTGGCTCTCTATCATGGAGTGGGTCTCAGATTGGGCCAATCAGGACATTCCTTCAATCTCTGTTCTCTCTTTATCCCTGCACTTCTTCTAGGCAGGGTAATTTTTGGATCCAAGGTTTTGTGGGTGGGTTGTTTTTTTTACCTCCTTCCGCTAGTCCTGCCTGGCTTGGAGGTAGTCCCTTCAGCCTCCAGGTCACCTCCCCTGTTAGGAGTTTCAGCTAGAGTCACACCCATATCCTCCCAGGGGCCTACGCTGCTGCATGTCTCAAACTTGTCAAAGAGCTGCCCCCATCCCCAGTTTCCCATCTTGTTTCCAGCCCTTTCTCCTCCTACCTCCCATTCTCCCCATGTCTGGTTCTCACCCTTTTTTGCACTCTCTGTTCCATCTCCTGCCCAGTTCCCTTTCTTCATCCACTTCTTCTGTCTATTCTATTTCTCCTTCTGAGTGACATTCCAGTACCTTCCCTTGGGTCTTCCTTGTTACTCAGCTTCTTTGGGTCTGGGGCTTGTAATATGTTTATTTTGAACTATAGGTCTAATATCTACTTATAAATGAGAATATACCATGTGTGTCTTTTGGGGTTTGGGTCACCTCACTCAAGATGATCTTTCCTAGTTCTATCCATTTGCCTGAAAATTTCATGATTTCCTTATTTTTAATAGCTGAGTAGTATTCCATTGTATAAATATACCACAATTTCTTCATCTATTCTTCAACTGAGGGACGTCTAGTTTGTTTCCAGTTTCTGGGTATTATGAATAAAGCCTCTATGAACATAGTTGAGCACATGTCCTTGTTGTATGGTAGAGCATTTTTTTTGGGTATATGCCCAGGAGTGGTATAGCTGGGTCTTAAAACTATTCCCAATTTTCTGAGAAAGTGCCAGATTAATTTCCAGAGAGGTTGTACAAAATTGCACTCCCAGCAGCAATGGAAGAGTGTTCATCTTTCTCCACATCCTCACTAGCATGTGTTGTCACTTGAATTTTTAATCTTAGCCATTCTGACTGGTGTAAGGTGGAATCTTAGGATTGTTTTGATGCATTGCTCTGATGACCAAGGGCATCAAGGATTTCTTTAAGTTCTTCTAAGTCATTCAAGATTTCTTTATTGAGAATTCTCAGTTTAGGTCTGTACCACATTTTTTTTTATTTTTTTTATCAGTTACATTTTATTAACTCTGTATCCCAGCCACGTCCCGATCCCTCATTCCCTCCCAGTCCCTCCCTCCCTCCCTCATCTCCACCGTGCCCCTTTCCAAGTCCACTGATAGGGGGGACCTCCTCCCCATTCATCTGATCCTGTTTTATCAGGTATCTTCAGGATTGGCTGCAAAGCCCTCCTCTGTGGCCTAACAGGACTGCTCCTCCCTTCGGGGGTGGGGAGACCAAAGAGCCAGTCTGCTGGTGGGAATGTAAACTGGTACAACCACTCTGGAAAGCTATCTGGTGCTTTCTAAGACAAATAGGAATAGTGCTTCCTCCAGACCCAGCTATACCACTGCTAGGTATATACCCAAAGTTTGTTCAAGTACACAAAAAGGACACTTGCTCAACCATGTTTATAGCAGCTCTATTTGTAATAGCCAGAACCTGGAAACAACCCAGATGTCCATCAACGGTGGAATGGGTACAGAAATTGTGGTATTTTTATACAATGGAATACTACTCAGCAATCAAAAAGGAGGAAATCATGAAATTTGCAGGCAAATGGTGGGATCTAGAAAAGATCATTCTGAGTGAAATATCCCAGAAGGAGAAAGACAAACATGGGATATACTCACTTATATAGACCTATAAGATATGATAAACATAATGAAATCTATACACCTAAAAAAGATAATCAATTGAACGGACATGGGGTAAGATGATCAATCCTCGTTTAGAAAGACAGATGGGATGTGCATTGAACGTATGACAGGAGTCTACTGAGCGCATCTGAAAGACTCTAACTAGCAGTGTTTTCAAAGCAAAGACTCATGACCAAACCTTTGGCAGAGTACAGGGAATCATAAGAAAGAAGGGGAGTTAGTCTGATGGGGAAAGGATAGGAGCTCCACAAGGACCAAATATATCTGGGCACAGGGTCTTTTCTGAGACTGACATTCAACCAAGGACCATGTATGGATATAACCTAGAACCTCCACTCAGATGTAGCCTGTGGTAGCTCAGTAACCAATTGGTTTTCCAAAGTGAGGGGAACAAGGACTATTTCTAACAGGAACTCAATGTACCACATTTTTTAATTGGATTATTTGGTTTGTTGGTGTTTTTTTTTTTCAATGCAGTTTATTCAGGAACATTGAACAATCCTCGGACCCCGGGGAAAGCCAGCCCACAGCTTAAATAGCCTCTGGGTAGCCAACCCAGGCGTGCCACGGGGGCAATGCAGATAGGTCCACATACATGGAAGCAAGCCAGATCCTCGGCCTTAGCCAAATGTGGAGTTGTTCGTGACAGAGAGCACTCACCATCGGGAAGGTGGAAGGCGGAAACCAGCTCCATTTTTAAGGCACAGCATTCCGCAGCTCTCTACAGTTCCCCTTTTTTGTTTTAGACGCATCAGGCAAGAGTAGAGGTCTGATCTCTGATATTAACTTAAGTTTTTTTTTTTGCATATTTTGAGTATTAGATTTGTGTCTGATGTAGTGTTGGTGAAGATCTTTTTCCAATCTCTAAGCTACCATCCTGTTCAATTGACAGTGTCCTTTGACTTACAGAAAACTTTCAAATTCATGAGATCCTATTTCTTAATTGTTGATCTCAGAGCCTGTGCTGTTGGTGTTTTGTTCAGGAAGTTGTGTCCTATGCCAATGAATTCCAGACTTTTCCCCACTTTGTCTTGTAATACATTTAGTGTATCTGGTTTTATGTCAAGGTCTTTGATTCACTTGCACTTCAGTTTTGTGCAGGGTGATAAATATGGATCTATTTGCATTTTTCTACTTGCAGACATCCAGTTAGACCAGCACCATTTGTTGAAGATGCTTTCTTTTTTTCCATATTACAGGTTTAGCATCTTTGTTGAAAATCAAGTGCCCATAGGAGTGTAGGTTTATTTCTGGGTCTTCAATTCCATTACATTGATCAACCTTTCTGTTTTTAAGCCTATACCATGCAGTTTTAATTACTATTGCTCCCTAGTATAGCTTAAAATCAGCGATATTGATACTGCCAGAAAGTCTATTATTGTATATAATTGTTTCTGCTCTCCTGCATCTTTTATTTTTCCACATGAAGTTAAAGGTTGCTCTTTCCAGATCTGTAAAGAATTGTGTTGAAATGTTTTTTTTAATTAATTTTTTAATATTAATCACATGTTATTTACTTTGTATCCCAGCCGGAGCCCCCTCCCTCATTACCTACCAATCCCACCCTCTTTCCATCATCTCCTCCCTGTCCGTTTTCAAGTCCACTGCTAGGGGAGGTCCTCCTCCCCTTTCATCTGACCCTAGCTTATCAGGTATCTTCAGACTGGCTGCAATGTCTTCCTCTGTGGCTTAGCAAGGCTGTTCCTCCCTCGGCAGGGGAGTGGGCAGAGGTAAAAGAGCCAGTTATTGAGTTCATCTCAGCAATAGTTCCTGTTCCCCTTACTAGGGAAACCCACTTGGATACTGAGCTACCATGGGCTACATCCAAGCAGGGGTTCTAAGTTGTATTCATATAGGGTCCTTGGTTTCTCTATGAGAAACAATCTCATAGAGGACCCCCTTGCCCTGATATATTTTGTCCTGTGGAGCTCCTGTCCTCTCCCGGTCATATTAACTCCTCCTTTTATCATATGATTCCCTGCACTCTACTGAAGTTTTGGTTATGAATCTCAGCATCTGCTTTAATACACTGCTAGGTAGATTCTTTCAGAGGCCCTCTGTGGTAAGCTCCTGTCCTGTTTCTTGTTTTCTCCTACTTTCCATGTCCATCCCATTTGCCTTTCTAAATGAGGATTGATCATCTTACCTTGGGTCTTCTTTCTTGTTTATCTTCTTTAGGTGCACATATTTTAGTATATTTATCCTATTGTATAGGACTATATAAGTGAATATGTACCATATATGTCTTTCTGCTCCTGGGATACCTCACTCAGGGTGATCTTTTCTAGATCCCACCATTTGCCTGCAAATTTCATGATTTCCTTGTTTTTAATTGCTGAGTAGTATTCCATTGTGTAAAAGTACCACAATTTCTGTATCCATTCCTCCGCTGATGGACATCTGGGTTGTTTCCAGCTTCTAGCTATTACGAATAAAGCTGCTACAAATATGGTTGAGCAAATGTTCTTGTTGTGTACTTGAGTTTCTTTGGATATATGGCTAGGAATATACCTGGATCTTGAGGAAGCACTATTCCTAATTGTCTGAGAAAGGGCCAGATTGATTTCCAAAGTGGTTGTACAAGTTTACATTCCCGTCAGCAATGGAGGAGGGTTCCCAATTCTCCACAACCTCTCCAGTATGTGTTGTCACTTGAGTTTTTAACCTTTGCCATTCTGATGGGTGTGAAGTGAAATCTCAGAGTCCTTTTGATTTGCATCTCTCTGATGGCTAAGGACGTTGAGCATCTCTTTAGGTGTTTCTCTGCCATTCTGTATTCCTCAACAGAGAATTCTCTGTTTAGCTCCATACCCCATTTTTAAATTGGATTTATTGCTTAATTTGTTGCTGTTTGACTTCTTTAGTTCATTATATATAGTGGATTTTAGCCCTCTGTCAGATATAGGGTTGGTGAAGATCCTTTCCCAGTCTGTAGGCTGTTGTTTTGTTCTGACAACAGTGTCCTTTGCTTTACAGAGCTTTTTAGTTCCACGAGGTCCCATTTATTGATTGTTGCTCTTAGAGCCTGTGCTGTTGTTGTTCTGTTCAGGAAGTTGTCTCCTGTGCCAATGAGTTCTAGGGTTTTCCCCACTTTTTCTTTTAACCGATTTAATGTGTCTGGTTTTATGTTGAGGTCTTTCATCCACTTAGACTTTAGTTTTGTGCAGGGTGATAAATATGGATCTATTTTCATTTTTCTGCATGTAGACATCCAGTTGGACCAGCACCATTTGTTGAAGATTCTGTTTTTTTCCATTGAATGGTTTTGGCTCCTTTGTCGAAAATCAAGTATTCATAGCTGTTTGGGTTTATTTCTGGGTCTTCTATTCTGTTCCATTGATCTACCTTTCTGCTTCTATGCCAATTCCATGCTGTTTTTATTACTACTGCTCTGTATTACAGCTTGAGATCAGGGATGGAGATATCTCCCGAAGATCTGCTGTTGTACAGGATCGTTTTGGAAATTCTGTTTTTTTGTTTTTTTTTTTTTTTTCCATATGAAGTTGACAGCTGTTCTTTCAAGGTCTGTAAAGAATTTTATTAGTATTTTTATAGGAATTGCATTGAATCTGTAGATTGCTTTTGGCAGGATGGCCATTTTTACTATGTTAATCCTATGGATCCATGAGTACAAGAGATCTTTCCATCTTCTGATGTCTTCTTCAATTTCTTTCTTCAGAGACTTGATGTTTTTTTCAAACAGGTCTTTCACTTGCTTGGTTAAAGTCACCCCAAGGTACTTTATGTTATTAGTGGCTATTGTGAAGGGTGTCGTTTCCCTGATTTCTTTCTTGGCCCTTTTTTCTTGAGTATACAGGAGGGCTTCTGATTTTTTTGAATTAATTTTGTATCCAGCCACTTTGCTGAAGGTGTTTATCAGTTGAAGGAGTTCTCTGGTTGAATTTTTGGGGTCGCTCATGTATACTATCATATTATCTGCGAATCGTGAAACTTTGACCTCTTCCTTTCTGATTTGTATCTCCTTGATCTCTTTTACTTGTCTTTTTGCTTTAGTTAGTACTTTAAGTACTATGTTGAATAGATATGGAGAGAGTGGGCAGCCTTGTCTTGTCCCTGATTTCAGTGGGATTGATTTAAGTTTCTCTCCTTTGAGTTTGATGTTGGCTATAGGCTTGCTCTATATTGCCTTTACTATGTTTAGGTATGTGCCTTGTATCCCTGATCTCTCCAAGACTTTAAACATGAATGGGTGTTGAACTTTTTCAAATGCTTTTTTGGCATCTAAGGAGATGATCATGTGGTTTTTCTCTTTCAGTTTGTTTAAATGGTGGATTGCATTGATGGATTTCTGTATGTTGAATCATCCTTGCATGCCTGGGATGAAATCTACTTGGTCCTGGTGAATGATATCTTTTATGTGTTCCTCAATTCGGCTTGCAAGTATTTTATTGAGTATTTTTGCATCAATGTTCATAAGAGAGATAGGTCTGAAGTTCTCTTTTTTGTTGGGTCTTTGTGTGGTTCAGGTATCAAAGTGACTGTAGCTTCATAGAATGAGTTTGGTGAAGTTCCTTTTGTTTCTATTTTGTGGAATAGTTTGAAGAGAAGTAGAATTAGCACTTCTCTGAAGGTCTGGTAGAATTCTGCACTGAAATCATCTGGCCCTGGGCTCTTTTTGGAAGGGAGACTGTTGATGACTGCTTCTATTTCCTTGGGGGATATAAGGCTATTCAATCTTTCTACCTGAGCTTGACTTAATTTTGGTAGATGGAATCTATGCAGAAAATTATCCATTTCTTTTAGATTTTCAAATTTTGTTGCATATAGACTTTTGTAGAATGACCTGATGATTGTTTAGATTTCCTCAGTGTCTGTAGTTATGTCCCCTTCCTTTTCATTTCTGATTTTTCTGATTTGGATAGTTTCTCTCTGCCTTTTAATTAGGTTGGCTAATGGTTTGTCTATTTTGTTGATTTTCTCAAAGAACCATCTCTTGGGTTCATTGATTCTTTGAATTGTTTTATTTGTTGCTAATTGATTGATTTCAGCCCTGAGTTTGGTTATTTCCAGCCATCTGTTCCTTTTTGGTGTAGCTGCTTCTTCTTTTTTTTTTTTTATAGGGCTCTCACTTGGGCCATTAAGTTGCTTGTATGAGATCTTACAAATTTCTTCTTGAAGGCACTTAGTGCTATGAATTTTCCTCTTAGCACTGCTTTCATTGTGTCCTATAAATTTGGGTACATTGTACCTTCATTTTCATTGAATTCTATGAAGTCTTTAATTTTTTCTTCATTTCTTCCTTAACCCAGCTGTCATTGAGTAGCATGTTGTTCAGTTTCCATGTGTGTGTAGGCTTTATGTTATTACTATTGTAGTTGAGGTACAGCTTTAGTCCATGGTGGTCAGATAGAATACAAGGGATTATTTAAATCTTCTTGTATCTGTTGAGGCTTTCTTTGTGATCAACTATATTGCCTATTTTGTAGAAGGTTCCATGAGGTGCTGAAAAGAAGGTATACTCTTTTGAGTTTGGGTCTAAAGGTCCATTTGCTTGGAAAACATTTTTACAGTCATTCACTCAGAGGAAGTGTTTATCTTTGTTGCAGAAGTGTTTGTTGGATGCAGCAGAATGTTGTATCCTGTTTCTGAACCCATTTTGTTAGTCCGTGTC
This sequence comes from Meriones unguiculatus, assembly GCF_030254825.1. Taxonomy (NCBI): domain Eukaryota; kingdom Metazoa; phylum Chordata; class Mammalia; order Rodentia; family Muridae; genus Meriones; species Meriones unguiculatus. Next base: position 173,356,739 of record NC_083349.1, read on the forward strand.
TTTTTATTGGCGAGTTGAATCCATTGATGTTGATAGATAATAGTGACCAATGAACATTAGTTCCTTTTATTGTGGAGTTGGTGGTCTTACTGTGATTCATTGTTTGTTTTCTTTTAATTTTTGTTGTGACATTATCTTTATCCTACGTTTTCTTGGGTATGGTTGTTTTCGTTGGATTGGAGTCTTCCTTCTAGTATTTTCTGTAGGGCTGGGTTGCTGTGTAGATATTGCTTAAATTTAGTTTTATCATGGAATATTTTGTTTTCTCCATTTATGTTGATTGAAAATTTTGCTGGATAAAGTAGTCTGGAATGGCATCTGTGGTCCCTTAAAGCCTGTATGATCTCTGCCCAGGCCCTTCTGGCTTTCACAGTTTCTGATGAGAAGTCCGGTGTGATTCTGATAGGTCTACCTTTATATGTTACTTGGCCTTTTTACCTTGCTACTTTTAATATCTTTTCTTTGTTCTGTATATTTAATGTTTCAACAATGATGTGACGTGAGGATTTTTTTTTCTAGTTTGTTTGGTGTTCTGTATGCTTCTTGTATGTTTATGGACATCTCTTTCTTTAAGTTGGGGAAATTTTCTTCTATGATTTTCTTGAAGATATTTTCTGGACCTTGGAGCCTGAAATCTTCTTTTTCATCAATTCCTATTATTCTTAGATTTTGCCTTTTCATGGTATCTTTGATTTTTTGGATGTTTTGTGTTTGGGGCTTTTCCGATTTTACTTCTTCTTTGAGAGAAGTATCAATTTATGCAAGCATATCTTCAGCACCAGAGATTCTTTCTTCCATCGCTTGTATTCTGTTGGTGATGCTTACTTTTGTGGTTCCTGATCTTTTCTCTAAGTTCGCCAGCTCCAGGGTTTTCTCTGTTTGTGTTTTCTTTATTGATTCTAATTCTATTTTTATGTCTTGCACCATTTCCTTCATCTGTTTCAATGTGGCTTCCTGTCTCTGTATGATGGCCGCCTCTATTTTTTTTTTTTTTTTGTTTGTTTCTTCTATATACGCCACTAATTTTGCCTCTACTTGTCCCTCTATTTGCATGGCTATTTCTCTGAGAGATTTGTTTGTTTCCTCTTTATATGACTCTAATAACTGGGTAAGCATATCTTAAAGGTCATTTTCCTGTGTTTCCGATGAATTGAAGTATCCATTGTTTTTGCGGGTTACTGGTGAGGCCATGATTTCCTGATTTTGTTGGGTGTGTTCTTTCCCCAGCCTCTGGTCATTTCTTTATCTGTAACCTTTCCTGTTTGTTCTTGGATTCTGTAGTTCAGATTGGTGCCATCTTTCTCTGGTGTCTGGAGAATTCTTCAGGGAGATGAGAGAGGTCCACTGGTTTCAGCGTGTGCATTGGGGCTTCAGCTGTACCTGTGGAGGGAAGTCCGCTGTCACAGAAGGACAAATGCAGGCAAGCATGTATGTGTGCATATGCCTGGAAGTTTGCCTTGAGGGGCAGGGTGCTAGAGAATGTAGAGGCTTTCAGTGTGAGGGAAGGGCATCTTGCTGTCACCGAAGGGGTCGCGGGTGCTGAAGTTATCGCAAGCACTGGTGATGATCACATGTGCAAATTTTCTGAGTATGTCAGTGGCCTACAGGCTACTGGTAATCTTCTCTAATTAAGCTCCAGGAGTTGCTTGCCTAAATTCCACTGGTGGTGCCACAGAGCCGGGGTTTCCCACAGTGGATGTATGGGTGGGAAATTTCTGATGTCTGGCACTCACTCTCTAGCAGGTCAAATCGTAAAGCACAAGCGTTCCTTCTGTTCTCTACTGTCTGGTTTGGACCTGCCAAGCCAAATGTGTGCTCAGACAGCTCAGGGGTTGTAGCCCCTATACCTGGGAGTCCAGCCATGGCTGCAGAACTGGGGTGTCCAGATGCCTGCCAGGAAGTCCTGTGGAGCCAGTATCGTGGCTCGGCGCTTGGTGCACCTGGGTGGTTTTGCAGGTCCACCACACAGGCTCTGTGGAGTCTGTGGCTCTTGGGTGTGGGACCCAGGCAGGCTTTTACGGTGGATCTCGGGCTCGACAAGCGGGTTAGGCTGGCTGCTGATGCTGCGGTGCTAGTATCCCCTCTCAAGCTGTCTCGGTTCTCAGGCAGCCAGTTCTGTGTCACTGGCACTGTGACTCAACTCATTCGAGGGGTCAGGAGGCCTGAAGAAGGAAAGTTCCCCTCTCAGTTCCCAGAGTAGTCTGCGTCTGACCTGAATAAAAATGTTCTCCCCTCCTGTGCTGTCCCTCCTCCTTCAGAAAGTCACAATGTCGATTTTCCGACTTCAGTTGCCCCTCCACTTACCAATTTTGGAGTTTTGAATACTCTGCCTCTCAGAAATGATGCACACTGATAGCCACCTTCTTGGATCCGCCTGTGTCTACTTGATCATGATGGGTGATATTTTTGATGTCTTCATGGATTTGGTTTACAAGTATTTTACTGAGTATTTTTGCATAAATGTTTGTAAGAGAGATTGGTCTGAAATTATTTTTCTTTGTTGGGTCTTTGTACGGTTTAGGAATCAGAGTGACTGTTGCATTGAAGAATGAGTTTGGTAATGTTCCTTCTGTTTCTATTTTGTGGAACAGTTTGAGGAATAATGGTATTGTTTCTTCTTTGAAAGTTTGGTAGAATTCTGTGCTAAAACCATCTGGCTTAGGTCTCTTTTTTTATTGGGAGTCTCTTTCCTTAGGGGTTATTGGTCTGTTTAAGTTGTTAAACTGATTTTGATTTAATTTTGGTAAGTGGTATCTATCAAGAAAATCATCCATTTCATTTAGACTTTCCTATTTTTTTTCTGTACAGATTTTTGAAGTACTATGTAATGAGTCTTTGGATATCCTCGGTGTCGGTGTCTGTTGTTATGGCCCCTATTTCATTTCTGATTTTATTGATTTGGATACTCTCCCTCTGTCTTTTAGTTAGTTTGGCTAAGGGTTTCTCTCTCTTTTCTCTAAGAAACAGCTCTTAGTTTTGTTGATTCTTTGAATTGTTCTCTTTGTTTTTAGGTTATTGATTTCAGCCCTGACTTTGATTATTTCCTGCTGTCGACTTCTCTTGGGTGTGTTTGCTTTTTTTTTTTCTTTCGAGCTTTCAGGTAAGTGGTTAAGTTGCTAGTATGATTTCTTTCCACTTCCTTTATCAACACACTTAGTGCTATGAACTTTCCTCTTGTCATTACTTTTATTGTGTCCTATAAGTTTGGGTATGTTGTGCCTTTATTTTCACTGAATTCGAGAAACTCTTTAATTTCTTTCTTTATTTCCCCAGTGACCCAATGGTCATTAAATAGAGAGTTGTTCAGTGTTCAAGAGTTTGTAGGCATTATGTTGTTTCTGTTGTCAAAATCTAGCTTTAACCCATGGTGGTCTGATAGAATACAAGGTGCTATTTAAATTTTCTTGTATTTGTTGAGGCTTGCTTTGTGACTGAGTATGTGGTCAGTTTTGCATAAGGTTCAATGAGGTGCAAAGAAAAATGTATATTCTATTGTGTTTGGATGTTCTGTAGATATCTGTTAGGTCCAACTGACTCATAACATTGGTTAGTTTTCTTATTTCTCTGTTTAGTCTTTGTCTTGATGATCTGTCCATTGGTGAGAGAGATGTGTTGAAGTCTCCTACTATTAATGTGTAGCATTTAATATGTGATTTAAGCTTTAATAATGTTTCTTTTTCAAATGCGAGTGCTATTGCCTTTGGGGCATATATGTTCACAACTGAGACATCATCTTGGTTGTTTTTTACTTTGAAGAATATGGAATGCCCATTCTCCATCTCTTTTAATTAATTTTGGTTTAAAGTTTATTTTACTAGATATTAGAATAGCTACTCCAGTTTGCTTCTTGTTTGCTTGGAAAACCTTTTCAAGCCCTTTAGTCTGAGGTACTGTCTATCATTTTTTGCTGAGGTGTGTTTCTTGTATGCAGTAGTCTCTACAAGTGAGGCAGCATAGACTGAATTTCTGAACCAAATAAATATGTATGACTATCTGTTGTATAAGAATATACATTTGGGGTGTTTGAAAATGAAGGTAGCATATCTAACTCAATCTCCTTAAATATGGAAGCATTAACCCCCTGCTGAGATGTGTGTGAAAGATCTTCCTCTTTATTGTCCTCCTGGTGTAGAGCCAAGAAGTACATTATTGCTTTCCAGAATGCAAAATAATTGACAAGAATTTTATCTCCTTTGTCATTGGTTGTTTGTATAGACTCCTACAGGTTTCTAAATTTTCAGCATCTACAGTTTATTGTTTATGAAAACAAGGATTAAGATTCACAGTAGTACAAAGTTGTAGCACTGTGGATCTTAATATTTTGCTTCTTTGGATCATAGCAAATATTTCAATAATTGTATAAAATGTTTGTATCAGAGCCCTGAAAAGAACTGATATATTTTTACTTTGTTATCAATTACACTTTATTCACTTTGTATCCCCCCTCTAGTTCCCTCCCTCCTCCCCTCCCAACCCCTCCCTTCCTTCCCCTTCTCCACGAATACCTCTCCCCAAGTCCACTGATAGAAGAAGTCTTCTTTTCCTTTTTTTCTGATCCTAATCTATTAAGTCTCATCAGGAGTGGCTGCATTGTCTTCCTCTGTGGCCTGGTAAGGCTTCTCCCTCTTCAGGGGGAGGTGATCCAAGAGCACGCCAATCAGTTAATATCAGAGACAGTCCCTGATCCCGTTACTATGGAACCCACTTGGACACTGAACTGCCATGGGCTACATCTGTGCAGGGGTTCTAGGTTATCTCCATGCATGGTACTTGGTTGAAGTATGAGTCTCTGGGAAGAGCCCTATGTTCAAATTTTCTGGTTCTGTTGCTCTCCTTGTGGGGTTCCTGCCCTCTCCAGATCTTATTTCCCAGTTCTTACATGGGATTCCATGCACTCTGCCCAACACTTGGCTATAAGTCTCAGCGTCTGCTTTGATAGTCTGCAGGGCAGAGCCTTTTAGAGGCCCTCTGTGGCAGGTTTCTAGGTTGTTTCCTGTTTTCTTCTTCTTCTGATGTCCATCCTCTTTGCTTTTTGGGATGGGGATTGAGCATTTTGGCAAGAGTCCTCCCTCTTCATTAGTTTCTTTAGATGTACAGATTTTAGTAGGTTTATCCTATGTTATATGTCTATATGAATGAGCATATACCATGTGTCTTTCTGCTTCTGGGACAGCTCACTCAGAATGATTCTTTCCAGGTCCCACCATTTACCTGCAAATTTCATTATTTCCTTGTTTTTCATTGCAGAGTAATACTCCATTATGTAGATGTACCACAATTTCTTCATCCATTCTTCAGTTGAGGGGCATCTGGGTTGTTTCCAGCTTCTGGCTATTACAAATAAGGCTGCTACAAACATGGTTGAGCAAATATTCTTGTTGTGTACTTGAGCCTCTTTTGGGTATATGCCTAGGAATGGTATGGCTGGATCTTGAGGAAGCGCTATTCGTAGTCATCTGAGAAAGCACCAGATTGCTTTCCAGAGTGGTTGTACAAGTTTACATTCCCACCAGCAGTGGAGGAGGGATCTCCTTTCTCCACAACCTCTCCAGCATGTGTTGTCACTTGAGTTTTTGATCTTAGCCATTCTGATGAGTGTAAGATGAAATCTTAGGGTTGTTTTGATTTGCATTTCCCTTATGACTAAGGACATTGAACATTTCTTTAAGTGTTTCTCTGCCATTCGATATTCCTCTATTGAGAATTCTTTGTTTGGCTTTTTACCCCATTTTTTAATTGGATTACTTGATTTGTTGCTGTAACTTCTTATTTCTTTATATATTCTGGATATTAGCCCTCTGTCATATATACAGTTAGTGAAGATCCTTTCCCAGTCTGTAGGCTATCGTTTTGTTCTGATGACAGTGTCCTTTGCTTTACAGAAGTTTTCCAGTTTCATGAGGTCCCATTTATTGATTGTTGCTCTTAGAGCCTGTGCTGTTGGTGTTTAGGAAGTTGTCTCCTGTGCCAATGAGTTCAAGCCTCTTCCCCAATTTTTCTTCTAACGATGTAGTGAATCGGGTTTTATGTTGAGGTCTCTGATCCATTTGGATTTTAGTTTTTTCCAGGGTGATAAATATGGATCTATTTCATTTTTGTACATGTAGACAGTCAGGTGGACCATTTGTTGAAGATGCTATCTTTTTTTCTGTTGTATAGTTTTGGCTTCTTTGTAAAAAATTCAAGTATCTGTAGGTGTGTAGATTTATTTCTGGGTCTTCTATTTGCTTCCATTGATCCACTTTTCTGCTTCTATGCTAGTGCCATGCAGTTTTCATTACTGTGGCTCTGTAGTACAGCTTGAGATACCTCCAGATAATCTGTTGTTGTTCAGGATTGTTTTAGCAATTCTGGCCTTTTTTGTTTTTCTGTATGAAACTGAGAATTGTTCTTTCAAGATCTGTAAAGAATTGTGTTGGTATTTAGATTGCTTTTGACATGATGGCATTTTTACTATGTTAATCCTGCCAATCCATGAACATGGGAATCTTTTTATCTTCTGATATATTCTTCAATTTCTTTCTTCAGAGATTTCAAGGTTTTTTTTTTTTTTTTTTCAAATAGATCTTTCACTTGCTTGGATAGAGTCACACCAAGGTACTTCATGTTATTAGTGTGTGAAGGGTGCAGGGTGAGGGCTGAAGGGCGTAGTTTCTCTAATTTCTTTCTCAACTCCTTTGTGTTTCATATGCAGGAAGGCTACTGATTTTTTTGAGTTAATTTTGTATCCAGCCACTTTGGTGAAGGTGTTTATTAGCTGAAGGAGATCTCTGGTTGAATTTTTGGGGTCACTCATGTATACTTTAATATCATCTGCAAGCAGTGATACTTTGACTTCTTCCTTTCCAATTTGTATCCTCTTGATCTCCTTTACTTGTCTTATTGCTCTACCTAGGACTTCAAGTACTATCTTGAAGTGATATGGAGAGAGTGGGCAGCCTTATCTTGTCCTTGATTTCAGTGGGATTCATTTAGGTTTTTCTCCATTGAGTTTGATGTTGGCTATAGGCTTGCTGTATATTGCCTTTACTATGTTTAGGTATGTGCCTTGTATCCCTGATCTCTCCAAGATTTTAAAGATGAATGGGTGTTGGACTTTGTCAAATGCTTTTTCTGTATCTAAGGAGATGATCATGTGATTTTTCTCCTTCAGTTTGTTTATATGGTGGATTACCTTGATGGATTTCTGTATACTGAACAACCCCTGCATGCCTCGGATGAAGCCTACTTGGTCATGGTGGATGGTATCTTTTATGTGTTCTTGGATTAGGTTTTCGAGTATTTTATTGAGTATTTTTGCATCAATGTTCATAAGAGAGATAGGTCTGAAGTTCTCTTTTATTGTTGGGTCTTTGTGTGGTTTAGGTATCAAGGTGACTGTGGCTTCATAGAATGAGTTTGTTAATGTTCCTTCTGTTTCTATTTTATGGAATAGTTTGAAGAGAATTGGAGTTAGCTCTTCTTTGAAGGTCTGGTAGAATTCTGCACTGGAACCATCTGGCCCTGGGGTTTTTTTTGGAAGCGAGACTTTTGATGACTGCTTCAGTTTCCTTGGGAGATACAGGACTATTTAATCTATTTACCTGACTTGATTTAATTTTGGTGACTAGAATCTATCAAGATAATTGTCCGTTTCATTTAGATTTTCAAATTTTGTGACATATAGACTTTTGTAGAACGACCTGATGATTGTTTAGATTTCCTCAGTGTCTGTAGTTATGTCCCCTTCCTTTTCATTTCTGATTTTGCTGATTTGGATAGTTTCTCTCTGCCTTTTAGTTAGTTTGGCTAAGGGTTTGTCTATCTTGTTGATTGTCTCAAAAAAACCAGCCCTTGGTCTCATTGATTGTTTGAATTGCTTTCTTTGTTTCTAATTAATTGATTTCAGCTCTGAATTTTATTATTTCCAATCATCTACTCTTCTTGCCTGTGTCTGCTTCTTCTTTTTTTTTTTTTTCTGGAGCTTTTGGGCGTGCTCTTAAGTTCCTTGTATGGGATGTCCCAAAAATAAGGAATGCTTCAGGAATTTGCATGTCCTCCTTGTGCATGGGCTATGCTAATCTTCTCTGTATCATTCCAGTTTTAGTATATATGTTCCCGAAGGGAGCACTCATCCTCCCTCTTTCTCTTGCAATTCCCCTGGTGTTCTTCCTCCCCACTTGCCTCAAATTCACAATCCCTTATTTGTAAATTAATATTATTAAATATATGTATGCATGCATGAATATGTATGTATGTATGTATGTTTGTGTAGCCTAGTTTGTCCATTTTATTTTTATTTTTTCTACTTAATGAATTTTTTTAAAATTTTTTATTTTATTTTACTTTTATTTTTATTAATTACACTTTATTCACCCTGCATCCCCCCATAAGCCTCTCCCTCCTCTCCTCCCAGTCCCACCCTCCCTTTCCCCCTTATGCATACCCCTCCCCAAGTCCACCAATAGGGAAGGCCCTCCTCTCCTTCCCTCTGATCCCAGTCCACCAGATCACATCAGGAGTGGCCTCATTGTCATCCTCCGTGGCCTGGTAAGGCTGCCCTTCCCTCAGGGGGAGGTGATCAAAGAGACTATGCCTCCAGACTATGCCCACCAGACTATGCCAGAAGCAGTCCCTCCTCCCATCACCATGTAACCCACTTAGACACTAAACTGCCATGGACCACATCTGCTCAGGGGCCCTAGGCCATCTCCATGCCTGGTACTTGGTCGGGGTATGAGTCTCTGGGAAGACCCCTGTGTTCAAATTTTCTGGTTCTGTTGCTTTCCTTGTGGGGTTCCCGTCCTCTCCAGATCCTACTATTTCCTACTTCTTACATAAGATTCCATACACTCCGCCCAACCATCAGCCATAAGTCTCAGTGTCTGCCCCAATAGTCTGCAGGGCAGAGCCCCCCAGAGGCCCTCCCTGGCAGGCCTCTAGGCTGTTTCCTGCCTTCTTCTTCTGATGTCCATCCTCTTTGCCCTTTGGGATACTGATTGAGCATTCTAGTCAGAGTCTTCCCTCTAGATCAGTTTCTCTATATGTACAGATTTTAGTAGATTTATCCTATATTATAAGTCTATATGAGTGAGTATATACCATGTGTGTCCTTCTGCTTCTGGGAAAGCTCACTCAGGATGATCCTTTCCAGGTCCCACCATTTACCTGCAAATTTCATTATTTCTTTGTTTTTCATTGCAGAGTAATACTCCATTATGTAGATGTACCACAATTTCTGCATCCATTCTTCAGTTGAGGGGCATCTGGGTTGTTTCCAGCTTCTGGCTATTACAAATAAGGCTGCTACAAACATGGTTGAGCAAATATCCTTGTTGTGTACTTGAGCCTCTTTTGGATATATGCCTAGGAATGGTATGGCTGGATCTTGAGGAAGCGCTATTCGTAGTCATCTGAGAAAGCACCAGATTGCTTTCCAGAGTGGTTGTACAAGTTTACATTCCCACCAGCAGTGGAGGAGGGTTCCCCTTTCTCCACAACCTCTCCAGCATGTGTTGTCACTTGAGTTTTTCATCTTGGCCATTCTGATGGGTGTAAGGTGAAATCTCAGGGTCATTTTGATTTGCATTTCCCTGATTGCTAATGAGGTTGAACATTTCTTTAAGTGTTGCTCTGCCATTCGATATTCCTCTACAGAGAATTCTCTGTTTAGCTCTGTTCCCCATTTTTTAATTGGATTACTTGGTTTGCTGCTTTTCAGCATCTTTAGTTCTCTATATATACTTGATATGAGCCCTCTGTCAGATAAAGGGTTGTCCATTTTATTTTGCTTGTATGCATTTCTACTAAGTGTTGTCCACATGAGATAACCTATCCTGGGGCTGTAATATTGAGAAAACCGGTTCTTCCTCATTAGACATAGTTGTCTATAGCTCTTTATATTGGATTGAAGCTTGAGAATTTTCCTCATCGACCTTGATATGTTGACTGTTGTCACTATGGAGGTCTTGTTGAGCTAACCCCAGTGCTGAGATTTCACAGGTGTATCTTCCATGTCATATAAAGAAGACAACACCTAGGAACAGATATTCTGGTCCTCTACTAACACTACCTTTTTTGGCTCTTTCTCGGGTCAGGATTTCTGAGCTTTAGGAGTTAGTGTTTCATAGCTGGTGTAACAATTGGGGCTGGGAATGCCATGTTGTGTTGCTCTCTCCATTTTGACCAGCTCATAGTCAATGTGAATCACAAAGCCTTTTCTTCTTGCCCTCTCTACACAACAAGAGTTTAGGTGTATGTCTCTCACTAAGTTGCTTTCTGAACCACTCTTCATCTTACTCCCCACCCCAGACAAAGGAAGGGACACAAATGGTTTGGATAGTTGATGGATACACACAGGACCCCAGTCACAACACAGGATTGGTACACAGTCATCTAGCACAGTGAAGCCCAGTGGTCTCTGATTACCCATGACACAAGGCGCACACACCATCTTCAGTTAAGCACTTCTTGCTTTGCCTCAAGCTGGGGCACAGGTATAGCCAGGACCTGATGCTAGATTAATCCCCACATGTGTCTGGGACTTTGAATACAAGGGCAGAGGTTGGATAGTCTACTTTTCTGATCCATTGTGTCTTGGGAAGAAGATTCATGGCTTCCCTTGCTCCTGTTCTAACTGATAGAATCAGGGAGGCTTCCTGGAAGAGTGAACTTTTATTAAGAGCTAAGCTAGTCTAAGTCAAATCAGGCACCTAGGATACTTTATTATGGTCTCAGAGTACAATTGACATTCACTGTGTACTCCTACAACATGTGTGCTCCTACAAATATGTATTTGATAAGACATTTTATGTGTGTGTCTATATGTTTGTATGTTACTGATGAAAAATAGATACCATGTGTCAAAATAGGCCCTGATAATTTTCACTGACTTTTCAATACCTTTCAATTTTACACAGTTTGATTTATTACAAAATTCAGCATCCCTCAGTGAGTTCAATTGCATTCCCATTTTGTTTCCTCTCTACATAATAGCAAGGGTTAACACAGCATAGCTGTCACAAATAACGGCCTAATGTGTAGGTACGTATAACATGTAATGTTAGTAAAATATGCCAAATGTTTCTTTGTGGATTTTTCCTATATCCTTGTTGTTATTTTATGTTTCTTCTTCCTCCATCTGTAACTGACATCTTACCCCTATTTAATAAAAGCTCCCTCCCAGTTCCTCCTTTCATCTTAAAGTCAGTTGTATCCTGCAGCATCATTCTGGTGCTCCTAGTAAGGTCCTGTTTTACTTTCTTGAATTCTGTGATTACTCTAGATCCTTACTTCTTAATAAAGATTTTATAATACAAACACTTGATATTTGGAATAGTGAAACAGAGGGAGTCTGTTTATGACCCTTCAAAGTTGCTTATCAGCCGAGGATGACAAGATTCTCTGGCCAAGTGCAAAGAACAGTTCATAAATTATTAATGCATGAAATATATGACCCTTTCTCTTTTTTTGAATAACCAGGACAGTACGATCTTATATAACTTTATGCTTTGTTTTTCTGTTGCCTGTGTTTGCCTTTTTTTCAACAGTAACTGATAATTTGTAAAGAGGTTTACTTTGCGCTGAGTATACAGAGGGAAATTGTTGACAGATGCAGGGAGACAAGATGGGGAATAGGGATACAGTGTCATTGCTGAAGAAATCTGGAATTAGAAAATATTCTTTTTTACTACTTGGCCATGATATCGATTACAGAAATCCTCGCCTTTGCAGCAAAAGGTAGATATCTTCATTCTTCCGTAATACATGTTTTCAGCCAAACACGCATTAGAGCAGTCCAGTTGAGTGAAATTGTGGACCCATCCGCCTAAAAGATAGAAGTGTTTACACTTAGTGCCCACACAACACTTGGTATTCACAGTAAGGGACTCTCTCCCCCAGTACCAATCCCGTTTTTCAGAACAGGAACACATCCACCTCTTCAGACAAGATCAAGCTCATTACCTTCATCCAAGAACATGAAGAAATTCCTGGTTCTGCATCCAGGGCTGTATCCTGTAGTGCAGTTGCTCTTGCCTGACAAACAATGTCCCCTTTTAAAATTGTTGCAGACCATGCACACTGTAGTTTTAGCTAGGGAAAGCAGATATAAAAGGTGAAGAATGGATCAAAGTGACTAAGAATGCTGGAGGATTAAGGAATTCAGAGACAAAGCATAACCCCAAGAAATTTTCCTAATACAACCTCAGGTGCTGATGTGTTGTATCAGATTGAGTCATGGCTTCCTTAAGAAGCTAAGGGTCTGACACCACCGCTTTGACTGCATATCAGATAAAATGGTAGGCATCCCCATATATACAGTGTCATTGTGCTAGGAACTATAAAAGTACCTATGTAAGTTAATCTGACACCAAAAGTTCCTTTTCAAATGCATGAGAGTAGTAATGAAAACATCATGATCCTAACACTAAAATAGATATGCAGATCAATGGAACAGAATAAATGGTCAAATTATAAGACTACAAATTATAAGACTTGATTTTTGTCAAGATGCCAATAAGAGAGCATCGTCAACAAATGATGCTGAGAAAAAAACAGATACCTATATGTGGAAGAATGAACTAGATCATTATCTCTCACCCTACATAGACATCAACTCTAAATTAAGCAAAGACCCTCTATGTGAAACTCAGAAACTGCTAGAATAAAAACTAGCAAATTCACTCCGAAAATAGGCATAGGTCAGAAGTTCCTGAATAGGGCTCCAATTCTTAGAACAATAAGGTCAATACTCCACAAATGGGACATAGGCAAGATAAAAAGATAAAGAGAATAAGCCAAGACAGGGAATCGGCTCTTCTCCCAGGAGCTGAACTGATTTTTACCACTGAAAAAAGCAGAGCGTTCAGACTCCATGGCCACAGACACAATATGTGTTAACACTGAAATACGTCATAACACAGATAATGAACAAATTGTGTTCACTTAGTGCCAGATGATAAATTCTAAGAGACACCTCAATCAAAGTTATTAAGGACAGTAATTCGGTTGTTCTTCCTTAGGGAAATAGTGACATAAACCAGGACTTTCTAGTGCATTCACACCCCAGAAACCCCTCAGCATCTGAATGGTGCTCCTGATAAATTCACCTCTCGACTTTGTTTATTAAGAATATTTAAACTTTATTATGAATTATATTCTTTGGGTGGTGTCATAAAACGGGACTTGGCTTCTCAGCACCATTAGAGCTGTAACTGCAGAGCTGTTCCTATGGTAGTGTAAACTAGCCACATCTCTTCTTTGATAAGCCTACACAGGCTTAGTCACCTTACCAGGCATGGCTCTCTCTCTCTCTCTCTCTCTCTCTCTCTCTCTCTCTCTCTCCTGGGAAGAGAGTAATGCTGCTCACAGTAATTGTCATGTACCCTCTTTTAATATTTTTAATAAATGAACCTTTGTTTTATTTTTGGTTTGTCACGGAATTAGTTTCTCCCAAGCCATCGATCCTGGCTGTGCCTTGGTGGCAGTCTCTGAGGCATATCCCCAGGCAGCTGCTGATTTACTTTGCAGCTGTGCTCCTATCACTGGTGACAGGAAATCATGAAGTTGAAAAGCTAACACTGCCAAGAAAGTTGTCAGTTAAATGAAGAACAAAGAAGCAGCCTATAGAATGAATAAAAGCTTTGCTAGCTATACATTGGACAGAGGATTGGTATCTAAAATATAAAAGAAAAGACCCTGAGAAATTCAATAAGAAAACAAACATCCCAGTTTTTTCCCCCCATTGGCACTGAATAATTCTCTCTCAAAAGAAGAATATAAAGGTATGATAAGTATTTTTTAAATCAAATTCAACCTTCCTACCCACAAGGAAATTAAAAATAAAAACTACTTCATGATTTTATCTCTCACCAGCCAAGAGAAACATGGAAGTAAATGACAACAAATGCTAACGTGGGATTTGGGCAAAGGGAAACCCTTTTTCTCTCATGAAGATGTAAACTGGTACAGCTATGTGGAAATCAGTATACAAGTTTTTCCAAAAAAAAATCTATAAACAAAAGTAACATATGGTTCAGTCTTATAACTTGAAGAATATAACCCCCCAAAATATACCCCACTGTAGAAATATTGGCACTTTTATATTTATTGCTAATCTATTCAGAATAGCTAAGAAACAGAATCAGCCTAGCTATCCATAAATTGGTGAATGAATGGCAATGTGGTTTAGATACACAATGGATTTTACTCATTTGCAAGGCTAAATGGAATTTTCAAGAAAACAAAAAAATATTGTAATAATTGGAATAACTGATTTCTGCAAAGAGAAACACTACATGCTTTCTCTCTTGTGTAGATCTTAGCTTTGAAATTTCAGATTTGTGTCTTCAATCTTCAGTGTTTGTAGAGGCCAGGGAAAATAGAAAGGGACTCCTGGGTAGCAGGGTGGGGTCCATGGAGAAGAGACAGAACATATGTGATATGAAAGTAGAGGAGGGAAATACTGGGGGTGGAGAGGTTCAAACAGAGATTGGAGTAGAAGGATAGTTAATTAAAACTAATCATGCATTAGCAAATCCTTATGGAAACCCACTTGTTTGTAAGCAAGCTGAAAATATAATAATAAAAAGGTAGTTTAAACACAAGTACAATGCTTCTAGAGGATATAAGTTGTTAAAAAGAGAATCCCGGTGCCAGGAGTGGAACGCCTCCCTTAAGCTACTGGTCAGGGAGATCCCAGCGATCCCCCAACAACATGGGCTATTACTATCACTCTTGCTTACCCATCAGAGCTGCACGGGAAACGTTTATTGCTGAAGATACAACATGATTTATTTGTGGGACATAAATTAAACTGAAAGTGACCTGAAAACTTACTTCTTTCTGGCTAATGTTCATAGTGCCAGACATGTTCTGCAGGATTCTGGGAGATAAAATCCATCAATTGTATTATCCATTGGTGAACTCTACATGCTAAACTACTAACATGTCAAGTGAACCTACTCAACACAATATGCAACAAAACTTATGTAGGTAACCAATCGCTTCTGATTAGATCTAATGACTGCTTCTCTAGAGGGACTTCATGCCTGGTACTATAAAGCTGGTCAAAATGCCATGTCTCAAAAGGCCATAGGCCTTAAGAGAGAACCTATTACTCTTTTCTTTTTTTTTTCTTGCTAAATGGACTCTTCAAAGTTCCCTCTAAGTATTTATGTATCTAGCCAAAGATTAGTGTTGGCTTCAACCTTGGCCCTCAGAGAAGCTTCTCTCCACAGTGGTCAGTGGCTAATGTAGAGACCCATAACTACTCAGAGTGCTAAGAATAAGTGAATATTTGAGTGCTCAGCCCTGCATGGGGTATCTACATCATACCTCCAGCGCCTTGATGTTCAGAGGACAATGTGGAAGAGGAGTTAAAAAAGAATGTAAAGAGAGCTGGAGGATGGGGAAAGTACTATGAAATGCTGTCTCCTGGATATGACATGTCCAGTGTACCCAGAATTCACAGCAGCTGTGTTAGACTTGACAAACTATATTCTATCATGGTCTGGGGGAAGGGATTATGAGGTCTCACTTCTCTGTGGGGGAATCACTGTTAGTTAATGTGCTACAAGCCAGGGAGTCATTTTTTCCCCCAATGATGTCGCATGTTCCAGTAAACAACCACACTCATGCTTCTGTGAGAAAACCTAATTAAACTCCCTGGGTTCTTTAAAAAAGAGAGACCTGAAAGTGGGAGGAAGACTTGTTGTGAAGAGTGCTTTAGAGGGAGTGAGAAGACAATAAAAGTAATGGGGTGATATGGCAAAAATAAGGTAGAATAAAGATAAAAAATAACACTTGTGGAGTTTCAGCCAGTGAGATGGTTCACAGGTACCTGATGTCAAGCCTGATGACCTGAGCTCTATCCCTGGGACCCACTAGGAAAAGCAAGAGAATTGATTTCCCAAATTCTCTGGTCTCCACACGTATGCCATAGCATGTGCTTGTATACACACACACACACACACACACACTAAATAAAAATGTAATAAAAAGTAAATTTCTTGAGGAATAAATGTTGTCCTGGAACCACAGAAGGGAGGCAAGCTCACAGTATTTCACAGCATACTCTTTTTCTCCCAACGGCATCTGATAATCAGATCTCCATGTTGAAAACAGTTTACTTGATATGAGAAACAGGCTTTAAAAAAGCTTTTCAGTGATCTACTTCCAACAGATAACTGTGTGAGGGATATTCTGCATCCATTGGCTGCTCCTGGCAAGTCAATGAGACAGACTCAAAGACATAGATATATGTGAACACAGAAACTTATTCTTTCCTAGAGAGTACCTGATCCCCCTCTGAAACCCTGGGAGAGACCTGACCCCTTACTCCAGCAAGAGAAGGGTAGATTCAACAGAAAGATCTCCAGTTCTGTTGGGTCAGCTCATCCCCAAATCTTGACCTTGACCTTCTTCTGCTCCCACACACTACTATCCCAGTTATTCAGGCCATCATCCCAATTCTGTTCCAGCTGTCTCCAGCCCCTGTCCTCATCCCTGTTTCAGTCTCCAAGGACTCACTCTCACCTTGGATAAACACCAGATAAAAAGCCCCAAACAGCAGGAGAAGGAGCAGGAGCTTGCCCATCTCAGTCTGTGCTGGTAGAAGATACAGCAGAGCAGCCAGCAGCAAGTACCCTGGAGGGGTCAAGGTAGGTGAGAGCAGGCTGCAGAATCTGCTCTGAGTGGCTCCCAGGATGTGGTCAGGAGATTCCTTACACAACTTCCAGTAGGTGTTTTGCCAGTACCCAGGCTCATGAAAGCGTCTCAGAGAACCAGCTCCTTCAGAGATTCAAAGGGCACAGGCTGTCCACGATCCATCTCACGTTCTTTTGTAGGCAAGCCTCTGCTATTCACTTCTCTTCCTACTATTCCTAAGGTTGTGGTCAGAGCAGGATAAAGGAGCTTGTATTTCTCTCTCATCTTAGCAATGGTTATGATAGCAGCAACAAAAGAACCCGACTCAGTGTACTCTGTAAACCAGGATGTGGCCCCATAGCCAGATGGCATTTGTATATAGTATATCTTCAGCATTACAGAAACATAGCAAATGTCATCTGAAAAGCTTATGTAAAAGAGATGTGAGGATTCTTGTGCTCTTTTACAAAGTACAAAACAAACTTCTCCTCATGTGAATCCTTAGCTATCCAGCTTCTAAATAACTATATTAACCAAGTAGTGTCTTTCCAAACACAGACTGAGCTTCTGAATCACACTCAGCTGAAACATTCAGAATTTCCATACATTTCCTGATAGCCTGGCCTATGAGTGTGGTACACAGGGCACAAAATCCAAAACAATATCTTAGTATTTAAAATTATATTTCTTCTGACATTCTTAAAGGTGTCTTTACTCATACCATCATGCTTGAAAATAATCAATGCCCCGGACACTCAGTATGCCTGTACTTCTAGCCACAGGACGAGAAAAGGACACAGAGCAAGCTCACCAGCTGAGCTGGCTGGTGCTAGGGAACATCCCAGCTTACATGAACAGTCTTATGTTCCCTCTGTTACCTTCCCTTCTGTACATGAGCCCTTCACTAGAGAGTACTTCATCGAGGCTCTCTCTGCATAGTTCATGAACAGTGAACAGATCAGGCACTCAGTCTTTATTAATGACTAAGCAAAGGATAAAGAAATGAATGAAAGATGGATGGATGGACGGATGGATGGATGGATGGATGGATGGATGGATGGATGGATGGATGATGGTCTGTGTGTAGAAAGCAATGACTTAGAAGATAACAACCAGGATTCCAGATGCAATGCATGCTGAGGGCCTGGCACACTTCATGATTTACCAGCACAACTATCATATAGGATATCACACCAAGATAGTAAGTGCATCAGACACACAGGAGAAGTCCAAGATGCATGGGTGCAAGGCCACTAGATTCAATTATTCACTGATTCAAGTGGATTCCCTGTGCTCTATCACCCTATTTACCTGTATGTTCTCCATGCCTCTTTAACACTAACAATGGAAGTTTATGAGTCCTCACAATCCCATTGTAACCATTCAAGGAAAGATACAAAGAGAGGGAAAATGAGAAAAACAGGACTAATCAGATTAATGTCATTTCTAATGAACACATTTGAAGTATGAGGCTTTAATTTGCTAATCTGTTCTGAGTTTCATATACTTAATATACTGCCACCAGCTAATACTACAAATGAGGTCAGACAGGGTTTGCATATTGGCCTGGTAACATGGAAAGAAAATAAGGATCTTAAGGAAATTTATGGTTGTCAAATCTGATAGTATTTTCTAAGAAAAGAATGGTGGATCCCATCACTTAGATATTTTTTTCCACAACACCTCTATTTTTCAAGGATGCTGGTCTTAAAGAAACCTAGCTTAGATATTTATACAATATTGCTGTATTAAGAAGGGTCTGCAACACCAGTCTCATGATGAAAACATACACTGACATGCCTGAAGTTCATAACTGCTCCATTTGTGTGTTAAATTCATCAAATCCCACCACCGCTGCCTCCCAGTTAGCTGAGGTTGGATTATCTAAATTCAAGCTTTCAGTCTAAACTCAGTTACCATGAAAGACCCACTTCCTCCTACAAAGTATCCCAGACTTTAGTATCTTGGATGGTCAATCACCAGACACAACTTCCCCTGAAATACAGGAAGTTCTTCCTCTGACCATTCCGGACAGTGGGTGGCCTGAACTACCTCAAGCTTCCAGGCCCACACTAACCATATCAGATCTTTTGGTCATGAGCCGAGACCTAACAAAGCTAAGTGTCCTGACTAGACCACAGAACTTCCTAGACACATTTAAGTTTGAAGCCTTATTACAGCATTTTAAAATCCTGATAACTAAGAATCTGATATTACAGCATTTTAAAATCCTGATAACTGAGAATCTATAATAAATGAGTTAAGCACATTCAATGAAGTGCATTTAATTCTGCAGACCGTGCAAACACATGTGTGTGTGTGTGCGCACGTGTGTGCATGTGCATATGTGTGTTTCAGTGCCTGTGATAATTATTTGTTATAAAATTTTATATTAGTAATAAACTGCAACCCAAAACCCACAGTGGATTTGCTTAATACTCAGTCAAAGTTCAGAACCTCTCTGGCCAAACCCAGCCAAACAAATCACTTTAATTTTTTTTTTTTTTTTTTTTTTTGGTCTATGTTGGGGGTTGGTCTGATGATATGTATTCTGATGCTAATTATCAGTGCCCAACACCTGGTTGCTGCTCAAAGGAGCAGACATTCAAGTACCCCAAAATGATGTTTGTAATCTTGCCTTAAAACTTATTCCTGCTTGACCAAGAAAAAGCCAACACACCAGGGCAGGGCAAACCTTAGGCATGGCTAAGGTTCCAGAGCTTTGGGGACAGGAGAGAATTTGGGGAAGAAGAGAAGGAAAAGAAGAAAGGAAACAGCAGAGTTGTGGTGGGATAAAAGAGGAACCATTTGGGCCAGAAGGAAAGACTCTGAGAATGGCATGGGAAGGATCAGCTCAGGTGAAAAATGTAAGCAAGTATTTATAAAACTGTGGATGGGAGACGGCATGGGATGGGGGCTGGGAGATGATAAGATAGTGTAGGTGGAATTATCTGCCATCCCAAGGTGAAATAAGGCAAATCTAAAGTCTAATACATGTCTGTGTCTTTATTGATTATGATAGTGGGTTAGATAATAACTCCATAATAACTGTAGGGCAAAAATAATAGCCATTATTAGCCTAATACCATTTTATTTACTATTAAATCACAGCAACATGCCCTTATCTTTTTGACTGTCATTTTTCAGAAGCCAGGAATTTTAAGTTCACATGTGGGTTTAGGGCATGGGTAAATGATGCATATTGCCAATTTTGAGTATTGGTGCAAATTTCTCAGATGAATGTGGTATAAGATTTGTGTCCCAAGATGTAATAAGGACAGGCAGAATGGCTTTATCTCTTTGCTGTTCCTCCCTGGATCCCAGAACCAGTCCACAGACAGACAGGAAGAACTACTCTAAGAAAATTTCTAAAGGCTCACTTGATAAAGAGAATCACCACAGCCATATTTGATTCCCAAAGCAGAGGTCAGGGTCATGGTGTTCTCAACCTACAGCAGGACTTGCTCTGCCAGTGTCTATATACTGTTATAAGCCAGGGTCTGTTCCCCTCTAAGGTGCTAAGGCATTAGCCACAGGGAAGCTCAGATGCCTATGTGCTTGCTGCTAAACTCTGTGCTTTGTAAATGTTCAATAAAGCACTGCAGACTAAGTCCATTGATTTTTTTTTTTTGAGTTGGACTGACAGCAGGAACTTCAATTCCAATGCTTTACTGTACAGTTTTTTTTTTTTTCATTAAGATCTTTAGGGAAGTGGTCCAAGTTATGTGAAAAAGAGTAAAATGTCCTCAATGAAATTTGAAGTTTTCCAAAAAATTTTTAATTAGCTAAAAGGATTGGGAGGTCTTCATCAATGAAACAGATTTTACTTTATTTTTTCCTCTTTTAAGAGAATCGAAGACCCTGACATGAATCCACACACTTATTGACACCTGATTTTTGACAAAGATGCCAAAACAATTCAATGAAAAAAAAATACAGCATCTTTAACAAATGGTGCTGGTCTAACTGGATGTCTACATGTAGAAATTGCAAATAGATCCATACTTATCACCCTGCAAAAAACTAAAGTTCAAGTGGATCAAAGACCTCAATATAAAACCAGACAAACTAAACCACTTAGAAGAAAAAGTGGGGAAGAGCCTTGAACTCATTGGCACAGGACACAACTTTCTGAACAGAACACCAACAGCACAGGCTCTAAGAGCAACAATCAATAAATGGGACCTCATGAAACTGAAAAGCTTTAAAGCAAAGGACACTGTCATCAAAACAAAATGACTGCCTACAGATTGGGAAAGAATCTTCACCAACCCTTTATCTGACAGAGGACTAGTATCCAGTATATATAAAGAACTAAAGAAGCTGAAAAGCAACAAACCAAGGAATCCAATTAAAAAATGGGGAAGAGAGCTAAACAGAGAATTTTCAATAGAGGAATATCGAATGGCAGAGAAACACTTAAAAAAATGTTCAATGTCCTTAGTCATAAGGGAAATGCAAATCAAAACAACCCTAAGATTTTACCTTACACTCATGAGAATGGCTAAGATAAAAAACTCAAGTGACAATACATGCTGGAGAGGTTGTGGAGAAAGGGAAACCCTCTTCCACTGCTGGTGGGAATGAAAACTTGTACAACTACTCTGGAAAGCAATCTGGTGCTTCCTCAGACAACTAGAAATAGAGCTTCCTCAAGATCCAGCTATACCATTCATAGGCATATACCCAAAAGAGGCTCAAGTACACAATAAGGACGTTTGCTCAACCATGTTTGTATCAGACTTATTTGTAATACCCAGAAGATGGAAACAGCCCAGATGCACCTCAACTGAGGAACGGATACAGAAATTGTGGTACATCTACACAATGGAATATTAGTCAGCAATAAAAACCAAGGAAATAATGAAATTTGCAGGTAAATGATGGGATCTGGAAAAGATCATCCTGAGTGAGCTGTCCCAGAAGCAGAAAGACGCACATGGTATATGCTCACTCATATAGACATATAATATAGGATAAACCTACTAAAATCTGTACACCTAAAGAAACTAATCAAGAGGGAGAACTCTTGCTAACATGCTCAATTCCTATCCAGAAAGGCAAAGCAGATGGACATCAGAAGAAGGAGAAAAGAGGGAACAAGTCAGGAGCCTGACACAGAGGGCTCTGAAAGGTTCTGCCCTGCAGACTATCAATGCAGATGCTGAGACTTATGGGCAACCTTTGGGCAGAATGCAGGGAATCTTATGAAAGAAGTGGGAAACAGTGAGATCTGGAGAGTACAGGAACTCCACAAGGAGAGCAACAGAACCAAAAAATCTGAGCACAGGGGTCTTTCCTGAGACTGATAGTCCAACCAAGGACTATGCCTGGAGATAACCTAAGACCCCTGCACAGATGTAGCCCATGGCAGTTCAGTATCCAAGTGGGTTCCATTGTAATAGGAACAGGGACTGTCTTTGACACGAACTGATTGGCCTGCTCTTTAATTACCTCCCCCGAGGGGGAAGCAGCATTACCAGGCCACAGAAGAAGATAATGCAGCCACTCCTGATGAGACCTAACAGACTAGGATCAGAAGGAAGGAAAAGAAGACCTCACCTATCAGTGGACTTGGGGAGGGGCATGCATACAGAGGGGGAAGGAAGGGAGGGATTGGGATGGGAGGAGGAAGGGAACCACAGGGGGGATACAAAGTGAATAAAGTGTAATTAATAAAGAATTAAAAAAAATAAGAAAGAAAAGATATTTTGTGGATACTTATGTTATGGCTTTTAAGAAGATTTTGAACTTACATGATATAAATTTTTTTATTGAGAACATAATGTAATTTAATATCTTTTAGAACACTGCTGTTCTGTGTGAATTTATTGATAAATTCTCTCAATTTTGGAGGTGTTAAAAGCCGCAGTAATTTTTAATAATGACAACAGTTGCTCCAAATTTTGGACCTAAGAGGGGAGGTAACTTTGAGGCCATATCTCTGAGTCCTAGAACTATGGAGGCTAAAATACTCTGCCAAACTGAAACCAAGATGGCTATGACAATTCAAACTTTTTGCAAGAGCAGCAGAAATCAGGATAATAGTTTATGAAGAGCCAGAGGAGTTAAGGGGAAACTGCAGGTTACAGCAGACTCGTGGCTTCAGTTGAGCGTGGTGGTAATAGGGTCACTACAGAGAAGAGGTAAGCTATACAATTCCCTGTCTGTAGGCAAAATACTCAAGAACTGTGTTTGTCAGTAGATGAAGAATAGTTTTTCTTAGTTTCTGATCTGTGGAAAAGGTTAGGTACTTCAGCAGAGAATTTTAATGAACATTCTTTTTTTTTTTCCCACGTGTGCTGTTGTATGTTAAACTTAAGATTCCTGTCCTGGTACTGGATACATACAGCTTCCCCTAGATCATGGTATCCATGAACCAGGAAGAGGGCCTTCAAGGTTACTTGACCTTGGACTTCGCACCTTTAGAATACTCAGAGGTAGGTTTCTATTTGGTTTAATTTTTGTTTGTTTCATCAATGTCTTGTTTGCTATCTATTTTCTCCACCAGGGCTCCCATTGCTCTTCTTCACTGTATTTCCTGGGATATGGCAACTTTTCAGACTTCCCCTGTAGTTTATGAGCTGATACTTTTGAGCAATAGGGAACTGGAAGGTTTCACAGTGTTTTCAGATTTTTTTTTAATTTTTTTCTTATCAGTTACATTTTATTAACTCTGTATCCCAGCCGTGTCCCGATCCCTCATTCCCTCCCAGTCCCTCGCTCCCTCATCTCCACCGTGCCCCTTTCCAAGTCCACTGATAGGGTGGACCTCCTCCCCATTCATCTGATCCTGTTTTATCAGGTATCTTCAGGACTGGCTGCAAAGCCCTCCTCTGTGGCCTAACAGGACTGTTCCTCCCTTGGGGGGTGGGGAGGCCAAAGAGCCAGTCATTGAGTTCCTGTTAGAAATAGTCCTTGTTCCCCTCACTTTGGGAAAACAATTGGTTACTGAGCTACCACAGGCTACATCTGAGTGGAGGTTCTAGGTTATATCCATACATGGTCCTTGGTTGAATAGCAGTCTCAGAAAAGACCCTGTGCCCAGATATATTTGGTCCTTGTGGAGCTCCTATCCTTTCCCCATCAGACTAACTCCCCTTCTTTCTTATGATTCCCTGTACTCTGCCAAAGGTTTGGTCATGAGTCTTTGCTTTGAAAACACTGCTAGTTAGAGTCTTTCAGATGCGCTCAGTAGACTCCTTGATCCACTTTGACTTTAGTTTTGTGCAGGGTGATAAATATGGATCTATTTTCATTTTTCTGCATGTAGACATCCAGTTGGTCCAGCACCATTTGTTGAAGATGCTGTCTTTTTTCCATTGAATGGATTTGGCTTCTTTGTCAGTGTTTTCAGATTTTGATTGTTCTCATGTTTGGGAATTATAGATACAAAGGACAGGGAGGACACAGTGCTGAAGTGTCATTGACACCATAGCAAAAGCGTATCTACCAACCCCGTGACCCCTGTAGCCTTGATCATTAGCCTGAGGTCCTATTTATTGGCTCTTCCACTGGATTTAGGTTCAAATGAACTAACTAGGTTAGTAGCTCATTGTGTTTATTTTTGTTGTTCTGTTAACTCATTGATAGTACTCAAATACTGTGCAATCTCCAGGATTTACATTGGTCTTGTGGGCAAAGACTAATAAAGAAGTTTTAGTAATGTGAAGAGGGACTGCCTCTGACATAATCTGATTGGCCTGCTCTTTGATCACCTCCCTCTGGGGGGGAGCAGCCTTACCAGGCCATAGTAGAGGACAATGCAGCCACTTTTGATGTGAACTGACAGACTAAGATCAGAAAGGAGAGGAGAACCTCCCCTATTAGTGGACTTGGGGAGTGGCATGCAAGCAGAAGGAGGAGGGAGGGTGGGATTGGGAGGGGAGGAGGGAGGGGCTAATGGGGGGATGCAGAATGAATAAAGTGTAATTGATGAAAAATTTAAAAAAAAAAGAAGTTTTCAAAACAACAAAAATCTTCTCATTAATACTGTTTGTATCACCCACGACCCATCCATGATTATTTCTTCGGTTTCATATATAAAGGGATCCACCTTCATTAAGGTGTAGTTTTAGATTTGTCATCACGAATGTGGTCATTGTTGATAATTTATCAGCATTAAAAATAAATTCCAGTGGCTTAACCCATTCTCTATAGTAGCCTTTAAAGATCCTTTTCACCAGTTCCATTTTGAAAGGAAAAATGTTAATTAAAAAAGTGTAAACCTGATATCCTAGAATGTAAAACTAGATTTGTACATTTTTCTCATTTATTCAAAAAGAAGTTCAACTCAACAAAAGTCAAGCAAGAAGAATTTATTTTTATCATTCTTTCCAGAAAGATAAACTAGTCCTTTCCTTTTAAAATTATTTATGAGATATGTGTAATTGAATGCTGCAATACAATATCCTAACAATATACTTCATATATGAATTGTCTCTTGTGAAGAAAAAAGAATATAGAAATGGTTCAGAACAATGGGAATTTAACACACAAAAATACCCCCCCAAAAGCAGAAAATAGTTTCAATAAAATCATAGAAAACTTACCCATCCTAAAAAAGAGATGCTTTTAAACATACAAGAGTCTTATAATAAACCAAATAGACTAGACAAGAAAAGAAATTCCTCCTGTCACATGATAATCAAACCACTAAATGTCCAGAAAAAAAAGAGAGAATATTAAACGTTTCAAGGGAAAATGTCTAAGGAATGTATAAAGAAAGACCTATCAGAATGACACCTGACTTCTCAACAGAGACTATGAAAGCCAGAGAGGCCTGGGCAGATCTGGTGCAGACACTAAGAGACCACAGATATTACTAAGAGACCACAGATATCAGCCCAGACTACTATATCTGTAAAGTGTTCAATCATCACAGATGGCAAAACCAAGATATTACGTGACAAAACCAAATTTAAATTTTACCTATGTACCAACCCAGCCCTACAGAGGACACTGAAGGGAAAACTTTAACCCTTTAACTAAAAGGTCAACTACCCCCAAGAAAACATGGGATATAGATAACTTCATAATATCAAAACCAAAAGCAAAAGAACGCATACAAACGCACTATCATGACAAACACCACAATAAGAGGAATCAACAACCATTGTTCGCTAGTATCTATCAACATCCATGACCCGATTCCACAACATGATGTTTGCATAAACAGGATCCAACATTCTGTTGTATATATGAAAAACGCTGCAGCAACGATGATAGAGATTATCTCAGACTGAAGGGCTAGAAAAATAACAAACCCAAGAAGCAAGCCAGAGTAGCCATTCTATTATCTAATAAAATAGACTTTCTTTTTTTTTTTCAATCTAGAAATTTTGTTTATTTTAAACTTTTTTTTACCATATATTAAATCATTCTTTTGTTCAAAGATTCAAAAAAATAAAAAAAAAAACCCTAGTCAGAGTGTCCTCAAATATCCTATTCAGTAAGTCTCTTCTAAATCTAACCAATATTTACAGCTCAATATATTCTTTTTTTTATTAATTACACTTTATTCATTTTGTGTCCCCCCCATAAGCCCCTTCCTCCTCCCCTCCCAATCCCACCCTTCCTCCCCTTTCTGCATGCATGCCACTCCCCAAGTCCACTGATAGTGGAGGTTCTTCTCTCCTTTCTCTTGCAGCCACTTTTGATGAGAACTGATAGACTTTCTTTTGTAAATATAATTTTTCATTTATTAAATGTATTTACTTTATATTCCAGCTGTAACTCCCACCCTTTTCCCCTCCCAATCTCAGCCACCCTTCCTCCCTTTTCTCCTCCCATGCTCCTTTCCCAGTCCACTGATAGGGGAGGACCTCCTCCCCTTCCATCTGACCTAGCCTATCAATTCTCATCAAGACTGTCTTTCACAGTGTTCCTCTGTGTCCTAATAAGGCTGCTCCCTGCCCCCCCCCTTCAGGAAGAGGTAATCAAAGAGCCAGCCACTGAGTTCATGTCAGAGAGAGTCCCTGTTCCCCTTACTAGGGAACTTTCCTGGACACTGAGCTGCCATGGCTACATCTATGCAGAGGTGCTAGGTTATCTCCCTGCATGGTCCTTGTTTGGAGTATCAGTCTCAGGAAAGACCTCTATGCCCAGATTTTTTGGTTCTATTGTTCTCCTTGTGGAGCTCCAGACCTTTCCAGGTCTTTCCATCTCCCCCTTCTTTCATAAGATTCCCTGCACTCTGCCCAAAGTTTGGCTATGAGTCTCAGCATCTGCTTTAATACCCTGCTGGGTACAGTCTTTCAGAGGCTTTCTGTGATAGGCTCCTGTCTTGTTCCTTGTTTTCCCTTCTTCCGATGTCTATCCCGTTTACCTTTCTGAGTGAGGATTGATCATTTTACCCAGGGTCCTCTTTTTTGCTTAGCTTCTTTAGGTGTATAGATTTTAGTATGATTATCCTATATTATTTGTCTAGTATCCACTTATAAGTGAATATATACCCTGTGTGTCTTTCTGCTTCTGGGATACTTCACTCAAGATGATCTTTTCTAGATCCCACAATTTGCCTGCAAATTTCATAATTTCCTTGTTTTTAATTGCTGAGCAGTATTCTAATGTGTAAATGTACCACAATTTCTGTATCCATTCCTCAATTGAGGGACATCTGGGTTGTTTCCAGGTTCTGGATATTACGAATAAAGCTGATATGAACATTGTTGAATAAATGTCCTTGTGTATTTGAGCATATTTTGGATATAGGCCTAGGAATGGTATAGCTGGATCTTGAAGCATTATTCCTAATTGTCTAAGAAAGCACCAGATTGATTTCCAAAGTGGTTGTACAAGTTTACATTTCCACCAGCAATGGAAGAGGTTCCTCTTTCTCCACATCCTCTCCAGCATGTATTATCTCTTGAGTTTTTGATGTTAGCCATTCTGATGGGTGTAAGGTGAAATCTAAGGGTCATTTTGACTTTCATTTCCAGATGACTAAGGGTGTTGAGCATTTCTTTAAGTGTTTTTCTGCCATTCAGTATTCCTCTATTGAGAATACTTTGTTTAGGTCTGTACTTCATTTTTTAAAACTTTTATTAACTACAGTTTATTCACTTTGCATCCCCCCTGTACCTCCCTCCCTCCCTCTCTCCCCCTTTCTCACCCATGTCCCTCCCCAAGTCCACTGATAGGGGAGGTCTTCCTCTCCTTCTCTCTGACCCTAGTCTATCAGGTCTCATCAGGAATGGTTGCATTGTCTTTCTCTGTGGCCTGGTAAGGCTGCTCCCCACTCAGTGGGAGGTGTTCAGAGAGCAGGCCAATCAGATCATATCAGAGACAGTCCCTGTTCCTATTAATATGGAACCCACTTGGACACTGAGCTGCCATGGGCTACATCTGTGCAGGGGTTCTAGGTTATCTCCATGAATGGTCATTGGTTGGAGTATCAGTCTCAGAAAAGACCCCTGTGCCCAGATTTTTTGGTTCTGTTGATTTCCTTGTGGAGCTTCTATCTTTCTATCTTCCCCTTCTTTCATAAGATTCCCTGCACTCTGCCCAAAGTTTGGCTATAAGTCCCAGCATCTGTTTTGATACCCTGCAGAGTAGAGCCCTTCAGAGGCTCTCTGTGGTAGGCTCCTGTCCTGTTCCTTATTTTCTCCCTCTTCTGATTTCTATCCTCTTTGCCTTTCTGATTGGGGATTGAGCATCTTAGCCAGAGTCCTCCTTCTTGATTAGTTTCTTTAGGTGTACAGATTTTACTATGTTTATCCTATATTATATATCTAATATCCACTTATGAGTGAGTATATACCCTGAGTGTCTTTCTGCTTATGGGATACCTCACACAGGATGATCTTTTCTAGTTCCCACCATTTGCCTGCAAATTTCATGATTTCCTTGTTTTTTTTTTTATTGCTGAGTAATATTCCATTGTGTAGATGTACCACAATTTTTGTATCCATTTCTCAACTGAAGGGCATCTGGGTTGTTTCCAGCTTCTGGCTATTACAAATAAAGCTGCTACAAACATGGTTAAACAAATGTCCTTGTTGTATACTTGAGCATTTTTTTGTATATATGCCTAGGAGTGGTATAGTTGGATCTTGAGGAAGCGCTATTCCTAATTGAGAAAGCGCCAGATTGCTTTCCAGAGTGGTTGTACAAGTTTACAGTTGCATTTTTTTAATTGGATTGCTTGATTTGTTGCTGTTTAACTTTTTGAGTTCTTTATATATTCTGGATAGTAGCCTTCTGTCAGTTATAGGGCAGGTAAAGATCCTTTCCCTATCCTAAAATAGACTTTCTACCACAATTAATCAAATGAGATGGAGAATTACACTTCGTATTCATCAAAGGAAAAAATCCACCAAGACGTCTTAATTCTGAACATCTATGCCCCAAATGCAAGGTCACCGATATTAATGAAATAAACATTACTTTCACATTATTGCCTCTGTTGCTTATGTGCTATTCAGATGGTGTTTCATCCAACTTTAATAGGTTCCTAGCAGACTAAAGAGGCACGGTGCAACGAACACAGATCCTGGTCTACAGAATACACATAACAAGACTCTGTTGTTTTGACTACTGGGGTCATTGCCAACTAGAGAAGAAAATACCATGGTCCTGCTCTGAGATCAACCTTAAAGACAGTGGAAAAAAGTGAACACTAGATTCTTGCCTACAGAGGACCAGGGAATGGATCGTGGACATCCTGTGCCTTTGGAATCTCTGAAGGAGCTGGTTCTCTGAGACACTTTCCTGAGCCGTGGTACTGGCAAAACACCCACTGGCAGGTGTGTAAGGAAGCTCCTGCCCACATCCTGGGAGCCACTCAGAGCAGATTCTACAGCCTGCTCTCATCTACCCTGACCCCTCCAGGGTATTTGCTGCTGGCTGCTCTGCTGTGTTCTCTACCAGCACAGACTGAGATGGGCAAGCTCCTGCTCCTTCTCCTGATGCTTGGGATTTTTTCTCTGGCGTTTATCCAAGGTGAGAGTGAGTCCTTGGAGACTGAAACAGGGATGAGGACAGGGGCTAGAGATAGGAGGGATAGACTTGGGATGATGGCCTGAATGTCGTATGTGGAAGCTGAGGGAGGTCAAGGTCAGGATTTGGGGATGAACTGATCCTATAGAGCTGGGATCCTTGTATTAATTCTACCTTGGTCTTGCTGGAGTAAGAGGTCTGGTC
Source organism: Meriones unguiculatus (assembly GCF_030254825.1). Lineage (NCBI taxonomy): Eukaryota > Metazoa > Chordata > Mammalia > Rodentia > Muridae > Meriones > Meriones unguiculatus. The sequence continues at coordinate 173,386,508 of NC_083349.1, forward strand.
TCTCCCAGGATTTCAGAGTGGGATCAGGTACTCTCTAGGAAAGAATAAGTTTCTGTGTTCATGTACATCTGTGCCTTTGAGTCTGCTTCACTGACTTGCTAGGAGCCGTCCACGGGTACTCAAGACTCTGTACAAGCTGCCTCACACAGTTATCAGTTGGGAAGTGGTCACTAAAGAGCATGCCACTATCTTTTTTAAATGTCAGTTTTTTATTTGTTTATTTATATATTCAGCATCCAGAAGACGATGTTGGATATTCTGGAACTTGAGTCACAGGCAGTTGTGAACTTCCTGACCTGCATGCTGAGAACCAAACACAGGTCCCCTGCCCAAGCAGTACCTATTTTTAACCACTGAGTCTTCCCTCATATTTCAGATAGTAAAATCATATGCTTACTGATTGCAAGTTCCTTTACCTGCTTCAGTTTCTGTGGCTCTCTCTCCGCACCTGTTCTGAGGATGGAGCAAACATACAAACTCTAAGCTTTGATTCCCTTTTTATAAAGCAGATTTTATGTGAGATAATTAACACTACAACTCTACCTATTAAAAGTTCCGAAGCTTGTTATGATTATGATATGGATAAGGATATTTTTAGTACTAGGTTGTGAGAATTATTTATTTTGATGTTTCGTTCCTTATCTGTTCTCATCCATGATGGTTCTATCCCAGTCATCCCTGGCTTCACTCTTTATGTCTATTTTGTTTTAATAGCTCAAGCACGAATATGCATGACCTGTAACATGTTTATAAAAGGCAGATGTGTAGAAGATGAAGGTACATGTACCACGGAGGAAGGCGGTGCATGCATAACCAGGGACATCTATCTTTCCAATGTAGGAGGTAACACTAACAGGGAACTTGCAAGTAAGTGCTGCTTCTAGTGGAAAAGCAGACTTGGTGTGGGTAGCAAAGACCCTCATGTATTGAATTTTAAGTATTGTTTTCATATACTAAATATCACTGTTCTTTTCCAGGTGTGTTTCACTACAACCATACTATACTGGAGTGCTCAAAACCATGTGAGGCTTCAAAGGAGAGTTATTATCATCTGAAAATTTCAAGCTTTTGTTGCAAAAGTCAAGATTTCTGTAACAGATATAGAGGAAAGATAGCGAAATCATATGATAACTGATTGCCAGTTCCTTTCCCTGCTTCAGTTTCTGTGGAGCTCCCTCCACACATGTTCTCCTGAGGATGGAGCACTCACATAAGCTCTAAACTTTCTTCTTTTCTTCTGTCCGTGATACTGATGCCTTCCTACGTAACATCAGATACCAAACATTTGCCATTCAACCTTGTTTCCGCACCTTCTTCATTTTCTTTTTTTAAATTCTTTTTTAAATTTTTATGTTTTTAATATTAATCACAGGTTATTTACTTTGTATTCCAGCTGTAGTCCCCTCCCTTATTCTCTTCTAATCCCATCCTCCCTCCCTCATCTCCTCCCTGCCCCTTTCCAAGTCCACTGCTAGGGCAAGTCCTCCTCCGCTTCCATCTGACCCTAGCTTATCAATTATCTTCAGGACTGGCTGCCATGTCCTCTTCTGTGACCTAGCAAGACTGTTCCTCCCTCAGGGGTGGGGGGAAGGTAAAGGAGCCAGCTGTTGAGTTCATGTCTGAAATACTTCCTGTTCCCCTTACTAGGGAAATCCACTTGGTTGCTGAGCTACCATGGGCTACATCTCAGCAGAGGTTCAAGGTTATATCCATACATGGTCCTTGGCTGGAGAAACAGTCTCATAGAGGACCCCTGTGCCCTGATATATTTTTGTCCTTGTGGAGCTCCTGTCCTCTCCTGGTCATATTAACTCCTCCTTTTATCATATGATTCCCTGTACTCTACTGAAGGTTTGGTTGTACAACCACTTTGGAAATCAATCTGGCCTTTTCTCAGACAATTAGGAACAGCGCTTCCTCAAGATCCAGCTATACCACTCCTAGGCATATATCCAAAAGATGCTCAAGTACACAACAAGAACATTTGCTCAGTCATGTTTGTAGCAGCTTTATTCATAATATCTAGAACCTGGAAACAAACCAGATGTCCATTAACGGAGGAATGGATACAGAAATTGTGGTACATTTACACAATGGAACACTACTCAGCAATTAAAAACAAGGAAACCATGAAATTTGCAGGCAAATGGTGGGATCTAGAAAAGATAATCCGGAGTGAGGTATCCCAGGAGCAGAAAGACACACATAGTATATACTCACTTATATAGTCCTATAAGATAGGATAAATATACTAAAATATGTGTACCTAAAGAAGATAAACAAGAAAGAAGACCCTGGGTAAGATGATCAATCCTCACTTAGAAAGACAAATGGGATGGACATGGGAAGTAGGAGAAAACACCGTTTTCATTTTCATGTGAAAATCACCACAACCAGTCTTGCAGGCCTTGCCTTTATCAATCCTTACAATCACTGAGTTACTCTATCTGACTAGCTCCCTGGCTTCTAGTTCCACTGACTTAGAAATGACTGTTGAAAGTCTTCCCATGAAGTGGAGTCCTCTTTCTAGGAAGGGTGACAAAGCTCAGTGGAAAAGCTGAGGAAAACACACCCAATGAATAGAGAGGTCCTAAAGTTCGGGAAGAAATAAAGGCCTGAGTTAGAAAGTTGTGATCAATAGCTTTGGACACAGAGCTAGTACCTCCTGACACCTGAGTTATAAGATCTGGAGTTTCAATGAGTAGAGTGAGGACAAGCCTGAAGCACTGATCACAGCAGACAGGGACAGACACACAGTAGAGTGGGTGTAGGTCCCACCACAGAAGATTGATGGGAAATGATTGGAGAGGTGGGAGGGGAACCAGGTGGCAAGTGCTTCTGAAGCTTCTGGGACATTTTGTTATTATCAGAGCAAGCCCACTGGAGGATTGCAAAACCACAATATTGAGCATGAAAATACGGTGGCCAGGGAAATAAGAACTCATTCAAGTGTTTGAAAAATTAGGAATAATTTAGAAACTGTCTCTCTCTGTCTCTGTGTCTGTCTCTATCTGTGTGTTTTGCTCTGTCTATCTCTCACTGTCTTTCTGTCTGTCTAGTCTCTTATCAATATATTTGTCTCTCTCTCTCTCTCTTTTTCTCCCTTTCTCCTCTCTCCCTAAAGAAACTGAGCTTAATGCCTTCAGGTTATGGGGTTTTTGTGTGTCAAATTCTCACCTCTACATTCTTTTTCCTTCTTAAGTGGCAATTCATATAAGAAAAATATTGGTAGGATGTTATATTACAGCACTCAATTATACATTTTTCATAAATAATTTTAAAAGAAGAGGACTATTTTTTTCTGTAAAGAATGATAAAAAATTCTTTTTGCTTGACTCCTGTTGAGTTGAATTTCTTTTTGAATAAGTGAGAAAATTAAAAATCCAGCTTTACATTCTAGGATATCAGGTTTATACTGTTTTTTTAATTAACATTTTTTTCCTTTAAAAATGGAACTAGTGAAAAAGGCTTTTGATGGTTACTATAGAGAATAAGTTAAGTCACTGGAACTTATATTTAATGCTGATAAATTATCAGCAATAACCACATCAGTGCCAATAAACCTAAAACTTCACCTTTATGAAGGTGGATCCTTTCATATCTGAACTCCCAGAAATAATCATAGATGGGTCATGAGTGGTGCAGACAGTATTATTGAGAAGATTTTTATTATTATTTTTTTTTTTTTTTATTTATTTTTATCAGTTACATTTTATTAACTCTGTATCCCAGCCATGTCCCGATCCCTCCTTCCCTCCCAGTCCCTCCCTCCCTCCCTCATCTCCATCGTGCCCCTTTCCAAGTCCACTGATAGGGGGGACCTCCTCCCCATTCATCTGATCCTGTTTTATCAGGTATCTTCAGGACTGGCTGCAAAGCCCTCCTCTGTGGCCTAACAGGACTGCTCCTCCCTTCGGGGGTGGGGAGACCAAAGAGCCAGTCATTGAGTTCCTGTTAGAAATAGTCCCTGTTCCCCTCACTTTGGGAAACCAATTGGTTACTGAGCTACCACAGGCTACATCTGAGTGGAGGTTCTAGGTTATATCCATACATGGTCCTTGGTTGAATGTCAGTCTCAGAAAAGACCCTGTGCCCAGATATATTTGGTCCTTGTGGAGCTCCTATCCTTTCCCCATCAGACTAACTCCCCTTCTTTCTTATGATTCCCTGTACTCTGCCAAAGGTTTGGTCATGAGTCTTTGCTTTGAAAACACTGCTAGTTAGAGTCTTTCAGATGCGCTCAGTAGACTCCTGTCATACGTTCAATGCACATCCCATCTGTCTTTCTAAATGAGGATTGATCATCTTACCCCATGTCCACTCAATTGATTATCTTTTTTAGGTGTATAGATTTCATTATGTTTATCATATCTTATAGATCTATATAAGTGAGTATATCCCATGTTTGTCTTTCTCCTTCTGGGATATTTCACTCAGAATGATCTTTTCTAGATCCCACCATTTGCCTGCAAATTTCATGATTTCCTCCTTTTTGATTGCTGAGTAGTATTCCATTGTATAAAAATACCACAATTTCTGTACCCATTCCAGCGTTGATGGACATCTGGGTTGTTTCCAGGTTCTGGCTATTACAAATAGAGCTGCTATAAACATGATTGAGCAAGTGTCCTTTTTGTGTACTTGAACAAACTTTGGGTATATACCTAGCAGTGGTATAGCTGGGTCTGGAGGAAGCACTATTCCTATTTGTCTTAGAAAGCGCCAGATATCTTTCCAGAGTGGTTGTACCAGTTTACATTCCCACCAGCAGTGGAGGAGGGTTCCCCTTTCTCCACATCCTCTCCAGCATGTGTTATCGCTTGAGTTTTTCATCTTGGCCATTCTGATGGGTGTAAGGTGATATCTCAGGGTCGTTTTGATTTGCATTTCCCTGATGGCTAATGAGGATGAGCATTTCTTTAAGTGTTTTTCTGCCATTCGATATTCCTCTGTCGAGAATTCTCTGTTTAGCTCTGTTCCCCATTTTTTAATTGGATTACTTGGTTTGCTGCTTTTCAGCTTCTTTAGTTCTTTGTATATACTGGATATTAGTCCTCTGTCAGATAAAGGGTTAGTGAAGATTCTTTCCCAATCTGTAGGCAGTCGTTTTGTTTTGATGACGGTATCCTTTGCTTTACAGAAACTTTTCAGTTTCATGAGGTCCCATTTATTGATTGTTGCTCTTAGAGCCTGTGCTGTTGGTGTTCTGTTCAGGAAGTTTTCTCCTGTGCCAATGAGTTCTAGGCTGTTCCCCACTTTTTTTTTCCAATTGATTTAGGGTATCTGGTTTTATGTTGAGGTCCTTGATCCACTTTGACTTTAGTTTTGTGCAGGGTGATAAATATGGATCTATTTTCATTTTTCTGCATGTAGACATCCAGTTGGTCCAGCACCATTTGTTGAAGATGCTGTCTTTTTTCCATTGAATGGAATTGGCTTCTTTGTCGAATATTGAGTATTCATAGGTGTGTGGATTTAGTTCTGGGTCTTCTATGCGGTTCCATTGATCCTCCTTTCTGTTTCTATGCCAATACCATGCAGTTTTTATTACTGTTGCCCTGTAGTACAGCTTGAGATCAGGAATGGAGATACCTCCAGATGATCTGTTGTTGTACAGGATCGTTTTGGAGATTCTGGGTTTTTTGTTTCTCCATATGAAGCTGAGAATCTTTTTTTCAAGGTCTGTAAAGAATTGAGTTGGTATTTTGATGGGAATTGCATTGAATCTGTAGATTGCTTTTGGCAGTATGGCCATTTTCACAATGTTAATCCTACCAATCCATGAGCACGGGAGATCTTTCCATCTTCTGATATCTTCTTCGATTTCTTTCTTCAGAGACTTGAAGTTTTTCTCAAACAGGTCTTTCACTTGCTTGGTTAGAGTCACACCAAGGTACTTTATGTTATTAGTGGCTATTGTGAAGGGTGTTGTTTCCCTAATTTCTTTCTCAGCCTTTTTGTCTTTGGTATATAGGAGGGCTTCTGATTTTTTTGAGTTGATTTTGTATCCTGCCACTTTGCTGAAAGTGTTTATCAGCTGAAGGAGTTCTCTGGTTGAATTTTTGGGGTCGCTCATGTATACTATCATATCATCTGCAAATAGTGACACTTTGACCTCTTCCTTTCCGATTTGTATCCCCTTGATCTCCTTTAGTTGTCTTATTGCTCTGGCTAGGACTTCAAGTACTATGTTGAAGAGATATGGGGACAATGGACAGCCTTGTCTTGTCCCTGATTTCAGTGGGATTGATTTAAGTTTCTCTCCATTGAGTTTGATGTTAGCTATAGGCTTGCTATATATTGCCTTTACTATGTTTAGGTATGTGCCTTGTATCCCTGATCTCTCCAAGACTTTAAACATGAATGGGTGTTGGACTTTGTCAAATGCTTTTTCGGCGTCTAAGGAGATGATCATGTGGTTTTTCTCCTTCAGTTTGTTTATGTGGTGGATTACATTGATGGATTTCCGTATGTTGAACCACCCTTGCATGCCTGGGATGAAGCCTACTTGGTCATGGTGGATGATATCTTTGATGTGTTCTTGGATTCGGTTTGCAAGTATTTTATTAAGTATTTTTGCGTCAATGTTCATAAGAGAGATAGGCCTAAAGTTCTCTTTTTTTGTTGCGTCTTTGTGTGGTTTAGGTATTAAGGTGACTGTGGCTTCATAGAATGAGTTTGGTAGTGTTCCTTCTGTTTCTATTTTGTGGAATAGCTTGAGGAGAATTGGAGTTAGCACTTCTTTGAAGGTCTTGTAGAATTCTTTGCTGAAGCCATCTGGTCCAGGGCTTTTTTTGGAGGGGAGATTGTTAATAACTGCTTCGATTTCCTTGGGAGATATAGGGCTATTCAGTCTTTCTACCTGATCTTGACTTAGTTTTGGTAGATGGAATCTTTCAAGAAAATTATCCATTTCATTCAGATTCTCAAATTTTGTGGCATATAGGCTTTTGTAGTATGACCTAATAATTGTTTGGATTTCCTCAATGTCTGTGGTTATGTCCCCATTTTCATTTCTGATTTTGCTGATCTGGATAGTTTCTCTCTGCTTTTTAGTTAGTTTGGCTAAGGGTTTGTCTATCTTGTTGATTTTCTCAAAGAACCAGCTTTTTGTTTCATTGATTCTTTGGATAGTTTTATTTGTTTCTAGTTGATTGATTTCAGCCCTTAGTTTGATTATTTCCAGCCGTCTGCTCCTCTTGGGTGTATCTGCTTCTTTTTTTTCTAGGGTTTTCAGTTGGGCCATTAAGTTGTTTGTATGTGATGTTACGAATTTCTTCTTGCAGGCACTTAGTGCTATAAATTTTCCTCTGAGCACTGCTTTCAATGTGTCCCATAAATTTGGGTATGTTGTGCCTTCCTTTTCATTGAATTCTAGGAAGTCTTTAATTTCTTTCTTTATTTCTTCCTTAACCCAGCTGTCATTGAGTAGTAAGTTGTCCAGTTTCCATGTGCGTGTCGGCTTTTTGTTGTTTCTGTTGTTGTTGAGGTCGAGCTTTAGTCCATGGTGGTCAGATAGTATACAAGGGATTATTTCAATCCTTTTGTATCTGTTGAGGCTTGCTTTGTGGCCCACTATATGGTCTATTTTGGAAAAGGTTCCATGCGGTGCTGAAAAGAAGGTGTACTCTTTTGAGTTTGGGTGAAATGATCTGTAGACGTCTATTAGGTCCATTTGATTTAGGGATTCTGTGAGTGCTTTTATTTCCCTATTTGGTGTCTGTCTAGTTGATCTGTCCCTTGGTGAGAGCGGAGTGTTGAAGTCTCCGACTATTAAGGTATTAGGATCAATGTATGATTTAAGCTTTAATAATGTTTCATTTACGAATGTCGGTGCTCTTGTATTTGGGGCATAGATATTCAAGATTGTGATGTCCTCTTGGTGGATTTTTCCTTTGATGAGAATATAGTGGCCCTCCTTATCTTTTTTTATTAACTTGGGTTGAAAGTCTATTTTATTAGATATTAGGATGGCTACTCCAGCTTGTTTTCTGGAACCGTTTGCTTGAAAAATAGTTTTCCAGCCCTTTACTCTGAGGTAGTGTTTGTCTTTGTTGCATAGGTGTGTTTCTTGGATGCAACAGAATGTTGGATCCTGTTTCCTTAACCATTCTGTTAGCCTGTGTCTTTTTATTGGTGAGTTGAGTCCATTGATATTGATAGATAATAGTGACCAATGCATGTTAGTTCCTTTTGTAATGGAGTCGATGATCTAATTCAGTTTCATTGCTTGTTTTCTTTTCATTTTTGTTGGGACATTATCTGTATGCCCTGTTTTCTTGGGTGAATTTGTTTTCATTGGATTGGAGTTTTCCTTCTAGTATCTTCTGTAGGGATGGTTTGCTGTGTAGATATTGTATAAATTTAGTTTTGTCATGGAATATTTTGTTTTCTCCATCTATGTTGATTGAAAGCTTTGCAGGGTATAGTAGTCTGGGTTGACATTTGTGATCTCTTAGAGTCTCCATGATACTTGCCCAGGCCCTTCTGGCTTTCATAGTTTCTGATGAGAAGTCCGGCGTGATTCTGATAGGTCTACCTTCATATGTTACTTGGCCTTTTTCCCTTGCTGCTTTTAATATCTTTTCTTTGTTCTGTAGATTTAGTGTTTTGACTATGATGTGACGTGATGTGTTTCTTTTCTGGTCTAGTCTATTTGGAGTTCTGTAGGCCTCTTGTATATTTATGGACATCTCTTTCTTTAAGTTGGGAAAATTTTCTTCTATGATTTTCTTGAAAATATTTTCTGGACCTTGGAGTCTGGAGTCTTCTTTTTCATGAATTCCTATTATTCTTAGATTTTGTCTTTTCATAGCATCCTTGATTTCTTGGATATTTTGTGATTGGAACTTTTCTGATTTTACTTTTTCTTTGAGAGAAGTATCCATTTCTGCAAGTGTGTCTTCAGCTCCAGAGATTCTCTCTTCCATCTCTTGTATTCTGTTGGTGATGCTTACTTTTGTGGTTCCTGATCTTTTCTCCAAGTTCTCCAGCTCAAGGGTTTTCTCATTTTGTGTTTTCTTTATTGATTCTAATTCTGTTTTCATGCCTTGCACCATTTCTTTCATGTCTTTGAATTTGGATTCCTGTCTCTCTACGATGGCCTCTATTTCTTTTTTCATTTCCTTCTTATATGCCACTAATTTTTCCTCTACTTGTGTATCTATTTGTTTGGCTATGTTTGCCTGTGTTTCTTTAAGGATATTGTCTATTTCTTCTTTCTTTGCCTCCAATTGACTGGCCATCTCTTTGAAAGACTTGTTCATTTCCTCCTTATGAGCCTCAAATAATTGGGCAAGCATGGCTTTAAAATCATTTTCCTGTGCTTCTGCTGAATTGGTGTATCCACCGATTTTGGCGTTTGCTGGTGAAGTCATGATGTCCTGATTTATGTTGGAAGTGTTCTTTCGCCTACCTCTGGCCATTGGCTTATCTGAAACCTTCCCTGTTTGTTTTTGGATTCTGCAGATCAGACTGGTGCTGTCTCTCTCTGGTGTCTGGAGAGTTCTTCAGGAAGCTGAGCACTCTTAGCGTGTGCTGAGGACTAGCTGTACCTGTGGGAGGAAAGTACGCAGGCGCAAACGGGGCAAATGCAAGCGTGTGTGTGTGTGTGTGTGTGCGCGCGCGCGCGCGCGCGCGCGCGTGCGTGTCTGTGTGTGTAAGTGTGCGTGGATGAGTTTCTCGAGGGACAGAGTGATGGCTAATGTTGAACCCTTGAGTGTGTGGGAGGGGCTCTGCACTGTATATGTCGCAGGCGCTAATGATGATCGCAGCGCAATTTCTGGCATTAACTGTCTTAGCTCCTCAATCAGGCCCACAGGGCAGGAACTTCAATGCCCCTAGTGCCCCTCTGTTTCACAATGTGGGTATGTGGGTGGGAGGGGGGTTCGATGCCTGGCTTCTGATTTAGAAGGACCCAGGATCTGGGGAACTGCAGATTCTCAAGGATGCACTCACTTACAGGCAGGTCTCCTGGCCGAGATCGTGGTATCCAGGGCTCTCTGCTCTCTGGTTTGGCCCCGCTTCCTCGATGTGCTCCGCCAGTTCTGTGCTGCTGTCACTGCCAGGCTCTGAGGTCTTGCTGCAGCTGGAGATTTCAGGGTGGTCACTTCAGCAGGGATGGGGCAACCAGGCTCTCTGTTCTCTGGTTTGGCCCTGGTTAGTCTTAATCTGGAGGGCTGTGGTGCCCCGCCAGTTCAGTGCTGCTCCGCCTCCACGTCCCCCTGTAACTGGAGACTGGGTTGCCAGTCCCAAAGCTTTCTGGGAAGTCCTGGGATCTCTTCGTTGTGCTCTCCAAGCTTGGGAGGCCCAGCGCCTGGTGTGTCCAGGTTGTATGCCGTTTCTGCCTGGTTTTGGTGAGTATATAGCGTATTCTCTGTCACTGTGGGATTGGGCGGGCCGCACCGTCAGTGATGGCGATCCTGCGGAGCTAGTATGGTGTCTAGCAGATTCGTGCCCTGGGAGGATGGCGCAGCCGCTGCGCGAATCTGGGAGTCCGGGGCACGTACTGCTGGCTTTTGTCTGCCGCTAAAGTGGTTGGGGCTCCGTCTCAGCGGCTGTATACCCCAGGCAGTTAGGTCTGCGCTGAGAAAGATGAGTCAGCTGTGCCGCTGTGCCGAGGAGGAAGGAGGTCTGGGGGAAGGGAGTGCCGCAAGAACAAAGGATCGTTTCTCTCCTTCCCCAAGCAAGTCTCCGGGTGACCGGAGGCCAAAGTTTTCACCTCCTGCGATGTTCTCTGGTGTTCAGAAAGCCTCGCTGTGGTTTTCCTGGGTTGGGGGTCCTTCCATTCTCCAACTCAGAAGATCAGGTATCCCACTGCTCAGAAACTGTGTGTGCTAGTCGCCATCTTGGCTCCGCCCTGTTCGATTTTTATTATTTTGAAAACTTCCTTATTAGTCTTTGCCCACAAGACCAATGTAAATCCTGGAGATTGAACAATGTTTGAGTATCAATGAGTTAACAGAACAACAAAAATAAACACAATGAGCTACTAACCTAGTTAGTTCATTTGAACCTAAATCCAGTGGAAGAGCCAATAAATAGTACCTCAGGCTAATGATCAAGGCTACAGGGGTCACGGGGTTGGTAGATACGCTTTTGCTATGGTGTCAATGACACTTCAGCACTGTGTCCTCCCTGTCCTTTGTATCTATAATTCCCAAACATGAGATGAACCAAAATCTGAAAACACTGTGAAACGTTCCAGTTCCCTATTGCTCAAAAGTATCAGCTCATAAACTACAGGGGAAGTCTGAAAAGTTGTTATATCCCAGCAAGTACAGTGAAGATGAGCAATGGGAGTCCTGGTGGAGAAAAGTTCTAATTCTCAGTTTAAATGAAGCAACTGTATTAAGTTAACATATGTGATATAATGTATATATCACAGCATAAATGTGCTTATTAAGTGAAGCATCACGAGAAGGTAGGCCTGAAGAAATAATAATTATTGGATATCTGTCATACCACATTCTATATGCCTATTCTGGACCCAGAGAGCAAGGAGTGTCTGTAATCAGACTCTGTTTAACTCAGAAGGGATGCTCCTAAGCCAACCCAGAAAGGCCTACTACAAGAATGTTTACTTTCACTGACATGATAATGGTTCCAATTTTTTTTAAGCTGCATTTAATATGGCTCCTGTATTTGAACTAAGTGTGGGAACTGTCAATAAAGAAAATCTTTGTTTTGGTTACTATGTGGACAAAATGTTACAGCTGGGATTTTTTTTTCACATATTCTGAAGAAATACACCCAATGATATGTTTACTGGTAAACAATGTATAATTATTACAAACTGTAATATTTTTATAAAGACTACAATTGAATGGGGAATAAAATTTACATATATTATTTGTAATATTGATGTATTCAATTAAAAATACTAAATTGTTTCTCCTAAAGAAAAAAAAAAGAAGGAAAAAAAGATCACCTCACAGGTATAGCAATCATTTGGGTTTTAGTTAATTCTAGATGTTGTCAAGTTGACAACCAAAAATACTCATCACAATAGCTGTTAAGTCCACTATTGTGTAGTCGAACTCTATAAACTCTTTGTTTATTCAAACTTTTTGTATTCTATTTACTTTCTTGTGTATGTACATATATGAAATGCATGTCATAGTGTAGATGTCAGAAAACAACTTTTGGGAGTTCATTCTCTTTTTATTATACCATGTGATTTCCTGGGAAGAAATTCAGATCCCCAGATAGAGAGAGTATGAGGTCTTTATGCTCACAGATAAGCAGTAGGAAAACCAGGAATGTTAAAAACAAAAGCTTGTTTCTTCAGTGGAAATAATATATACCTGTTTTATGGAAGTCCTGGGGAGCCCCTACAGCCATCCACGGACCTGGTTTGCCTGGTGGGCCTGGTAGAAGTGGGTGTCTCATACTGCTGGCTGCCTGCCACTGAGGGACTCTGTGGCTGGTACAGTCACTGACTGGAGGCCCTGTGGGGCCATGCATCTGCTTGAGGACTCAGGACCTGAAAGGCTGGTATTGAATCCTGGACACGGAAGGCTGCTACAGCTGGCAGCTGCCGCTGAGGAACTAGGAGGCCCACCTCTACTGTGTCAGTCTCCAGGCAGGGGATTCTGGGCTGTGAGCCGAGGGTATTGTGGTCCATCTCTGTTGAGGAGGAGGGAGGCCCAACAAGGGGAAGTGCAGGGGGATCAAATGTTTGCCACTCTGTCCCCAGAGAAGTTAGTGGCTGACCTTGATCTAAATGGTCTCAGCGCATGTGTTGTCACCTCTGGCCAAGGAAGCCTCAATGTCAATGTTCTGGCTTCAGCTGCCCCTCTACTCACCAATTTCAGAGTTTCAGATCCTCTGCTTCTCAGATATGGTGCACGCTTGTTGCCAACATCTTGGATCGCCCTTTTACCATTCAAAGATCAGCCTTACTACTATACTTTCAAAAGAAAATTCTTCAAAGGTCTAATCTTGTTGCAACCATGTGTTAGAATGGCTGAAACAAGAGAACAAATACACAAATGACTAGCAGTGCCAAATGCTACACAGACATTAAAAAATAAATAAACAAAGGAAGCAAGGAAAGAAAGAAGGAAGGACTTAAAGAAGGAAGAGAGGAAGAATAAAAGGACTAAGAGAGAGATGGGAAGGGAGGACATGAAGAAAATAAAACCACATCCTCCTACACTGTTTGTTTTTGTCCCAAGAGCTGCAGAGCTGGCTGCATCCTTCCAGCTTTAATGTGGGACTGCCCACAAGGCAATGCTGGCCGCTTTTAGACTCAGCGAATCTTTCCCCATTCTCACAAATCCTCTCAGAGTTGAATGTAACACCACAAACATCTGGAGGAAGAACCCAGAACCAGGACAGAAAAACAAGCTAGAGGAGGGAGGAAAGAGGCCTGTATCTAGTATCACAGAGAAGAGAGGGGGATGTGGAGTTGTGGAAATTAAGAGTTGGAAAGAGAAAAGAAAGAAAGAGGTCTCAAGACCAAGTGTCAAGATACAACAAGAAGAGCTTGAAAAGTGAATAAGCAGCAAAGGTCCCAAGGTATCTGTACACATGAACAACTTTTGAAGAGAGGCATGTAACCTTGGAGTACCCAAAGGGAAGGTCTGAGGAAAGCTAATAGCTACCAGCACCTCAAATTCTGGCAATGGATAGAGCCATGGGAGGAAAGAACATTCTTGTATGGGGTGTGATTGAACCACAAAGGGTGAAAAACTTTTCTCTTCCTTTCATTGTCTTTATTCTGTAGAAAAAAAAAAATGTGTGCCTCAGTTGTATTCTAAATTTGGGCCCTGGCACAAGTAAGTGTAAGGAATTGAGAATATTGGCAATTATATTTGAAGCAGAAAGTGGAGGAATAAAGAAGAACAAAGAAAGAGAAGGAACAAAGGACCAGGGGAAGAGCACCAGGATAGAACAACAAGAAAGAGGAGGAAGGGCAGAGACCCATATTTGGCACTACAGAGGAGAAAGGCGATGTGGAGATTAATGGCATAGCAATCACTTCTAAAGGTGGTCAGGCACTATCCACTAGTCTTCATCTTCCCAAGACTATACATTTTGCAGTAACCAGTCTGTCTGCCAGCCAGCACCAGCTCCGACCATTTTCCAGGACCTTACCTTTCAGGAAGCATGTAGCCAGGAGAGGCCCAGAAGGAGCAGCCATAAGTGCTATGCCATTGCACTGAGATCTAGGACTGGAGAGCAGCAGAGCACAGCAGAGAGCAGCAAAGAGCAGGACATATTTACACACACACACACACACACACACACACACACATACACACACACACAGCTCTACAAGACTCTTTCTTTATACCTCCTAACCTTGCACTCTGTAAATAGCAACTTCAACTAGTGACAAAAAATGTTTCAAAAGGTTGCCAAAGATGCATTGACAGGCAAATGATCAGGTAAAAGCCAGCTAGAATAAAATATCAACTCTTAACCATTAATCAAGCTCTTCAGCTGTGCAAGATAGTTATATTCTGGAACTGAAACATTCCATTTTTCTGCAAACTTTGAAGGTCTGATTAAGCAGCCTTGTAGAAGGTTCAGTGGAAAATGCAGCTTCATTCTAGAAACATTTGTTTAAAGTTCCTCCTGTTGTACAAATATTACATTTTATGCATGCAGAGGCCACACATTATTTAATACATATTATTTAATGGCCTTCATTTCTAGGAAGACTCATTTCTAAAGTCTGATATAGGTGAGGCTGAGTAGTAGGCAGAACAGCTGTCTCCAAGAGAGAGAAATATGTTGTGATTTTTTAATACAGTTCCTCATGTTGTGGTGATCCTTAACCATAAAATTATTTTCATTACTACTTCATAACTGTAATTTGCTACTGTTATGAATTATAATGTAAATATCTGTTTTCTGATGACCTTAGATGACCCTGTAAAAGGGTCATTTGATCCCAAAGAGGTTGCAACACAACCTCTTTTTTTTTTTTTTTTTCAATGCAGTTTATTCAGGAACCTTGAACAATCATCGGACCCTGGGGAAAGCCAGCCCACAGCTTAAATAGCCTCTGGGTAGCCAACCCCAGCGTGCTACGTGGGCAATGCAGATAGGTCCACATACATGGAAGCAAGCCAGATCCTCAGCCTTAGCCAAATGTGGAGTTGTTTGTGACAGAGAGCACTCACCATCGGGAAGGTAGAAGGCGGAAACCAGCTCCATCTTTAAGACGCGGCATTCCGCAGCTCTCTACAGTTCCCCCTTTTTGTTTTAGACGCATCAGGCAAGAGTAGAGGTCTGATCTCTGATATTAGAAATAAATTGGGACTTTGTACCGATGTTCATTTAGGTGTCATCCACCCAAAGAGCATCAGACCCGTCCAATACCTTTTTCTCAGAGGCGGGACCTGGGGCATCAACCCGCATACAATCAGACTTGCTCTTCTCTGGGTCCAAAGCGGCTGACCCTGAGTGCAGTGCTTAGCCTCACATCCTGAGCATAACATTTTAGCTTTTTATGGTAGCCAACCATGCTTGGGGAGACTGTCCTGCTTCAATGGCTGTAAAGGCCTGAATGATCATAGCTGCATTACGCTGTTGTGAGACTCTAATCTTGCATATACACCACAGGCAAACCAAGGAGACCAACACCAGAAGGCCTGCTAATGCTCCCATGCCCGCCCATTCCTTCAGATGATTCATGGCTGCAGCAATCCATGGTGATTGCTATCCTGTGGCTAGTCCTGCGTCCACTCTGGTAGAATTTACTGTGATAATGGCCACTCTCCACTGCTCCATCGTAGTATCGAATTCTCCAGTCCAATTACCTAAAATATAGCTAGACAATTGTTTAGACAGATTTGCAGCACAGGAAAAATTCTCATGTTATTAGCCAGATAGAGCCAAGTAACTGTGGTGATGATACTTGCTTTTTTGCCCAATGCTGGAATGCTAGTGAATTTAGGTATGCCCTGGTTACTCGCATGCCTCGCTGGGTGCCTGTGCCCGTTGATGCCCCTCACGCTATGACTCTCTTCAGACAGAAAAGGGATCTTGGAACTACAGCCGCCACTGTTACTGCCATCTCATTGGCGGCTGTTGGAGCTACCACTGTGGCATTAGCCATGACTCATACTGTGCAGACTGCTCAGACCCCGAATAATCTTTTAGCCAATGTAGCTCATGCCTTAGATGTACAAAAAGGAATTAGTGCTCAACTAAAAGGAGGCTTGATGGTGTTCAATCAGAGGATTGACCTCGTGCAGGAGCAAATTGATACCCTATGGCAAATGGCTCAACCAGGCTGTCAATGAAAGTATGCTGGACTTTGTGCAACACAACCTCTTATAAGCTTATCTTATTCACTCTGGTTCTTTTTTTATTTTTATTTTTTTTATCAGTTACATTTTATTAACTCTGTATCCCAGCCATGTCCCGCTCCCTCATTCCCTCCCAGTCCCTCCGTCCCTCCCTCATCTCCACCGTGCCCCTTTCCAATTCCACTGATAGGGGGGACCTCCTCCCCATTCATCTGATCCTGTTTTATCAGGTATCTTCAGGACTGGCTGCAAAGCCCTCCTCTGTGGCCTAACAGGACTGCTCCTCCCTTCGGGGGTGGGGAGACCAAAGAGCCAGTCATTGAGTTCCTGTTAGAAATAGTCCCTGTTCCCCTCACTTTGGGAAACCAATTGGTTACTGAGCTACCACAGGCTACATCTGAGTGGAGGTTCTAGGTTATATCCATACATGGTCCTTGGTTGAATGTCAGTCTCAGAAAAGACCCTGTGCCCAGATATATTTGGTCCTTGTGGAGCTCCTATCCTTTCCCCATCAGACTAACTCCCCTTCTTTCTTATGATTCCCTGTACTCTGCCAAAATTTGGTCATGAGTCTTTGCTTTGAAAACACTGCTAGTTAGAGTCTTTCAGATGCGCTCAGTAGACTCCTGTCATACGTTCAATGCACATCCCATCTGTCTTTCTAAACGAGGATTGATCATCTTACCCCATGTCCGCTTAATTGATTATCTTTTTTAGGTGTATAGATTTCATTATGTTTATCATATCTTATAGGTCTATATAAGTGAGTATATCCCATGTTTGTCTTTCTCCTTCTGGAATATTTCACTCAGAATGGTCTTTTCTAGATCCCACCATTTGCCTGCAAATGTCATGATTTCCTCCTTTTTGATTGCTGAGTAGTATTCCATTGTGTAAAAATACCACAATTTCTGTACCCATTCCTCCGTTGATGGACATCTGGGTTGTTTCCAGGTTCTGGCTATTACAAATAAAGCTGTTATAAACATGGTCAAGCAAGTATCCCTTTTGTGTACTTGAACAAACTTTGGGTATATACCTAGCAGTGGTATAGCTGGGTCTGGAGGAAGCACTATTCCTAATTGTCTTAGAAAGTTCCAGATAGCTTTCCAGAGTGGTTGTACCAGTTTACATTCCCACCAGCAGTGGAAGAGGGTTCCCCTTTCTCCACAACCTCTCCAGCATGTGTTGTCGCTTGAGTTTTTCATCTTGGCCATTCTGATGGGTGTAAGGTGATATCTCAGTGTTGTTTTGATTTGCATTTCCCTGATGGCTAATGAGGATGAGCATTTCTTTAAGTGTTTCTCTGCCATTTGATATTCCTCTGTCGAGAATTCTCTGTTTAGCTCTCTTCCCCATTTTTTAATTGGATTACTTGGTTTGCTGCTTTTCAGCTTCTTTAGTTAGTTGTATATACTGGATATTAGTCCTCTGTCAGATAAAGGGTTAGTGAAGATTCTTTCCCAATCTGTAGGCAGTCGTTTTGTTTTGATGACAGTGTCCTTTGCTTTACAGAAACTTTTCAGTTTCATGAGGTCCCATTTATTGGTTGTTGCTCTTAGAGCCTGTGCTGTTGGTGTTCTTCTGTTCAGGAAGTTGTCTCCTGTGCCAATGAGTTCTAGGCTGTTCCCCACTTTTTTTTTCCAATTGATTTAGGGTATCTGGTTTTATGTTGAGGTCCTTGATCCACTTTGACTTTAGTTTTGTGCAGGGTGATAAATATGGATCTATTTTCATTTTTCTGCATATAGACATCCAGTTGGTCCAGCACCATTTGTTGAAGATGCTGTCTTTTTTCCATTGAATGGATTTGACTTCTTTGTCAAATATCGAGTATTCATAGGTGTGTGAGTTTATTTCTGGGCCTTCTATGCGGTTCCATTGATCCTCCTTTCTGTTTCTATGCCAATACCATGCAGTTTTTATTACTGTTGCCCTATAGTACAGCTTGAGATCAGGGATGGAGATACCTCCAGATGATCTGTTGTTGTACAGGATCGTTTTGGAGATTCTGGGTTTTTTGTTTCTCCATATGAACCTGAGAATCTTTTTTTCAAGGTCTGTAAAGAATTGAGTTGGTATTTTGATGGGAATTGCATTGAATCTGTAGATTGCTTTTGGCAGTATGGCCATTTTCACAATGTTAATCCTACCAATCCATGAGCACGGGAGATCTTTCCATCTTCTGATATCTTCTTCGATTTCTTTCTTCAGAGGCTTGAAGTTTTTCTCAAACAGGTCTTTCACTTGCTTGGTTAGAGTCACACCAAGGTACTTTATGTTATTAGTGGCTATTGATTCACTCTGGTTCTATTGAGGATTTTGCTTTTAAACTCCTAGTACTTTAAAGGGTTGTTTTAAAACTCTTTCCTCAGAATAAAATTAAAATCCAAATGATGAGAATGTCTAACCACACCTGAATTTAAAATACATCCTATACAATTTCAGTTGGGAGAAACTGTATGACATCATCACACTTCTCCACTGGTGGATTGTGCTCCTATCCATTTGTTAGGATGTAACTGTAGAAACACAAAATGCTCGTATATCCTTATTCCAAAATGAAGCTATGCCAGATCTGAATTCTCTACTTCTTGCCCCCTGTATCTTCTATTCACTGTCTGTTGTATGAGTCAGCATCTGTGCCTGCTTGTTGGCTGTCTTGACAATCAGACTGTCTGAATGTCTCGGCCTGTCCTTAACAGAGGTCTTTTCTCTGATTTTATTGAGCAGCACACAAAACATCACATGGGGAAGGAATGAGGGATGCTTTGCAGAAATTTTAAACAGGGTTTTACAAAGGATTAAGGCACTAACTGAAACTGACTCAAATAACAGACATTACTACAATCATCATCATTTTTCAAACAATATCCATATATATATATATGTTCATATGTTCATCCTGTTGTGGTGTGTTATGCCAGTCCCAGTATATCAGTATGAAGTTATTTTTTAAATTTTTTTATTAATTACACTTTATTCACTTTGTATACCCCCTGTAGCCCCCTCCTTCCTTCCCTCCCAATCCCTCCCTTCCTCCCCCTTCTACCCGCATGGCCCTCCCCAAGTCCACTGATAGGGGAGGTCTTCTTCTCCTTCTTTCTATAAATATTATTTGTGTATTATTCTGGGTCATGGGCATGAAAGAGTCAGTAATTTAAGATTACAGCCATGCATTACCTTAGACTGTAAAAACTGATTACATGGGAAATCTAAGGCAAATAAGGTTGGTTATTATATTGTTCTCTTAAAGGCATGTTAAACAAAGAGGCCGAGTACATAGTAGGATGCCAGTCTTAAGTCACCTTGAGATACATTGTTAACTCTGGCTGTGAGGTTCAACAAAAGTATCAGTCTCTTCACATTTCCCCCACGGCTCTCAAGAGACCCACGTCCATAAGGACAAGCTTGATTAACCCAAGACCAGCCTGGGCCTATATACTTGCAGAAATTGTGTGTATAGCATATTTTTGGCTAGATTTAGCCACATAGATGTTTGACTGTTTCAAACACTCTCTTCCTCAATGAATAACAAAAGACAGTGGACCCAGGTGGGAGCTGAAAAAGCAAATGCAATTATAAGAAGTTTATTTATTCAATGGCTAGATTCAAGCATCAGACAGCAGGGATCCAGTACCTCTGTTTAATGAATAAGAAATAAAGCCAAGGAAGAAGATAGATGTATGTTGATTTGATCTTTGTAGAAAACTTTATTACTTTGGACCCTAAAACCAGAAGATTCTTTCATCCTAAAGCCTTGGGGATGGAAAAGGTTGTGAGGAGGAAGATCAAAGCTGTGATTCAAGGTGCATAAGCCCAGTACCCATGACCCCAAAACTTCTCCTCATTCATTCAGCTGTTTTAATTGTCAAGAATGATCTTTACTCCTATTTCTTGCCCAAATTTAGGTTCATGTACAACTAAGTGAGAGAAATTGAGTATGTACTAAGGATAACAGAAAAGGAGGAATAGGACCATCAGGACCAGAATCAGAATAATGACAAAGGCAGGGAGGAGGTACTTCTGTCTTCTTTACCAATGATTTTTCACTAACTTTCATGTAGGAATTCATGACTGTAAGATTCAAAAGATGGGTCTTCATGTGGAACCCCTAAAGTAGGAGCAGGGGGCTGTCTCTGACTACATAGCCTGCATTTGGATCCCTTTTCCCAAAATGGGCTGCTTTGTCTAGCCTCAATAGAAGATAGGCCTATTCTTACTGCAACTTGCTATGCCAAGGCTGGTTGATATCCATGGGAGGCTTCCCTTTTTCTGAAGAGAAGGAGAGAAGAGGACGGTGGAGGGGAGAAGATGAAAAGGGTGACTGGAAGAAGAGGAGGGAGGGGATGCTGTGATAGGCATATAAAGTAAGTAACTAACTAAAAAAAATGTTACTTGAAGCACTTCAATGAATGTTCTGGTTGACATTTTGTCAACTTGATAAAAACTAAGCTTCTCTGGGAGAAATCTCAGTTGAGAACAGTCTTTCATTAGATTTTTTGTGGGATAGTTTGTAAAGCATTTTATTGATTAATGATTGATCGGCAAGGGCCCAACTCATTGTGTGCAGTGCCACCCCTGTGTAGTTGCCTTGAAAGTATTTCTCTGAGACACTTAGGTTGCAATCTGTCAGTGAAAATATCCTCAGGGTTTAGGTCACCACTGGGCTTGTGCTTTTGTCTGTTACTCATTTCTCTGGGGTCTATGAGACTGTACAAGTTTTGTCTTGTTGTTGAAAAAAAATCTTAAATACAGATGTAAAACCAATGTGAATATCTGGGGTTTCTATTGGTCCTTTTGTCTAATTTAGAGGAATGATGAAATATGTTCCTGGCAAAAATATGATTGCAGGAAAAATAACTTTAATTGTCATAAACTTAGTCATACACATACCATCTTTAAGTTTTATCTTCCATTGTTAATTTTACTCATTTTAATTCATTTTACATGTTACTTCTGTAAAATAATTAAGTTTCAGGTTTTCTTCTCACTTTTCTTTATGTAATTTTTATTATTTTGTTTGTTTATTAATTACAGTTTATTCACTTTGTATCCCAACTGTAGTCCCCTCCCTCATCCCCTTTCAATCACACCCCTTCCCTCTTCTCCTCCAATGCTTCATCTCCAGTTCACTGATAGGGTAGGTCCTTCCTCCCCTTCCTTCTGACCCTGGCCTATCAGGTCTAATCAGGACTGGCTGCATTGTCTTCCTCTGTGGCCTGGTAAGGCTGCTCCCCACTTCAGAGAAGGTGATC
Source organism: Meriones unguiculatus (assembly GCF_030254825.1). Taxonomy (NCBI): domain Eukaryota; kingdom Metazoa; phylum Chordata; class Mammalia; order Rodentia; family Muridae; genus Meriones; species Meriones unguiculatus. The sequence goes on from NC_083349.1 coordinate 173,408,031, forward strand.
AAAGAGCCAGCCACTGAGCTCATGTCAGAGACATCCCTGGTCCCATTACTAGGGAACCCACTTGGACACTGAGCTGCCATGGTCTACATTTGTTCAGGGGTTCTAGGTTATTTCCATGAATGGTCCTTGGTTGGAGTATCAGTCTCAGAAAAGACCCCTGTGCCCAGAGTTTTTGGTTCTGTTGGTCTCCTTGTGGAGCTCCTGTCTTCTCCAGGTCTTTCTATCTCCCCCTTCTTTCATAAGATTTCCTGCACTCTGCCCAAAGTTTGGCTACAACTCTCAGCATCTGCTTTGATACCCTGAAGGGTAGAATCTTTCGAAGTCCCTCTATGGTAGGCTCCTGTCTGTTCCCTGTTTTCTCCCTCTTCTAATGGCCATCCTGTTTGCATTTCTGAGTCCTCCTTTTTGATTAGCTTCTTTAGGTGAACAGATTTTAGTATGATTATCCTATATTATATGTCTAATATCCACTTACAAGTAAATATATACCATGTATCTTTCTGATTCTGGGATACCTCACTCAGGATGATCTTTTCTAGTTTCCACCATTTGCCTGCACATTTCATGATTTCCTTGTTTTTAATAGCAGTATTAAATAGTAGTATTCCAATAGTTTTTAATAGTAGTATTCCACTGTGTAAATGTTCCACAGTTTCTCCATCCATTCCTCAACTGAGGGACATCTGGGTTGTTTCCAGCTTCTGGCTATTACAAACAAAGCTGCTATGAACCTGGATGAGCAAATGTCCTTGTTGTATACTTGAGCATCTTTGGGTTTTATGCCTAGGAGTGGTATAGCTGGATCTTGAAGTAGCACTATTTCTAATTGTCTGAGAAAGCACCAGTTTGCAATTCCCATCAAATTACCAATACAATTCTTTACAGACCTTGAAAGAAAAAGTCTCATCTTCATATGGAATAACAAGAAACCCAGAATTGCTAAAACAATCTCCTACAATAAAAGATCTTCTGGAGGTATCTCCATCCCTGATCTCAAACTGTACTATAGAACAACAGTAATAAAAACTGCATGGTTCTGGCATGGAAACAGAATGGTGGATCAATGGAATCAAATAGAAGACCAGAAATAAACCCACACACTTATGGACACCTCATTTTTTACAAAGATGCCAAAACCATACAATGGAAAAAAGATAGCATCTTCAACAAATGGTGCTGGTCTAACTGGATGTCTACATGTAGAAAAATGCAAATAGATCCATACTTATCACCCTGCACAAAACTAAAGTCCAAGTGCATCAAAGACCTCAATATAAAACCAGATACACTAAACCTGTCAGAAGAAAAAGTGGGGAAAAGCCTTGAACTCATTGGCACAGGAGCCAACTTCCTGAACAGAACACCAACAGCACAGGCTCTAAGATCAACAATCAATAAATGGGACCTCATGAAACTGAAAAGCTTCTGTAAAGCAAAGGACACTGTCCTCAGAACCAAACGAGAACCTACATATTGGGAAAGAATCTTCACCAACCTTATATATGACAGAGGATTAATATCCAGAATATATAAAGAACTCAAGAAGTTAAACAGCAACAAATCAAGTAATCCAATTAAAAACGGGGTACAGAGCTAAACAGAGAATTCTTGGTAGAGGACTAACGAATGGCAGGGAAACACTTAAAGACATGTTCAACATCCCTAGCTATCAGGGAAATGCAAATCAAAACGACCCTGAGATTTCACCTTAATATCCATCAGAATGGCTAAGATAAAAAACTCAAGTGGCAACACATGCTGGAGAGGATGTGGATAAACAGGAACCCTCCTCTGTTGCTGGCAGGAATGTAAACTTGTACAACCACTTTGGAAATCTATTTAATTTCTTTAAATAGCCTTTTACTTTATATCAGATTACTATCTAAAATCCTACCTCATATAAAAATAGTTCCTTACATTTCAACTGTTTTAAACCACTAATATATTTTATGCCTATAACTAACTTTTTAAATGTAGGTTTAACTTGGTGCTTCTTTTTCATCTTGTCTTTAGGAAACTTCTTTTGTTCATTTGTTTGTTTGAAAGAATAGTTTATTTGTCTAGTACACTAAATAGGTACAAACATTGTCATGACAAATATAAAATAATATGCAGATATATTTAAGCTATTTATTTTAATTTATTTTAACTTAGTGAATTACTAATTTAGTCTAAATTGAAAGAAATGCCTTAATTTGGGAAGAACATTCTGTTCTTCAGTTAATTACACATTTTAATAAAATAAAAGGGTAATTAATTAAGTGGAACTCAGCTTGTGAATTTTTAAAGTAAAACTCTAACTCTATTAATCCATGCCAGTTAAATATTATAATTGAAGTTTTTAGTATGTGCAAAGGTGGTGAACCGTGTTTTGCCATTTCTGCTTAACCAGTGAAGAAAAAATGGCTAGCTGCTGGACCAACCAATCCACAGCAATGTGTACTGAATTTCACTCTCAAACTCTGCTAAATGTTCTTCATTACTATGGCAGATTTTGATCTATGTTGTGGTATAATGTCAAGACAGGTCACTATTTGTTACAGAAACACATAGGTATTGCTCTGTTTTTAAGCCAGGAATACGTCCACACATTAAGAAAGATTTTTCTTGAAAGTACTTTCGAGAAGTAGCCTAATATGAGGTAATATGGGTAATATGCAGTTCTTCATGATGGGTTTTGTATGAAATTGAAGAAACGAATATTTTAAAAATTCATCTAATTATATGATCCCATTATGATAACAATATTGAATACACTAAAAATGAAAAACCACATTTTAATCATTTCATCAATTTATTACAAGTTGGTGAGCCTGAGAGTCTTGCATGATATGAAAAGAAAGGAGCCTCCTAAGCTAGAAGCAGCACCATTGGCCTTTGGGTATTCCAGGCTCAGCAGCACTTTGTATTGGCCAAAATATAACCATCTCCAACTTTAACTCACCACCTCTATCACATGCCAGATTCCAATAATAGAGAATTTAGAAAAGCTGTTCTTTTTAAAAACAAGATATCCAAGGGAGCTCAGTTATCTTCAGTAAAAAGTGTTCCTATAAGTCAGGAAATAACCCTCAAGCACATATGCACATAAAGGCAAAGAATGAAGAGACTACTCCAAAGAAGAGAATGCAAAACTCTGCACAAAGTTCATTGATTCTCATATAATACAGGTGCAAACACTACAGCAAGAGTTGAGCTTGATTTTCTACATATCACACTCACAAGTTTGAAAATTCTGGCAATATCCCACATCACAAAAGGTGCATGAAACTGGAACACACAAACTATTGCTGAACATCTAAATTGCTAATTTCTATACAGGAAACCCTTGGAGAACATTTATTGACATAAAAGTGCAGGCACCCTTGAACCTCACTTCCTTCTTTAAAAACATGTTTTTAGTTTTTAGAATTTATAACATGTATACAGCATGTTTTGCTTGAATCCACTCCCTGATCTTTCTCTCCAACTCCTCTATGATCTTCCCCTCAATCCACAAATCTATCTTAACTTCATTTATTCATTTTGCTTTTAAACTACTGAGTCCTGTTAGTGATGTTACTATGGGCATGGTAGTAAGGAAACCCCCTAGAGCATAGGCAATCTACCAAGATCCACATTCCTGAAGCAAACTGATACTCTTTGCCCAGCAGGTATCAGTTATCAACACTTCCTCAGCGAGGACATGGCTATGTAAGTCCCTTCTCCATCCGTGTAGTAAATCTGAATGAGCTGGTCTTTTACAGGTTTTATGAATGAACCACACCACAAAGAGTGGATTCCCAACACCCACATGGTAGCTCACAAGCATGAGTAGCTATAGTTTCAAATGGTGTGATGTCCTCTTCTGGTGCATGCGGTGCATATAAACACAGTCAGGCAAACACACATAAACATGAAATAGATGAATAAATGAATAGACTTTCTTTTATTAAGACAGAAGTCTTACTATTACTACTACTATTACTGTGTCCACTAACATCAAATAGCAGTAGAGTCTCCACTAGGGCTGATGACCTACCCAACCACAGTCCAGGTAATGTTACCAGGTATGTGTCCCACCTTTCAGGGTGGGTTGTAAATGCACTCAGAAAGTGATTGGCTACACCATAGCATTTAAAACTATTGCACCAGTGGGCATATCTTGCCATACCAGTCATTATTGTAGCTCTTGGGGTTCTTAGCTGAGTAAAATTGTTAGTGATTATTCTCTCCCAGCATCCTATAAAGCACTTTCCAGCCCTAAGAACTCTGGTCATAAGAAGGAAGCTTACAAGTGAGCATCAACTTGATTCCTTCATGTTTTATGACCAAAGTGTGTGGTTTCTTCAGCAATAGAGTTTTACCATCAACTTCTAGTGGTGGCATGAAAGATATGGAAATACCCTGTATTGTTTTGAGGTCTGAGATTGGGGTTTAAAAGAGTTTGTCAATAAGTAAACATATTTTATTGGGTTTATATGCTTTTATATCTATTTTCCCAAATGAATCTGTATTCTTCCTTATGTTAACAACACTCCAGGACAACAGTTCTATGTGATTCATTCTGACATGATTGCAGCCATCTTGAGATGTCACTACCATGATTGCCCCTGAATGTTCCTATTTGACTTTTCATTGAGATTTTCCCACCATCTTATAAATAAGTGAAGACACCGGTGTTCTGTAGAGCTTTATGATCCTGACACTAATGCCATCAGTTCTGGTAATGTGACAGAAATTTACACATACACGCAGAAAATTTAAGATTTATATAAAATCACTTTTGTCATGACCATTCTATATGCCCCTTCTTTATGAACCAAATCATTATAATCTATTTGTCTTTTTTTTGCATTAAGGACTATGTTTATTCAGTAAATCCCCATTAAATTGCATTATGGCATTTGTGGATTTATCTTTATTCTGTCTCAAGATATTATGAGGTCAGTTCCTATAAATTAAGACCCAGTTTTTTGGAGTAATTTCTAATATATCTGTCTCTCCTGTGTGATCAATAGTTTTTTCACTGCAGGTTCATCATCAATCAAGAGATCTTTTGCAAAGAAAGGTATTTGAGACCTCAATCTAGAGCTACCACATTTCCTTAAAATATGGCCTTCTTGACAATATCTTCAATTTCTCACTTGGTTTTCATTGTTTGTAAGATGTTATAAACACATTTTTTTGTAACTAGGCCAAAAACAGTGGAAGAAAATAATTTTAACATGGGGCAACGTGAGAGTCAGAATCCCTGGAATTGCAAGACAGGATCAGACTTCAGGAAGGCCAGACCTGGAGGCCATGTGGGGGAATATGATTCTGCTCTGATAAGTTCGAGCTGAGCTGAGTGTGGCTTCCATTCCTGCTCTTTCTCACTCAGGGTCTCTCTTACTCCGCCTGCTGTCACCTACCTTCATCCCTATCTACTTTTTGTTTCTTCTCTTGTTTGAACCTTTCTCTGTATGTCTCTTTCAGTGTAATTTTTACTTGCCTGGAATCATTGTAGGTATATGAGTATTTCCCCACACAACAATTTCCCCAGGAATCATTACATATTGAGAACTTATTGTTGGTACCAGCATTCCATTTACATAAACTAATTATACAAACCCCAGTGGAGGAATCTGCCATATTTCCCATGACATGAAGTTAAACTCTAACCTCCATTCTATTATTTATAATATTTGGCAGATCTTCTCTTACACTTTGAGTGTTTGGAAAATATTTTTTAGATTTAAGTATTTTAATTTACTTATATAAATATAACATGGTAAAAATAAGAAATCACAATGGTTAAGCAAAAAGGGATACCACGACTATATCTGAGATAATATTGCATTTGTGTATATGATTACATGGTTAAAATATAGCCAGGTCTGAAGATTATAAAATGTGAAAGAGTTAACATACTAACAAAGAGAGTGTCTGATAAGTATAATGTAAATAATAAATAATGTTTATAAATTACAGGGGCCCTCTGAAATTTCTTCAGCCAATTACATTTTCTGTTACAAAGGTGTGTTGATAGATAAAACCTACTTCTTATCATTGGTTCACTAAATGCAAGGTTATATTTGAATATTTTTAAGACTGGTATCCCTCATATGCCTCTTAAGAAAAGAGTGATTGACCAGCCTCCTGGCAATTATTCATCTTGACATACTTGTCTTTGGCTATGAGAGTACAGTAAAGTGATTAGAAATACCATGGCCCAGAGCTGAATGGGCAGGGGTAGCTATGGCCCCAAAATGATGGCAGACATTAGGACTTCATTAAATACATTGACTTTCTTTGCATTTAAGTTTCAGAAAGTCTTCTAGCTTCTTGTTGTCTTTCCATTTCTGAGTAATACAAACCCTCCTTTCACCCCCTTTATCCCCTGTCAGTCATTCCTCTGGAAACAGGATTTCTTGGTCCTGTTTCCATGCAGCCAGCTTTTCTTGATCCTCCATAAAAATCTCCATCAGAAAAAAAAAACACTTTGTGCAATTGTTTTTTAGCACAGTCAAATATCAAAATGTAAGGATAAGTGGAGACTATCAGGAGGCATCAGGGAGCCCAAACGAAGACATTCACAAGAAGACAGAAAATTAAGGTTTATGTGCCCTGTGGCTTCTCTCTTTCTTGTTAGTTGAAACATGGATACTAGAAACACTGAGTTTACATTAGAATATTTTCTGGCATAGAGTGAAGTATGGGGCCTGGGTTTTATAAGTGTCAAGACTACAAAGACATGGTATTTAAACTTTTGTTATTGTATTGTCAGTCATTCAACAATTTCTTGTCCATCTCCTTCTGAGTCTCGAGAAGTAATGTTGAGATATCCAAGTTAGCGGTGCCATCATTACAGAAGCTCTTATCAGTACAGCAAAATGTTTCTCTCAGAAGGTCATGGAATATCTGATACATTCCAGTTGCACAAGGTTTACAGGAAAGTTTTGAATAGCGATAAAGGTACATCCCTAAAGAGAAGAAAAGCAAATGTTATCACCAGGCCTCCCTCCAGAACCTTGTCAGTTTTTTGAAGACTAGTATGATCTTAGGGCCGTGGCTGCATCTCATCTATATACCTCTAGCCATCATCAGACAAAAGATGCCTGTTTTCCACCAACCAGACCCATGCCTGGTCTGTGTCTTTAGAACCCATAGGATCCAAGCTTCCCTCTGCACCTTAACTCCAAAAATTTGGGGTACTACTGGAGATTGCATGTGTGTGTGTGTGTGTGTGTGTGTGTGTGTGTGTGTGTTCACTTACCTGTGATACGGTTATAAAAATAAAAGTTTTCTGTTGCACAAGTCCTGTTTTTTGAAAAAAGTTCAAACTTCCAGCATTTTTGCATGCCACTGCGGCACTTGAATCCATCATGATGACTACATAGATTGCAATATTTAATCACTAAAGGAAAGGGAGGTTTTAAAGATTAGATCTAAGGAAAGTACTTTAGAAATCTAAGCTTGTACAAACCCATGAGAATAAATCTGGTACTCTTTCTTCCCCCACCTTTATTAATGGCAGCAGTGATCCCTTCCAAAAAAATTTTCCCACCCATCCACAAATCAAAGCTATAGAAAGAAGAGCCTGGAGTAGAGTGAGGAGTGGAGAGAGAGTGTATGTAAAGAGCTCAAGAATTCCTCCCCTCATAATTAATATGATTTTTCCAAGAAATTCAAACCAAATATACTATACATCTTCCTGTCACCACTCTTTCTCCTGTGAAGAGAAGGAAAATTTACCTTAAATAATTTCATAGTAGGCCTGTAGCCTACTATGTACATAGTAGTACCTGTAGCCAAGTACAATACCTCTGCCTCTTGTAACCCATCCCAATCCTCTTTCCAGGCCTTACCTGTGTCCATGAGGAAAATTATGGATACACTCAGCAGAAACATCCGGAACATAATTGGATCTCCTTCTGACAAGGTCCCACCAGGAGGTTCCAGCTATATTTATTCCCATCATCTGCCCTCAGGCATTCTACTAGAATCAGGGAATCATAAATTTAAGGTCAAAACAACTAAATCTCCTCTATAACGTTCCAAGAAGAGGGTACATCCTGTCTGTATTTATGTTCCTCCAACCACTTGAGACTCAGCCTACACAGACACTTTGTGTCATTGTTTTTAGGTTACTCATAAGACACTACTTCATATTGGAACAGAATCTCTTGCCTCTTGTTGATTTGTTAACTGGGTGAAACATACCTTAGCTTTGCATTTACATGGCAGACTTCCAGATATGATAATGCTGAGGTAAAAAAAAAAAAAGCATTTGTGGCATTTGTGAGTGACTTAATGAACCCCGTTCAGAGACCACAATCTTTCTAACTTGCCTTTGCATGACATCTAGCAAGCCCTCTCACTTCCTTGCAGAATGTGAAGAAATGTGAGGACCTGAGCTTCACACTTCATTTGTGGTCTGACTGCTCAGCTTCTCTCTGAGGGTGTAAAAGAGCCTTGGGAAAAAGACACAAGAGATTGAAGAAAAGATGATCTCAACCTTTCATGAACTTAATTTATTATTTTTTTCCAAGGAAGACAAGACTACTGATAGGGACAGAGACTAACACTTAAAGGGAGGTATGACTGGATTGGTGTGTGGAAGGTAAGTTAGTGAGAGTTCCAGGAATGTTAGTTTCCTGCCAGCTCTCATTGTGGTGTTAGCTGCCATCTTCTCAGTGAAGCACACAAAAACACAGATGAAAGAATAAGACTCTCTGATCACCCTTTCTGCCTCTCCGTCAGTGTGCTCAACTTGGTTTATGATCACCTAGCTTTATCTTATTTATGTTCATTTTGTTACTTGCCTCTCTGTAGATGCTGGTTTCATGTGCTGAAGTCCCCCCCTCTGTATCTTCTGTGTCTACATTATGCCTTGAACATATCAGACCATAAGGACTATGGCAGAAAGATGAATGGCATAACTGGATACAGGCAACATAGGAGTCGTCAGAGAATGATCCACAAGTTTTCATACTGACTGACAGTCCTACTTCCAAGCTTACAAAATAAAATTTCTGGTTTGCAAATCATCATCATTACAGAGCTGATAGGCAGCACAAATGACATATTTTTGTCTGTGGTGGGGAGAGAGTGAACTTATCTGAGAAGGTTCATCCCCAAAACCTGGTCCATGTACCATCGAATGCAACCCCTCACCACACAGTTAGGATGTAAGCCTAAGAGTCCTGCTTGCCTGTTCTATGGGTCTCTGATTCAAAAGGTGAAAAGAAAAACTATTACAGGTATATGGAATCTCTGAGGCACCTGTTAGGATTTAGGAACTTGTACATGGGTGATAAGGAAGAGGTAGAAGCCATAACTATGGTTTGTTCAGCTTTAGACATTTTCTACTATTTTGCTTACTTATGTTTTTGAATTCTCTGACATTTATTGTGGGTTAGAAATAACCGACCTAGTCTTACTGATGTAGACCAAGGGGTAAAAAGATGGAATGGATTGTCACCAAGGCAACAAGGGTGCACAGCTGTCTGATTCACCTGGATGCTATCTTTCTAGTACAACCCTGCATTTACCGTCTAGATTCAGGTGCCCAGAGTTGAAGCACTGGATGTTTTTTTACTATAAGATCATCACAACAATGGTGAGTGAGACAGTGGAAAGGCTTCAGGCTCTCTCTGCCTGGCAAAGACAACAGTTACTAGCAGATCCCATTGAGACTAGAAGGCTTCATGAAACAAGCAGGGCTCTAGAATTTACATGTCATTGTAGGAAAGAATTTCCATAATGGTGTGAGGACCTCTCTCATGGGTCTCACACTGGAGCATGTGAGACTCAGCACAATTCACAGACATAAGCCCCAGAGGGGCCTAAAAACACCAAGCCCCATTGTTCCAGCCTAGAAAAATGTCATGGGTGTCCAATGACTAAACATGTCGACGGAAGGCCTAGCTCCATCCAAACTCAGTCTTTTACAGCTTCTTCGCACAACTCCAAATATTTTTTCTCAGAATTAGAGTAATAGGAAATTTGGAACAAAAATTTTAAACAGTAAATGAAAATCACCTTTCTGTCTCTAATTCTGAGGAGAAACAATGTACTTTGCTACCTTTCTATCCAATATCATTTCCCTACACATATTACAAATCTATGTTCACGTGGTTGATATATTAATGTATGTGTTGTTTTGACATTTGTACTTAATGAATTATTGTGTAATTTATCCCCTTAAATCATTATCCTTTCTAGAAGGCAAAATCTACAATTGAGACAGTATTGTATAACAGTTGTCAGAAGAACCCCTGTGAAGGGATGACTCCCAAACTTTCCCCTTGAGATTGTTTATTCGTGCCAGGTTTGTGTAGAACACAGACAGTCTTGTGATACCTGGGGATCCCTCTCCCTCCCACAGAGAGGAAAACTTGCTGTCCAACCTGCCCTCTCCATTCCTGTTATCTGATCCTCCAGAATAACCTGGCCTTTCTATGAGTCTTCTCCTAAGCCTGGAAAATATCTTTCCCATATCCAACCCTGGCTCTGACCCAAAACCTTGTCATTCTTCACTGCTCTTTCTTGGACCTGTGGTTGTAGGAAAACTATTCTGTCTTTCTCTCCTTCTGTCCAGAGTCTTCCCCCTCCCACTCCCTAACTGCTGTCAAGGAAAAGGTAAATGGTAGATTTGAAGAATGATTAGGCTCCTTCATGTTTACCCTTGGAGAGAAACAAGGGAAGAATAACAAAGAATAATGTCCTCAAAATTAAGTTCTTTTCACCCATTAAAAACAGGGATGAAACCTGAAAAGTTGTACCAAAACACACTAGTGTGCAAGAGAAGAGGCTGCATGGTAAGGTTCCACCAGGTACTCCACATACACAGAAAAATGAAGCAAGTATCCTGGCCATCATATTCTTTCTCCATAGTATCTAATATGTCTCACTTCCAAGTGTTCAAGGCAAATGGAATCTGGTCACTTAGGTCCCCTTACATGTAGATGTCCTCAGAGCCAAGCACACCCTGGCAGCCCACACTCATCCCAAGAGATTATTCTGTCTCCCTGGATTCCACCAAGAAACCCTACACCCTCTATTTTCTCACATACCACCAACAAAGGAGAGGCTCCTTCCAGAGCCCATGGGACCATTCTTCTAAGTACTCTGCAAACTTTCTAGCTTTGGATGATCTCAAAGGTTCCATGGACAATAGCACTTTGCCATATGTGTAAAGTAAAGGAGTTACGAATGGAAGCCATGGAGTATCACATCTGTTTTACACATGAGAAATAGAAGTCAGTTAAAATGCCACAAAAATATGAAGGCAGAGGGAGACCCTGTTCCATGTTCTCTCAGTTATCAGGCAAGATGTCAGGTGAGACAAGTATGGAGTATAAATTTGGTTTTAGGTAGGGATTTTGAGTCATCTCTTTTCACAGGCCATCTCTACCACATCCCTGGCATAGTGCCATCAGCTACTGACAACACAAACAGAGAATTCTGGGAACCCCAAAACGTCACCAATTAACTTCCTCAGAAAATTTCTCTGCAGGCTCCTTCCATGTGTCTTTGCCTGGACTCTCAGTGTGCCGTTGTGAGAGGCTTTGCCCTGAGTCTACTCTCACAGGATGTCCTGACACATGACTCTCTGCTTTCAGGCTCTCCATCTAGTTGTATCATCCAATGTGGAGGGCTCATAAGAAGTTCTTCATTTACTTTCGCAGCTGTAGTTACAGCATGGACAGTCTGACTAGAGAAGTATGGACAGAAGTATGGACAGTTTGACTAGAGAAGAAAGCCTGAAAAAATTCACAGTATGACTTCTGAATACTCGTGCTCAAGGAAATCAATATACAATATTCATAAGAATAACCACGTGGAGCTTCCATTTTCATAGATTACTAGCATAGGATCCTGGGGGAAAAAGACGAATCACTGACACACAGCATCATTTTATAGGATTCATTTCATTGTTCCTTGAATAAGTGACTGCAGGGCTATGTCAAACTTGTTCTTCTATGTTAAAAAGCAAAGAAACAAGAGATATGAGATAAGAGAATGCTTGGCATTCAGGATTCTCAGGAGCCATTTAGAACAGTTGGCAAAAGTAGGGCTCAGAACTGGGCAAGGTAACATACACCTTTAAACCTTGTCTACTCTGGAAGCAGAGACAAGCAGATCTCTGTGATTTCATGCCGAGCCTGGTCTATTTAGTGAGGTCCAGGTGATTAGAGCTGTATGGTGAGAACTTGTCAGAACAAAACAATAACAAAAACAATAAATGTAGGACTTAGATACTTCAGTCAGAGGCTGCTTTTAGAGATCACAACTCCAGGGAAGGCAACAGACAAAGGCCTTGTGGGTGACTCTCTGTCATGGGAAAGGAAAGAACCTGGCAGTGAGAGATAACTGTAGGAGTTGTCAAAAAAGTCAGCTACCCACATGGCTTTGATATGGTTTGCATGCTGGAGTGGGCAGGAAATGAAGAACAATTTATTCTAGACAGTCTTTGAAGTCAGGGGTGAGGTTCCAAACAGGCTGAATTCTCTCAGACAGCTGAGCAAACAGAATAAACAGACATTCATTTTAGCGATGAGTCACAAGAAGTCTGGAGCTGCACCTCTGCAACTCAGAGTGATCAAAGACACAGTTGGAGAGCTGTGGCCATCGGGACCTCCACAGATGTGTCTGGAGCCTTGACTTGCCTCCTCTCTCTATCTGAAGGCTTTCCTTCACCTAGGGACTTTTCTGAGTCTCTGGGGGCCCTTCCTCTTAGATCAAACTCTGAGGCTCAAGCAGTTTTCTTCTAGAATATCAACAAGCTCTGGTCCAGGAAGGTTAGAAGAGAAACTGATCCCAGACCAAACCCAGAGTCAGGCAGTTCCCAAGTTTAGAGAGCTGCACCAGTCCTGACAATCCCTCCATTTTTTCAGAAGCATGATACTCTATAGCATCTTCTAGGGAAACACAGACACTCTCTTTAGCTCTTCCCACAGCAAGGGCCTAGCAGAAGGCTTCAGAGACAGACAGTGATTCTTATGACAAAGGAGTGCAGTCCATAAACACATTAGTCTGCTAGGGCCATGACAGAACATCACAACTGGTGGCTCAAACCACGGAATTATTATTATTATTATTATTAGTAGTAGTAGTAGTACTAATAGTAGTAAGGAAAGAAGCCCAAGGTCAAGGTGCTGACAGGGCTGGCTTTTCTTAAACTCCTTTTCTTGGTTTGTAGATGGCTACCTTCATCCTGAGTCTTTTCCTGTGAGTGCACAAATCCCCAGTTTCTGTTATCTTCTCTGAGATAATAGTCATTGAATTAGGTACCACCCATATGTCCCCAGTTAGCCATAATCACCTTTTTAAAGGCTCTCTACTCAAATATGTTCACTTTCTAACATACCGAGAGTAAGAGTTCAGTATATGTATTCAGAGCACACAAGATAATTTAGTATACAAGAAAGACCCTCATGGAGCAAAGAGTAGTATGGACTATGAGCAACAATGTTTAGATGACATAGAAATGAATATAATATATCCCTTTTATCCTAGTATCTATTTGGAAGAAAGTTCCCTGGGGTGATTTTAAGAAACAGAACCAGAAAGCTGGGCAATCAGTATATTAATTTGTTCCTGGTTGAACCCATTACAGCGTGGGAGATGATAGGTCCAAGGCAGTAAGGCAGCCAAGCATGAGAGAGAGCTAGCTTTTGAAATGTGGAGAGGACACTGTGTATGGTTTCAAAACATCTAGTATCAATCTCTCAGAAGGTCCAAGATGACTATTTGGTTTCATAAATAATGGCAAAAAGGTATCATGCTCACAGTCTAACTACTTATCAGAAAGAAAAATCTTAGCTGTGTAGATATGAAATATAGAGGGATGGTTACACAGATGGAGGAAAAGATAACATCTGGAGGATTTAGTGCATATAAGAAAAACTAATAGCCAACTCCGTTCAACAAAGTACAAACAGAAAAACTGAGATCTCTGAGTTTCTTTTGGCAGTGGGCAACGGAACTTGAAGAGATTCAAAAGTGACCAAGATGCTAAGAATATGTGACTGCAATCTTAGTATCTACACTATACTCCCTTCTAAGACTCAGAAAATAACATGGAAAAAAATGTATGGGATAGGGAGGGAGAGCTCAAGGGATGAGATGGGTGCTGTAGAAGGCTGGCTTCTCAGTATGGCATGGCTACTGCCCTCGTGAACTCACAGAAGCTGTGATAACCTATGCATGATCTGCACAAGGCTGGGTCTATCAACAGTCAGTCATGGATTCAGGTGGGACTCACAAGGTCCCATGCCTCTATGAGGAGCCATTGCTTACTGGGAGGAGAGGTTAAACTTCAGTGTTGTAGCCTTTGGCAAGTTGTCCATGCTCCTGTAAATAACACCTTATCCATGCTCATATATGCAACCCTAATGAAACTCATTGGGCCACCATAGCAAAACATCATGAAAGTAGAAAGATGACGGGTCAGTGAAAGAAAGGGGATCAGCAGGCATGTAAGAGCAACACCAAAGGTCAGTGTGGGCAGGTATAATCAAAATACATTATATAAATATATGAAATTGTCAGAATGGAGCACACTATTATGTGTAATTAATATATACTAATCAACAAAAATAGAAGAATCCCTGGAGTAAAGTTAGTTCAATTAGAAACCTCTGGACAAAGCCAACTGTGGTACCCACACCTATAATCTTGGCATCAGAAGGACAAGGCAGTAAGATAGGCTGGGCTGTATAATAAGTTTGAGGCCATTCTGGGCTACATATTGAATTCCAGGTTATCTTGGGCTACAGAGTAAGAATATGTCTAGGAAAAAAAAAAACAGAAGAAAAAGGAAGAAAGGAAAGAAAGAAAGGAAGGAAGGAAGGAGGGAGGGAGGGAAGGAAGGAAGGAAGGAAGGAAGGAAGAAAGATGGGGGAGAAAGGGAAAAGAGGGAGGAATGGAGAAAAGGTAAAGGGAATCTCTATATAGATAGTAAATACCTTGACTTTTTGGAAATTGTCTTTAAAACAAAAACCAGACTAGAGGTAGCCATAAGGGCTTATTAAACATCACCCTAAAGCACATTCTGATCACCTCTCTCTACCTAGCATGACAAGCACGGCAGCTGGAGCCCCACTTGAGATCTGTAAACGTTGGAACCAAATCTGGCCCCTTAAAACATGGATACAGCCTTGCCAGGCCATGGAGGAAGAGGATCCAAGCAGTCCTGATGAGATTTAACAAGCTATGGGCAGATGGCAATAGTGGAGAACTGTTCCTGTTAGTGGACTAGGGGAAGGGGATGAGGGGAAAAGGGAGGGAAAAACTCCTGGGGGAGTTGAGGGAGGTGGCTTCAATCAGGATATATAATGAATAAACTGTGAAGAAAAACAATAAAAATAAAAAAAAAACCACAAAAGTCAGCCGAACATGAAAGTTCAACCAACATACCACTTTTCTCTGTCTCCATTAAAGAATGTTCCCTGATAGGAGAGGACCTCCTCCCCTTCTATCTGACCTTAGCCAATCAGGTCTCATTAGGACTGGCTGCATTGTCTTCCTCTGTGGACTGGCAAGGCTGCAGCTCCCCCCCCCCCCCCCAGGAGAGGTGATCAGAGAGCCAGCCACTGAGTTCATGCCAGAGACAGCCCCTGCTTCCCTTACTAGGGAACCCACTTGGCGACTGAGTCTATGGTCTACCTCTGCGCAGCGGTTTTAGGTCCTCTTCACACATGGTCCTTGTTGGAGTATCAGTCTCTGCAGGTCCCCCAGGGCCCAATTTTTTGGCTCTGTTGTCTCCTTTTGGAGATCCTTTCCCCTTCAGGTCTTTCTGTCTCCCCCTTTTTTCATAAAATTCCATGCATTCTTCCTAAAGTTTGGCTATGACTCTCAGCCTCTGTTTCCATGTCTCGATCAGTGGACTAGGGGAAGGACATAGGGGGATAAGAGGGAGGGAAGGTGGGATTGGGATAATATGAGGGAGGGGGCCACAGCCAGGATGCAAAGTGAATAAACTGTAATAAATAATAACAATTAAAATAAAAAAATTAAAGAGAAAAGAAAAAAAAAGAATGTTCCCACATTTCTTTCTCATATATTTAATTTCAACATAACTAAGCCCCACAGGTATGTTTCTGGTACCAAGGAGCTGTGAGGAGAAAGATTCAGGCCCTGGTTCTAGCAGAGCATGGAGACAGTAATGAAGTCATCATACATATACTAGTGTCATGGAATGGGGACTCCACATTTAGGGTGTTGAGATAGGACAGCTGAGATAGCTTGAGAGGAAAAATGGACAGGTAAGGAGATGCTATTGAAGAAACAGTATTTGGTCGATATGGTCATGGTAAGGGAAAATGTTGGTGTTTACTTTCTTTGAGGAAGTCACTTCTCATCCTGGTCTCGTATATAATATGAGGAAACAGTGGTAAATTAAATGACAAAGTCTTGAGCACAATGACCATCGCATGTATCTACAATTCATATTTGCTGATATTGTATTTTTATTTCTTTTTAAAATTTATTTATTCACTTTACATCCCAGTCACAGCCCCTTCCTTCCTCCCCTCTCAGTTTCACCCTCCCACCCTCTTCCCTTTTTCTGTCTTCCCTTTCTCCTCAGAAAAGGGGAGCAACCTCCACCTTGTACCAACCACCCTGGCACACCCAGTTGCATCAGGACTAAGTGCATCCTCTTCCACTGAGGCCAGACAAGGCAGCTCAGCAAGGGGAAATTGATCCGAAAGCAGGCAGCAGAGTCCATATCAGAGACAGCCCCCTCCCCCCGCCTCCAATTGTTAGGGGACCCACATGAAGAATAAGGTGTCCATTTGATTCATATGTATAGGGGGCCAGTTCATGCATGATCTGTGGTTGGTGCCTTAGTCTTGTAAGCTCCCACAGGCCTTAGTTGATCTGTTGATCTTCTGTGGAGTTCTTGTTCCCTCTGGGTCCCTTTATCCTTCCTCCCACTCCTCCACAAAACTCCCCGAGCTCCGCCATTAGTAATGTTTGGCTGTGGGTCTCAGCATCTGTTTTGATCCACTGCTAGATGAAGCCTCTCCGAGGATGGTTATGCTGGGCTCCTATCTGAAAGCACATCATCAATAGTGTCAGGGTTGGCCCTCTCCCATGGGGTGGGTCTCAAATTGGACCAGTAATATTATTGCTTATGTGATTGTTCCTCTCTGCTTTATACCAGGGTATAGATAGTGAGAGAAGGAGGAGAAGACTTCCATCATTACATAATTTACATGCCATATGCCTGATAGTGAATCTTCAGATTCTAAATAGATTCTAGGATTGATCTGCTGTGCTTTGTAAAGGCAAATATAGAAATGCTCTCAAAATTAAAAAAAAAAGAAAAAACCTTAGATATCTAATGAAGAGCTCTGAAATATCTCATGTAGGAAGGATCCTTGAAGAGACATTACTTTAGAGTAGAGAACACATAAAAGGTGAAGTTGGCATGGTAAACTATTTTGCTTACTTTTTTCACTGCTATGATAAAATGCCTGTCAAAAGCAACTTAAGAAGGAGGGGGATTATTTGGGTTCATAATTTGAGGGTTTAGCCCATCATGGTAAGAACACGGTGGCAGGAGCTAGAGGCTTCAGATCACATGGTCTCGGCAGGTGAGAGAAGAGCGAGGTGAACCTGGCTCTGAGCTCACTTTCTCTTCTGAGTCATTCCAAAATGCCAGAATAGAAGGTGCCATCACATTTACTATAGGTCTTTCCACCTCAGTTTACCCAGGATAAAGTCTCCCCATGCCCAGTGGATTATCCCCAAGGTGATGTTGGACCTTGTCAAGGTGACAATGTTGGCCATCTCCCAAGCCTAAACCTTAGCTGTCTTAGAAGATGCTAAGGTAACAGATACAACTTATTAAGCAGTGTCTGGCTTGCCTGGCCTGAAGCTCCTGAGATAGAAGTACAAATGTGCTTAAAACACGTCATGTATTTTTCTTTTATTTCTTTCAAGGGCCATTTATATTTTCTAGGGGTAAATTTTATTTTCCCCAAGGAAAAACAAAGTGAGAGCAGAAGATAAATTTTTAAAAACCGACATTAAAATCCTATTATGCCAAAGTCAGTGACAACAGAAGCCAGATAACTGCTCAACAGGAAGAAAAGTTTGAGGGGGTTCGCCAAATGTCTTTACCCCTTAACAGCCAAAAATGGTATCTTCCTCACAGAACAGTGTGGCTGCTCCACATACTGTGACATCTCTGACTACTCCATCAAAGGAAAGGATTTAAATAAAAGGGAAACCATGCCCTCTTCTTTCCAGCCAGAGGAGAAAAGCTGCTGGGAGAACAGAAGAGGAAGAAACAGCAAGAAAAGATGTATGTCATTTCCCTCAGTTGGGATCTGTGAATGCGTATTTGACAGAAGAAGTCTGGCTGTTCTTTAGCCACTGTCAAGGAAAGAAGGGTCACACAGTGGTCATGACAGTGAAGGCTCGGCACCAGAAGGAAACTAAGTGGTGACTTTGTTTTGCACATAAAGTGGGCACAGTTGAAATTCATTGAGCCTGCCTTGAGGCTTTCTGTACCACATCAAAGCAAGTACAAGTTGCAGGCTAATCTAGAAGGTACAGAACGAGTAAGCCCACAGGCTAAAGTACAACCTTGGCTAGGTAGAACTACAAAGCTAGTCATCCAGCAGAGGAAAGCTGGACCATGCTTCCTGGGAGTATTGCCCTAGGCTATAATAAGAAACTCATGACAGGCTCAGTAGACGCAGAGGGCAGCAAAGATGCGATAGCATCTGGGTGTGGGAGGTTGGAGATGAATAATAATAGCCACGTAGTTTTCTAGCCAATTTATTTTATTAGGCTTTGTGACATTATGATATTTTAGAAATTATTCAGCAGAACATATCATAATTCATATAATTATCCCTACTGGTGGCATTTTCAATCATCATAACATAACAAGGCGATCAATATTTTGCTGCCAAGCCTAACGACCTGAGTTTTATCCCTAAGACAGATAAACTAGAATGAACTGTCTCCTACACATTGTCCTCTGATGGCTACCCAGATGCTGTGGAAGGGACACATGCATACACATTCCCACTCTGTGAAGTTGTGCTAGGCCACAGAATTTCTCTGTCCTTCCCTTCTTCTCCCTTCCACAGACACGGGTGAGTTCTATTCAGGGGACTTTTGTTATTTAGGAACTACAGGTGCCGTTTCTGGACATGGTTGCCTATCATGTGTTACTGCGTACTGAAGCATCTCTTCCATCTCTAGCCAACAACACAATATTCCACGGTGGTCCTCACTGGGTCTTCAGGACCCGAACCTCATCTGTGACCTGTCATGCAGACCCTGCCTTTGAGAAAAACTTTCATGAATGTATTTTTGCTAACAGCCCTGGGACACAGAAAGACTAACTAATCCAGAAGTATGGATACCGATGAGTTTTCCGTCCCTGGAGGAAGAAATGAAAATTTACACTGCTTTGGGAATAAAGCACTACCCATGAGAAGTTTCTGGCGACTCTCATGCATTGTCATTTAATAATAGAGAGTGGTTCTCAACTTATGGGTTGCAATCCCTTGTGGGTTGAATGACCCTTTCACAGGGTTTGCCTAAGACCATCAGAAAACAGCAATGTTTACACTACGATTCATAACAGTAGCAAAATTACACATGAAGAACTGTATTAGAGTCGCAGCATTAGGAAGGTTGAGAAACACTGGTAGACTCTGGTAAACTTTTGCGGGTCACAGCCGGGTCTCAGCTATGAAGGTAATTTTACAAAATAGGTTTTTTTCAAGGTTGCTGCATCTAGGCAGGTTGCTATAAAAATGAAACCCCCTGGACATCAGGTACTATTTCCAGGATGGGTGTCAAGCCATTGCAATGTGGATATTTTCTGTAATGTTAGCAGTGATACTGCCAGATGGTCTAGCCACACTTATAGAAAAGACATTTTACCCCAGAGAGGAGATGGAAAAACCGTCCCATTCCACATGAGCCTATGACCTTCAGGTGATGAAATCAGAGCAGGTGCTTGAGTTAGATGGAGGGGAATCCATGACTCTAGAAGGAAAAGTAAGATGTTTTGCATTTATTTGATTTGTGTACTTTCTCCTACAGACATGGGAATTTGGGATTAGGAAAATTAAGTCAGATCTGAGTAGTGATAATTGTCCCACAACAGAATTAAGCAGAAGCAGGTGGTGACATAAAGATACAGATACTTCTGAGAACGGAATATTAGGAAGAAAGACAGTAGCAGAGCAAAGTTAGAAAGGAGCCTCGATCTGCTCAAGAGAGCAATTAACACTTAAAGGCAAATTTCTTGGGAACCATAGAAAAAAACATTCAGAAACTATCATCCAGCATCATTTTCCCAACCAAACTGTATTTCTTATTTTTAAACATTTAAGTTTGCACTTAATTTCAGTTATAAAATAACACATGGATGCTACAATTTTTAAATAATATATGAACATTAAAAAAATAGCTCCCAAATCATACACTTTCTTGATGACCAGTTAATAAGCAGATTACACCACATTACAGGCATTGTAGTTAACAGGCTAAGTAGACAGCTGTCACAAGAAGCCTTGTGAGACCATGGTGTATCAAGATGGAGAATGCACCAAGCTCACATCTAAAACGTTTTCTGTGTGCCCTCTGCTGGAGCATGCTTGCATTGTCATAGAACAAGGCAGGGAACTGGGCCTCAAGGGTTTCATTCATTCCACAAGTATTTATTGCTCCCACCTCCAGACACTGCCCTAGGAATTGGGAAAATTGTAAATATTAGTGCAAAGACCACTCAGCCCGACCAAAGTTTAAATTGAGAGTCTGTTTTATGCTGGCTAACAACCTGCAGCCTCAAATACATATTACAGGGAGTTTTTAAATACAAAGACACAGAAAAACTACATCCTGTTAGACAGTTGCAGGGGAAGCAAGTAATCAGTTTAATATGAGCCAGGAACATGCAGTCAGTTGGGGCATTTCAACCCTGAGTTTCTAGAACAGGGTTGGGTACTTTCCTGTAGGGCTTTGCACAGAGGAGGGACAAAAAAAGGATGACACAGTTCTAGTTTAAACCAGACATGGCTCCAGCTGTGACAAGATGGAGAAACTTTTGCCCTGTTATTCCCCACTGGTCTTAGTGAACGAGTCAAATCATAGACTCATCCTATTCTAAAGAGGTGTTGTTGGTATCAGGGATGATTAATTTGACTGAATTAATCCTTTTACAAGTGTCAACATGACTACCAATATTAGCTATCACAGAATATTTAATCAGTGTAGCCACATTGGGAAAAGAGGTGGCTAAGAGTCCCATATCTTTTTTTGGGGGGGGAGAGGAAGGGTGTTTAACATTTAAACTTTAAATGAAAACATTTAAAAAACAAAATGTTATTTGAATGAGAATGTCCTCTATAAGATCAGGTGTTCTAATATTTGGATCCCAGTTGGTGATGCTGTTTAGTAGGTTTAGTTTTAAATGGACCAAAGAACTCTTCATGCACCTCACCAAAAGAGATGCACATATGTCAAATAAGTACATGAAACGTGGGCTGCATCATATTCCATCGGGAAACCTGAATCAAACATAACTGCAACATCTATTAGAATGACAATAATTCAGGGCATGGATTATACTGTGTGCATAAGGATATAGAGAGATCAGAGCTCTCATTCACTGCTGGATAAAATGCAAAATAATAAAAATCACTTTGGAACATAATTTAGCAATTTCTTACTAAGGCACTTTTAATTTTTATTATATAATCCAGGAATAATTCTCTTTGGTAAAGGAACTTATAATTTATGCTGTCTACATACATATGTTTAGAGCAGCTTTATTGATAATTGCAAAAACTTGGAAATAACAATGACCTTCAGTCAATGAGTCAAATAAAGATCAAATAATGGGACAGGGTGGCACTATCCTGTGGACTTGGGTCCTGGACCACATAGTGGGAACATGAGGATTCATTTCCCTTGTTTCCTGACTTCAGATGTGATGTGACCAGCTGTCTCCTGTTCCTGATGGCATGACTTCCCTGCCATAACAGACTGTAACTGGGATCTGTGGGATCAAGTAAACTTTTTCTTCCTTACGTTGCTTTTGTTAGGGCATTTTCTCACAGCAACAGAAAAGTAACTCATGTACTATCTTTAGCCTCCAGGAATCTGAAAATTAACGCAACATTAAGGGTGAATCTCACCACAATTGAATTTTTTTAATCTTAATTTTATGTGTGTTGGTATCTTATCTGAATGTGTTTCTGAGCACCGTATGTGCCTGGTTCCCAAGAAGGCCAGGAGAGGGCAACAGATACCCTAGGACTGGAAATATAGATGGCTGTGAGCTACAATGTGCAAGTTGGGGATTAAAGCCTGGTCCTCTGGAAGAGTACCCAGAAACTGCTGAACCATCTCTCCAGCCTCCAGTTGGATTGTTTATAATCAAGAAACCAAACAACAAATGGTGGTGAGAAAGCATGGGGAAGAAAAGGAATCCTTTTAAAAAACTTTTTATTAATATTTTATGAATTACAATTTATTCATTTTAAATACCAGCAGTAGCCCCCTCCCTCAGCCCCTCCTAATCCTACCCTCCCTCCCTCTTCTTCTCCCTTGCCCCTCCCCCAGTCCATTATTGGAGTGGTCCTCCTCTCTTTCCCTCTGACTTTAGCCTATCATGTCTCATCAGGACTGGCTGCATTGTCTTCCTCTGTGGCCTTCTAAAGCTGTTCCACCTTCAGGGGGAAGGTGATCAAAGAGCCAGCCACTGAGTTCATATCAGAGACAGCTCCTGGTCTCCTTACTAGGTAACCCACTTGGACACTGACCTGCCATGAGCTACCTCTATGCAGAGTGGTTCTAGGTTATCTCCATGCATGGTCCTTGGTTGGGGTATCAGTCTCAGAAAAGACCCCTGTGCCCAGATTTTTCAGTTCTTTTTCTCTCCTTGTGGAGCTCCTGTCCCCTCCAGGTCTTTCTATCTCCCCCTTCTTTCATCAGATTCCCTGCACTCTGCCCAAAGTTTGGCTATGGGTCACAGCCTCTGCTTTGATAGCCTGCTAGAATCTTTTAGAGGCTCTCTGTGACAGGTAGGCTCCTGTCTTGTTTCTTGTTTTCTCCCTCTTCCAATATCCATCCCATTTGCCTTTCTCAATGAGGATTGAACATCTTATCCAGGGGCCTCCTTCTTGATTTGCTACTTTAGGTGTACAGATTTTAGTATGTTTATCATATATTATATGTCTAATATACCCTTATAAATGAGTATATACATGTATGTCTCTCTGCTTCTGGGATACCTCACTCAGGATGATCTTTTCTAGTTCCCACAACTTGCCTGCAAATTTCATGATTTCCTTGTTTTTAATAGGTGAATAGTATCCCAATGTGTAAATGTACCACAATTTCTGTATCTATTCCTAGGTTGAGGGACATCTGGGTTGCTTCCAGATTCTGGCTATTGTGAATAAAACTGCTAAGAACATGGTTGAGCAAATGTCCTTATTGTATACTTGAACATATTTTAGATATATGTCTAGCAGTGGTATAGCTGGATCTTGAGGTAGCACTATTCCTATTTGTCTGAGAAAGTGCCAGATTGATTTCCAAAGTGGTTGTACAAGTTTATATTCCCACCAGCAATGGAGGAGGGTTCCCCTTTCTCCACATCCTCTCCAGCATGTGTTGTCATTTTTTATCTTAGCCATTCTGATGGGTATTAAGTGAAATCTCAGGGTTGTTTTGATTTGCATTTCCCTGATGACTAAGGATGTTGAGCATCTCTTTAAGTGTTTCTCTGCTATTCAATATTTCTTTATTGAGATTTCTCTGTTTAGCTCTGTACCCTTCTATATTTATGACCCTGCACAAAACTAAAGTCCAAGTGGATCAAAGACCTCAACAAAAAACCAGACATACTAAACCTATCAGAAGAAAAAGTGGGGAAAAGCCTTGAACTCATTGACACAGGAGATAACTTCCTGAACAGAACACCAACAGCACAGGTTCTAAGATCAACAATCAATAAATGGGACCTCATGAGACTGAAAAGCTTCTGTAAAGCAAAGGACACTGGCTTCAGAACCAAACGACAATCTACAGATTTGGGAAAGGATCTTCACCAACCTTATATCTGACAGAGGACTAATATCCAGAATATATGAAGAACTCAAGAAGTTAAAAAGTAACAAATCAAGTAATCCCATTAAAAAAAGAAATCCTTTATATTGATTTTTGCGTGTTAAATTTGTAGTTGGTCACTTTGCTGAAAGTGTTCATCAGCTCTAAGAGTTTGGTGTAGAATATTTAGGGTTTCTTATGTATTTTATCATATCATCAGCAGATAGGTAGTCTTTGACTTCATTTATTTCATTCTCTTGCCTGATCACTATTAACTAAGCCTCTAAGTGTTTGACCTCATTAATATTTTTTTCAAGAAGTTTATCAGAGGTCAGTTGTCACTAGTAGTTGAATTTTCATAGCTCCCTTCTGTGATTACCTTTTCCACTCTCCGCTTCATTAATGCAGAGAATTCCTTTTCTTTCTTCTTTTTACAGAATGTAAGAACAGATATTCTTTTTCAGTTAAGGGTGAGAAATATTCAAAATTTTGTTGTTATTAATTTAAGATGTTATTGTTTCTTTTTCTTTCTCTCTTTTTTGTCAGGAGATTTATTATTTTATTTTCTGTAAAGTCAGTCATAGCAGAGATATTTCAGGCTACAAAAATGCCATGATGCAAGGCAGATGCAGCTAGTACTTGTATAGTGCTAGTATAGCATTTCATGCTTAAAATCCCAATGAATGGTTTATGGTTTCATAATACAGAATAGGTTACAAATAATGTAGCTATATTTTTCATTCAGCTATAAAGTCATAATTACCTATGCACAGTTATTATGTTAATGATGTGTCATGAGCAAGGTACATGTGAAAACTACATGCAACAGAACTTTTACAAATGAATTCACACAAAAGGGTCTTCAAGTATTTCTGTCTTAACTTTTGGTTCTTACATCCCAATCTACTATCTAGAACTATTACTGAATATATTCCAAAGAAGTTTTAATATCTGATTATGAAAAAGATAATGGAAAAAAGCTGTCATGATTTATGTGGTTGGGTCCCTGAATACAATTACAGATGACCTCACAAAAGAGAAGTAGACGTTTGAGGACATAGTTCAAAAGTTAAACACTTGCCTAGCATATGCAAAGCCTGGATTCATTCACCAGCCTCATAAAGAAGGAGAAATATGGGGAGGACATAGGGTGATAAATAAAAAACGATCCGACTATAGAAGGCAGAATGTGATATGATGAAAGTAGATTTTGAAGTTATATATTTTGAAGATGGAGAAATAGCTCCTAAACTAAGGAATATTAGAAGTCATTACAAGATGAAAAAAGCAAAGAAATGTATATTTCCTTCATTGTGTCTTCTAAAAGGAACCAGCCTTCTGCTGATATCTTTATTGTAGCCCCATTAGATGTATGTCCTTCAAAACTTTAAGGGAATAGTCTATGTCATCATAAGCCACTGCTTGTAGATTATGTTTACTATAGCAATAGGAAACCAATAAGCATATATAACCCTAAGAATATAGAATTGAGTTTTTTTTTTCCTATGGCACAGTTGTAGGAATTGAACAAAAAATTGATCTTTTTCTCAAGAGTTGAGAAATACATCAGAAGTGCCAGTAATTAGAAAAATTAAGATTTCTAAATAAGTCAATTTTTATCTCAAATATAACTTTGTTGCAGACAATTTTGTGTTCACATTATCTGCAGCTTGCTAGCTGTTATGTTACCTGGATACATTATTGAACCTCTCTCTCTCTTTTTACTTTTTAAAATTTTTTTTATATTAAGCGCAGGTTATTTACTTTGTATCCCAGCTGTAGCCCCCTCCCTCAATCTCTCCCAATCCCACCCTCCCTCCCTCATCTCCTCCCTGCCCATTTCCAAGTCATCTGCTAGGGGAGGTCCTCCTCCCCTTCCATCTGACCCTAGCTTATCAGGTATCTTCAGGAGTGGCTGCCATGTCCTTCTCTGTGACCTAGCAAGACTGTTCCTCCCTCAGGGCTGGGGGGAAGGTAAAGGAGCCAGCTGTTGAGTTCATATCTGAAATACTTCCTGTTCCCCTTACTAGGGAAACCCACTTGGTTGCTGAGATACCATGGGCTATACCTGAGCAGAGGTTTGAGATTATATCCATATATGGTCCTTGGCTGGAGAAACAGTCTCACTGAGGACACCCATGCCCTGATATATTTTGTCCTTGTGGAGCTCCTGTCCTCTCCCAGTCATATTAACTCCCCCTTTTATTGTATGATTCCCTGCACTCTGTTTAAGGTTTGGTAATGACTCTGCATCTGCTTTGATACACTGCTAGGTAGAGTCTTTCAGAGGCTCTCTGTGGTAGGCTCCTGTCCTATTTTTTGTTTTCCCCTACTTCCCATGTCCATCCCATTTGTCTTTCTAGATGAGGATTGATCATCTTACCCCAGGTCCTCCTTCTTGTTTATCTTCTTTAGGTGCACATATTTTAGTATGTTTATCTTATCTTATCTTATCTTATCTTATCTTATCTTATAGGATACCATGTATGTCTTTCTGCTCCTGGGATACCTCACTCAGGATGATCCTTTCTAGATCCCACCATTTGCCTGCAAATTTCATGATTTCCTTGTTTTTTGTTTTTTTTTTATCACTGAATAGTATTCCATTGTGTAGATGTACCACAATTTCTGTATCCATTCCTCCATTGATGGACATCTGGGTTGTTTCCAGTTTCTGGTTATTACAAATAAAGCTGCCATGAACTGGTTGAACAAATGTCCTTGTTGCGTACTTGAGCTTCTTTGGATATATGCCTAGGAGTGGTATAGCTGAATCTTGAGGAAGTACTATTTCTAAATTTCTGAGAAAGCACCAGATTGATTTCCAAAGTGGTTGTGCAAGTTTACATTCTCACCAGCAATGGAGGAAGGTTCCCAATTCTCCACAACTTCTCCAGCATGTGTTGTCACTTGAGTTTTTAACCTTTGATATTCTGATGGGTGTAATGTGAAATCTCAGGGTCATTTTTATTTGCATCTCTCTGATGGATAAGGATGTTGAGCACCTCTTTAGGTGTTTCTCTGCCATTCTGTATTCCTCTACAGAGAATTCTGTTTAGCTCCATACCCTATTTTTATAATTGGATTGCTTGATTTGCTGTTTTTTTCTTTATTAATTATACTTTATTCACTTTGTATCCCCCCTGTGGTTCTCTGCCTCCTCCTGTCCCAATCCCTCCCTTCCTCCACCCTCTGCATGCATGCCCCTCCCCAAGTCCACTGATAGGGGAGAACTTCTTTTCCTTCCTTCTGATCCTAGTCAATTAGGTCTCATCAGGAGGGGGAAGCAGCATTACCAGGACACAGAAGAAGACAACGCAGCCACTCTGGATGAGACCTAATTGACTAGGATTTGCTGCTTTTTAACTTCTTGAGTTCTTTATATATACTGGATATCAGCCCTCTGTCAGATATAGGGTTGGTGAAGGTCCTTTCCCAGTTTGTAGGCTGTTGTTTTGTTCTGATGACAATGTCTTTTGCTTTACAGAAGCTTTTCAGTTTCATGAGGTCCCATTTATCAATTGTTACTCTAAGAGCCTGTGTTGTTGGTGTTCTGTTCAGGAAGTTGTCTCCTGAGCCAATGAGTTCCAATGTCTTCCCCACTTTTTCTTCTAACCAATTTAGTGTATCTGGTTTTATGTTGAGGTCTTTGAGCCACTTGGACTTTAGTTTTGTGCAGAGTGATAAATATAGATCTATTTTCATTTTTCTGCATGTAGACATCCAGTTGGACCAGCACCATTTGCTGAAGATGCTGTCTTTTTTCCATTGAATGGTTTTGGCTTCTTTGTCGAAAATCAAGTATTCATAGCTATTTGGGTTTATTTCTGGGTCTTCTATGCGGTTCCATTGATCCACCTTTCTGCTTCTATGCCAACACCATGCAGTTTTTATTACTATTGCTCTGTATTACAGCTTGAGATCAGGGATGGAGATACCTGCAGATGATTTGTTGTTGTACAGGATCGCTTTGGAAATTCTGGGTTTTTTTTTTTGTTGTTGTTGTTGTTTCTCCATATGAAGTTGACAATTGTCCTTTCAAGGTCTGTAAAGAATTGTGTTGGTATTTTGATGGGAATTTCATTGAATCTGTAGCTTGCTTTTGGCAGGATGGCCATTTTTACTATGTTAATCCTCCCAATCCATGAGCATGAGAGGTCTTTCCATCTTCTGATCTCTTCTTCAATTTCTAGGTCTTCCACTTCCTTGGTTAGAGTCACAACAAGGTACTTTATGTTATTAGTGGCTATTGTGAAGGTTGTTGTTTCACTGATTTCTTTCTCATCCCTTTTGTCTTTGGTATCCAGGAGGGCTACTGATTGTTTTGAATTAATTTTGTATTCAGCCACTTTGCTGAAGGTGTTTATCAGCTGAAGTAGTTCTCTGGTTGAATATTTGGGGTCACTCATGTATACTATCATATCTGCGAATAGTGACACGTTGACCTCTTCCTTTCCAATTTGTATCCCCTTGATCTCCTTTATTTGTTTTATTGCTCTAGCTTAGACTTCAAGAACTATGTTGAAGAAATATGGAGAGAGTGGGCAGCCTTGCCTTGTCTCTGATTTCAGTGGGATTGATTTAATTTTCTCTCCATTGAGTTTGATGTTGGCTATAGGCTTGCTGTATATTGCCTTTACTATGTTTAGGTATGTGCCTTGTATCCCTGATCTCTCCAAGACTTTAAGTATGATTGGGTGTTGCACTTTGTCAAATGTTTTTTCGACATCTAAGGAGATGATTATGTGGGGTTTTCTCCTTCAGTTTGTTTATATGGTGGATGACATTGATGGATTTCCATATGCTGAACCACTCCACTCTTGCATGCCTGGGATGAAGCCTACTTGGTCATGGTGGATGATATCTTTTATGTATTCTTGGATTCAGTTTGCAAGTATTTTATTGAGTATTTTTGCATCAGTGTTCATAAGAGAGATCGGTCTGAAGTTCTCTCTCTCTCTTTTTTTTGTTGGGTCTTTGTGTGGTTCAGGTGTCAAAGTGACTGTAGCTTCATAGAATGAGTTTGGTAAAGTTCCTTCTGTTTCTATTTCGTGGAATAGTTTGAAGAGAATTGTAGTTAGCACTTCTTTGAAGGTCTGGTAGAATTTTGCACTGAAACCATTTGGCCCAGGGCTTTTTTTTTTTTTTTTGGAAGGGAGATTGTTGATGACTACTTCAATTTTCTTGGGGTATATAGGACTATGCAATCTTTCTACCTGCTCTTGACTTAATTTTGGTAGATGGAATCTATCAAGAAAATTGTCCATTTCTTTTATATTTTCAACTTTTGTGCCATATAGGCTTTTGTAGTATGACCTAATGATTGTTTGGATTTCCTCAGTGTCTGTATTTATGTCCCTCTTTTCATTTCTGATTTTGCTGATTTGGATAGTTTCTCTGTACCTTTTAGTTAGATTGGCTAAAGGCGTGTCTATCTTGTTGATTTTCTCAAAGAACCAGCTCTTGGTCTCATTGATTCTTTGAATTTTTTTAATTTGTTACTAATTTATGATTTCTGCCCTGATCTTGAATATTTCCAGCCTTCTACTTCTTTTGGGTGTGTCTGCTTCTTTATTTTTTTCCAGGGATTTCAGGTGAGCTGTTAAGTTGCTTGTATGTGATGCTTCAAATTTCTTTTTGAAGGCACTTACTGCTATGAGTTTTCCTCTTAACATTACTTTCACTGTGTCCCATAAGTTTGGGTATGTTGTGCCTTCATTTTTGTTGAATTCTAGGAAGACTTTAATTTCTTTCTTTATTATTTCCCTAACCAATTGTCATTGAGTAGCAAGTTGTTCAGTTTCGATGTGTATAGAGGCTTTTTGTTATTTCTGTTGTTGTTGAGGTCCAGCTTTATTCCATGGTGATCAGATAGGTACAAGGGATTATTTCAGTCTTCTTGTATTTGTTGAGGCTTGTTTTGTGACCTACTATATGGTCTATTTTGAAGAAGGTTCCATGAGGTGCTGAAAAGAAGGTGCTGAAATAAATTCTTTTGAATTTGGGTGAAAAGTTATGTAGACATCTATTAGGGTCCATTTGATTCAGGGCCTCTGTAAGTGTCCTTATTTCCCTGTTTAGCTTCTGTCTAGATTATCTGTCCCTTGGTGAGAGTGGGGTATTGAAGTCTCCCACTATTAAGGTGTTGCAATCGATGTGTGATTTAAACTTTAATAATGTTTCATTTACAAATGTAGGTGCTCTTGTATTTGGGGCATAGATGTTCAAAATTGTGATGTCCTCCTGGTGGAATTTTTCTTTGTTGAGAATGAAGTGGCCGTCCTCATCTTTTTTGATTAATTTTGGTTGAAAGTGTTTTATTAGACATTAGAATAGCTACCCCAGCTTGTTTTCTGGTTCATTTGCTTGAAAAACATTTTCCTGCCCTTCTCTCTGAGGTAGTGTTTATCTTTGTTGCAGAGGTGTGTTTCTTGGATGCAGCACTATGTTGGATCCTGTTTCCAAAACCATTCTGTTAGGTTGTGTCTTTTTATTGGAGAGTTGAGTTCATTGATGTTGATGGATAATAGTGACCAATGAACATAAGTTCCTCTTATGGTGGAGTTGGTGGTGATTCATTACTTGTGACTCATTACTGTGATTCATCTCTTCTTTTCTTTTAATTTTGGTTGGGAAATTATCTGTATCTTATGTTTTCTTGGGTGCAGTTGTTTTTGTTGGATTGAAGTTTTTCTTCTAGTATCTCCTGTAGGGCTGGTTTGCTGTGTAGATATTGCTTAAATTTAGATATCTACATTTAGATAAATGTAGATATTGCTTAAATATTGCCATGGAATATTTTGTTTTCTCCATCTATGTTGACTGAAATCTTTGCTGGGTATAGTAGTCTGGGTTGGCATCTGTGGTCCCTAAGGTCTGTGAGACATCTGCCCAGGCCCTTCTGGCTTTCATAGTTTCTGATGAGAAGTCTGATGTGATTCTGATAGGTCTACCTTTATATGTTACTTGGCATGCCTTTTTTCCTTGCTGCTTTTGATATCTTTTCTTTGTTCTGTAGATTCAGTGTTTTGACTATGATATGACATGAGGAGTTTCTTTTCTGGTCTAGTCTATTTGGTGTTCTGTAGGCCTCTTATATGTTTATGGACATCTCTTTCCTTAAGTTGAGAAATTTTTCTTCTATGATTTTCTTGAAGATATTTTCTGGACCTTGGAGCCTGGAATCTTCTCTTTCATCAATTCCTTTTATTCTTAGACTTTGTCTTTTCATGAGATCCTTGATTTCTTGGATGTTTTGTGTTTGGGACTTTTCTGATTTTACTTTTGCTTTGAGAGAAGTATCAATTTCTGCAAGTGTATCTTCAGCACCAGAGATTCTCTTTTCCATCTCTCGTATTCTGTTGGTAATGTTTACCTTTGTGTTTCCTGATCTTTTCTCTAAGTTCCCCAGCTCCAGTGTTTTCCCTGTTTGTGTTTCCTTTGTTGATTCTAATTCTGTTTACATGCATTGTGCCATTTTCTTCATCTGTTTGAATGTGGATTCCTGTCTCTCTATGAAGGTCTCTATTTTTTTTTTGTTTGTTTCCTCTCTATATGCCACTAATTGTGTCTCTACTGGTTCCTCTATTTGTTTGGCTATATTTGCCTGTATTTCTTTGAGAGCTTTGTTCATTTCCTCTTTATTTGTTTCCATTTGTGTAGCTATTTATTTGAGAGATTTGTTTGTTTCCTCTTTATGTGCTTTTAATAACTGGATAAGCATAGCTTTAAAGTCATTTTCCCGTGTTTCCAATGAATTGGAGTATCTATTGATTTTGGGGGTTTCTGGTGAAGCCATAATGTCCTGATTTTTGTTGGATGTGTTCTTTTGCTGACCTTTGGCCATTTGCTTATCTGTCACTTCACTACATGTTCCTGGATTCTGCAATTCAGACTGGTAATGTTTTTCCCTGGTGTCTGGAGAATTCTTCATGAAGCTGAGAGAAGTCCAGTGGTTTCAGCATGTGCATTGGTGTTTCAGCTGTACCTGTGGGAGGAAAGTTCATGGGCACAGAAGGACAAATTCAGGCAAGCATGTGCACACATGGGTGAAATTGTGCCTTGAGGGACAGGGTGCTAGAAAATGTAGAGGCCCTCAGTGAGGGCGGGGTGTCTTGCAGGCACCGAAGGGGTTGTAGGCCCTAAAGGTATCGCAGTTGCTGGTGATGATCATGGGTGCAAATTCTCTGAATACCTCAGTGGCCTACAGGCTACTCATATTCAGCTCTGACTGAGCTCCAGGAGTTATTTGCCTGAACTCCACTGGTAGATCGGCAGGACAGTGGCTTCAATGTCCCAAGAATTCCTCTGTTTCCCACAGTGGATGTGTGCGTGAGAGGGATCTGATGTCTGACTGCTAGTTTAAAAACACCCTGGATCTGGGGCTCCTATAGGCACTTGAGGGCGCACTCACTCTCTAGCAGGTCAAATTGTAAAGCACAGGGGTTCCTCCAGTTCTTTAGTCTCAGGTTTGGACCTGTTGAGTCAAATGCAGGAGGATGAGCTCTGTCAGCTCAGTGGTGCTGCAGCAGCTGAGCTAGGGAGTCCAGCTGCAGCCACAGAACTGGGAGACAGGTCCAGGTGCCTGCTGGAAAGTCCTTGGGGGTCACAACAGTGGTCCACAGACTACTGGCCTGGTACCTGGTGTACCTGGGTGGTTTTGAGGGTCTGCTGGACTTTGGTGGCTGTATAGCTAGCTGTCTGCCACTGATGGGGTGGGCCGCACCTATAGTCACTGAGTCACTGGCTGGGAGGCCCTGTGGAGTCAGTACAGTGGCTCACAGACCCAGGACCTGGAAGGATGGTCCCGAGGATCTGGGACTCGGAAGACTGGTACAGCTGGCAGCCATGGCTGAGGAGCAAGAAGCCCAGCCTCTGCTGTCTCAGTCCCCAGGCAGTGAGTTCTGTGCAGAGAGTCTCTGGTGCAGAATGCCAGCTCCACTGAGGAGGTGGGAGACCCAAAAACAGGAAGTGCAAGATGTTAGAAAGTTTGCCCCTCTCCTTCCCCAGAGAAGTCTGCTGGTGACCTGCATCTAAATGTTCTTAGCTCATGTGATATCCCCTTTTGTTCAGGAAACCTCAATGTTGATTTTTTGGCTTTAGTTTCCCCTCCACTTACCAATTTAGGAGCTTCAGATCCTCTGCTTCTCAGATAAGGTGCACACAGGTCGTCGTCATCTTGGATCCCGAAATACAAATCAAAACAACCCTAAGATTTCACCTTACACCCATCAGAATGGCTAAGATCAAAAACTCAAGTTACATCACATGCTGGAGAGGATGTGGAGAAAGGGGAACCCTCCTCCATTGCTGGTGGGAATGTAAACTTGTACAACCACTTTGGAAATCAATCTCATGCTTTCTCAGATAATTTAGAATAGTGCTTCCTCAAGATTGAGCTATACCACTTCTAGGCATGTATCCAAAATATGCTCAAGTATACAACAAGGACATTTGCTCAACCATGTTTGTAATAGTTTTATTTGTAATTGACAGAATCTGGAAACAACCCAGATGTCCCTGAATGGAGTAATGGATACAAAATTTGTGGTACATTTACCCAATGGAATACTACTCAGCTATTAAAAACAAGGAAATCATGAAATTTGCAGGCAAATGGTGGGTATTAGAAAGGATCATTTTGTGTGAGGTATCCAGAATCAGAAATACAAGCATGGTATATACTCACTCATAAATGGTTATTAGATGTATAATATAGGATAAACGTACTAAAATCTGTACACCTAAAGAAGCTAATCAAGATGGAGGACCCTGGATAAAATGCTCAATTCTCATTCAGAAAGGCAAACTGGATGGACATTGAAAGAGGGAGAAAAAAAGGAACAGGACAGGAATCTACCACAGAGGGTCTCTGAAAAACTGTCCTGCAGGACATTGAAGTAGATGTTGAGACTCATAGCCAAACTTTGAGTAGAGTGCAGGGAATCTTATGAAAGAAGTGGGAGATAGAAAGACCTGGAGGGGACAGAAGCTCCACAAGGAGAGCAACAGAACCAGAAAATTTGAACACAGGGGTCTTCCCAGAGACTCATACTCCAACCAAGGACCATGCATGGCGATAACCTAAAACCCCTGCACAGATATAGCCCACTGAAGCTCAGTGTCCAATTGGGTTCCCTATTTACATGAAGTCTGACATGAACTCAGTGGCTGGTTCTTTGATCACCTCCCTCTTAGTGGGGAGCAGTCTTACCAGGCCACAAAGGAAGACAATGCAGCCAGTTCTAGTGAAACCTGTTAGGCTAGGGTCAGATAGAAGGGGAAGAGGACCTCCCCTATCAATCAGTGGACTAGGGGAAGGGCTCAGGGGGAGAAGAGGGAGGAAGGAAGGAAGGGATTCAGAGGAGATAAGGGAGCGTCCACAGAAGAGATACAAACTGAATAAATAAATAAGTGATAAGAACAAGAAAAGAAAAAACCTAAGTAAATGGTCTGAAATGGAAAAAAAAAATCTCTGCCAAAGAAATTAATCATATACTTTTTTTGTGGTGTTTTGAGACAGTTTTTCTCTGTGTAGCCTTGGCTGTCTTAGATTCACTTTGTAGACCAGGCTGGCCTCAAATTCACAGAGATCCACGTGCCTCTGTCTCCCCAAGTGCTGGGATTATAGGCATGTACCACCTCAACCAAATCATCCATTACTATTAAATTTAGGCTCAAACCAGTTCCTAGGACAATGGAAGAAGATGGCCATATTCTTTCCCAAATTATCACAGGAATGGCCTCTGAATCAGTTGCTATTCTGAAACCACTTGAATTATTACTTTGAGTCTGCTTCACTGCCAGCATTATTGTGTTCCAGGCTTTGATTAAGATGAGACATTAAGGTCTGCTTATAGCATTTAATAAACTCTTTAGTCCAAAGCTCAAAAATCTTCTATTTTCCTGAAAGACCGAAAGAAAGAAAGAAAGAAGAAAGAAAGAAAGAAAGAAGAAAGAAAGAAAGAAGAAAGAAAGAAAGAAAGAAAGAAAGAAAGAAAGAAAGAAAGAAAGAAAGAAAGAAAGAAAGAAAGGTCATTTTCTTCACAGCAATGCCCAGCTTTTAGCAGCATGAGGTGGTGGCATAACTCAACTTTTCCTGGTTGCAGATCTTAGAACAGCAGGTCCATGTCCTAATAAAACACAAATGTGTAAGTGGGCTCCTTAAGGAACTGTCTGAACTAACTGGGTTTACAATAAATGTCTATCATATTTTGGTAGTGCTAAAATAATTTCTGAAAGTGGCTAAGCTCCCCTCCCTTAAACATTTCTCAGAGTGTAGTTTAGTGCAATGTTAAAGGTTTAGAGGATTTTCGTATAAAACAAAAATATTAGGTGGATGTACCAATATACGAATGAGAGAAAAAAAATGTCAGAAACTCAAGGTTATACATCTTTTGATGCTAAATAAGTCGTTCATTTATCATCTTTCATATGATTTTCAGTTTTCTTTCTGTCAGTGTGACAAACACTATGACCAAGAGCAACTTGAGTGAGGTAAGGGCTCATATCAGTTTATAATTCCAGCTCTATCACTGATGGAATTAAGAGCAGTGACTCAAGAACTGAAGCAGAAATCATGAAGGAACACTGCATCCTGGCTGGCTCACTCATTTCCGCTCAGCTAGATTTCGCCTGCCTAGGGTTGTCACTGTTCATGTTGGACTGTGCCCTCCTACATCAATTTGCCTACAACAATGACAGTGCCAAAGACCCACAGCTGTGTTCGCAGGCTAATATGATCCAGGCAATTTTTCAATTGAGATTCCTTTTCCAGGGTGTGCCAAATTGACAATAAAATCTAAGCAGGCCATCTGTTTGATGTGTGTTAAGGTAAATCCATTACCGCCAAGGCTTTATCCACAGTGCCTGAAGCTTTTTGACTCATCAGCAGGATAAGGAAACCAGACCCACAGTGAAGGACTCTTTTCCTTCCTAGGCCTTCCTCAGAGTCCTTTAATTTTCCTGTCTTTGTATCCTATGTAAGGAGGAGAACATGGCATGCAGGGAAGACAAACCTAATCAGCTATTTACTCTTACTACTGTTCGGTTGAACTACAAGGATACTCCCAGGCACATATCTCATTTCAATGAACGTAGAATTTTATTATTTCAGTGTATCCTGTTGAGACAAATAGTTTGCTTATGCACAGAAAAAAAGCCAGGGCACATTATGCAGCTCCCCTCCAGTTCATCCAGACCTTAGGATTCCTTGGGGTCTCACAGCCATAAACCCCGATTTTAAAGTTTCTGTAAAATTTGGAGTTCTGGAAAAGAAGTGCAGTAATCAAACACAGATTCTCTTGATTCTTTTTGGTTAGAAAAAAAAAAGGAACAACTTATTTGAGTGAGAGAGCAGGAGAGAGCAGGGTTACTTAGTTATTGGGAGTATTAGTCCTTATCTACAGTTTCAGAGGTCACAGGTGTTCATACTTCCTCTGAACACACTTCTCCCAAAAGGAGTCCTCCAAGGAATTGCCCTCCTGGTCATCAGATAGCATTCCAATTTCCTGGAAAGAGATGGGAGCACCAAGGGTAGCATTAACTGTGACTCAGTATACCTTGAATTTAAGCTTTTCCCTAATGACAGCTTTACAGGCCATGTGTTACAGCAGCATAAAGTTAGTAAAAGGTTGTGGTATCTGGGCTTCCCCCTGGCTATACGCTCAGTCCGTTGTCTGGTATGCCACTGGCTTCCTCTTAACTTAGGCTACAATATAAACCTGTCTTACTGAGATGGGGCCTAAGCGCTCTGTCCTGTTCTCTGCGGTTCTCTGATCTGAAGATCTCACTGCAATGGGAAAGCACATCTTGCTGCTCCTGCTGGGCCTCTCCTTGCTGGCAAGCTCCCTGCAAGGTAAGATTCTGGGGGCATTGATGATGGTGGGGAGACATACTGATGTCCCAGAATAGGGGTGTTGGGGATGTGATATTCACATTCCATTTTTCCCCTTGCCTCTTGTACACACTCAAGGATGCTTCCCTCCTCCTTCTCTTTGTTATGGTCCTGGTACTCTTCCTCCTGCTCCTTGCCACCCTGTTCTCCTCCTCCCTATCTTCTTTCACCTGTTGCTCTGTCATATCTAAACATCCTCAGTTCCTCAAACTCAAATGTGAATGTGCCTAAATTTGGATAGGAAGTGGGATAGGAAGGTCATTAACAGAATGAAAACCTGGGTTCATCCAGTCCTGTGTGATAGAATGCCTTAGTTTTAAAAACAGGATTTCTGAGAGACTACATACAGCTAGTCTTGCTCAGCCCTTATTAGCCAGTATATAAAGAAATGCCTCTTTTGACAGCCTCTTTCCCAAGATAGTCTGTCTGTCTTGGGAAAACTCAGGAAAGAAACACTGCAGACCTATATAGCCTCCTATAGCTGCACAATTTCCCTCATTCCCAAGTCCCTCAGCCAGTCCCTATAAAGGGTCAAAGTCATCTTTTTCCTGAGGTAGACCTTTCAGTTTTCTCTGGGAGAGAGGCCGTTCCTCACCGTGTGTGCTTATAGTTCTCCCTGGTAGGGTCAGATCTGGCCTCTTTCTGCTTTCTGATTCCTCATGATGCCTCAGAAATCTAACATTCAGTGCCAAAACACTGAAAGGGCATCAGAGTCCACTGTTGGCCTGAGTCCTCCTGCATGGACCTTGCTTGTTCTCATCTGTAGCAGCATCCTAGACCCCACGTAGTCTAGCAGGGACATTTGTCTCTCTCAGGCAACCATTGCTTTTACTCTAGAATACCTCCTTCTTTCCTTTTACTTTCCTCTGTCTCACTGTGACACAATCTGACTTCCAGACCAAGGCCCAGTTCCTTCAACTAGCCCACATATTCACCACAGCTCAAATGTTAGGACAAGTTAACTCTCTGTGACTAACTCAAAGGCACCTCGTTTAGGTCTGGGAGCTCACTGAAGCCCTTTCTTTCTTATCTCGAGACTCACTTAGTTGATCGTTCTAGAAGCTTTCCAATGGGCCATGAACTTCACTCCATCAATAGTTCAAGGAACTTTCCACATGCTTTGTGGTCTCTTGGCTCCTGGAACATACCTCTGGGGATGCCCTTTTACTTCCAGATATATTTGGTCAACCCAAAACCCAAGGGACTCGTCTAGTAGCTAGATTTGACACTTGATTTTTTCCCTTGGTTTTGCACCCATTATGGGTTCCAAATTAATTACCCTTAGCATGTTTATGGACTAAACTTTAAAAGCTTCTTTTGGGAGCCCTCTGACTAGCCATACTTTTTCATCTCTCAGTCCTACTCTACCTTCAATATATATTGGACAATGTCCATTTGATGGATCAAAATTGAAACTTTCAATCTTAATATCTAAACTGATTTAGATAACTTCCTAAGATAGGATGGAGAATGGTCTAAGGACTTTCCCATCTAATCTTTTCCTTCCTCATACCTTTTACTCAGCTCCAGATTACCATCTTGCTCAGAATGCCAATTTAGTTAATTCCCAACCCCCTTCTCCCAAAGGGTCCTCTGAGCTCATGGGAAGTGAACCATAAAGTCAAGATAAGGTCCCAACTGAGACAGCTTATTGCATAAGGGGAATGCTCCCTGTGGGAACTACAGATCAGGTGCTGCAAAGAGTATGAAAATGGAGCAGCCCCTTTCATTTCTCTATCCATGACAAAATCTCAAGCATCTCAACAGTCTTGTTAGCCAATGAGTCCAGGAGCCCACCTTAGAAAGGCTGTAGGGTGAGGGCAAGTTTTTATATGAAAGACAAGATTTTCTGTATAAGCAAGGCCCCTTTGCTGTGCGGCATGGAAGGGAAACTGGGAGTAGAAATTACAATGGGTCTTGCTGCCTGCAGCTTCTGTGGATTTCCAAGCCTGCTTTCCTTAACTGAAATGAGATAGTCTAGTCTTACTGTTCTTGGGACACACTTCTATTCCTTATAACTTGGTTCTGTTATTGTTTCTTCCCCACCAAGCATGGATTCTCTTGCTTGTATTTTTCCAGTTTTCTATTTGATGGTTGCTAGGTTATAGGTACTTACATTATTGGCAAATTGCTGTCTTCATAAGAGAAAAAAAAAAATACTTGTTAGGATTTTCAAGTTGTTTGGCCACATATGCACACACACATACAAACTGGTTATGGATAGACCATTGGGTTCCATCTTATAGAGATTAAAATGTCTTTTGTTGGGAGGTAATATTGGAAAATTGTCACATGCTGTTCTTTTAAAGATTTATTCATTATCGTGTATACAGAGTTTTGCCTGCATGTGTGCCTTCAGGAGAGGAAAAGGCACCAGCTCTCATTATAGATGGTCGTAAGCCACCATGTGGTTGCTGGGGATTGAACTCAGAACCTCTGGAAGAGGCAGCCAGTGCTCTTAATCTCTGAATCATCTCTCCAGTCCACCACATGCTGTTTCACTTCACTGAAAATCTGGCACTGGAGATCGGATTTGACCTGCCAACTTCAGACCCAAGCACGTTTGTCTCAAATTTTGTCAAAGCCTCTGTCCTGGGTCAGGCTGTCCCTCTGACTATGTGACAGGGAAAGAAACAACAGAACACACCCCAAAAATGTTATGTGATTTCACACAGCTTAGAAGTAAACTATTTCCAATAGAAGATGCTATTTTTTATCTCACGGTATAAAATGTCTGTAACAACATGTAATAGGATGTTCATACATGAAAATGGTAAAAGGGACCATCTGTTTAAAATCTTTCAATAGTAGTCCAGCATCATAGTTTTAATAGGGCTTTCTCAGTTAATTTCAGTTCTATACACATGAATTTACTGATGATTGTGTTACATACAGGTAGTTATAATTTGCCACACTACTTTATGTGCAAAATTTACATTTAACCTTGTTTTATTAAGGTGATGTTGCACATGACGTTTTAAGCTAAACAATTTTGATCTTCAGAACTCTAGCTTTGTCTCTTTAAAATCGTCACAGCTGGACTTGTTAGATGCATATATTAAGTCAAGAAAGAAGAACATAGGCAAGATCTTTGAACCTTTATCTGAGTGTTCAGTCACTCCTCCTAGCCAATTATGTATAATTAGGTCCTAATGGCATGTATGAGGGTTTTCAGGAGAAAAAGACTGGAATTTAGAGACTAAAATCTAAAAATAGGAAGGGAGTCCAACCATGCAGCCCTGAGAAAATTGTTATAAATAAAGAGTAAATGCCTCAGATACTAAACCTATCCATACAGAAATTATCTCACAGAAAATGATGAGGTTATTTCTTCCTATTATGCCACAAGTATTTATTTATTTATTTTTAATTTTTCATCAATTACACTTTATTCATTCTGCATCCCCTCATAAGCCCCTCCCTCCTCCCCTCCCAATCCCACCCTCCCTCCTCCCTCTGCTTGCATGCCACTCCCCAAGTCCACTAATAGGGGAGGTTCTCCTCTCCTTTCTGATCTTAGTCTGTCAGTTCACATCAAAAGTGGCTGCATTGTCCTCTACTATGGCCTGGTAAAGCTGCTCCCCCCCAGAGGGAGGTGATCAAAGAGCAGGCCAATCAGATTATGTCAGAGGCAGTCCCTCTTCACATTACTATGTAACCCAATTGGACTCTGAACTGCCCTGGGCTACATCTGTGCAGGGGTTCTGGGTTATCTCCATGAATAGTCCTTGGTTGGAGTATGAGTCTCTGGGAAGTTCCCTGTGTTCAAATTTTCTTGTTCTGTTGCTCTCCTTGTGGAGACCCTGTCCTCTCCAGCTCTTACTATTTCCCAGTTCTTACCTAAAATTCCATTCACTCTGCCCAACAGTTGCCCATCAGGCTCAGCATCTGCTTTGATAGTCTGCAGGGCAGAGGCTTTCAGAGTCCCTCTGTGGCTGGTTCCTAGGTTGTTTCCTGTTTTCTTCTTCTGGCTTTCAGAGGCCCTCTGTAGCAGGTTCCTAGGTTGTTTCCTGTTTTCTTCTTCTTCTGATGTCCATCCTCTTTGCCTTTCTGGATGGGGATTGGACATTTTAGTTAGGGTCCTCTCTCTTGCTTAGTTTCTTTAGATGCACAGGTTTTAGTGGGTTTGTCCTATGTTGTATGTCTATATGAGTGAGTATATTTTTTAAATTGAGAAGGATTTCTATACAAAAGCTGAAGTGACTAAATGTAATTACAGATGTCTAGCTCTTTGAATATTGCCCTTCTTTGTTCTTGTTTACAAAATGTTTCTCCATTCAAGGTCATGGTTATCTTTGAAGTTCTTGTCGAAATGTAAACTTTTCTTCTCACAGGATCTGTAAGACCACTGAGGGTTGTTTAAAAAAAAAACTATTTAATTTCAAGCAGAGAGAAATCTTAAGACCTACAATGAAAGGGGTTGATAGCCAAAAGTCTCATAGGTGATCGACTTTAGCTTGCTACAGTATGCCTTGTATGTAACTTGGATTAAACTGTGGAAATAGGAAGAAACAGTAAGCACATATGAGAAAGGTGTTTTAACAAACTTAAAATATTAGTTTATGTTTTGGAGAAAAAAGTTAAATATCTCAGAAAAGAATGGATTTTTGTAAAACAATTTTGTCTTAACAATGAAAACAATAACAGAAGAAGGAAAAGAAACAACAAAAGCATAAAGCTAAATTGCAAAATGTCTGAGTAAGTTATGAAAGATTTATGAAAAGTAGGACTTAAGAATGATCTAAGTTTGATTCAAAAGATTTATGAATTCTTAAGGTTATAATGATCTATTCATGCTAACAAAAATCTGACAAAGTTATATGTATAATTACGTATTCTTTGCTAACTTTGTTAAGCTTTAGCTATTTGGAGAACCAGAGCGATACAAAAAACTGTGATATTTTGTAGAATGAGATTCTATCCCCAGATTCTTCATAGACTATATTTATAATAGTTATAGACTATATTTATAGTTTACCTAACACTGTAAGATATTCAATTCAAAGTTATAAGTTTTATGGCTCAAAATTTTAACAGGGATAAAATTATAAACTTAGAATTTTAAAAGTCTTACTAATTTATTACAAACTGCTAAAGATAATTTATGCATAAAAGTTAATGATCAGTCACCTTATAAATGATCAAAAATTTTAATGTGTTCTCAACTCTGTTTACAGCCATGCTAAATGCAAATGTCTTCCTTTACAGAGGAAAGCTTGCAAAGTAACACCAATTTATATCTCTCATTATACAGTCCTCTATATAATTTTTGGCTCAACACATGTAACTTAAAACAAATTTAACGTAAACTTAATTTTTTAAATGTAAAATAACATTAGAAATGAACCACACTTTGAAACATTAATCATGAAAAATTGATTGCTTAAGTAAATGGGTTAAATTTACAAAACTCTTACATGGCAGAGTGTCCCCAGACTGAAGTTGTAACCTTTTGTTTGGATGGGGCAAAATTTCAGCAGAGTAGAATGAATCTCAGCCTCATTACAGGAGAAAAACGCATGGACAAATAAGCTGTCAGAAGTCTGCTGCCCTATCTTTGCCTGTGTAGGCCAGACCAGGAAAAACTCCTATCTATAGAGAAGATGAATCATTCCTTATGTCTCATGTGGAGGATCTCAGAGTCTGCACCCACACCTTAGAGGTCTAAATAGCAGAGAGGCCAGCAGCAATTACTCTGCCTCAGTGTCTCTCAAGCTGACCTATGAGGATGCTGTGGACAGGGAACCTTGTGCTAAAGCTACTGCTCGACTGGTATGGGATTTGCGCGCTAGTTCAATGAGCCATGCTGGTTACCTTGGCTTTCAATTTATTCCCTTAGCAAAAGCTAATTCCAGAGTGCCTAACCACCCACAGCTCATGATTAAACGAGGTTGGAAAAGTATGTAGAATATTCAAGCACTGTTTTGGACATTTTGCTAGACAATCCTATAAAAATTACTCAATAGGATTCTATTTCTACTTAAATTATCAATTTGATGCTGACTGTGATGTCTACTTTTATGCCCAACTTGACACAAGTTAGAGCCATCAGAGAAGAGAAAGCCTCAGTTGGAAAACCTCCTCTGTGAGACTGGGCTGCAGGCACGCTTCTAGGGCATTTTCTTAAGTAGTGATTGATGGGGGAGGTCCGAGCCCATTGTGGGTAGTTCCAGCCCTGGGTTCTGTAAAAAATCAGGGTAAGTAAGCTATGGAAAGTAAGACAATAAGCAGCATCCTCCAAGAACTCCGCGTCAGCTCCTGCCTCTAGGCTCTGGCTGTATTTGAGTTCTTGCCCTGACTTTCGTCTGTGATGGACTTCAATGTGGAAGTGAAAGCCTTTCCCCCTGCCATGCTTTTGGTCATAGTGTTTCTTCACAGCAATAGAAAACCCAGGACACTGACTTCAGCTGACTTCTTTGACAAAGCTTCCAGGCACTTGTTCCTTATGCAGAAGTCTGATGAAACAAACAGCTGATTACAGTGTCTCAGTGTTTCCCCCAAACTGTACGGTTATTACCTCCTGACTTATGTTCTAGATCTGCCATTTGTTAAGTTTCATTGCGATAGCTTGGATGGACCCTCCTCTGAGGCATGCTAACTGATGCCTCTTCTACACTGCCCTTTTCATCAGACTGAAGCAGTTTTAGAAATATCAGCCCTGCCCCCAACTTTAAGCCCCTGAGATCAGTTCACTGACATCTCAACTGGGTTATTAATGGGCCATGGGCCATCCAAATCATCTCTCTTCTTGCTACTCTGGGTGTGTTATCAGAACTCAGCACTAAAATGGGCTGTCTAAGGGCTTCTTTGCATCAATTAACCTCTCTGTCTCACAAGCTCTTAGAAAATCATAAAGAAATTTCAGATCAGCCTAACATCCTTCAGGACCAGCTGTGCTCTTTGCCTGTTGCAGCACTTCTAGGTTAAAACTCATTAGATCTGCATACTGCTAAGAATGG
This sequence comes from Meriones unguiculatus, assembly GCF_030254825.1. Classification (NCBI taxonomy): domain Eukaryota; kingdom Metazoa; phylum Chordata; class Mammalia; order Rodentia; family Muridae; genus Meriones; species Meriones unguiculatus. The sequence goes on from NC_083349.1 coordinate 173,451,948, forward strand.
GATTTGTACCATCCTTCTCTAGTTTTGTTGCTTTTGCACCAACAAATCCTAACTGGTTGAGACTCAAGGACCAGGCAAAAAAATTCAACCATAAGCCACCTATGGGCTTTTGGTTCCCTCCCACCCTGGCTCCTCCCCTTGATCACTTCTTTCTCCTTATTATCCTCACACTAGTATTTTTACTTACTGAACTTCCTCTTACACCCAAATAAAATGTGCCCCATAAGCTCTCCTAATGGCACCTACCCTACAAGAGCTCCATTTGATCCTGACTCATCTGCAGAAAGATGTCTTAGATGCTGTCGGGAAACTCTGGATGCATAGGACTGCTTTCCCTTTCACCTCAGGCCAGAAACAATTCTTTATATTAGTCCTGTATTTTCTCCCTCTTCTTTCCGTCAATACTCCATAGCTTCTGTCACTTCTAAGTAGCTTACTTTGGGGCAGCAATCCTGGTAGTGGAACTCCTGGTAGTCCTTGTCACCCTGAATCAGTTAGACCTGGAAGGAAAAGTTTCTCTCTCCTACCGTCTTCTACTCTTTCCACAAACCCAAAAGTGTTTCTGTCACTCTCTTCCACCTTATCAACTCCACTGGCATCTTTTCATTCTGACCAGACCCACCCCTCCCAAAGAAATGCAATGCAATTCCCACTCCCTATTTAGAAGCTCCTGTTTATAGACACTTATGTCATCTCACCATCTCTCCCTCTTCTACTCCCTCCCTGCCTTTACCTTCCGGGGAAATCTCAGTTTTATTCTAACTAAACATCTGTTTAGAGCCCTCCAATGATTATTTTTCAAAGGTTTCTGCAGGAATACATGACTGCAATCATGTGATCCATTGCAGATTATAAAGAGAAACTCTCCTCCTGCTAAGTAACCACATGTTTCATTACTCTATTCAAGGGTTCCTGGACTACTCCCTCCCAACAACAAATCCCCTCCACTTGAAGCAGCAGGAAAGCATCACTGTCCAGCTTCCCTTTCTTTCAATGTCCATCCTGGCTCCCAGCTCTTTCTGTGCTTTTCAGGGTTTGGAATGTCAGAGTGTTTTGAAAACAGGATTCCTGTGAGAATATAGATGCCCTCACTCTTCCCTTATCAGTCACAGAAAGGAATGTCTCCTGAGATAGCCTGTTTCCCAAGATAGCCTGCCTCACCTTAGGAAAGCACTTTCAGGAAGTAGAGACTGCATGCTACATAGCACCCAAACCGCAGCAATTTATTCATCACCAAACACCTCACCCTGCCCTTATAACGGGTTGTAGCCAGCCTTTCCCCCTGGCAGGAGTGTCCATCCAATGTGAGGCATGCTAACTGCTGCCCCTTCTATATTGCCCCATTCATCAGATTGAAGCAGGTTAAAAGATTCCTCCTTCCCCTGACCACAAAGACTTGAGATCAGTTCACTGACCTCTGAAGGTCCTTTTCCTGTGGGAGAGAGGTTTCCCTTTGCTGTGTATGCCAACAAATAACAATCCTGTCTGGTGAGGTCAGACTCTGGTTTCTTTCTGCCCTCTCTCTCTTTAGGCTTTCTCAGAAACCTAACACTGTGTGGTGGCTTACGTACCCCACATCAGAGCTTTGTTTTCTCATTCTGATAACCTGGTCCATTCTCAGAGTATGAGGATGGGGAGCCTTCCAACTCTTCTTTAAACTTCCCTTTTCAGAGTCTAGTCCCATGGTCATGACCTTTCATGAGGGGGTCAGCTCAGCATATAGCCACCTCCATGTCTGCCTATTGTTTGTTATTCATTAACTAGAGCCACACACTCAACTCCTATTGATACCTGAGTCTGGGCTCTGAATGAGCCCCTTACACTGGCTTTTGTCTTTTCAGCGTTGACATGTTTTGAGTGTGCTAGGCTCAATTCTCAGGGGATTTGTGAGAAAGGAGAAAGATGCTGTAAGGCGAAACCTGGTGAGAAGTGTGCCTTACTCCTAAATGTTAAAGGTATGTAAGTAAGATCTGGGAGCCCTGAGGGTCATCTTGCTTGGCCTACAGTGATGAACCCATCTCTAGAACACTGAGGGAAAAATGGGGAATTTAAGGAGGGTATATTTCCTCTAAGATTAGGGAAAGGTCCCATTGGTTCTGGTAATAGTTGTTACTGACTGTTGATCAGACCAACAAAGAAATTATGAAGAAATAAATTTTGGGAGGTGGTCCCCAGGGAATCTGTGGTTGAAAATAGTCTTGTATGATAGGAACTGGATTCTAAAATTCTATTCAGCACTTTCAGGAATGGAGTTCTACCTGTGTGTCAGATTAGGGATTGAGGGATGATGGACCAAAGAGACCACGTCAGTTATGCCTGTGTGGCAGATATACCTTTCATTTGGGAGTCTGACTCTTCACTGAGTCACTGACTCTACTAGTATTTATATTTTGCCTCTTGACTTTCTTCTTCTCCAGGTGGCAGAATCCAGTTTGGAGTCCAAAGATGTGCTGATATTTGCTTCAGTGGGACTGTTCTAAATGGAAATAGCACAGTAAAAATGAGTTGTTGTGATGACAAATCTTTCTGCAATAAGCTATATGCCTGATCCTTTGTACTGTTATACTTTAGGTGAGCCTGACTACCTCCCTGTGTTTCTGTAGCCTCCTAATGCTGGGAAGTCTACTCTCAGCACCTCTTAATCCTGACACCTGCATGTACTTACCATCAGCTGTTGATATCTCAGCAGAGCAACAAGCTAGAGTGATGTTTCCTGCTTCTCACCACTCCTGGTGCTCCCCCTTTCTCATATCATAGTTTCCTTTCCTTTCTCCCTGTATCTGTCCAGCACAATAGACATGTAGCTCAAGTTCCCCATTCTCCCCTTTTCAACAAACATGTTCTTTCTGATGAACACAACACTGGGAAGTGATTTTTTTTTTTTTTTTTTTTTTTTTAGTACTAAATATGACAATGCTGATACCTGTCCTCTATGAGGCTTCTGTTTTTGCCAGGGTGTTCATTCAACTATAACTTCTACATCTTCAATCTGGTTCATAAATTTAGGGGTATATTTGTCTCACTGATGTGACCTTAATAAAATGATGTTTGGGAGAAAGAATTTATTTAAGCCTATGATTTGAGAGGTTTTCTACCTCATGATGGGAGGTTGTAGTGGAACAGATATTCAACTTTTGGCTTGCTGGAAGCTGGATATAATATGAAGGGACCAAGCCAAGATTCAACCATCATGGATTCATCCCTTGTGGCCAATTCCTCCAACCAGGATATAGTTCTCTCAATAATCTATTCAAATTTCTAATGCATTAGGAGAGTAAACCAACAGGCTAAGTCAAAGATATCCACCTCAAGCATCTCTGGAAATGGTCTCACAGGAACATCCAGATTTGTGCTTGATATCCTCAGTCCCGTCAAGTGACTAGAGTCAGATATCACAGGCTGAGGATGCTCTTGCACCAGTGTCCATTTCCACTGTGTGTTCACATGTACATGAACTACTTTATTCTCCAGGAAAGTTCTACTGTTTAGCTTTTTTTTTTCCTAGTAATTTCATAGTTTTTGAAGTTGGCATTATTTGGAATTTTTATTTTTGCATTTGTCCCAGTACTTCTTTTTGCTCAACCTAAAAAATGCAGACAATACTGTAGACAAATAAAGCTGCTAGTAATTCCATGCCACCCTGCAGACACAGAGCTTGCTTACATTATTATATGTATATTTCAAACATATTAAAAATGTTAGAATTTTGAATAGGTCTTGATATGTGTTTGAGTGTATTGAAATATAAAAGTCATATATTTACAAATATTAAAATTATTATAACTTTTTTCAGTGTTGTAAATTGAGTCATGACCCTGGAGCATGCCTGAAAACATTGTCTACTGACCATATCTGGACACTTCATCCTGCTTTCTACATCATGTATCTTAGATGGTTTCTTTTCTCTACATGTATCTTATAATATGCAGTTGGATGCTCTGTAATTTATTACATGTTTTATAAATTTATTTTATTATTTGTGTATAGCTGTTTAGATTATTTTCAATGTAAAAGTTTTCACATTTATTTACTGTGTGTATGTGTGTATGTACATACTTATGTATGTGTGTATGTACATACTTATGTATGTTGTTCACATGCAATGACATGTGCGTAGATGTCAGAGTAAACTTGTGAAAGTCATGCTCTCTTTCTACCATTCTGTTTCATAGCCTTAAACATATTTTTAAAAGAAATCTGTTTTTGCAATAAAATAAAGTACCCTTTTTAGAAGTGAAATCACAAAGCATAACCATAATTTTAAAAGTCAAAACCAAATTTTACCAGTGTAAATAATTCAATTTCTAAAATCATTACCAATTTAAAATGAGATTTATCTTCCTAGACTGAAAGGAGATAGGAAGATAAACAGAATTCATTACAACTAACAGGTTCTGTAAAAATTATTTTGCCCTGCCCCACACCACGTGGCAATTGCAAGATGGCGGAGTCACATCACATGGCAAATCACATGGTTGCTACTTAAAATCTTCTGTGTTTCTATAGATGCTACAAATACATATGCACACATATATGTTTTAAATACGAGTTTGAATTTAAACTTTAGATATATCCAATAACTGATAATCTATAACCAAGACATACAGAGCATACTAAACATTTAAGATTATTCAGAAATAAACATGTTATGGCCGTATATGCAGTTTAAAACAGACAGACAAAACTTTTTTTACTTTCTTCAGCTATAATTTCAAGCACTTTGTTATTGTTGAAGCAACAAAAAGAGTTTGTTACTTGCTAGCAGTGTTGCCTGGAGTGACACCTGCTGCAGCCATCCCTTGGCATGCCTACTTGCCTTTGCCCTCTCATGTTGACCCCTGGAAGAGAAGTGGGCACCACCACCATTTTTCCTCCCAGAGACCAGGCTTGCACAACTATGGCCATTGTTGCCAGCCTACCTGCCTTCTCAGCAGGCTCTTTTCCACCCTCAGCTAAAGGCTAGAGGAGCAGAGCTTGTGGACCATGGCTTGAGCTGCCCTGTCAGGGATCTGCAGCTTGTGCTTGAGCTGCCATGAACCATGGCTCTGCTGGCCTAGAACTAAACTCAAGTTTTACCCATGGTTAAATCAATTTAAGAAGACCCACCATAAAACGACAACAAGAGCAAGGACATTCACGAACAGACACAAACATTCTTAGGGAAAATTTGGCTGACCAGAGAATTGCAGCGGTACCATTTGCTGGATCCAGAACCAAAGAACCAATTTGAGAACTTTTAGGCTCTTCCCAAAACCAAAACCAATGAGAACTGAGGCTCTCCCAAAGATGTGGCAAGAACATTGAGCAGGGGGCTTTATAGTGCATCTGCTAATCCCAAGGGCCAATTTCAACTCTTTTTGCAAAAGGAAACCAAAACCAAGAAAGTAGATACCAGAAACAAGAACACAGAGACAAAGAAACACAAAACATAAACCAATATCTCTGAGACACAGACAGGCATGGACAGACAGGAACAGAGTGCTCACTTATCAGCCAGTGTTCATTTCCATGTGCTGGAGGGCATTAGGGTGGTCTTGTGGATCTCAGATGATTGGCCAAATGTTATGCCCAGATCTTAAGGTCCCCAAAGACCACCAGGAACCAGACAAGAGCAAAGAACTTTATTCAGGCTTAAGCTCTGTCTCTCCATCTTCACCAAGGTAGAGGATCAAAGAGGAGAGGCCTGAGCAACTGTGTGGCAGGATTTTTTATGTGGGGTATGAGCAAGAACCCAGAATTCCCATCTTAGCAGTTACAATTGGATGACATTCAGCAAATATAAGCTTATTACAGAGTGATTGGTTAACTAACATAACTAACATTGAGTGAGCTACCCTTAGACCTCAGGAATGTTAGGTCGGTGGGCTGTGCAGCACAGATGCCCCATCCTGAGATAAGATAACTTCCCATTCTTGTGGTTATCCCAAGGCTGTTCCTTGGGTAGGGAATTTTATGCCCTTGTTTCTGGGACTGATGACTTTGGGAGGGTGGGCGGTGTCAAGCCTGATCCTTTCAGTAGCACCATCCTTGATTTCAAGATGTAGGACAGAGCAACAGTAATAAAAACCACATGGTATTGGTTTTAAAAGCAGACAGAGCAAGCAATGGAATCTAGTCAAAGACCCAAAGATGCAAACTTGTACAACCACTTTGGAACTCAAGCTGGAGATTCTTTAGAAAATTGGGAAGAGTTTTACTTCAAGACCCAGCTACACCACTGCTTGGCATATACTCAAAATATGCTTGTGGGGCCTTGCTTGATTAGGTTGAAGTCTGACATCTCTGGATAACCATTTATTTGCACATGGCCTATGATGGTGGACTCCCTTTTCTCAGTGAGGCTCTAAAAATTTCCCCTGCCCCTCCCCCATATGGGTGACCACAGGTCTTATAAGGAGTGTCAGATTACAAGCCAGACACTTTCTTTTTTTTATAATTTTTTTTATTTTTTTTTACTACTAATTATACTTTATTCATTTTGTATTCCCCCATTAGCCCCTCCTTCCTCCCCTCCCGATCCCACCCTTTCTCCCCCTTCCTCATACATGCCCCTCCCCAAGTCCACTGATAGGGGAGGTCCTCTTCTCCTTCCTTCTGATCTTAGTCTATCAGATCACCTCAGGAGTGGCTGCATTGTCTTCTTCTGCGGCCTGGTAAGGCTGCTCCCCCCTCAGGGGGAGGTGATCAAAGAGCAGGCCAATCAGATTATCAGACACTTTCTTAAAAGGTTCAATTAACTATTCATCCCTAGAAATGTCCCACCCTGCTAAGGATCCTAGTCTTAAGCAGTGACCTTCAATTGCACTTAAGATAAATTAGTACTGTGTTCTCCTTCTTGTGATAGGACCATGCTACTACATGGAAAATGAGACACTGTACCATTATATATGAATCAAGTATCCCAGTGAATCAAACACATTCACCCTTGAAATCCCAAAGTTTATGTTTCCCTTGATTTCACAAAAATAGTACACATACACTTTCTCAGTCCAACACCATCTGAGACTGATGTATTGGAAGGGGGAAGGAATCAGTGTTGGACACCCAAACTTGGGCTGCCTCCATGAAACTACCTGCCTGCTGCCAAAAGTTCCTGGACTGCTGGCTTGACTCTTTCAGCTAGCCACATGCTACCAGCTGCAGTGGGCTTCCGGCAAAAATAACCAGCCTGTGGCAGTGCCTCTGCAGCCAGCCATCGATCTGCATCTCACCAGATCTACCTTCTCGTTGGTCTTCTGCCTCTGCAGTGCTTAGGACAGCAGCTCAGCCAAGAGCTTTGGTATTGCTGCAGGCTTTGGAATGCTTGAGCTTCCACTGCCACTAGCGATCTCATTCTAAAAGAGTTAACCTGTAACACTCTGTGGAAAACCTTTTCTGTACCCTTGCCTAGCACATGGTCCCCATTACAAAGCACTCTAGCTGCCCCTGAGAGAAATGTAACCATTGTTCTCCCTGTCCCTAAGAGGAATGAAACACCTATTCTCCACCTGGAAGCCAAATTCTAGGCCCTGGCCAAAATCCAGGACTCCACCAAATAGTGAATGATAATGCTTAACCAGAGCAGGAAGACATTTACTCAACTATGTTCATATCATATTTTATTTTTAATAGCCTGAAACTGGAAACAACTCAGATGTCCCTCAACCAAAGAATGGATAAATAAACTGAGGTACATTTACACAAGGAAATACTACTTAGCTATTGAAAACAAGGGCATCATGCAATTTGCAGGAAAATGGATGGAACTAGATAAGATCACCCTGAGTGAGGTAACTCAGACCTAGAAAGACATACATGCTATGTACTCACTCATAAGTGAATATTAGCCATATAATATAGGATAACTATGCTAAACCCACAGACCCAAAGAAACTAAGTAACAAGAACGGTTCAAGAGAGCATATTTGAATTCCACTAAGAAGGGGAAATAAAATAGACATCATAGTCCTCTGAAGTAAAAATAGAGAGAGAACTGGGTGAGAGTTAGGGTGGAGATGGGAATGGTGGGGGTGTGAATCAGGTGTGGGAGAGTGGAGATGTAGGGTGAAAGGCTGAGAGAGAGAAATTGATGTTGGAGTATTTCTGGGACAAGCTGGAGACATGGAATGGGGGAGGTTCCTGCAACGATATGGGGGTAATTCTAGTTGAGACTCCTAGCAGTAGGGGATACTGAAACTGAAGTGGTTACATCCTGTAGTCAGGCAGAACTTCCAGTAGAGAGAAGGAGACACCAACTCAACCAAAAGGAGACCATCAACGCAAAATTTGTGCTGCCTACAATATGTGCAAGGATAAAAGATGGAAAAGAGATTGAGAGAATGGCCAACAAATAAATTGCCCAACTTGAGATCCATCCCATGGGAGAGACCCGACCCCTGATACTGCAAATGATTTTCTACTATTCTTGCAGACAGGAACCTAGCATAACCACTATCTTAGAGGCTTCATCCATTGGATAATGGGAACAGATGCAGAGACCCACAGCCAAATATTAGGTTGAACTCAGGGAGTCTTGTGGAAGAGTTAGGGGAAGGATTGAGGGAGCTGGAGGATTCAAGGGCACAAAAAAAATCTACGTAGCCAACTAATTTGGACCCATGGGAGCTCATAGAGACTGAACCACTAGCCAAAGAGCATGCATGGACTGGTCCTAGATTCCCCACACATAACCCCCTACACATATGAAGCAGATGGGCATCTTGGTCCTCAAGTGGGTCCTCTAACAATCACAGTGGGGGTTGTCTCTGGCTTGACTCTGTCTCCTCCCTCTGGATTCTGTTTCACTAGCAGGGCTGGCTTGTCTTGCCTCAATGAAAGAGGAGGCACTCAGTTCCTGATGAGACTTGATGTGCCAGGGTGGGCTGGGAGTGGAGAGGTGGTGAGTAGTGGGAATGGGGCTATGGGAAAAAGAGGTGGGAGGGTGGGATTGAGAACAGAGGAGGGAGAGGGTTTAGTGGTGACCTGTGTGTGACTTATATAGAGGATCCATGAACACGGAATTCCCATTTGGGTCTTGCCTTCACTATACCTTTTACCACTGACAACATTTCTCTCCAGAAACACTAGTATCCTTTCTCCTCTGGTGAGCCTTTCAAGTCTTAGGGACACCAGTCTATCTCTGATAGAAATCTTATCAGAGCCAGGTGACTCCCTGTGGCAGTCCAATCAGATTATACAATTTTTCAGGGTTGAGTCTACCAGTAGGCTGTAGATTTACGGGGTCAGAAACTCTTTTCCCCCTAATTGTTTTCTGCTTGCTTTATTCAACAGGGCATATAATAAATTATGTTGTGACAGCATCTACTCACAGTATTGATTAGACAATGGCTCTCAGTGGACTGAAAATAGTACCTTTGATCTCAAAGTTTTTAAGAATTTAGAGACCCGTATTCAAGGCAATGGTAAATGGTAAGAAACTTTTTGTTAGGGCCTTTTTCTGTCTTAAAAATTACCCCCTCCCTTTGTCAGTCTTGCAAGGGTTGGTAAATTCAGTCACTCTGTGAAAAAAAATCTTTAAACAAGTCTCATTCACTAGAGGACACTTCAAATTTGATCTTGCCAGCTTTTTCCTCTTTTCACTCTCTTACTCTCTTCCCATAGACACCACATTATCCAATGCTCCAACTTTTCCCAAATGAACTTCACACACACACACACACACACACACACACACGCACACAATGTATTGCATCAGTTTTAGCCCTTTCCCCCTCCTCCCATAACAGACTCTGTCCACCCTGTACAATTATATTTTTTTACATCTGCAGCAGGAAATTGAACCTTTCCCCCAAACTCTTCTCTATCCCTACCTAAAGTGCCCTCTCCTGTCATGCCCCCCAAAACCATTTTGACAGGCTTTCTGCCTTCATCTATATGCCCAAAATCCAAACTTTCTCAGATTCCAGCTTCTCAGCTTCCCTTGATAGAGGAGGCAGAAGGAGAGGGCATTCTTTCTTTCTTTATTATTATTTATAACAATTTATTAACTTTGCATCCTGGCTGTAGCCCCCCACCAGTCTCCCCAGTCCCACCCACCCTCCCTATTCTCCCACTATGTCCCTCCCCTAGTCCACTGATAGGGGAGGACCTCTTCCCCTTCTATCAAACCCTAGCCTATCAGGTCTCATCAGGGCTGGCTGCATCATCTTCCTCTTTGGCCTGGCTGTCCCCCACCCAAGGAAGAGGTGATCAAAGAGCTGGCCACTGAGTTCATGTCAGAGACAACCCCTGATGCCCTTACTAGAGAACCCACTTGGAAACTGAGCTGCCATGGACTTTGTCTGAGCAGAGGGTCTAGGTCCAGAGAGGGCTTTCTTAAACTTCACATTCAATTTATCTCTCCGATACTGCCCATGAAGAAAAGCAGATAGGCTTCCTTTCAGCTGATCCTATTGAATATGTAAGGAATTCAAATAGGTCACCTATTCCGGTGTTCTAAATCTCCAAGACATCTACATTACCACAACCTCTTTTACCACACTGGGACTCAGCTATATCATTAACACTTCACTCCACCTCTCTAGTGGGAATGAGGTGATGTTCTTTTCTGATTCCAAGTTAACTATCAGTGAGAAGACCTTAATTTCACAACTATACTCCTTGCCTTAATATGTCTGATTAGGGTTATAAGCAGAGCTTCTCTCAGGGCAGCAAATTATAAAAACAGGAGAAGACCCAGGGAACTGACAAAAACCCAGTAGCTTGCACAAGCCAACTTATAATGGGTCTCCATAAGTACATGAATCTAGACTTAATTTCAAGGGCTAGGAAGATATTTATAAAAATACATTTTATTCCTCAATCTTCCTTAGCATTAGAAATAAGTTTCCAATTTAGAGAATAGCCTTCTAGTTCCACAAAGTACCTTATTAAACTGCCCTTCAGTCTTTAATATTAACAATACAAAGAGACAAAAACAACAAAAATGGAAACAAGATGAGACCAAATACCAAACAACAAAACTGCTAAGCCAGACTGTCAGAAAATCTCATCCTAACAGGATGTGCCTGGGTTCTTGCTATAAGTGTCAGTGAATGGAACATTGGACAGGAACCTGCCTGATTTTACAGGCTACACAGGGAGTAAAGATAATAAACACCAAGACTCTGGGCAAGGGCCAGCTTTTCTAAGCTCCAACTCTGTGCAATAATTTCCAACCTCTTAAAACTGGACATTGACAGGATTAACATAGTAAAAATGGCCATTTTACTAAAAGCAACCTACAGATTGAATGAAACTCCTATTAAATTACCAAAACAGTTCTTTACAGACCTTGAAAGAAAAATTTTCAGCTTCATATGGAATAAATAACAAGACACCCAGAATAGCTAAAACAATCCTATACAATAAAAAGATCTTCTGGAGGTATCTCCATCCCTGATCTCAAGCTGTACTATAGAGCAAAAGTAATAAAGACTGTATAGTGTTGGCATAGAAACAGGCTGATGGATCAAAGAATCAAATGGAAGACACAGAAATAAATCCACACACTTTAGGACACCTGATTTTTGACAAAGATGCCAAAACCATACAATGGATAAAAGACAGCATCTTTAAAAAATAGTCCTGGTCTAACTGGATGTCTACATGTACAAAAATGGAAATAGATCCATACTTATCACCCTGCACAAAACTAAAGTCCAAGCAGATCAAAGACCTCAACATAAAATCAGACACACCAAATCTGTTAGAAGTAAAAGTGGGGAGAGGCTTGAACTCATTGGTACAGGTGCCAACTTCCTGAACAGAACACCAGAACACCAACAACAGAGGCTCTAAGATCAGCAATCAATAAATGGGACCTCATGAAATTGAAAAGCTTCTGTAAAGCAAAAGACACTGTTTTCAAACAAATCACCAGGCTACATACTGGGAAAGAATCTTCACCAACCCTATATCTGACAAAGGGCTAATATCAAGAATATATAAAGAATCCAAGAAGTTAAACAGTAACAAACCAATTAGTCCAATTTAAAAATGGGGTACAAAGCTAAACAGAGAATTCTCAACAGAGGATTATAGAATGGGAGAGAAACACTTAAAGAAATGTTCAACATCCTTAGTCAGCAGGGAAATGAAAATCAAAATGATGCTGAGATTTCACCTTACATCCATTAGAATGGCCCAGATAAAAAACTCAAGTGACAATACATACTTGAGAGGATGTGGAGAAAGGGGAACCCTCCTCCATTGCTGGTGGGAATGTAAACTTGTACAACCACTCTGTAAATCAATCTTTGTGCTTTCTCAGACAATTAGAAATAGTGCTTCCTCAAGATCCAGCCATACCATTCCTAGGCATATATCCAAAATATGCTCAAGTACACAACAATGACATTTGCTCAACCATGTTTGTAGCACCTTTATTCATATTATACAGAACCTGGAAACAACCTAGATGCCCATCAACTGAGGAATGGATACAGAAATTGTGGGACATTTACACAATGGAATACTACTCAACAATTAAAAGCAAGGAAATCATGAAATTTGTGGGCAAATGGTGGGAACTAGAAAATATCATCTTGAATGAGGTATCTCAGAAGCAGAAAGACACACATGGTATATACTCACTTATAAGTGGACATATATGTTTTACTTCTAGTATCTTCTGTAGGGCTTGGTTGTTGTGTAGATATTGTTTAAGTTTAGTTTTGTCATGGAATATATTGTTTTCTCCTTCTTTGTTGATTGAGAGCTTTGCTGGGATTACTAGTCTGGGTTGGCATCTGTGGTCCCTTAAAGTCTGCATGACAGTCCTTATTTTATTCAGATCTGTCTGTGCTCCAGGAGATGCTTGCCTTAACTCGACTGGAAGACCTGCAGAACAGGGGCTTCAATGTTGAGGATGCTGTGCCAAGGATCCTTATGTTGCTCACAGTGGGTGTGGGTGGGAGGGATCTGATGTCTGGCTACTAGCAGAGAGGGACCCTGGATCTGGGGCTCTGCATGCACTTACTTGAAGGTGCACTCACTCTCTAACAGGTCTAATCAGAAAGCACAGAGGTTGCCCCTGTTCTCTACTCTCTGATTTGAGCCTGCCAGGGCAAATGCAAGTTTAGGCGATCTATCAGCTCAGTGATGCTGCAGCTGCAGAACTTAGAGACTGGTATAGTGGTCCACTGGGAGTCCAGCAACAGCATGAGAACTGGGAGGCTGCTGGTACAGATGCCTTCTGGGAGGCCCTGGGGAGCCACATACCTGGGTGGCCTGGTGTACCTGGGTGGCCTGGCAGACTTGGGTGAACCATACAGCTGGCAGCCCACCACTGAGGGGCTGGGGGGCCCACCTTCTTTGTCTCAGATATGTAGCATGGAGTTCTATGCTGTGCTAGGAGCCCAGGGCAGTGTGGGCTGCCTCCCTTGCCTCCACTGAGGAGGGAGTAGGGAGGACTGTCAAGTGGAAGTGCCAGAGGACTGAGTATTCTCTCTCTCAGATCTCGAGCAGGGAGTTCTGTGCCAGGAGCCACCAGCACTGTGCTCTGTGCTAGTAGCCCATGGGCACTGTAGGCTGCCTTTGCAGCCTCTGCTGAATAGGTAAGGGGGGAGGCCCATCAAGGGGAGGTGCAGGGGGATTGAGTATTTACCATTCACAGTCCCCAGAGAAGTCCAGGGGTGACCTGGTTCCAAATGGTCTCCGTTCACGGTTTGTCCCCTCTAACCCATGAAGCCTCAATGTGGATGTTCTGACTTCAGCTGCCCCTCCACTCACCAATTTTGGAGTTTCAGATCCTCTGCCTCTCAGATACCATACATGCTGGTCACTGCCATCTTGGATCCCAACAAAACTGTTTTAACACAGGCCAATTTTTAACTATAATTTACTACTAAAAAGTTCTGTTTTTCTTCATGTCTTAAAAAGTTAACACTACATAAAGAAAAATCTGAAACAGTATATATTCTTCAAATTAGACATATATACTTCAAAGTCTCACTTCTTTCATATGAATATGGAAATGTAATTTTTTTGAAAAGAGATTTAATTATTAAAATTCTAGTAAAATGTCAGTTTCATGTGATGTTCCCTGCCATGCTGCACAAGACTGTATTTTCTCATAAGAAGCTAAATTAAACATTAGAATAACTCCTCATGAAAAAATAAACTCAAGTAACAACACATGCTGGAGGGGATGTGGAGAAAGGGTAACCATCCTCTTTTGATGGTGAGAATGTCAACTTTTACAACCACTTTGGAAATAAATCTCGTGCTTTCTCGGACAATTAGGAATAGTGCTACCTCCAGATGCAACTATACCACTCCTAGGCATATATCTAAAATATGCTCAAGTACACAACAAGGGCATTTGCTCAACCATATTTGTATTAGCTTTATTCATAATAACCAGAATCTGAAAACAACCCTGATGTCCCTCAATTGAGGAATGGATGCAAAATTTATGGTACATTTACTCAATGGAATGCTACTCAGCAATTAAAAACAAGGAAACTATGAAATTTGCAGGCAAGTGGTAGGAACTAGAAAAGATCATCCTGAGTGATGTAACCCAGAAGCAGAAAGACACAAATGGTATATACTCACTTATAAGTGGATATTAGATATATAATATAGGATAAACATACTAAAATCTGTACATGTAAAGAAGCTAATCAGGAAGGAGGACCCTGGGTAAGACACTCAATCCTCATTCAGAAAGGCAAATGGGATAGACATCAGAAGTGGGAGAAATCAGGTACAGGACAGGAGGACTCTGAAAGACTCTACCCAGCAGGGTATTAAAGCAGATGCTAACACTCATAGCCAAACTTTGGGCAGAGTGCAAAGAATCTTATGAAAGAAGGGGGGAATAGAAAGACCTGGAGAGTACAGGAGCTCCACAAGGAGAGCAACAGAACCAAAATTTCTGGGCCCAGATGTCTTTTCTAAGATGATATTCCAAACAAGGACCATGCATGGAGATAACCTAGAACTCCAGCACAGATGTAGCCTATGGAAGCTCATGGGTACCCTAGTAAGGGGAACAAGGGCTGTCTCTGACATGAACTCAATGGCTGGCTTTTTGATCACCTCCCATAAGGGGGGAACAGCCTTACCAAGCCACAGAGGAAGACAATGCAGACAGTCCTGATGAGACCTGATAGGCTAGGCCAGATGTAAGGGAATGGGGACTTCCCCTATCAGAGGACTAGGGGAGGGGCATGAGAGGAGAAGAGGGTGGGAGGGTAGGATTGGAAGGAGACGAGAGAGGACAAGGTAGGTGGGGCTACAGCTGGGATACAAAGTGAATAAGTTGTAATGAATTTTAAAATAAATTTGAAAATACTGGCCATTGAGAACTGAAGATGTAGAGACTCAGAAAATTCAACTCTGATGACCATTGTGGTCACCATCACTGAGCCCAGAAAATAAATAATGGAAGCAAGTAAACTCTAATCTTATCCAGTCTTCAGAATGGCCTATTAGAACCTTTATTGAACATATGGGCATCTTTGATCCCTGCTTCCATCTCAATCTAGGAAGTTGATAACATTACTTTCAAGTCCCTAAAAACCTAGTATTCTTGCCAAAATTTATCTAATGTGTCTGCAATGGTCTCCACAAAATCTGGAGCCTACATAGCCCCTATAGGCTTTGTAGGAAAGGTTGAAAAGATACCTGGTATTATAAAAAGTCATCATACTAAATGATACAAACTCAAATCAGTTGGATTAATCTTTTCTATATTGCTCTCATGAAAATCCATTTAATGTGCCAAGACTTATACAATAACAACCTAAGTACCTTTGAAGTATTGTATGGACAGCTCTTTGCTTTGGAAAACTCTCCTCTCCTTCCTAATCTTTGGCTCATTGTACCTCTAACATCTCTACCACTAGACACTTCATTTGGCACACTACTGACAAATCTCTACCAACCCTTGTTTCTGGACCAGTATCTTTCCAAATCCACCCAGAATAGAGGGTCTATGTAAAAACTAGTTTTATTTTCTCTCAGTCTTTCCAGCTTGGATAATACTAGTTTCTTATTATTCTCATTGCTGTTATTGTGTCTTAGGTCTCTAGGTGAGCTACCCATCACCTAACCTCTCCTACTTCTGTGGATTCCTTGGAGATTTCCAGTTTCTATTCAAAATGCATCTTTGTGAAATGACTTCTTCCCCTACACTCTCATCTGATGTCTCTGTATCAAAGGAAAAAATAATTCTTCCAGGTAATTTTCAATGAAATATTTTAGTAGCTGCTAGCACCAGGAGTTAAAACTGCTAATTATCTTGAATTTATAATTAATTTTGGCTCAAAACACCTTATTAATTTTATCCCAGACAAAATAGAAAATTTGTGATCAAAACCTCTTCTAACAACATGGGTCTCTTTTTGCTCTAGATTCTTCTCTATTTCACTTTGCCTGTTGAAGCGACCCCTATTTCTAAGCATCCAGAGTATGTTCTATTTTTTGCTGACCAGTTACCAGTTCTAATGCTGAACTAGGGGATGCATCTTTCTTTCTACAGCAGTATTTATGGCTATCCCAGCTCTTGTGCAAATTGAATAGATTCACAGGCATCTTTCTCAACCCCAGACCAAAACAGACCCATTTTTGCTGACTAGGCTTCCATACTGTATGATAAATATAAACAGATCATATATGAAAGATTCCCATGTTCATGAATAATTATGTCTCTATTGTCAGACCCCTTACCTTGTGTACTTTCTTAATTGGTCAGCCCTTCCTTGCTCTACTCAGCCTTCTCTAGAAGTATTCCACCAGGAGCATTAGACTCTTCCTATTGTAATCTCACTATTACCATCATGCCCACCTCTGATTACCTCTGCCATTGGGCTGACTACACTGTCACACCTGCTGCAAATAGGGATTCTTTCAGGAGCTGTAATTCTCAAGCTTTTTATCCACGTTTCAGAACAATTTTTTACATCCTCTCAGGACCCTTTATTACTGGGGATATCCAAGATTACCTATTGGCTTTTTTTCTGTGGCTCCCAACAAAATGAAATTCCATACAATTTTTAAAAAGATGCTCTGCAACACCTCCTCTTATCATCCAAACACACAAACATTCTCTTTACATTTATCCCTTACCCTGGTGTCACACCTCTGACAGGAGAAACTTTAGCTGGCTCTCTCTTAGTCTAGGAATATGAAGCTTTCTTTTTTCAGTTCAACTGACTGCGTATTTGAACAGGACAGTATCCTGCATGCCACTTCAACCCATCTCTGTCCCTCCACCAGCTGGACTGAGATTTGTAACATATTTGTAATATTTGTAACATATTTACCAAATGTAGCTGTGTCTGCTAAGTTTCTTATTGACTTAATATCTCTCTCTCTCTCTCTCTCTCTCTCTCTCTCTCTCTCTCTCACACACACACACACACACACTTTCATTCTTGATCTGCTTATGGTGGCTGTAGAAATAACAGCATGTTCTGGCACAGGAGTCCTATAGGTACTTCTGTAACTTACAATCACTCTTTATCTTGAGATACACAAGAGAACCTTTATGAAAATTTGCAAGGTCTACTCAAAATTCAGGATCAAATTCTTCGCTAGTAGTCATTCCACAAAATAGGAGAAGCTTAGATCTCCAGACAGTGCCTTTTTTAAGCTGAAGAATGCTGCTTTTGTGTAAGCCAATCCTGCCTAGTTAGAGCACAGCACAGAACCAGGCTGATCCTTCATCAAGAATCAGATAAGAGGCACCATAGAGCAGACAGAACTAAAAAGTTCCGTGTGTTTCCAGTCTTATGCCTGTGATTACCCATCTAATAAGTATCTTGACCTAATATCCATAAGCTGATTCTTAATTTGCATGCTGATCCAATCCATCCAGAGCATGGTCCAGCATGCTACTCAGACACATGTACATAACATCTTTCTGTTGTGAGGATGTATATACCATACCCTGAGCCAACAATCTACAAGCTCCTGAGGAATATAGAACAAAAAGGAAAAGGGGCCATATCTAGTTTCTTACTCTTTCAACCCTGTCCAGATTGCAGAAGCCAAGCATGTCAGTGTTCACAACCTCCCCTCTAGGGCTCCACTACCCACCTCCAAAAAGTCTCTCGTCAAGTATTATCACAACAGGAAGTAGATGCTAACAAACAAAATTCAAGTCCTTAAGACATCCAGTCCTGTTCCCACCATTTACCTGCAAATTTCATGATTTCCTTGTTTCTCATTGCTGAGTAATATTCAATTGTGTAGATGTACCACAATTTCTGTATCCATTCTTCAACTGAGGGGCATCTGGGCTGTTTCTAGCTTCTGGCTATTACAAATAAAGCTACTACAAACATGGTTGAGCAGATGTCCATATACTTGAGCATCTTTTGGATATATGCCTAGGAGTGGTATAGGGGGATCTTGAGGAAACGCTATTCCTAGTTGTCTGAGAAAATGCCAGATTGATTTCCAGAGTTGTTGTACAAGTTTAAATTTCCACCAGGAGTGGAGGAGGGTCCCCTTTTCTCCACAACCTCTCCAGCATGTGTTGTCACTTGAGTTTTTGATCTTGGCCATTCTGATGGGTGTAAGGTGAAATCTCAGGGTCGTTTTGATTTGAATTTCCCTGCTAACTAAGAACGCTGATTATTTCTTTAAGTGTTTCTCTGCCATTCGATATTCCTCTATTGAGAATTCTCTGTTTAGCTCTGTTACCCATTTTTTTAATTGGATTACTTGATTTGTTGCTTTTTAACTTCTTTAGTTCTTTGTGTATACTGGACATTAGCCCTCTGTCAGATATAGAGCTGGTGAAGATCCTTCAGTCTGTAGGCAGTCATTTTGTTCTGAGGACAGTGTCCTTTGCTTTACAGAAGCTTTTCAGTTTCATGAGGTCCTCTTTATTGATTGTTGATCTTAGAGCCTGTGCTGTTGGTGTTCTGTTCAGGAAGCGGTCTCCTGTGCCAATGAGTTCCAGGCTTTCCCCCACTTTTTCTTCTAACAAGTTTAGCGTGTCTGGTTTCATATTGAGGAAGATCATCTTGAGTGAGCTATCCCAGAAACAGAAAGACACACACAGTATATACTCACTCATAGAGACATATAATAAAGGATAAACCTACTAAAATCCATACATCTAAAGAAACTAATCAAGAGGGAGGACTCTGGCTAAAATGCTCAATCCCCATCCAGAAAGGCAAAGAGGATGGACATTAGAAGAAGAAGTAAACGGGGAATAGATAGGAGTCTCCCACAGAGGGCCTCTGAAAGGCTCTGCCCTGCAGACCATCAAAGCAGATGCTGAGACTTATGGCCAACCTTTGAGCAGAATGCAGGGAATCTTATGAAAGAAGTGGGAAACAGTAAGATCTGGAGAGGACAGGAGCTCCACAAGGAGAGCAACAGAACCAAAAAATCTGAGCACAGGGGTCTTTCCTGGGACTTATACTCCAACCAAGGACCATGCATGGAGATAACCTAGGACCCTTGCACAGATGTAACCCATGGCAGTTTAGTGTCCACGTGTCCATAGTAATGGGAACAGAGACTAACTCTGACATGAACTGATTGGCCTACTCTTTGATCACCTCCCCCTGAGGGGGAAGCAGCCTTACCAGGCCACAGAGGAAGACTATGCAGCCACTCCTGGTGAGACCTAATAGACTAGAATCAGAAGGAAGGAAAAGAAGACCTCCCCTATCAGTGGACTTGGAGAGGGGCATGCGTGGAGAAGGGAAAGGAAGGGAGGAATTAGGAGGGGAGGAGGGAGGTACAGGGGGGATACAAAGTGAATAAAGTGTAATTAATAAAAAAAATTTAAAAAATAAAATAAAGTAACCTGATCTGGAGGAAAAAAAAAGACATCCAGTCCTTAGTGATCATAAGGAAAATGGCTGGTAAATTGTAACCTTAAGGTGAAATAGACCCTGAACTCCACATAGTGGCTCTGGTCAGGGTATTTTATCACAGCAGTTGAAACTACAAAAGATTGTTATTGAAATTAATATCTTTTGCTATTTAAAGGACTTTGTTAAGCATCTCAAAAAGCCTACAAAATGAAACATAATGTTCACAATGTACTATACTAACAAAGAACATGGAACCAGGGAACGTGAAGACTTTTCTCGAGTCAATAAATCTGACCAAAATGATCAAAACATATAATTCACTGAAGAGACCTGATGGGGAAAACACTTGAAAAATGCTGAATGCCAGTGTTCATTAGAAAGGTGTGAATCCAAATCACTAAACATGTATGAGAGTGGCTGAGAAAAGAGATTAAACGCCAATGACTGCCATATTAAATGCTGGCATGGTCATTGCCATGTATTGGGCATTTGAAAGCTTGCTCCCAAGTTGGTGGTGCTGTTTGAGGAGGATTGCGGGGTGTCAACTTGTAGGAGAAAATCTGTCACTGGTGGGAGACTCTGAGGTTTCAAAAGTCATATTTCATTCTCAGTTCTCACTCTTTTTGATGCTTGCAGTTCAAGACCTGAGCCCTCAGCTTCCAGCAGAAGCCAACTCCCTTGTTGGCTGCCATCATTCCCAGTCTTCATGGGCTTTTATCCCTCCACAACCATAAGGCAAACAACCCCTTTCCTTCAATAAGTTGTCTTGGTCATTGTTTTTTTATCACAAAAATAGAAAAAGTAAGTAAGAGTGAAGTTTCCAGAGAGTGAGCTACTGCTGTAACAGATCTGACTATGCTGTGTTTGTTTGCTTATTTGATTGTTTATTATAGGAATGTTGAAGTCCTTGTAAAATTTTGGACTAGAAAAGCCATTAAATACTGTAAGCAGCATTGCAGTAGGAGCTTGGAAGACAGAAGTGCTGTGAAATATGAGGAATGTAAAGTTCTGCTCAAGAGGTTTCAGAAAGGAACAATATTAGCCATTACCCAGAGATAGTTCTAGTGATTCTTTGTCAAAACCTGTGCTGCATTCTGCCTATGTCCAGCAGATGACAGTCATTCCAGTGAAGAAGCAGTCTACAGAATTGGAAAAAATATTAACCAGGTATACATCCAAACATTCAGAAAAATAGCCCAATGAATAAATTAGGTGGGAACTAAATGGAGAATTCTCAAATGTATGAAATACAAATGACTGAGAAACATCTTTTTAATGTTCATCATCCCTAGCCATTAGAAAAACTGCTTTGCAATTTCATCTTACTCCAGTCAGAATGGCTGAGATCCAAATAAACAAATGACAGTAAATACAGGCTTGGATATAGAAAAAAGGAACACTTATTCCATGCTGGTGGGAGCACAATCTGTTACAGCCCCTGTGGAAGTCGGTCTGAAAGTTCCTCAAAAGTGTAGAAATAGATCTACCACGTGTTTCAGCCTCACCACTATTGGTATGGCTATACCATGCCTGCTCTAGAGGCTCTTGCTCATCCAAATAAATTGCTGCTATATTCTCCAAAGTAAATAAAATGGAAACTCTCCAGATGTGTACCTTCTAAAAAATGGATAATGAAAATGTTATATCTTCACAATGGAATATTATTCAGCCGATTTTTATTTTAAATTTTAACCTTTCCAACTTTTTTAATTTTTGAATTTATTTATGTATTCACTTTACACCCAGATTGCAGCCCCCTTCCTCCTCTCCCCCTGGTCCTACCCCCCTATAATTTTTTCACTTTTCCTCTCTACTTCTCCTCAAAAAGGGAGACACCCATTCCAACTCACCTCAGCACATCAAGTTGCATCAGGACTAAGCACATTCTCTTCTGCTGAGGTCAGAAAAGGCAGCCCAGTTAAGAAAAAGTGATTCAAATGCAGGAAATAGAGCCCATGCCATAGACAAGCCCACTCCACTTGCTAGGTGGCCCACATGAAGACCAAGCTGCCCATTAGTTACACATGCATCAGGGATCTAGGTCCAGTCCATGCATGCACTTTTGTTTGTGCTTCAGTCTCTGTAAGCCCCTTTGGGCCTAGGTTAGTTGACTCTGTTGGTCTTCTTGAGGGGTTCTTATTCCCCCCTGGGAACTTCTATCCATTCTCCCATTCTTCCATACAACTCCCCGAGCCACACCTAATGTTTGGCTGTGGGTCTCAGCATCTGTTTCCATCCACTGTTGGGTCGAGCCTCTCAGAAGACAGTTATTATGCTAGGCTCCTGTCTGCAAGAATAGTAGAATATCACTAAGAGTGTCGGGGTTTTTCTCTCTCCCATGGGGTAGGTCCATGTTGTGCCAATCATTGGCTGACCATTTCCTCAATCATTGCTCTATCTTTAACCCTGAACCTCTTGTAGGCAGAATATACTCTGGGTTGAAGCTTTGGGTGTGGGTTGGTGGGCCTTTCCCTCCACTGGAAGTCCTGGATGGCTAGGAGGTGGCCTCTTCAGTCTCCATGTGCCTGCAGCCAAGAGTCTCAGCTAGAGTCAGGTCCATATCCTCCTAGGAGCCTACCTAGTCATATATCTCCAGCTTGTCTCAGAGATGGCTTCCCCAACCTTGGTTTTTCTTCTTTCCAGCCTTCTCACCTTCCACCCCACTCTGTCCATATCTGATTCCTGACCTTGTTACCTTCCCCATACAGTCTCCCAGCAAGTTCCCTCTCTTCATCCACTTTTGATGTCTATCCTATTTCCCCTTCTGTATGGGATTCAAGTATCCTCCCTTAAGACCTCCTTGTTACTTAGCTTCTTTGGGTCTATGGATTGTAGTATGATTATCTTGTACTATATGCTTAATATCCACTATGAGTAAGTACATACCATGTGTGTCTTTCTGGGTCTGGGTCACCTCACTCAGGATGATATTTTCTAGTTCCATCTAGTTGCCAGCAAATTTCATTATTTCCTTGTTTTTAATAGCTGAGTAGTATTCCATTGTATAAATGTGCCACATTATTTTTTATCCATTCTTTGATTGAGGGATATCTGAGTTGATTCTAGTTTCTTGTTTTATGAATAAAGCTGCTATGAACATAGGTAACAAGTCTACTTATGGTCTGATGGAACATCTTTTGGGTATATGCCCAGGAGTGGTATAGCTGGGTCTTGAGGTAGAGCTATTCTCAATTTTCTGAGAAAGCACCAGATTGATTTCTAAAGTGGTCATACAAGTTTACACTCCCACCAGCAATGGAGGAGGGTTCTCCTTGCTCGACATCCTTACCAGCATGTGCTGTCACTTGAGTCTTTGATCTTAGCCATTTTGACCAGTGTAAGATGGAATCTCAGTGTCATTTTGATTTGCATTTCCATGATGACTAAGGACATGGAGCATTTCTTTAAGTGCTTCTTGGCCATTAGAGATTTTTGTTGTTGTTGTTGGGAATTTTTAGTTTGGCTCTATATCCCATTTTTGAAAATTGGATTATTTGGATTCTGTGTGTTTAATTTCTTGACTTCTTTATATATTTTGGATATTAGCCCTCTATCTTATGTAGGGTTGGTGAAGATCATTTCTTAATCTGTAAGCTGATGTTTTTTGTTTTATTGAGAGTGTCCTTTGCCCTACAGAAGCTTTTCAGCTTCATGAGGTACCATTTATTAATTGCTAATCTTAGTACCTGAGCTGTTGGTATTCTGTTCAGGAAATGGTTTCCTGTACCAGTGAGTTCAAGGCTATTCCCCACTTTCTCTTCTATTAGATTTGGGTATTTGGTTTTATGTTGAGATGTTTGATCCATTTAAACTTGAGTTTTGTGCAGTATGAAAAATATGGAATTATTTGCATTCTTCTACTTGCAGACATCTAGTTAGACCAGCACCATTTGTTGAAGATGCTTTCTTATTTTTCATTATATGATTTTAGATACCTTGTAAAAATCAAGTGTCTGTAGTTGTGTGGGTTTATTTCTGGGTCTATGATTCAGTTCCATTCATCAACCAGTCTGTTTCTATGCCAATATCATGCAATTTTAATTACTGTTTCTCTGTACTACAGCATCAAATCAGGGATGACGATACCTCCAGAAGTTCTTTTATTATACAGAATTGGTTTTGCTGTTCTGGTTTTTGTTTGTTTGTTTTTGTTTTGTTTTCCATGTTGAGAATTGTCCTTTCAAGGTCTGTAAAAAATTATGGTGATATTTTCATGGAAATTGGATTGAATCTATAGATCTCTTTTGGTAAGATGGCCATTTTTTTTTACTATGTTAATCTTACTGATCCATGAGCATGGGAGATCTTTCCATCTTCCGATATCTTCTTCAATTTATTTCTTCACAGACTTGAAGTTATTGTCATACAGGTATTTGACTTGCTTGGTTAGAGTTACACCAAAATATTTTATATTGTTTGTGGCAATTGTGAAGGATCTTGTTTCCTTACATTCTTTTTTTTTTATTTTTTTATTTTTTATTTTTTTAATCAGTTACATTTTATTAACTCTGTATCCCAGCCGTGTCCCGATCCCTCATTCCCTCCCAGTCCCTCCCTCCCTCCCTCATCTCCACCATGCCCCTTTCCAAGTCCACTGATAGGGGGGACCTCCTCCCCATTCATCTGATCCTGTTTTATCAGGTATCTTCAGGACTGGCTGCAAAGCCCTCCTCTGTGGCCTAACAGGACTGCTCCTCCCTTCGGGGGTGGGGAGACCAAAGAGCCAGTCATTGACTTACATTCTTATATGTCCCCAAATTATTGACTATTTTATGTCACAAACTTTTTAGATTTAACATTTTTTTGACAGATGTATAAATTTCTTCAATTTTATCTCCTATACCTGAGATTTTCTGCATCTCTTGTATTCTGTTGGTGATGCCTACATTTGTAGTTCCTATTTTCTTCCCTAAGTTTTCCATCTCCTGGATTCCCTAAGTTTGTATTTTCTTTATTGCTTCTATTTCCATTTGGAACTTTTAATTCATTTCCTTCACCATAAGCTGGTGGATGAATACCAGGGAAGAGCCCACAGATGTCCTCTGCTGAGTGTGTCCCAGTAGGACCCGCAGGCAGGGCATTAAAATGGGAGGTGATCTAGCCTGAGTAATCCAGCAGTTCTCCTCAGGAAGGCAGGTAGATTCAGGGACCTGAGCCTTGGACCATGTGCTCTTGGATCAGGCATCCCTCCTCTGGTAGAGATAGAGGTCAATGGATTTTTTAACCTGGAACTCAGGAGCCCACCTTGGGGAGGCAGGTAGAGCCCAGGGCCTGGAAAGTGGGTGATCCTGAATTCCTGGAGCCCTCATCAGGAAGGCGCATAGTCCCAGCATTCTCTAGGGAAACACAGACATAAGTGTTTCACAGTCAGCAGCAGGACCTCATGATTGCTCTTCAGTGTCTGAGCTTAACCTCCCACTATCCAGACAACATTCAGGCTGGGCACTGTCATCTTGGAGAGTCCCAAAGTTGTCCTCTCGCCCCCTGCCCTCAAGCTTCAAATTGCTCCCTAAGATTTTCTACATCAAAAACACTGGTAAAACAACTTAACCTAACTGTACTAACAATCTATATCTTCACATTTTTTTAAGGATGGTAGGTGCTGTTAACAATCTACATCTCTAAGTCCTTTCTGAGGGAGGTGGATGGATCACTAATCTCCTCCAGCAGCAATATTTGAAGAAAGAGCAATCACTATGATTGGGTGCCAATTACACTGCCCAGGAAAAGGCTGGCAGCCCCCGTAGAGTTTTCATGCAACTCATAGAAGGGAAAGGCTGTGATGACCAAGGCAACAAGCACAGCAAAACTCCACAACAGCATGAATTCCTCAGGACATGCTGCCCTCAGGGTTCAGATTCTCTGAGGTTTTTCCCATCATGGTTTTGCTAACCGGTGGGCCACATTCAATGAGTTTTAAAGCTGTTCTGCAGTTCCTCTTACATGGTCCTTAACAGTAGCACGCAGGTTACCTTCTGGAACCATGCATATAAGACGATGGGGATGAAGACTCTAGGTATGTGTTACCATTAGCAATAGAGCCTTACCATCATTTTGTATAGCGTTACCAATAACCTTTGCAATAGCCTAGGTTGTTGGGTTTCTCATGGAACCCCTTTTGGCAAAAACTTGATTAGATGCAACACATTATTGGTAATGGAAATTTGATTTGGTGATGAGAGATGTCCATCTGTGGTGCTGTCTCCCTCATTATTTAGCAATTTCATTTTGATCTCTTCGTACATGTATATATCTAAAGAAGATTCTACTATATTAGGTTTCCATAGGAACCCTCAAATGGCCCTTAGTTTAGTTGTCTTTCCCAGTATTCCCTCCCTTGCCTTGCTCTTCTATCCCCTTCCATGTTTGAATCTCCTATTCCAACAATATCCTTCTCATCCATCCATAAATATCTATTCTATTTCCCTTCCCCAGGAACACCTGTCCCTTTTCATTGAACACTTAAAAATAGGTCGTTGGCCATTTGTGTTTCTTTTCTCCTCTTATTTTCCTCTTTTTTGAATACTGTCTAACCATTTCAGTTGTCCATTTGTTAATTGGCATTTTTATTTTCTTGGTCTTTAATTTCTCAAATTTTTATGTGTTAGCTTTGATTCTTCAGACATGTGCACTCTGCTTGGAATACTAACAAACATTGGGAAATTAATAAAGTGCCATGGGAGAGGGGGATTCTAAGGGAGGAGAATTGAAATGGAGTGGTATGAAGGATTAAATGAGAATAATGGTACAGAAAGGCAAAAATTGGAAGACAATAGAGGAGTAGGATAGAGGGGGGAATGTAGTAAGTAAGAAATAAATAATGTTTTAATTGCATTAATTTTTACTACATTATTGTGTGTCTGTCTATTTGACTGAGAGAGAGAGAGAGAGAGAGAGAGAGAGAGAGAGAGAGAGTGCATATACCGTGCAAGGGCTAGCACTTGGAAGTCAGAAAAAGCTTGTATAAATACATTTTCTTCTTCTTCCATGTGAAGAAAAAAACTCAGACCATTAGTTTTAGCGACAAATAACTTTATCCGCTGGCACCTTAATTGTATGATTTTAAACCTGAGGAGAAATAAGATAACACAGAGTGTGAGGGCACTGACCGCTCAGTCTGAATACTGGGTTCAACTTCAGAACAACCATGGTAGGAAAAGAGTAGTGACTTCTGCAGGTTCACCTGGGACCTCCATTCCCATGGCATCTCAACACAGAGACACACAAAATAAATAAATGTAAATATCCTGTAATTGAAGGTAATCTAGACAGCTACATAGAATTAAATAAACATAAGATGGTACACAATGAATGACAGAGTATCAAATATAATACAGTAAGACACATGTCAACTGCAAAATACAACTAAGGCATATGATGGAAAGGTACAGGGTTCAAGATAAGGTCAGCAGTGGAACGCTTGCTGGCAGGCTCCAAAGCCAGGATTCAATGAACAGTACTGAAAAACAAATTTATAAGATTTTCAATATTTATAAGCATACAAACTTTCATATGTAAACACATTTAAAGACACATCATAACTTATTAATGACTTTAAAGCTTCGGAATCTATCCCTGAACATCTAGACAACCTGTCTCTGTAGGGGAAAGTGGGATTACTAGACATGTCTGTATTTTCTCTGCTGAGTATGTAGTATGACAGAAAAAAATAAAGATGCAAGCAACGTCAACTTCAAATTTACATAATTTACTAGGAAGGAAGCTGAACTGGGCTTTCTTTTTGTACACAAAATAGATTTGGATGCTGTGATGCTGAAGTGACCTCAGCCCACGTGATGGATAATTTTACATATGAACTTCATTGTATCAATGATGTCGAAGAGATTCCTCAAACACCACTGTTGGTGTGTCTGTGACATTTCTAGACATGACTTGGATATGAAGTCTCCGACTTAATTAATGATTTAAGCCATGAGTACTTTCCCATTTTTAACAAATTATTAACAGTTACAGGCTGGATTGGGGAACGCAGTCACAGCCTTGGAGACTGTATTCTGTCCTGGTCCCTTTACACTATGCTCAGATATGTGTCCTACCCACCATGATGTGAATAGCTCTGCTCCACTATGTCCTCTCACCATGCTTAAAACTTCTGGAATCATAAACTAAAATAGATCATTGTTCCATTATACAGTTTTACTCAGGTCACAGTAGAGATAAACCAGAGGGCATATGTCTTCCAGCCAATATGGAAGAATGAAGCTAGATAATGGAACTATTGTTTGCTAGCCACCTCTGCAGAAGAGGCACCACTAATCTGAAGGTTCATAAAGGGTCGGTGTGAGGTCATATTCACTAGTATAGAACCAGTGTTGATAAAGGTAACAGAGAAAAGAATAGTGGAAAGTGTGGTTAACTGTCACTTAGTGATGGAAGGAAGAAGGATGGAAAAGAAGGAAACAAGAATCTGAAAAGGGAAGGCAGAGAGACACCACCCAAATCAACAAAATCAGAAATGAAAAGGGGGATATAACTACAGACACTGAGGATATCCAAACAATCATTAGGACTTACTTCAAAAGTCTATATGCCACAAAATTTGAAAATCTAAATGAAATGGACAATTTTCTTGATCGATTTGACTTACCAAAGCTGAACCAGGACCAGGTAAATCAACTAAATAGACCTATATCCCCCAAAGAAATAGAAGCGGTCATCAAAAGTCTCCCATCCAAAAAAAGCCCAGGACCAGATGGCTTCAGCGCAGAATTCTACCAGGCCTTCAAAGAAGAGCTAACACCAATTCTCTTCAAACTATTCCACAAAATAGAAACAGAAGGAATATTACCAAATTCATTCTATGAAGCCACAGTCACCTTGGTACCTAAACCTCACAAAGACTCAACAAAGAAAGAGAATTTCCGGCCAATCTCCCTTATGAACATTGATGCAAAAATACTTAATAAAATACTTGCAAACCGAATCCAAGAACACATCAAAGATATTATCCACTATGACCAAGTAGGCTTCATCCCAGGTATGCAGGGGTGGTTCAATATACGGAAATCCATCAATGTGATCCACCATATTAACAAACTGAAAGAAAAAAACCACATGATAATCTCCCTAGATGCTGAAAAAGCCTTTGACAAAATCCAACATCCATTCATGTTCAAAGTACTGGAGAGATCAGGGATACAAGGCACATATCTAAACATAGTAAAGGCGATATACAGCAAGCCTATAGCCAACATCAAACTGAATGGAGAGAAACTTAAAGCAATCCCACTGAAATCAGGGACAAGACAAGGCTGCCCACTCTCTCCATATCTCTTCAACATAGTGTTGGAAGTCCTTGCTAGAGCAATAAGACAGTTGAAGGAGATCAAGGGGATACAAATTGGAAAGGAAGAAGTCAAATTATCACTATTTGCAGATGATATGATAGTATACGTGAGTGACCCCAAAAACTCTACCAGGGAACTCCTACAGCTGATAAACACCTTCAGCAAAGTGGCAGGATACAAAATTAACTCAAAAAAATCAGTAGCCCTCCTGTATACAAAAGACAAAAGGGCTGAGAAAGAAATTAAGGAAACAACACCCTTCACAATAGCCACAAATGACATAAGGTACCTCGGAGTAACCCTAACCAAGGAAGTCAAAGACTTGTATGAAAAAAATTTCAAATCTCTGAAGAAAGAATTAGAAGAAGATATGAGAAGATGGAAAGATCTCCCATGCTCATGGCTTGGTAGGATTAACATAGTAAAAATGGCCATCTTACCAAAAGCAATCTACAGATTCAATGCAATGCCCATCAAATTACCAACACAATTCTTTACAGACCTGGAAAGGAAAATTCTCAACTTCATATGGAATAACAAGAAACCCAGAATTGCTAAAACAATCCTCTACAATAAAAGATCTTCTGGAGGTATCTCCATCCCTGATCTTAAGTTGTACTATAGAGCAACAGTTTTAAAAACTGCATGGTACTGGCATAGAAACAGAATGGTGGATCAATGGAACCGAACGGAGGACCCAGAAATAAACCCACACACTTATGGACACCTGATCTTTGACAAAGACGCCAAAACCATACAATGGAAAAAAGATAGCATCTTCAACAAATGGTGCTGGTCTAACTGGATGTCTACATGTAGAAAAATGAAAATAGATCCATACTTGTCACCCTGCACAAAACTGAAGTCCAAGTGGATCAAAGACCTCAACGTAAAACCAGACACATTAAATCGGCTTGAAAAAAAAGTGGGAAATACCCTAGAACTCATTGGTACAGGGGAAAACTTCCTGAACAGAACACCAACAGCACAGGCTCTAAGAGCAACAACCAATAAATGGGACCTCATGAAACTGAAAAGCTTCTGTAAAGCAAAGGACACCGTCATCAAAACAAAGCGACCACCTACAGATTGGGAAAGAATCTTCACCAACCCTTTATCTGACAGAGGACTCATATCCAGTATATATAAAGAACTAAAGAAGCTGAAAAGCAGCAAACCAAGTAATCCACTTAAAAAATGGGGAACAGAGCTAAACAGAGAATTCTCTGTAGAGGAATACCGAATGGCAGAGAAGCACTTAAAGAAATGCTCAACCTCATTAGCCATTAGGGAAATGCAAATCAAAACAACCCTGAGATTTCACCTTACACCCATGAGAATGGCCAAAATCAAAAACTCAAGTGACAACACATGCTGGAGAGGTTGTGGAGAAAGGGGAACCCTTCTCCACTGCTGGTGGGAATGTAAACTTGTACAACCACTCTGGAAATCAATCTGGCGCTTTCTCAGACAACTAGGAATAGCGCTTCCTCAAGATCCAGCCATACCACTACTGGGCATATATCCAAAAGAGGCTCAAGTACACAAAAAGGACATTTGCTCAACCATGTTTGTAGCAGCTTTATTTGTAATAGCCAGAAGCTGGAAACAACCCAGATGCCCCTCAACTGAAGAATGGATGCAGAAATTGTGGTACATCTACACAATGGAATATTACTCAGCAATGAAAAATAAGGAAATCATGAAATTTGCAGGTAAATGGTGGGATCTGGAAAGGATCATCCTGAGTGAGTTGTCTCAGAAGCAAAAAGACACACATGGTATATACTCACTCATATAGACATACAACATAGGACAAACCCACTAAAACCTGCGCATCTAAAGAAACTAAGCAAGAGAGAGGACCCTAACTAAAACGTCCAAACCCCATCCAGAAAGGCAAAGAGGATGGACATCAGAAGAAGAAGAAAACAGGAAACAACCTAGGAACCTACCACAGAGGGCCTCTGAAAGCCTCTGCCCTTCAGAGTATCAAAGCAGATGCTGAGCCTGATGGGCAACTGTTGGGCAGAGTGAACGGAATTTTAGGTAAGAACTGGGAAATAGTAAGAGCTGGAGAGGACAGGGTCTCCACAAGGAGAGCAACAGAACAAGAAAATTTGAACATAGGGAACTTCCCAGAGACTCATACTCCAACCAAGGACTATTCATGGAGATAACCTAGAACCCCTGCACAGATGTAGCCCAGGGCAGTTCAGAGTCCAATTGGGTTACATAGTAATATGAAGAGGGACTGCCTCTGACATAATCTGATTGGCCTGCTCTTTGATCACCTCCCTCTGGGGGGGGGGGGAGCAGCCTTACCAGGCCACAGTAGAGGACAATACAGCCACTTTTGATGTGAACTGACAGACTAAGATCAGAAAGGAGAGGAGAACCTCCCCTATTAGTGGACTTGGGGAGTGGCATGCAAGCAGAGGGAGGAGGGAGGGTGGGATTGGGATGGGAGGAGGGAGGGGCTTATGGGGGGATGCAGAATGAATAAAGTGTAATTGATGAAAAATTTAAGAAAAAAGGGAAAAAAGTAATTTAAGAACCTTAAATGACTTTCAAAATTGGAGGAAAACATTGAGTTAGTCAATTGGCATGGAGCACGTCTCGCCCCTGGGGGCAATGGTCTCCTGAACCTACTCAGACCTCGGACACCACCACTGTTAGTTCTAGAACTGACGCAGGATGTCCCAACGAGGGGTTAAGGCTTCTCATAATATTCCCTATAAGCCCACACCTGTTTGTCTATATCCCCCATTTTTATTCATTATTAGCCAGATAGAGCCAAGTAATTGTGGTAATGATACTTGCTTTTTTGCCCAATGCTGGAATGCTAGTAAAGTTAGGTATGCCCTGGTTACTCCCATGCCTCACTGGGTGCCTATGCCCATTGATGCCCCTCGCGCTATGACTCTCTTCAGACAGAAAAGGGATCTTGGAACTACAGCCACCATTGTTACTACCATCTCATTGACGGCTGTTGGAGCTACCACCAGGGCATTAGCCATGAGTCATACTGGGCAGACTGCTCAAACCCTGAATAATCATTTAGCCAATGTAGCTCATGCCTTAGTTGTACATAAAGGAATTAATGCTCAACTAAAAGGAAGCTTGATGGTGTTCAATCAGAGGATTGACCTCTTGCAGGAGCAAATTGATACCCTATGGCAAATCGCTCAACCTGGCTGTCAATGAAAGTATGCTGGACTTTGTGTCACTAGCATACAACATGAGAATTTTTCCTGCGCTGCAAATCTGTCTAAACAATTGTCGAGCTATATTTTAGGTAATTGGACTGGAGAATTCGATACTACGATGGAGCAGCTGAGAGTGGCCATTGTCACAGTAAATTCTACCGGAGTGGACGCAGGACTAGCCACAGGATTATCAACATGGATTGCTGCAGCCATGAATCATCTGAAGGAATGGGCGGGCATGGGAGTGTTAGCAGGCCTTCTGGTGTTGGTCTCCTTGGTTTGCCTGTGGTATATATGCAAGATTAGAGTCTAACAACAGTGTGATGCAGCCATGATCATTCAGGCCTTTACAGCCATTGAAGCAGGACATTCTCCCCAAGCATGGTTGGATACCATAAAAAGCTAAAATGATACGCTCAGGATGCGAGGCTAAGCACTGCACTCAGGGTCAGCCGCTTTGGACCCAGAGAAGAGCATGTCTGATTGCATGCGGGTTGATGCCCCAGGTCCCGCCTCTGAGAAAAAGGTATCGGACGGTCTAATGCTCTTTGGGTGGATGACACCTAAATGAACATCTGTACAAAGTCCCAATTTATTTCTAATATCAGAGATCAGACCTCTACTCTTGACTGATGCGTCTAAAATAAAAAGGGGGAACTGTAGAGAGCTGCGGAATGCTATGCCTTAAAGATGGAGCTGGTTTCCGCCTTCCACCTTCCCGATGGTGAGTGCTCTCTGTCACAAACAATTCCACATTTGGCTAAGGCTGAGGATCTGGCTTGCTTCCATGTATGTGGACCTATCTGCATTGCCCCCGTGGCACGCCTGGGTTGGCTACCCAGAGGCTATTTAAGCTGTGGGCTGGCTTTCCCCGGGGTCCGAGGATTGTTCAATGTTCCTGAATAAACTGCATTGAAAAAAAAAAAAAAAAAAAAAAAAAGAATCTGAAAAGGGGCATCACTGGAGGAGTGGGAAGCAGAGGGCATCTCTCTATCCCCAGCCGAACTACCAACAGCTGATGCTGATTCCAGGCAGGTGCCAAGGCTTGGGCGAAGCAGGGAATGGATGTCCCAGTGTCATGAGGTTATGAGAGCACAGGGAAGGCGTCAGGACTCACCTGCAGCAGGACGGGGCAAGAACAGGTCTGGCCTCTAAAACTCATTACAGAGCAGTTGGTTATGGCAACATGTAAAATCCAATGTTATATGATAATGGTTAAAAGTCTTATTTAAGCATATGGAAGAACAATCCTGCATCCCAAACAGAATATTATCACCTGTACAAGAAGAAAAGCAAGGTGCAAATAAGAATGTTTGTAAAATCAGTGTCGGTAAGTGATGAGAGTCAGGGTCCCCAGGGCAACATACGCCAGCCACACTGAAGTGACTGTCGTTACCATCAGTCAACCTGTAATCTGGCCTAAAGGCATGCCTCCCATCACCAAAATTGCTGAGTTGAAATTTTACAGTTCAAATCTTCTCATCCCTGAATATCTTTCCCAAGAAAGCTCGCCTCAAAAAACTCTCCTTCTCTGGCCAAAAACAGAAGACAGGCAATGTCAAGTAAAAAGGAGCCATCTTCTGAGTTTAAACAGAAACATAGCTGTCCACAGTTTCTGCTTTATCCCCATTAGTATAGCAAAGGCTACTTCATTCCTCAGCAGCAAACAGTATCACCCCCTGATCTCCCGGGCTTGACTCACCTTCAGAGGCTACCAGTATGCTACATTCCTGGCCATCCTTGGCCTCACAGGTGGTTTCTCCTATCTCACAAATTCCATCAGAGTTTAACATGTCACACTTCAAACATGTTAGAGCTGAAAAGGCAAAACCAAGGGTAGGACATTCACTCAGAGCCAGTTTCAACCTAGAGCTGAGCCTGTGGCTATCATGCATAAGAAATAATGATCAAAGAAAGAGATGGATGTAGGCTGAGCTGAGCCCCACTGGGTGGCCCATGACCTTGGAACCTAGGAAGGGATTTGAGAAGAGCCATGTTTCCCCATTTCAAATCCCAGCACTGGGATGTGAGGGGGAAGATCAAAGTTCTGGTGTAGGAAGCTTGAGCCTACAACCTACAACACAAGTGCATCCCAACACCTCTGTATCTTCATCCAGTGAAGGACGTTTCTGTGTCATTCCCAACTCAAAATTAGGCTGCTGCACAGGTAAACTGGAGGATTTGAGAATATTAGTTTATTAAGAATTGAGCAAAGATTATATTCCCACCGGTAATGGAGGAGGGTTCCCCTTTCTCCACATCCTCTCCAGCATGTGTTCTCACCTGACTTTTTTATCCTAACCATTCTGATGGGTGTGAGGTGAAATCTCAGGATCATTTTAATTTGCATTTCGCTAATGATTAGGGATGTTGAGCATTTCTTTAAGTGTTTTTCTGCTATTTGATATTCCTCTATTGAGAATTCTCTGTTTAGCTCTGAACTCCATTTTTTAATTGGATTGCTTGATTTGTTGCTGTTTAACTTCTTGAATTCTTTATATATTCTGGATATTAGCCCTCAGCTATAGGGTTGGTGAAGATCCTTTCCCAGTCTGTAGGCTATTGTTTTGTTCTGGCGACAATGTTCTTTGCTTTACAGAAGCTTTTCAGTTTCATGAGGTCCCATTTATTGATTTTTGGTATTCTGTTCAGGAGTTCTCTCCTTTGCCAAAGAGTTCTTCCCTGCTTTTTCTTCTCAGAGGTTTAGTGCTTGTGGTTTTATGTTGAGGTCTTTGATCCACTTGGACTTTAGTTTTGTACAGGATGATAAATATGGATCTATTTCCATTTTTCTACATGTAGATATCCAGTTAGACCAGGACTATTTGTTGAAGATGCTCTCTTTTTTCCATTGTATTGTTTTGACTTCTTTGTCAAAAATTAAGTATCCGTAGGTGTGTGGGTTTATTTTTGGGTCTTCTATTCGATTCCATTGATCCATCATTCTGTTTCTAGGGCAGTACCATGCTGTTTTTATTACTAATGCTTTGTAGTACACCTTGAGATCAGGGATGGAGATACCTCCAGACAACCACTTGGGAAATCAATCCGGCGCTTTCTCAGACAATTAGGAATACTGTTTCCTCAAGATCCAGCTATATCAATCCTATAGGCATATATCCAAAACATGCTCAAGTATAAAACAGGGACATTTGCTCAACCATGCTCAGAGCAGCTTTACTTGTTATAGCCAGAATCTGGAAACTACTCAGATGTCCCTCAACTGAGGAATGGTTACAGAAATTGTGGTACATTTACACAAAGGAATACTACTCAGCAATTAAAAACAAGGAAATCATGAAATTTGCTGGCAAATGGTAGAAACTAGAAAAGATCATCCTGAGTGAGTTATCCTAGAAACAGAAAGACACACATGGCATATATTCACTTATAAGTAGATATTAGATATATAATATAGGATAAACATACTAAAACCTGTACATCTAAAGAAGCTAAGCAAGGAGGAGAACCCTGGGTAAGATGATCAATCCTTACTCAGAAAGACAAATGGGATGGATATTGGAAGAAGGATAAATCAGGAAAGAGGACAGAAGCCTACCACAGAGGTCCTCTAATAAACTCTACCCAGGAAGGTATCAAAGTCGATGCTGAGACTGATAGCCAAACTTTGGGCAGAGTGCAGGGAATCTTATGAAAGAAGGGGGAGATAGGAATACCTGGAGGGGACAGGAACTCTACAAGGAGAACAATAGATCCAAAAATTCTGGGCACAGGGGTCTTTTGTGAGACTGACACTCCAACCAAGGACTATGAATAGAGATAACCTAGAACCCCTACATAGACGTAGCTCATGGTAGCTTAGTCTCCAAGTGGGTGCCCTAGTAAGGGGAAAAGGAACTGTCTCTGATATGAGCTCAGTGGCTGGCTCTTTGATCACCTCCCCCTGATTGGGGAGCAGCCTTGCCAGGCCACAGAAGAAAACAGTGCAGCTAGTCCTGATGAGACCTAATCAGCTAGAGTCAGAGGGAAGGGGAGGAGTACCTTTCCTATCAGTGGACTTGGGGAGGGGGATGGAAGGAAATGAGGGAGGGGAGGGAGGGTAGGATTTAGAGGGGATGAAGGAGGGGGCTACATTGGGAATACAAAGTGAATAAACTGTAATTTATAAAAATATAAATAAATTTAAAAAATAGTTGTTACCAAAATAAAGATAGAGAAAGAACTGAAAGGCCATAGGAGGAAAACACCAGAACCAGAGAACTGACAAAGCTGAGGAGGAATGGGAATGGTTCCTCCTGTATACAAAGAGGGCAGGGAAGGAAGGGGTTGTGAGGACATGGAAATGACGAGTGCGGCATCACTTTTGAAAGCAGTCCAGTCTTGTATCTTGTTCCTCACCTCTCAAAACCCAATACCCCTTGACACACTGGTTGTCCTCCATCACCAGCCCCTACCATCTGCCAGGATCTCACCTTGCAGGAAGCCCACCACAAAGGAGAGGCCCAGCAGGAGCAGCAGGAAATTCTTCCCCATTGAAGTGGGATTTCAGGCAAAGAGAATAGCAGAGAGCAGGAGAGCACACTCAAGGCCTCAATAATGCATGCTTATATATGAGCTCAGGCTAGACAGGGAAGCGAATGGGATCCCAAGCCAGTGGACACAGCTGGTAGCCTGGGGGAAGCACAGATCCTACCTGTTTTGCTGTCTGCAGGCTTCTACACCACTATGCAGTGATTCAAGTACTTCTGGATTCTTGTCCACATATTTATTTCACTAACTTTCCAATGGAGATTAATAGTTCTGAGATGCAAAGGAAGTTTGAGACTGGGTGGCCAAGGAGCCTAGAGGTGCTAAGCACTAGTCAATGACCCTTCACACAAAAGGAAACTTTACTTTCAGTCTCCACAACTGGATTTTAAATATCTTGGAATATATGTCTAGCTTTATGTTTAATTGTTTCAATAAATCGCTGAAACCCAAATAGCACATTTGGGTTCATCTTCCATGCAGACTAAAGTCATCTTCCTTGAGGCCAGATGGAAAGACAAGGAAATTTACAGGGTTGTGGAAGGTAGCGTGATAAGAAAATGGGACTTTTTTCTGAGTCCGGTTTTCCTGTTCTACTGATGGAGTCAGGAAACTTAAAGCAACATTGATGAAGCCAAAATTACACAGGGACTGTATCTGTTCTTTAAAAAGCTTCTCAAATAGGTGCAAATAAACTCTGCCTTACTTAGTACCAAAAAAAAAAAAAGTATAACTTCTTTCATCTCCTCTCATCCTTAAGTTGATAGAATACCCCTTATATATAACTAACTCTGGAGCTGCCAAAATAGTATAGACACCCATTGTAAAGGCAGAGAAGACTCTCCCTGGGAAGCCCATATCTGCATTTGTGTGTTGTTAGATCATGGGCCTGCCATGTATAGACAAGAAAATCAGATGATGCCCTCCTCTGCAACCATGCATTTCTAGTCCCTGTCTCCTACAATTGTAACAGAAATTTCTATATGTGTTTCCATGTTTCTGATGCTCCAAGGAAGCCTCTCTGAAGCCCACTCCAGAAACTATTTTGTTTTGTGTTTGTTTGTTTGTTTGTTTGTTTCCTAAGAGGGGCCTTACTATGTAGCCCTATCTGGCCTCAAATATACAGAGATCTGTCTTTTTCTGCCTCTGGAGTGCTAGGTTTTAAAGTACTATGCAACCACATCTGGCCAGAACCTATTTTCTAGACCTGGCCAAGCTAATCACTATCTCAGAAATGATATGAAAGTAAGAAATTCCTAGCTCTTGTTTCTCCATCTCTAATGTACTTTTTCCCTCTTTCACTCTCTTTCTTCTTCTTTATCCCTCCCCCTCACTTTTCATATATCCACCCATGGTGTTACTGTCAGATATCTCTCAAACTCTTTGTCACTGACCCTCTTAGCAATTCCACAATGTCTATAATATACCCCAAACTCACAGCCCCATCCTGAAGCCTCTGGTACACTGTACAGTCCTTCAAAATGCTCTCTAACTTTCTGCTCCAATCATGACCCCCTCCTTTTGGACAAGGGCCATCTCTCTCTGATCAAAGCTTATTTCTTGAGTAATTTCATGTCAGCTCTTGTCCAAATACCTATTCTCTTTTTTCTTTTTTATTATTTTTATTTTTATTATTACAGTTTATTCACTTTGAATACCCCTCTACCTCCTTCCCTCCTCCCCTTGAAATCCCACCCATCCTCTTCCCCACCCATGTCCCTCTCCCAGTCCACTGAAAAAGAAGGTCCTCCTCCCATTCCCTCTGATCCTAGTCTATCAGGTCTCATCAAGAGTGGTTGCATTGTCTTCTTCTGTGGCCTGGTAAGGCTGCTCCCCCCTCAGGGAGAGGTGATCAAAAAGCAGGCCAATCAGTTCATGTCAGAGACAGTTCCTGTTCCTATTACTATGGAGGCCACTTGGATACTGAACTGCCATAGGCTACCTCTTTGCAAGGGTTCCAGGCCATCTCCATGAGTTGTCCTTGGCTGGAGTATCAGTTTCAAAAAAGACTCCTGTGCCCAGACTTTTAGGATCTGTCACTGTCCTTGTGGAGCTCCTGTCCTCTCCAGGTCTTACTATCTCCCACTTCTTTCATAAGATTCCCTGCACTCTGCCCAAAGTTTGGCTATGAGTCTCAGGATCTGTCTCGATACCCTGCAGGGTAGAGCCTTTCAGAGGTGACCTGTGGTAAGCTCCTGTCCTGTTCCCTGTTTTCTCCCTCTCCAATGTCCATCATCTTTGCCTTTCTGAATGGGCATTGAGCATCTTAGCCAGAGTTCTCCTCCCTGATTAGCTTGCTTAGATGTACAGATTTTAGTATGTTTATCCTATATTATATGTCTAGCATCCACTTATAAGTGAGTATATACCGTGTGTGTCTGTCTGTTTCTGGGATACCTCACTGAGCATGATCTTTTCCAGTTCCCACCATTTACCTGCAAATTTCATGATTCCTTTTTTTTTTTTTTTATCGCTGACTAGTGACCATTGTGTAGATGTACCACAATTTCTGTATCCATTCTTCAACTGAGGGGCATCTGGGCTGTTTCCAGTTTCTGGCTATTACAAATAAAGCTGCTAAAAACATGGTTGAACAAATGTCCTTGTTGTATACTTGAGCATCTTTTGGATATATGCCTAGGACTGGTATAGCTGGATCTTGAGGAAGCACTATTTCCAATTTTCTGAGAAAGTGCCTGATTGATTTCCAAAGTAGTTGTATAAACTTACATTCCCACCAGCAGTGGAGGAGGGACCCCTTTCTCCACATCCTCTCCAGCATGTGTTGTCACTTGAGTTATTCGTCTTAGCCATTATGATGGGTGTAATGTGAAATCTCAGGCTCCTTTTGATTTGCATTTCCCTGATGACTAAGAACGTTGAGCATTTCTTTAAGTGTTTCTCTGCCACTCAATATTCCTCTATTGAGAATTCTCTGTTTAGCTCTGTTCTCCATTTTTTAATTGGATTACTTGATTTGTTGCTGTTTAACTTCTTGAGTTCTTTACTGGATATTAGCCCTCTGTCAGATAGAGGGTTGGTGAAGATTCTTTCCCAATCTATAGGCAGTCGTTTTGTTTTGATGACAGAAGCGTTTGCTTTGTCCTTTGCTTTACAGAAGCTTTTCAGTTTCATGAGGTCCCATTTATTGATTGTTGCTCTTAGAGCCTCTTTTTTCTTAAGAGGTATGTGTAATAATTTCCCTCAGCATTTCACTATTAAGCCCATGTTCAATGGTTTCTATAAATTCATTTCTGGTAAATTCTTTTACCAGTGAACCTTGTGTTATTGAATCTAGTATAATAGCAGATACAAGATAGACATAAGGGCAGACCTTTCTCTATTCTGCTACTCACAGATGCATACAATGTACTCCCTCCTCTGAAAAGGCAATGGCTAAAGTTGTCTGGGAGACTGGAGGTTCTATCTTCCTTTCCAGGGTAAATTCACCCACTGAGAATCTGTAGTATTCCTCTGTCCCTAGATCTCCATACAAAGGTTCCATTGCCTTTTCCCTTCTGAAGTGTGTGTTTATGAAAGCTAAATGTTCTTTATAAAAAGAAATCAGTTCTCACAACAGTCTTTGAGACCCAGAACAAAATTTCTCCACTCGATGGGTGCATCTTCCCAGATGGGGACCAGTATTGCTTTCGGGACGTTTGTTCCGCTGTACAAAGCTGTGGTCAGAAAGGAACACAGAACCAACTGGAATTGGTCTGCATCCTGTTAGCTGATCTCCTCCTACCAAGACTCAGCAATTTGTTAGATCCCACATCAGCTGCTGCTCAAGTCATCTGCACCTTAATAGGTGATTCTGAATATGGAGCCCAGACCAACAGACTTCTGCCTTTTTACTACAGGCATCTGAGACACCCTGACTACAGTAGGTACTGTCCTCTACTCAGCACCCACGTGCATAGAGCCTCCCTGCTTCTTCTGAAGCTTAGAAAAAGTCCTTGCTCTCTGTCATGCGTGCCTGAGCTTTCTTCAGAGTCCTTGCTACCACCACTGTCTGTCCATTTAATCACTCTATCAAAATATCTCTTACCCAGTAGATCAATCTGCAACACTGTCCTGACACCTAGAGTTAAGAGAACTATGAATTTTCTTAGATTGTTTGTTTGTTTATAGAGGATCATTTTTTTAAATGATCATTTTCAATTAAAGATCAATTGGTTTTTGTTTTTTGTTTTTTTAAAAAAAAAAAGATTGGTAAGATAGCCAGGAAAGTAGCTCTCCTTGTTTCTAGAGTAGTTAGGGTCAAATTTAACAGTCTTATCTATTTATAGTGTTATTATAATCCATTAAGGAAAGCTTTGAATATGTATATAATTGGTGGAAATTCAAGAGAATAAAACAAATGAAGCAGTTTTAGTATACAATTCTGAAGAAGGACTATGGCATAAAGAATGGGCAAAGATGGCTGCTGGCATGCTGCTTTGTCATGAGATAGTGGTTTTTAAATCCTCTGGTCAGAAGAAATTCCTGCCTTCTCCTGTAGGTCAGAACCTTGCATCCTCCCAAACTTGCCCTATCACTGGCCTAGAATACAAAGCAACACCCAATGAACAATTTGCAGCTTGAGGCTGACCTTCTTTTTCCGATCAGTCACATGACTTCTTAGTTCCCAGAGTTCTGAGGCAAGCAGGTATCCACTACCGAATAGGGAGTAGGTAGCTCCATTGAAAAGGGATAGAGCAGTTTATTTCTCACACCATGAGTCCTGGACTGGCAAAAATTCATTTGAAAATGGTTAAAACTGATTAACACGATAATGAAAACAAAATGGAATCATAAAATATTTACAACTAACGCAAAGTAAGGCAGTAAACATGCCCGTATTGTTCTACAGAGAAAATGGCAAAGCAGGTGAGCAAAGCAGTAAATTTTATCACATTTTAAATATTTTAAATTTACTCTTTGGCATTTCATTCATGTATACAATGTGTCTTTGTCCTACTACCCCACAGCCGTTCCACCCACTCCTCCTGAGACTCCCAAGTGACCTTCCTTCCCACCTGCACAACCATGGCAGCAGTAAGTTCATGAGGACCATGACCCTGACTCTGACGGCGCTTCGCAGAACCCCTCCTATCCTTCGGCTTGTACAGTCTTCCTTCGTCTCTTACACAGTGTTCCCTGGGGGAGGTTGACACAGACGTCTTAATTAGCACAGAGAACTGAGCAGTCATCTGTCCCTTGTGAGTCACTGTATTAACTGGTGTCCACTGCAGAATGAGGCTTTCTGTCCAATGTCAAATAAAGAAACAATCTATGTCTATAATTAGTACTCAGAAGGCAGGTAGACCAAAGGTTCACTTAACAAGACAGCAGTAGTCCATTCTGCCACCCTTAAGCCTATGACCTCCTAAGACAGGAGATTTTGACCAGGTTAGAGGGATAGGCATAAATTCCTTTCTGAGGAACAAGCTTCCATTCTAACCAGAAAGCACTTTATTTCCCCAAAGAATGTAGTGCTACTATCTCACCAATAGGCACATTTTTCCCAGCAAGTTTTGTATTTTAATTTGACAGCTGGATAATCCCTTTGTGACTTTTGTTCCACAATGGACTAAAGAGCACCTTCCAGAACATTGCCAAAATTGCAATAAGTAGAAGAGAATTTAAATGATATACAAAAATTAATTCAAATGTGTCAGAGACCAAAATATTAAACTTGGATATGAAAATTAATGAAATTAATATCTACACTTTAAAAATGTTTAGTATTTTATGTGTATGGGTGTTTTTTCTGCATATATATCTGTGTATCACATGTTTGCTTGGTGTCTCTAAAAGCCAAAAGAGAGCATCAGCTCAACTGGACCTGGAGTTACAATTGGTGGAGAGTGTGTTACAAATAGTGAGACTGAAGAAAGCCTTTCATTAACTAAGACACTTTCCATCAGAGTGTTTTAAGACAGTACCTGAGGAGGCTAGAACTGTATTATTAACATGAAAATCTGTGCTAAAGAGAAAACATTGTTAAATATCTGAAAATGTATAGAGTGGTAGAAACATTCAAAGAGCTTGATCCAGAATATGTGGAGGATTCTCTCAAGCCAGCAAATCTGACTGAAGCAATCAGAACAGAAACTTGTCTAAGGAGGAGAGTCTAAACAAGTGAATCCTGCTGAATGCCGCTTTCCTCAGTAAGGAGCAAATCCAGCCTCTGCCCATGTGCTAGGACGGCTGAAGCAGGAGAACAAAGACACCATAGACCGACAGGACCTAGGGCTGGCATGGCCACGGAGCAGCTCTCATGCTGCAGAGAGAGTGCCAGGAGATCAGCTCTGCGGGGTGCCTGGCAGTTTCCTGTGAAGCTAATCTATCACACATTTATGACTCTACACACATCAATATTTTCCTAAGAAGACTGGAAATTTGCCGCAGAAGGAGCTGCCAATTCTCGTTAACAGTTGATAATGTATACGCTGGTAAATGTAACACACAGTTAATCCTTCTCGTCTACCAAACACCAGCGTGGGGCCTGACCTACCTCAGATGTGCTGTGAACCATGTCAACCTACAATGGGAAAAACCATGGAACATATACACCAGTTTGTGCAGTGATCAAGCAACCACAAGGGGTCATCCCAACTGCCAGCACCCTGAAAGAGTCTCACAGTACTTATTGCTAGCCATAAAATAACAACAACATTTGAATATGGCTTTATGAGGGTTAGTTGACTTGCTTGGGTTTAGAATTTCCCAGAAACACACTTGTAGGTGTATGTTGTGTGCAGGATGGTGTTTCCACCGAGGTTTGACTAAAGAGACACAATTGGAATGTGGGTAGCAATATTAATACGGTCTGAGGTCCTGGCTAGAATTAAAGAGGGAACAACTGCTCTCTCTGTTTCCTGAGTGTAGACCCAATGTGACTATCAAAACCCTGCCACGACACGTTTACCACCAGGAAGGACTGTATCCCCCTCACAATTTGACAGGTGTATGATCACAGCAATGAATGAAAGTAATAGAGGCTTCAACTGGGTGTGAATGTGAACCCCATTTATGCAATAGGAAGTAAAAAAAATTTCTATTACATCATTGTAGGTTGGGAACATCTCCTGTACAGAAATGTTTATAAAAGTTGTTTGCATAATAAGAAAAAAACTTAGAATAATGTTTTTTTCACATGCTATCTACCAAATAGCATGTGAAAAAAAATTCTAATCTTACAATAGAATTCAACTAAACAATAAAAGAAAATACACGTATAAATCTCCCAAGCACTGGCACAAAGAAATAATGTAGGCACAAAATGTCCTCTGCAGGACTGGAAATGAAACATTTAATAATAATACCTGTTCTGTCATGCCCAGGCCCTACATTTGATCACAGTAACCACAATGAACAGACACACAGACAAAGCCCTTCAGGTTGGTTTCCTATTTAACTCAGTGGTACAGCATTCACCTAGCAAACAGAAGGCCATGAGCTCAGTTCCCAGGAATAAATAAATAAACAAACAAACAAATAGAAACTTACAAAAAATAGTAAAGGGGCATCTATTATGTGGATGTAAACATTTTAAGAAGTTGAAAATGTAGTGGTTGGGGGTGGGGGGCTTCCTGGAGGCATCACTTCATGAAAGCAACAGAAACTTCCAATAATATTGCAAATTGTCTGGACCTTGCTTGTGTGGGAATGGAAGACTGTGTATTTTAGCTAAATTGTGGAAGCTGATATAGATGAAAACAATAAATTTTTATTGTATGTAAATCACTCTGTGATTATTTTGTTTATATTCCATTTATTCACCGTGTATTTGCACACACATCACTCACGTGCCATCTAGGGTGTGTGTAAGTGACAGGAAAACACCTGGTTCTCTGCTCACACAATGTGGGTGCCAGGGATAGAACTCAAGTTATCATACTTGGCAACAATCACCTTTTACTTCTGAGCCATCTCTCTGGGTCCCTAGTTATCTGGTTTTAAAATCCGACAACCTACATCACCACTAAGGTGATGGCTCTGACCGCCTAGCAAGACCACCTAAATTCAAACCTCAGAACCAACAC
The DNA here is from genome assembly GCF_030254825.1 of Meriones unguiculatus. Classification (NCBI taxonomy): domain Eukaryota; kingdom Metazoa; phylum Chordata; class Mammalia; order Rodentia; family Muridae; genus Meriones; species Meriones unguiculatus. The sequence goes on from NC_083349.1 coordinate 173,496,752, forward strand.
AAAGGGAGGATAACACTGATTCCTGAATGGTGACCTTAGAACTCCTTACAGGGGGTCTTACTATGTGCACATCCACACATTAATAAACAAAGAAAAATAAATCAATAAAGCAACATTTTAAATGAAAATAACCTAAACAAACATATTGAAGTAGTAAAGTAAATTTTGTAAAGCTTTCAACGCATTACCAAGTAGCCAAGAAAAGACAGATAAACACAGAATAAGAACAACACCTAAGAAGGTACAGTGAGATGGCAGCATGTGAATCTCAAGATGTGATCTGTAGGTGAATGCTTGCTGGTATGTGCCAGGGCATAATTTGGTGACAGCACTGCAAAGAAATACTGCTAAAATTATTTTTAATAATTGTATTTTTTTGTCTTATGTATATGTTTTGCCTGCATATATATTTGTACATCACACGCATGTGTGGTGTCCAAAGAGACCAGGAGAAAGTGTCAGATCCCATGAAAGTGGAGTTACTGATGCCTGTGAGTGACCATGTTGGTAGTGACATTTTAGCCAGGTTCTCCACAAGGACCCCATGCTATTAATTGCTGAACCATGTCGCCATCCCTGGTTTAAATAATAATTATAAATAAATAAAGACTTATATTTAAATACATGAACATATGTCATGGCCTATTCATGATTCTAAAGCACTAAAATACACAACCAAGGATGTAAATAGGCTGTGTCTGCAGGGTCGGATACAGATACTAGCAGTGAATTCTGGAGCCAGCAATGTCTGCATTTTGCACATTTAACATGGAGTCCACTGGGGGAAAAAAACATGTAAAAATTCCAAGCAATATCAACTTTAAAACTACAGAGTTTCCTATGATAAAGGTAAACAATAAAATCTTTCCAAATTGCAAGATTAATACAGAGTACTAAAATGTGGCAGAACTGTGGGCAGTAGAGGCAGGTTGGAGGAAATTGATCACTGCAGATGTGCCCTTGGGGGGCTGACTCTCTTCCTGGTCACTTCCTATCACATTTAACCCTGTTTCCTGCGTGCCACAAGCTGAACTAATCTGTTCACTGCAGTCTCCCTAGAATGTTGGAGATAACCTCCTCCCTTACCTTGTTTCACCTAGGTCACATTCTTAAGAAATTATTGAACACATCCTCTAAGCAAAATGCAGGAATTATTGTTTTCTGGCCAGCTTGGCAGAAACCATATCACTAAAACCTGGAGCTTCATCAGGGTAGGTGTCAGGTCTGTCTTCTTCACTGTTGGAAAACCTACCTCATTGCAGTGCTTATTGATCACCTCGTTTGTTGAATGAAGAGAAGGGGTGAGAAAGTTCCTATTCTTAAATCAGTCAACACAAGAGGGGATCACCTTACCCCATCAGAATGGCTAAGATCAAAAACTCAGGTGACAACACATGCTGGAGAGGATGTGGAGAAAGGGGCCCCTCCTCCACTGCTGGTGGGAATATAAACTTGTACAACCACTTTGGAAATCAATCTGGCACTTTCTCAGAGAATTAGGAATAGTGCTACTTCAAGGTCCAGCTATACCATTCCTGGGCATATATCCAAAAGATGCTCACGTACACAACAAAGACATTTGTTCAGCCATGTTTATAGCAGCTTTACTTGTAATACCCAGAAGCTGGAAACAATCCAGATGCCCCTCAACTGAAGAATAGATACAGAAATTGTGGTACATCTACACAATGGAATATTACTCAGTAATGAAAAAATAAGAAAATCATGAAATTTGCAGGTAAATGGTGGGATCTGGAAAAGATCATCCTGACTGAGCTATCCCAGAAGCAGAAAGATGCACATGGTATATACTCACTCATATAGACATAATATAGGATAAACCTACTAAAATCTGTACACCTAAGGAAGCTAATCAAGAAGGAGGACCCTGGGTATGATGTTCAATCTTCATTCAGAAAGGTAAACAGGATGGACATTGGAAGAGGGAGAAAACAAGAAACAGGACAGGAACCTATTACAGAGGACCTCTGAAAGACTCTGCCCAGCAGGTTATCAAAACATATGCTGAGACTCAGCCAAATTTTGAGCAGCGTGCAGGGAATCTTATGAAAGAAGGGGAAGCTAGAAAGACCTGTAGGGGATAGGAGCTCCAGAAGGAGAGCAACTGAACCAAAAAATCTGGGCACAGGAGTCTTTTGTGAGACTGATACTCTAACCAAGAACCATGCATGGAGATAATCTAGAACCCCTGCTCGGATGTAGCCCATGGCAGCTCAGTGTCCAAGACGGTTCCCAAATAATAGGAACAGGGATTGTTTCTGACATAAACTCATGTCCTGGCTCTTTGATTGCCTCCACCTGAGGGGGGGAGCAGTCTTATCAGTCCACAGAGGAAGACAATGAAGCCAGTCTCAATGAGACCTGATAGACCAGGGTCAGATGGAAGGGGAGGAGGATCTCCCCTATCACTGGACTGGTGGAGGGGCATAGGCTAAGAACAGGAAGGGAGGGTGGGATTGGTAAGGGAGGGGAGGATACAGCTGGGATACAAAGTGAATAAGCTGTATTTAATAAAAAATAAAATAAAAAATTTTTAAAAGTGGATGCAAGGAGAGATGAATGAAAAAAAAAAAAAAAAAGGACTCTGGGAAGAGGCACACGGAAGATGTTGGAAAGCAGAAAGCATCTCTCTATCCCCAACTGAACTGTAGAAATATAACACCCATACTAAGACTAGGTGTGTAAGGGAAAAATTGACCCTGTATATCCAGGCTACAGGAGCACAAGTAGACTGACTAGTTTTAGGGCAACCTGACCCTAGCTAGAGTCATCACAAGGGATGGAGGATCAACTGGGAAAATAGTTCCATATAATCTGGCTATTATAATTATAATCTGGTTATTAATCTGGAGGACCTGCACTATTCTGGATGGTGCCATACCTGTGCTTGCAGTCCTGTTTTATGAAAAAGCAGCTGAGCAAACCAGGAGGAGCAACCCAGGAGGCAGGACCTCTCTATGACCTGTTTGACAGCTCCTTCTTCCAGGTTCCTTTGATGATGAACTGTTTTATGGAACTGTGAGTAAAACAAACCTTTCCTCCCAAAGTTTATTTGGTTCATGGTGTTTCACCATAGCAATAATAAACCTATATAAGACAACATGGAAGGATAAATAACTCACCTAAACTAGAATAGGACAAGAAAGGTCTGGCCTTGAAGTCTGTTGTGGAAATTTCTGTCACCACAGCATACAAATTTTTTGTAAGATTTTGCTCTTCATTGGTATCAATAAGGCTTACATCTGTGGTCCTCAGGGCCCTTGTAGGTGAACAGGGATGGCAGAATTTGAACTCTAGAATTCTACTCTGTGCTGGACAATGCTGGTGCACACCTTTAATCCCATCACTTGGGGACAGAGGCAGGCAGATCTCTGTGAGTTTGAGGCCAACCTGGTCTTGTAGGGTGAAACCAGGACAGCTGGGGCTCTGTTACACAGAGAAATCCTGACTTGAAAATACCAAAAATGATAACAAATGATAAAATGAATAAAAATATAAAATGAAATAAAATTCTACTCTGCACTCTTGGGAATTGGGTTACATTAAGGGTGGAACCCTGACACATTCCTGAACAGCATAGTCAAGCTTACTTCCTGACAAGGAGGAAGGACAAGAGAAGGTCTTAAATATCTGTAGGAAAAAATCAGTGAGATGGTAAATGAGTAATATCAGGCTCCCAGGTGAAAGGTCCATCAGCCACACTGAGGTAACCAAAGTGGCCTCTCTGGATTGACAGGGCTTCACCCTCAACGTAACCTCATTCCCAAGAGTGCAGAGCAGAAGTTAGAGTCCAAATCCTGCCATCCCTGAGAATGTTCACCTATGAGGCCCCTGAGGGCCACCCAGAGACCCCTCAAGAAATGGTTGTTTTCCCCTCCTCAAAGGAATTTTGGTCTGAACAAGGGTCAGTGGTTACCAATACCAAACGTAGACAAAACTCTGACTTTTATGGGAAACCCATCCTTCCGCACTCTCTGCTTTTACCCTCAGGCCCTGAGCAGGGCAAGGGACCATCCTGAGGACTCCCAGGCCTGAGGACTCCTGACCTGTAGGCACTACCCACTGAAGGGACTCTGAGCAGCTTGGCAAGCGTGGTGAGCACAGCTTGAGCAGGCTTTCCCCTTCTCAATTTCCTCTACCTTGCTAAAAAAAAAAACCATGAGATTATATTCCCAAAGCTATTCCACAAGGTCTATTCCCTTATTTGGCAAATCCCTCCTCCTCAAGCTGACTACCAAGAGTATTAAAACTGACCAATTAATTGGCTCATCTAATTATCATGCCCCACTAAAATTAAACACCTCATCCTAATAAGGACTTTCCCATTTTTACCTTTATAAATCACCATTTTCTTACATGCTACATCTGACTCCTCTTTATCCAGAGGCAGTTCTTTGTTCCCTCTAGGAAAACATCCATTACTCATTTTTCTTGCCCCTTTTCTTCCCTCTCCTTTGTTCCCTTTCCTTTCTCCCTCCATCTCTTGACTGTGTCCCTTATTCCCTGTCCTCTATTTCTCTGGAGCTAATAAATCTCCTTTGTGCTGAGAACTTGGTCTTAGGGGTCCTGAACCAATGCTTTTCTTTTCACCTACAAAGCTCATCATAACTCTCAGAAGAACTGAGCAGATCACAGTAAACACACATGAAAGCTGAAAGGCTCATTCAGGGCCCAGGCTCAAAGCATCACAAAGGGCTGAGCCTGTGGCTCTGGTCAATGAGTAAGACACAACGGTCAGGGAGGACACTGTTGCATGCAGAGTTCACCCCTACATGAAGGTCCATGATGGTCAAGGAAAGCCAGAAGGCTTCTCTAACTTGAATCCAAGGAAGGGACAGAATGTAGGGAAGAAGGTAAAAATCATGGGGCACTGATCTTACCATCAGAACTAGAAAAAATTCTCCTATTATTTCATTGTCAACATCCTGCCTTGAACCTTTGCTTGTCCAATATTCAAACCAAACTTAGGTCAAATAACTAGGACGCTAAAGAAGCTAAACTTTTGGGGGTTGTGAAGAAGAAGAGAGGAAGAGAAGGAGTAGAGAATTTGAGGACAGGATAAGGAAAAGGGTCTATGGTGTAGATTGCAGAGGCAATGGGGAGAGAGGGGTTGTAGAAATGTGGGAAAGAAGAGAACAGGGATCACTGTTAAGGTAGTCAGGGCTTACCTCGTGCTCCTCACACCTGCAAAGAGCAAAACACTGTGGTAACCAGTGTGTCTGACCACCAGTGCCAGCTCCTACCCTCTGCCAGGCTCTCACCTTCAGGAAGCCAACTAGAAATGAAGGACTAGCAGAAGCAAGAGGATGTGTTCTCCCATAGCAGTAGAATCCCAGGGTCAGAGAGCTGCAGAGGCCAAGACAGAGCTCTAGGCCCAGCCTCAGCTAGTCAAACATCTATAAAAGCCCAGGCAGAAAGGGGAAATGACTAGGATCCCAAGCCAGGGACTGAGTAGATAGCCTGGGGGAAGAAGTCTATATGCTAGGTATCCTGCCTTGGTCACTGGCTCTGCTCTCCTCAACCCCTACAACCAGTGACCAAGTACTTCTGGCTTCCTTCCCACAAATGTTTTTACCAACTTTCAAGTGTGGATTTATGGCTATGAGACTAAAACAATTCCGAGATCTGGTGGCTGATGAGCATGGGGTGGTGGGATACTACACATTGTGCCCTGATTTTCCAGCTAGAAGGAAACTACTTCCCTGAACGTGTTATATCCATATATTAAATATTCTGCCTCCATGGAAAAAGCATGTACTCAATAAAATCCTAAAGCTAAGATACCAAGTACCATTTTATCCTCTATACAGGCTACAGTTATTCTCTCAAAGCTAGATAGAAAGATAGGATAATATGGGGAGATATGTAATAGCTCAAGAAGAAGTGGGCCCTTCCATGTAGGCCTGCTTTCTATATGAAGCCAAATGATCTCAGTCTTTGCAAGCTTCCCAGCAAATGTCAGTTATGCTGTGCTCCTTGAATATCAGCTGGAAAGAGGCTCCAACATCAGAACAAAAACCACAGAGGGCCTCTGAAAGACTCTACCCTGCAGGATATCAAACAGATGCTGAGAATCATAGCCAAACTTTGGCCAGGGTGCAAGGAATCTTATGAAAGAAGTGGGAGATAGTAAGACCTAGAGAGGACAGGAACTCCACAAGGAGAGCAACAGAACCAAAAAATCTGGGCACAGGGTTCTTTTCTAAGACTGATACTCCAACCAAGGACCATTCATGGAGATAACCTAGAACCCCTGCACAGCTGTAGTCCATGGCAGCTCAGTGTTCAAGTGGGTTCAGGAATGGGAACAGGGACTGTCTCTGACATGAACTGATTGGCCTGCTCTTTGCTCACCTCCCCTTGATGGGGGGAGGTGCAGCCTTACCAGGCCACAGAGGAAGACAGTGCATCCACTTCTGATGAGACCTGATAGACTAGGATCAGAAGGAAAGGGAGGAGGCCCTCCCCTATCAGTGGACTGGATGAGGGGCACGTGTGGAGAAGAGGGAGGGAGGGTAGAATTGGGAGGGGAAGAGGAAGGGAGCTATAGGTGGGCTACAAAGTGAATAAACTGTAATTAATAAAAATAAATTTTAAAAAAGAACAGAAGGATTGAGGCAGGGGATATAATTCACTTGGTAGAGTTCAACCCCTAAAAACCACATATAACTGGGTGATAAAGCACACACGTGAACCCAGCACTGAGTAGGAAGCCAGAAAACAAGAAGTTCAAGGTGATCATTGGCTACACAGTGGGTAGGAGGCCGCCTTGAGCTACATAAAACTGGTAGGATGAAGGTAAGTATAGAAACCACTGTTTCCCTCATTCCGAATGGCTCATGAGGCTGATTTCTAGTTAAACAAAATAGTAAAGATCTATCATGGAATGTGTGCCATATGTAGAAGTCAAAATGCAATGCAACTGCAGAAAGAACACAAAGACCTTCCTGTTTTCCTTACAGGCTCATTACTCCTGTTGCCCTTGCACCTCACTTTCTGTGTAATGTCACAATAGTCCTTCCCCGTTACTCCATGTAGTGTCACTGTAGTCCTTCCACATGGCACTACCTCTGCAGTGTCACCGTAGTTCTTCCATAGTGCTCCATAGGTAGCATTATGCAGGCTCCCTGCAGCCCTTCCAGGTTACTCTACCAGCAGTGACACCGCAACCCTTCCACACATCGCTGTAGCCCTTCCATGAAATTTGATAAATTGGATATGGATGCTATGAGACCGGGCTGAAAATAGGGCAAAAGCAGGTATAACTAACTGACCCAATAATGGAAAGAAAATGTAATACTCAGAAGTATACAGCCAATGTAAAATAAGGCACTGAAAGTTCCTGTATTATCCTACAGGGAAATGGCAAAAGGCTACTAGAATTATAAACTTTTTTCTTTGAAATGCCTTCAACTTTTTTCTTTGATGATTTTAAAAAACATAAAAAATTAGTCATGGACATATGAAGCCACCATATTTTTCATTTACAGTGTGTGAACCTTCAGCCATTCACCTTGATTAGATAACCAGGTCATTTAAGGTAGATTTTTTATTATTATCAGCAAAGTAAGTCTTATTACTAATAAAATTCATTTAGAATTTGTGAGGATATAAATATATGACACACATAAATTAATTTCTATTAAAAAATTTTTAACAATTCTTGTTACAACATAATGAATGTACCTGTTTTTAATGTGTTAGCTCTAATTAAGTCCAGAGTTCAAAACAAAGAATATAAATCCAAACCACTGACCCTGTGCTGAAAGGGTTAAAGAAGAGAACAAAAACAAAAAGACTACCAGTGCCAAGTGCTGACATGGAAATGCAGCAATTAAAATGAAAATGCAATGTGACTAGTATTAGTCTTTTAAAATGTATATGCCTTACACTTGTTAATTCAAATGCTGATTTACCCACCCCCAACTCTCTGGTTTCAATCTGGATATTGCATTGTGATCTCACTATAAGCATCCTGTCTCAACGATGTGTAAAAAGGACACAAATAAAGCAACTAGATACAATGTTGTACAATGGGAGGAGCCAGAGGACAGGAAAGAGTGGAGGAGCTAGAGAACAGGAAGGGGCGAGAAAGAGGAGGAGCTCGAGGAAAAGAGAGCAGGAGGAGAGCAGAGCAGGAGAAGAGAGCTTAGAGGACTTGGAGCATGAACCAGACCTAAGATTTCACAAAAAGCAAGTATAATGTAGGAAATCTAAATGTTAGGAAACTGAGGGCTTGGAGGTTTAGGAGGGAGTAAATATTGCCCAGCATTGTGTTCTAGGTTAACTAAAGACCTATTCTCTGTGTGGTGATTTGGTTATACAGCTGTTTAAGATTAGCAGCAAGGTTTACAAGAAGATAAAACAATAGTAAATATTAATAACCACCTACAACAGAACAGCTTGGCAGAGAGTCTGACAGTGTCCCATGAATCCAAACACTCATTTACAATTGGGAACTGTAGTGGCTTTAATGAGAATGGAGCTCAGGGAAGACCAGGGTGCTCTATTTTGCTGGCTGGGTTTACTTGGGAGCTGGAGGCCTGGATGTTCCTCTGCTACTGTGTCCCAGATAGGCTCAGCAGGTGTGATAAATGTGGGGCAGGGTCTAACCTGGCTGTTTTGGGGGAGTTGTTGACCTGGATGTTCCAGGAGTCCTCAGGACTATGCCAGAGGAAAGATTATGGAGCTGGGAAGGGAATGGGAAGAGTGTAGCTGACTTCTGATGGGTCTGGCCCCCCAAAAGCCAGGAGAAAGCCTGAGCCATTTCTAAACTGCTTGTTCTTGGAGACCCACAGGCTTGGATGATCCTGAGGTCAGCAGGCCTCCTCCAAACAAAAGGTTATGGAGTTAGAGTTGGAGAGGCAGCATGGTTGTGGTTTCTATAATAGTCTCAGTCTGTTGCAAAGAAAAGTTGTCTTAATGAAGGGTGAGGACTAAACTTATATATGTGAGTATAACAACAAATATTTAGGGATCATGTTGACTTGATGAAAAGAAGGTTTTAAGTTCTCCTCCAAGACCCATGACTTTACCTAGCTCTTGATAGTTGGCTACGTTTCCAACACTAAGCACGATTTGTCTCTTGTTGAGTGAGTCTTAAGTCCAATTAGAAAACTATTAGTTACCCACCATAGTAGTCACAGAGGTCTCAACCACAAAGAGAAAATATGACTTATATGCAAAGAGTAAAAAAAAAAAAGATACCAAATGATTGACTCTAACTACAAAAGAAAAAAAAAAGAACACAAAGAATGAAATAAAAGTAAGAACAAAGCACAAGGCAATGAATAGAAAACAACAGCAAACATGAAATATATTAATCAAGTTCAGTCAACAGTCACCTGAAATTATCAGTGGTCTCAGTGAATGAATTGAAAGACAGGTAGAGAAGACCAAAAGACAAAACCCAATTGTATGTTGTCCACATGTTGTCTCTCCCTAAATTTATTGGTTGGTTGATTGATTGGTTGGTTGGTTGATATGTTGCATTCATTCCTACATGCCTGTTGGGCAAACACTACACCATTGAAATTAAAAAAAATCAGATGGACAATTAAGTTTAATTTATGGAATGAGATATTCTATGCTCACATTAACAAGTACTAAAAGAGAAAATTACATTTAAATTTTGGACACAACAAAACATAAAGGAAGAATAATTGCCCAGGGTAAAATTTCATAAGAGGATAGAGTGGTCAGTTTTACAAAGGGCATATAATCTTTCATATATGAACCTCACAACTAATCCTAAAATGCAAATCAAAGTAGAAGACAGTTTTCTTAACTTCACAGGAAACATACACCTAGTCAGACCACATTCTACATCACAGAACAGAACTGTCCAAGTTAAAAAATATATATGAAAAAACTACACTATGCTCTGATGTGACAACAATGAAATCGAAATCAAAATAGTAACTTAAAACCCCAAAATATATGGAGATTAAATGTGTTTCAATAACACATGAACCAAAGATGAACTTCAAAAGATGTGCAAAAGTGTTTTGAAGTGAATAAAAATAGAACTTACCAAACTTGTGGAATGCAATTGAAGTATTCTCAATCAATAAATTAATGTCATTAATGCAAGTATGAAAAGGAAATGAAAGGTAAATCACCTAAGCTTGTACCATGGAAAGCTGGAAGAAGAGCTGATGTTAAATGAACCACAGAGCTCTACATGCTCCTCGGCAACACACACACACACACACACTCACACATTCAAACACACACAGACACACAGAGATGGCAAATGAGCATATGAAACATGGTCACATCATATTCCATAAGTAAAACACAAATCAAACTAATAACATGACATAACTTTAGTATCTATTAGAATGACAACAGTCTGGAATATTGATCATGCTAAGTGTCCATAACAATGTGGAGAGACAGAAGCTCTCATTTGCTGCTGGCAGAAATGAAATCCAGCATAATCATGGTGGCACATAATTTAGTAATTCCTTGCAAAACTAAGGCACTTTTAATTCTTTCCTTACTACCCAGAAATTATGCTCTTTGGCAAGGGGACTTATAATTTATGCTTCCCACACCTAGCTCTTCACAGCAGCTTTATTGATAATTGCCCAAACTTAAAAACAACAATGTCTTTCAGCAGATGAGTGAAAGACTAAGCATCATATGCTTCGGGCCTGGACTAAATCATAGGAACTCGAGGATTCATCTTCCTTGCTTCTTGACTTCACATGCAGTGTGACCAGCTGGGTCCTTCTCTTGCCACCGTGAACTCCCTGCCGTAATGAACTGAAGTTTGGAACTGTGAGCCCAAATGAACTCTTCCTTCTTGGAGTTGCTTTTGTCAGGGAATTTTATTATAGCAACTGAAAAGAAACTAATGTACTATCTTTAGCCAACAGGAAAATGAAAATTATGTTAAGGATGTGCCTCATCAAAATTGGATTCCTTTTCTCACTTAAATTATTTTATTTTTTGCAGTTTTAAAATTTTTACTAGTTACAGTTTATTCACTTTGTATTCTCCCTGTAGCACCCTCTGTCCTCGCCTCTCAATCCCACCTTCCCTCCCTCTTCCCCATCTGTGTCCCTCTCAGAGTCCACTGATAAGGGAGGTCCTCCTTTCCTTCCTTCTGATCCTAGTCTATCAGTCTCATCAGGAGTGGATGCATTGTCTTCCTCTGTGACCTGGTAAGGCTGCACCCCCATTAGGGGTAGGTGATCAAAGAGCAGGCCAATCAGTTCCTATCAGAGACAGTCCTTGTCCCCATTATGGAACCCACTTGGACACTGAACTGCCATTGATTACCTCTCTGCAGGGATTCCAGGCCATCTTCATTAGTGGTCCTTTGCTCAAGTATCAGTCTCAGAAAAGACCCCTGTACCCAGACTATTAGGATCTGTTGCTCTCTTTATGGAGCTTCCTGTCCTCTTCCTTACTATCTCCCACTTCTTTCATAAGATTCCCTGCACTCTGCCCAAAGTTTGGCTTTGAGTCTCAGCCTCTGCCTCAATACCCTGCAGAGTAGAGCCTTTCAAAGGTCCTCTGTGGTAGGCTCCTTTCCTGTTCCCTGTTTTCTCCCTCCTCTGATGTCCATCCTCTTTGCCTTTCTGAATGGAGAGTGAGCATCTTAGCCAGAGTCCTCCTTCTTTTCTTGAGTAGTTTGCTTAGGTATACATATTTTGATATGTTTATCCTATATTATATGTCTAATATCCATTTATGAGTGTGTATATGCCCTGGGTTTCTTTCTGCTTCTGGGATACCTCACTTAGCATGATATTTTCCACTTCCCACCATTTATCTGCAAATTTCATGATTTCCTTGTTTTTTTATTGCTGAGTAGTATTCCATTGTGCAGATGTACCACAATTTCTGTATCCATTCCTCCAGTGAGGGGCATCTGAGCTGTTTCCAGCTTCTGACTATTACAAATAAAGTTGCAACAAACAGGGTTGAGCAAATGTTCTTGTATACTTGAGCATCTTTTCCAGCTGCACAGCAGGATCTGCACAGTGACCAGCAGATGGAACTCTGGGACCTAAAACAACTGGATTATTTTTTACTTTAATTTTATGCATATTGGAGTTTTATATAAATGCATTTTTGTGACCCATACATGTGTGATGTGCAAGAAGGCCATAAAAATCATCAGATACTCTGGAACTAGAGTTCCATATGGATGCATGTTGCAATGAAGATGCTGGGAATTGAACACTCATCCTTTGGAAGAACAACCGGTGCTCATAACTGTAGTGTTATTCCTGAGACTTTAAGTGGTATATTTTTTTCTTGTACTTTTTCAAGAAGTTTATCAAAGGTCAGTTTTCAAAAGCAGTTTAACTGCTATAGTTCTGCTATGTGACTTGCCTTTTAAGCTTTCTATTTTAATGACGAAGACTGTTCTTTTTGTTTATTTACTGATTTAATCTCCTTGAAGCTTGATCAAAGCCCTCTACCTCCTCCCATTTCCGCCTCTTCTTTATCTCAGAGGAGAGGCCCCTAGGAATTATCAGCCCACCTTGGCTGCTGAAGAAGCAGCAGGACTAAAGGTTTCCTCTCCCACTAGGACCTGACAAGGCAGCCCAGCTAGGGGGAATGGCCCCAGCAGCAGGCTACAGATTCAGAGATATCCCCTACTCCCATTGTTAGATAATTTATAGATTAACCATGATGCACATCTGTTACATATGTGCAGGGGGTCTAGATCCAGCCCATGCATGCTCTTTGGTTGGTGGACCCTATAGGCCTAGGTTATTTTCCTCTGAAGGTTTTCTTTTTCTTTTCTTTTTTACTTATATTAATTACACTTTATTCACTTTGTATATTCCATAAGCCTCTCCCTCCTTTCCTCCCGATCCCACCCTCCACCCCTTCTTCACCCATGCCCCTTCCCAAGTCCACTGATAGGGGAGGTCCTCCTCTCCTTCCTTCTGATCTTAGTCTATCAGATCTCATCAGGAGTGGCTGCATTGTCGTCCTCTGTGGTCTGGTTAAGTCTCTCCTAACCTTTGATCAGAGAGAGGTGATCAAAGAGCAGGCCAATCGGATTATGTCAGGGGCAGTCCCTCTTAGGAACCTGCCACAGAGGGCCTCTGAAAGGCTCTGCCCTCAAGACTATCAAAGTAGAAGCTGAGACTTATGGCCAAGTGTTGGGGAAAGTACATGGAATCGTATGTAAGAAGTGGAAAATAGTAAGATCTGGAGAGGACAGGAACTCCACAAGGAGAACAACAGAACCAGAAAATTTGAACACAGGGGTCTTCACAGGGACTCATACTCCAACGAAGTACCATGCATGGAGATAACCTAGAACCCCTGCCCAGATGTAGCTCTGTAGGTTTTCTTATGGTGTGTTTGAGCCCTCTACCTCCCTCTATCCTTCCTCTCATTCTTCCACAAAACTCCATAAGCTTGGCCAATTGTTTGACAGTGGGTCTCTGCATGTTTTCAACTGCTGCTAGGTGAAGCCTCTCAGAAGACAGTTATGCTAGGTTCCTGTCTGCAATCATAGCAGAGGATCATTAATCATGACAGGGGTTGGCCTACTCCCATGGGATCTCAAGTTGAACCAGTCTTGGTCTGCCATTCTCTGCTCCATCCTTGTCTCTGCCCTACTTGTAGACAGGACAAATTTTGGTTTGAAGGTTTTATGTGTGGGTTGGAGTCCCCTTTCCTCCCCTGGAAGTCTCACTTGGCTCCAGGAGGTGGGCACATCAGGCTCCATAAACACTCTTGCTAGAAGTCTCAGCTAGGGTCACTCCCATAGACATCAGAGAGCCTCTCCTGTCCCAGAAATACCAACCACCAATTTATATTCTCTCTCTCAGTCCTCCTTACACTTGACCCCTACCCCATTAGCCTTCCCACCCCTCTCCTACCCAGTTCCCTCCCTCCATCTACTTCAGATGTTTATTTTATTTCCTGTTCTGAGTAAGATTCAGCATCTTCCCCTGGACCTTCCTTGGCTTCTTTGGGTTGTCCTGTACTCTATGGCTAATATCCACTTCTAAGTGAATACATACCATGTGTCTTTCTGGGGATGGCTTACCTTACTCAGGCTGATGTTTTCTAGCTCCAACCATTTGCTTGAAAATTCCATGATGTCTTTGTTTTTAATAACTGAGTACTATTCTATTTGTAAATGTATCCCATTTTCTTTATTCATTGATAAATACAATTCTTAATTTTGAGTTTACCCAGTTTATCATTCTTTTATTATTTGTAAATGTCCTGTTCTCTCACATGAAAATCTAGACATATGTGAAGGCACTATTATGTTTCTCCATGGATGAAGTTGCTATGTAGTCTAGTAAACCTTACAGTGAAGGAGTGAGGGACAGTAGAGAAATCAACAGACTGAAAACCAAGTAGGAGAATAAAGAAATGGAGATACTTACAGTGAGGAGGTAAAATATAGTCATCTTCCAAGAGAGACATCTTTCAAAGAATCCACAGGAAAAGAAATTTATCCAAGCACTGTGCTTTGCTTGGCATCCAATAAGCTTTCCATGAACAAAAACAACAATAAACTCTTTTTACAACTTCACATTCAACTATCATAATTTTGTTTGCCATTTTTTTAACTTTTATTAATTATACTTTGTTCACTTTGTATCCCCCATAAACCCCTCTCTCCTCCCCTCCTAGTACCACCTTCCCTTCCCCTTCTTCACACATGTCCCTCCCCAAGTCCACTGATAGAGGAAGTTCCCCTCTCCTTCCTTCTGATCTTAGTCTATCAGATCTCATCAGGAGTGGCTGCATTGTCATCATCTGTGGCCTGGTAAAGCTGCTCCCCTCTCAGCAGGAGGTGATCAAAGAGCAGGCCAATCAGTTTAAGTCAGATGTTTGCCATTTTTTAAAAAATCAGCATGATTCTATTTTGTTTGATCATGAACTACTCATCCATTTCCAGGAATTATTTTTTAAATGGACAGAACAGAGTGACATTCAATATGCACAAAGGCATGGATCAAATATTCTCAAATGTTTCCTCATGAACCTCCCTATGGCAGGTGCTCACTGTCCCCCTTTGTGATCTGTACTTGAACTAATCACCTAATGTTACAGATCTGAAGATCATATTACAGATAGGACATTTCCAAGAACACAGAATTCTTGCCTGATTTACCCATGGACTCCCAGGAGAGAGCTCACCCTAATTCTACATTTACTGGAAAGTCACTGCACAAAGTGCCCTACCATCTTTATTTTAAGTTTCTACTTATTTTAAAATTCTCTCTAAGGCTGAAAAACATATCTGCCCTTAATATTTATACTCATTAACTAATTTTGCATCTCTATCATTCAGTCAGTTGTCATTGATGAGTTTGCTAAGTGTGAGGCTTTCCACTAAACTAAGACACTAGTTGAGGACTTACAGAACATGAACTAGAAAATATTCAGATTAAACAAAATTTCAGGCAAGTATTTCTTCAAAAAGAAGAACTTTGCCTGACCATTTAGCGTTAGGTGGCTAAGTAAGAGGCTCATCCTTGGAAAAAACTAATTGTCCTTCTATCAGCAGTCATTAGTTGCTTGTAGTTCTTGGTCTAGGAGCAGGAGCTCCATGAGATTTCCCACTTCCATATAAGTATGACTAGTGTTTTTGCCATTGCACAGGTCTTACATAGGCAGTCATATTGTTGAGGTATCATGTGCATAACTTAGGAACTCTGAAGTAATAAATATACAAGCAACATTAACAGGGCTTAACAGGCTGTTAGATAGATAGATAGATAGATAGATAGATAGATAGATAGATGCATACATACATACATACTTACATACAAATAGATATAGCCAAAGATCTCTGTGGTTTTAGTTCAAATCAAAGGTAAATTTTTAATGAAATACACAGAGTCAAAAGAGAAGTGATAATTTTGAGAGGGATGTTTGGAGAGAACAAGAGAGGGAGTATCTTAGAGGGAAGATGTAGAAGGAAATGTTACTATATTCTAATTAAGGAATAATAATTTTTATATAGAAAGAAAAAAGAACTTTGGAAGCTAGTAAGGAATACTCCAGGTGAAAAAGACACTTAACTAAGTCACCAGGGGGAGAGAAAATGTCAAAGAATAGAGGTTTTAAATAATTTGATAGGCTGTTACAGAAGCAGATATTTGCTTTTTCATAAATGAGGAGGATATACAGATGTGTGTATGCAAGAAGGCCAGGCAAAGAGAGATACATCTTACTAGAGAGTAGCTTGTGGACAAACAGAAAGGCAGATAGCAATGTATCCCCGTCTTGATTCTGAGAGCCTGTGGTGCATTATCTTTTATTTTCCTTTCTTTGCTGTGCAAAAACATCCTGACTAGAAGCAATTATGAAAAAAAGTTTATGTGGTTTACACTTTCACATGAGTACCACTTATTGAGAAAAGGAAGGTGAAGAAATACTGCTTTCAAATTTTATGACATATAGACTTTTG
This sequence comes from Meriones unguiculatus, assembly GCF_030254825.1. Taxonomy (NCBI): domain Eukaryota; kingdom Metazoa; phylum Chordata; class Mammalia; order Rodentia; family Muridae; genus Meriones; species Meriones unguiculatus. Next base: position 173,513,190 of record NC_083349.1, read on the forward strand.
AAGTAAGTCCTAATGATTGTTTGGATTTCCTCAATGTCTGTAGTTATGTCCCCCTTTTCATTTCTGATTTTGTTGATTTGGGTGCTGTCTCTCTGCCTTTTAGTTAGCTTGGCGAAGGGTTTGTCGATCTTGTTGATTTTCTCAAAGAACCAGCTCTTGGTTTCATTGATTCTTTGAATTGTTTTATTTGTTTCTAATCACACCCCACCTCTCAACAGAGACTTTAAAAGCAAGAAGGGCCTGGAAAGACATCTTACAGACACTAAGAGACCAAAGATTTCAGCCCAGACTCTTGTACCCAGCAAAACTTTTAATCACCACAAGTGGAGGAAACAAGATATTCCACAACAAAAACAAATTTAGTATCTGCCCATAAGTCCTGCTCTACAGAAGATTCTAGAAGAAAAACTCCAACCCAAGGAGGCTAACTACACTCAGGAAAACATAGGAAAAAACAATCCCATTTCAGGAAAACCATAAGAAGAAAAACACACACATGCCACATGCACACACTCTGCCACCACCAATATCAAAATAACAGGAATTAACAATCATTGGTCATTAGTAAACCTCAACATCAATGGACTCAATAGAGCAACAGTTATGAAAACTGCATGGTACTGGCATAGAAACAGACTGGTGTATCAACAGAACCGAACAGAAGACCCAGAAATAAACCCTCACACTTATGGACACCTGATCTTTGACAAAGATGCCAAAACCATACAATGGAAAATAGATAACATCTTCAACAAATGGTGCTGGTCCAAATGGATGTCTACATGTAGAAAAATGAAAATAGATCCATATTTATCACCCTGCACAAAACTGAAGTCCAAGTGGATCAAAGACCTCAACATAAAACCAGACACATTAAGTCAGCTAGAAAAAAAAGTGGGGAATATCCTAGAATTCATTGGCACAGGAGACAACTTCCTGAACAGAACACCAACAGCACAGGCTCTAAGAGCAACAATCAATACATGGAACCTCATGAAACTGAAAAGCTTGTATAAAGCAAAGGACACTGTCATCAAAACAAAGCGACAGCCTACAGATTGGGAAAGAATCTTCACCAACCCTTTATCTGACAGAGGGCTAATATCCAGTATATATAAAGAACTAAAGAAGCTGAAAAGCAGCAAACCAAGTAATCCACTTAAAAAATGGGGAACGGAGCTAAACACTGAACTCTCTATAGAGGAATATCGAATGGCAGAGAAGCATTTAAAGAAATGCTCAACCTCATTAGCCATTAGGGAACTGCAAATCAAAACAACCCTGAGATTTCACCTTACACGCATGAGAATGGCCAAGATCAAAACCTCAAGTGACAACACATGCTGGAGAGGTTGTGGAGAAAGGGGAACCCTCCTCCACTGCTGGTGGGAATGTAAACATGTGCAACCACTCTGGAAATGAATCTGGCATTTTCTCAGACAAATAGGAATAGCGCTTCCTCAAGATCCAGCCATACCACTCCTAGGCATATATCCAGAAGAGGCTCAAGTACACAAAAAGGACATTTGCTCAACCATGTTTGTAACAGCTTTATTCGTAATAGCCGGAAGCTGGAAACAGCCCAGATGTCCCTGAACTGAAAATGGATGCAGAAATTGTGGTACATCTACACAATGGAGTATTACTCAGCAATGAAAAATAAGGAAATCATGAAATTTGCAGGTAAATAGTGGGACCAGGAAAGGATCATCCTGAGTGAGTTGTCCCAGAAGCAAAAAGACACACAAGGTATATACTCACTCATATAAACATACAACATAGGATAAACCCACTAAAATCTGTACATCTAAACAAACTAAGCAAAAGAGAGGACCCTAACTAAAACACTCAATCCCCATCCTGAAAGGCAAAGAGGATGGACATTAGAAGAAGAAGAAAGCAGGAAAAAATCTAGGAACCTGCTACAGAGGGCTTCTGAAAGCCAGAAGAAGAAAACAGGAAAAAACCTAGGAAGCTGCCACAAAGGGCCTCTGAAAGCCTCTGCCCTGCAGACTATCAAAGCAGATGCTGAGCCTGATGGCCAACTGTAGGGCAGAGTGAATGGAATTTTATGTAAGAAGTGGGAAATAGCAAGAGCTGGAGAGGACAGGAACTCCACAAGGAGAGCAACAGAACAAGAAAATTTGAACACAGGGAACTTCCCAGAGACTCATACTCCAACCAAGGACTATTCATGGAGATAACCTAGAACCCCTGCACAGATGTAGCCCATGGCAGTTCAGTGTCCAAGTGGGTTAGATAGTAATGGGAAGAGGGACTGCCTCTGACATAATCTGATTGGCCTGCTCTTTGATGACCTCCCCCTGAGGGGGGAGCAGCCTTACCAGGCCACAGAAGATGACAATGCAGCCACTTCTGATGAGAACTGATAATATAAGATCAGAAAGAAGGAGAGGAAGACCTCCCCTATCAGTGGACTTGGGGAGGGTCATGCATGCAGAAAGGGGAAGAAGGATGGGATCGGGAGGGGAAGAGGGAGGGGCTTATGGGGGGATACAAAATGAATAAAGTATAATTAATAATAATAATAATAATAATAATAATAAAAAGAAATACTGCTTTCTGCCTCACTCCCAGCGCTCCTCTGGTTTGCTCAGAGGTTCATGCTTAGCTAGCTTCCTTACCCAACATACGACCACCTACGTAAAGATGGTGTCACTCACAGTTAGACGAACTCCTGCAACAATTAACAATCAAGACACACCCCAGCAGACACGCTTGCAGACTAACATGATGAAGATAATAACCCAATTGATATTGAGATGATCTACGCTGTGTCTCCTTGGCAACACTAACTATGACACATGTAAGAATCTCTGAAGATTTTTACATCTCAAACTCTGCTATCTGGGAATGTTACTGTGTATGCCCAAAAGGAGTTTATGTATCTGATTAAGTTAAAGATCTTGTGATGAAAGGTTATCATATTTCCTGTGGTTGAGTCCTTAAATACGATCAGAAGTAAGCTGATAAAAGTGAAGAAAAATGAGGACATAGCTAAAATGCAGAACACTTGTATATGCAAAGCTCTGGTTTTGGTTACAGGTAATGAGAGAGATAGAGAGACAAGAGTGTGAGGGACAAAGTGAGTGAGAGAAGGGGGAGAGCTATTTGATTATAGAATGAGAATGGGACATAACGATGGAATCTGATTTTGAAATTATATACCTCAAGGATGGAGAAATGGGTCTCAAGTTAAGGAATGCTGGAGCCATTGGAAGTTGAACAAATGCCAATGAAATGTCTCTTCTCTCTCAGTGAAAAGGAGGAACCAGCCTGCTACTAACATCTTTAATAGGTGTCTGTCCTCTGGAACTTTAAGAGAACATTCTGTGTCATCATAAGCCATTGTTTGTAGGTTATTTTTCCCAAAGCCAGAGGAAGCTAACATAAAGTATATTACATAACAACATAGGATTGAATTTCTTGTTTAATTTAGTGCAACTTCAAGAATTTAATTAAATTAATATGACTTTCAAGTGTTGAGAAATTATATAAAAATACCTCTAATTAGAAAAAAATACTTTATAACATTTTTTATTTCATATATATCTTTGTGGCAGACAATTATGGCTGCACACCCTTGCAAATTGTTACCTGCTGTGTGACCTTAGACACATTACTGCACCTTTCTGGGCTTATTATTTCATTTGAAGAAATAACAATTATTATACACACTTCCCAAAGTTGTTTTTGGCAACCAATGTGTAAAAAGTGCAGGGAAAGAAAAGGAAAGCCCCATCTTGTGGGGTCTTAGAACATACCACACACCTGATCCCCACAGAGGATAAGGCCAGCAAGCAAACAGCAAAGACACTGATGTTTATTTAAAAAAAAAAAAAAAAAAAAAGCCCAGACAATTGAGTTACCCAAAGAGAAGGTCACCTGTAAAATAAGGTAAAATGATCTGGTAACAACTAAATTGGGGAGGGGAGAGTGCACCCCACCAGAGATGGCAGAGTCATCAGGAAGTAAATCTCCCTGAGAATTTGGGGTGGCAACAATGTTAACAGGAATGAAATTGTCTTCTGGAAGTTTGTTCTAAAATGGAGCTGAATGGCTCAGAGTGATGTTGGGACCAGGCTCTTTCATTTCCCTACAGCACACAGCAGGGGCACTATGTGAGACAAGGCTGACTGTGATGGAGACAGGATCTCAGCTTTAATCCCAGAGAGGCCAGGACAGGAAATACCCATAAACTTCTCAGATCCCAGGAAGAACCTTAGTGGAAATGTCTCTGGAAAAGCATCTTCACTTCTTCCTTTGCCCTTGAATGCACCAACTGCACCAGTTGCTGGGAGCCTCCAGATATCCCAGACTTCTAGCATGATGAGGGGTAGAAAGTGCTGGGGAGGGAAGACGGAGGTGTTGGAAGACAGAGTCCTGGAGAACTGCATAGAGATGATTAGGCTCACTACTCCTCCTTTCCTATGATTCAATCTAGAGAAAATTTCTAGCACTGGAATAAACTGTACAGGATGCCTTCATACTACATGTTAACTCTCTGGAGGCCTTTCAGTTCAGTCACATTTCTCATTTCTGAATCCAAGGATGTGCAGAAATTTCCCACTTTGCATAGAGAGTGAAGTTTCTGGAGCACCAGAAAACTGTATCACAAACACTTGCACACAAAGAAGTTGAGATAAGGGACGGAAGCTAGCTAACTCAGCTGTAGCTAGGTAGGGCAGTATTTCCCACATTATCATACATCTGGTTTCTCCAAAGTAAACAGAAAAGGCCATTTCCTTCTGTGCCCATGAGATTTCTTCCTGTTCTCCAGCTTTATAAAGGGAGCAAATGACCATCTTTACTATATCTCAAACCACCTTTACGGTCCATCATGAATCCAGTGACAAAAACTGGCACACTGCTCATCTTGACTTTATCTTTTCTCTGCACCGTGGAGGGTAAGTTTCCACAAGGGGAGTGGATGGAGGTCTCAGGCATGCTATTCTCTAAACCTCTGCTGTCCAGTATCATCACTAAGGCATTGCCAGTCAAACCTGAAGACTTAGTACAGTCTGAGGCCCTGGGCAGCAGAGAGATCACTTGCACTATAATTGCAGAGAAACAGGACAGGAATTTTCTGACCTTCAGTTCTTGATTTTCACTATTCATCTGTTTCCATTTTATTTCCCTTTTTAAAAAAAAACTGGTATGTGGTATTTTAACACAACACTCCTTTCCCTTCATTTTTCTGGCTATTTTTTCTCCATTAATTTGACAGTACATGGCGGCTTTTTGTGGGACATATCTGGTTGTAATAAATATCACATCAGTTTATGTTGAATGAACTACTTACATGATGGGGCAGAGTAGGCTGAAAGCAATGCTTCTCTCTAGAACCAGGAAGACAGTGTGGTGGAGCGGGTGGCTGGCCACATTGTCAGTAGAAGGCAGTTGTTGACTGAACCTATGATGAAATATCATTATGATTCATGTGAGAACAGCAGTGAAAGACCTCTCTCAGGTCTGAAAAGCATACGGAATATTATCAGTAGATCACTTTGTGAGAGGATTTCACCCTTTCCAAACTCTCAAGCCTCATGTTTGCTTCCTTTGACATCATAATTTGGCATTTAGGTACTTAAGACGTATACCTGGGCATGGAGGTGCACAGCTTTAATCCCAGCCTGCAGGGAACAGACTCGGGCAGATCTCTGTGAGTTCTTGGCTAGCCTGGTCCACTTATCAAGGTCCAGGACAGTCAGGACCCTCTCTCAAAACAACAGCAACAACAAAAGAAATACATCAAGGATGGGGACAAAATCAAACTATTATGCACTAGTGGTGGTAATGTAAACTAATGCATCCACTGTGGAAGCTGGTATGGAAATTTCTTAAAAAAAAAAAAAAAAAAAACTAAAAATAATCCTTCCATAACATTCAGCTTTCTATCATTTCTTGATATTTACTCAATGGACTCCAACTCAGCGTGGTCCCGAGTCATTGTTTACTTCAGTGCTAGTCACAATAATCATGTCAAGGGACCAATCTAGATGTCCAATAATGGGGGAATGGTTAAGGCTGTGTGAGTGTGTGTGTGTGTGTGTGTGTGTGTGTGTGTGTATACAATATAGATTTTTTTTCAGTCATAAAGAAGAGTGAGTATTGTTTGCTGCGAAATGCATGTACCGAAGTTCATTATAGTAAGTGAATTAAACCAGTCCTAGGAAGATGAAAAAAAAAAAAACCTTATGGAAAGACAAGAAGCACGTGTTTATCATTCAAGACAGTTGACTAAACTAAGTCTCAAAATCATGATGTGTCTGTTGGGAAATAAGTACATACTGCAAATAAACACAAAGGACCTACCCTGTGGCAGGTGATAAAAGAGTGCCTGCCGAGTTGAGTTTGTATCAATGGAAATCTCCTTTATCAATAAGTTTACGCTCCACACACATGCACAGATTTATAAACACTCAGTATTGGAGCACTATTATTAAGAGCAGGGAGGTTGCAACCAGAATTAAGTTTTTATTTAAAATCTTACCATAAAGCCTTGCCTAAATCAGTTTCTTTTTTATTGCCTGCAAAAGAGGAGACAAAGTTCTATCACATTGAAAGTATATTTAATGATTAGATAAGTTAATATATGTAAGGAACCATAACTGGTTTATTTTTGTCCACTCTATTCCTTAGACATTAGCCTTAATATTTTCAACTTTCAGGAGCAGGAACAGGGACGGGGACAGAAAATGCTGAGTTTGCATGAGTCTTCACATTTAAACATTATACATTTCCAGGTTTCATAGCTCTAAAGTCTATGATTATAAATAATATCTCCAGAAATATTTTTTACTTTTAGTTGTATCTCTTAATTCTTATATATTGAACTATTTAAAAATATCTTTAAGCCCTTTTTCCAGGTATAAACGGGATGTATAATTAAGCTCCATTCCTTTTTTTTTAGATTTTTTTATTTTATTATTTTTCTTTTTTTTTTAATTTATTTTTTATTTTTTTAAATATTTTATTAATTACACTTTATTCATTTTGTATTCCTCATAAGCCCCTCCCTCCTCCCCTCTTTTTACACTTTATTTACTTTGTATCCCCCCATAAGACCCTCCCTCCTCCCCTCCTGATCCCACCCTCCCTCCCCCTTCTTCACCCATGCCCTCCCCAAGTCCACTGATAGGGAAGGTCCTCCTCTTCTTCCTTCTGATCTTAGTCTATCAGATCTCATCAGGAGTGGCTGTATTGTCCTCTCTGTGGCCTGGTAAGGGTGGTCCCACCTCAGGGGGAGGTGATCAAAGAGCAGGCCAATCAGATTGTGTCAGAAGCAGTCCCTGTTCCCATTACTATGGAACCCACTTAGACACTAAACTGCCATGGATTATATCTGCGCAGGAGTTCTAGTTTATCTCCATGCCTGGTGCTTGGCTAGAGTATGGGTCTCTGGGAAGACCCCTGTGTTCAAATCTTCTGGTTCTTCTGCTCTCCTTGAGAGGTTCCTGTCCTCTCCATAACCTACTATTTCCCACTTCTTACATAAGATTCCATGCACTCTGCCCAACAGTTGGCCATAGTCTCAGCATCTGCTTTGATAGTCTGCAGGGCAGTCTTTCAGAGGCCCACTGTGGCAGTTTCCTAGGTTGTTTCCTGCTTTCTTCTTCTTCTGATGTCCATCCTCTTTGCCTTTCGGGATGGGGATTGAGCATTTTAGTCAGGGTTAGTTTGATTAGTTTCTTTAGATGTACAGATTTTAGTAGGTTTATCCTATAAGTCTATATGAGTGAGTATATACCGTGTGTGTGTTTCTGTTTTTGGGACAGTTCACTCAGGATGACCCTTTCTAGGTCCCACCATTTACCTGCAAATTTCATTATTTCCTTATTTTTCATTGCAGAGTAATACTCCATTGTGTAGATGTACCACAATTTCTGCATCCATTCTTCAGTTGAGGGACATCTGGGCTGTTTCCAGGTTCTGGCTATTACAAATAAGGCTGATACAAACACGGTTGAGCAAATGTCCTTATCGTGTACTTGAGCCTCTTTTGGATATCTGCCTAGGAGTGGTATGGCTGGATCTTGAGGAAGCGCTATTCCTAGTTGTCTGAGAAAGCACCAGATTTCTTTCCAGAGTGGTTGTACAAGTTTACATTCCCACCAGCAGTGGAGGAGGGTCCCCCTCCATTCTTAAATTATATAGATATTGTGATATTCAAGACTAAGTTGAGAACACTGTGTTCAACGCTTGTCTCAGTCGCCACTCTATAACTAGTATCAAAAAGGATGATTCTGATGATGTCAGAAAGAAAAGTTATGGTTAGTTAATCATCATCATGTAAACATTACTATTAAAAAATAATTTCACATAATTTTACTAAAGGTTCAAGTTCTTAAAAGGAAGAAAAGTCAGCTTTGACACGTTTCTCTCATCACTAAATGAAGGGCTAATATCCAGTATTTCTACTTTTTAAATGTATTTGAAGTTGAATGGCCTTTGTGATACTAAGAAAGCAGTAAACCATAAAATTATTACAGAAAATGTAGGATTGTTCTTTTACAAATTTGGGGAAGATTTTATTTTAGTATAACTCAAAAACCTAGAGTTTCTAAAATAAAAGGCCACATGAATTTGAAACAAAGCAAGGTAGGGTATGTGAGAGGTTTTGAAAAAGGAAAGAAAGGGGTAAATAATTATAATACATAGTAATGATATAAATACTTGAGTAAATAAAAATAAATACCTTAAAAAATTACTCATTGGAAAAAAAAGAAGTTAATTCACACCCTGGATGAATTTCTAGTGTCCCTAATGTACAATGAGTTCATATAAAAAAAAAATCTTTAAAAAGACCCTTAGAATCAAACAGAGAAATAGGTTAAAGACATGAATTTCATCATATAGTAAAAACAAATAGCTACTAAATAGAAAAAGTGCTCAATCTAATTCACTGTAAATAAGAGAAGTACAAATTAAAAGAATCCAGCAGACTGTCATTATTCAGAAACTTAAAACATGGTACAGTATCCCAATGGTGGTAAGACAGGAATTTTTCTAAGAAATGATAGTGAGAGTATACACACCCTTTGCCTGTAGATTGATTTTAGCCACATATATCAAAATGAAAAAATATTCTTTAAAATCCAGCAATTCTAGTTATATAAAATTATTTTACAGACAAAACCACACACAAATAAAATTATAATGAACATATTATATTGCAATAAAAAGTGATGAACATTATTTTTGTTTGCAGGTGATAATAAAAATACAAATAAGTATAAAGCCTTAAATAAAGCATGCTACAAAGCTACAATTGAATATTTTGATTACACCATACATTGTTCAAAAGAAATCAGAGTACAAATTATGTGTAACCATCTCACTGTATTAGAGCAGGAAACTCACTCCAGTCTGCTCCTGATATCAAATCTATTAATGCTCAAGTCCCTGATGTAAAATTACACTCCTTGCCTCTAAACTGTACACATCTTTCTGTATGCCTAAATCATCTTTACTTATAAGTGCACAAACTCTCAGCTCATGCACTTCAATTTGTCCTAAGATTTTACTAGCAATATTTTTGAGAGTGGTCGCAGGGGTACAGGAAGAATAGAATGACTTAGAGCCCTCAGTCTTGTTTTTCAACTCAAATCCTCAGCTAGAGTAATCCTACCTCCTCAGCCCAACAGAATCTGTCTGTTGTACAATTTATCCAATTGAATACATATGTATGTACAAAGAATCTGTCTGCATTGTACAATTTATCCTATTGAATATGTATATATATATATACACACACATACACACACACACACACACACACACACACACACACACACGGGTCCTTGGAAGCTGTACTGTTGGCAGAGAAATGATCTATAATAGACAAAAAGGAAATCCAGTTCAGCAAGACTTACTTTGCCCTTTGCCCAGCTGATTCAAACTTCTAGAGTCTAACCCTGAGATGTTTAATTTTTATATATTTAAGCACAGTACAACCTTGGGGAAAAGATTTTTTCCTGAGAGTTTTCACAATAAAGCTTAAGAAATGACTACATGGAAACTCCTTTGCAAAGTGCATGTCTTTTGCAAAGTACCTGTAATCTCTTCCATAGAGCGGATTCTATTGACTGAGAAACAATACTCAGGAGTCTGGGGGATTTTACAGAACCACAAAAATAAGCAGGCAACCAAAAACATACACCAGGCCTTCTCGATAGAAAGCAGGGGTACTTCTCTTCTCCTAAAGAAAGAAGCCTGTGTGTATAACATTCCTGGTATCTCTAATGCTTACCTGTGAGCAGGAGGACCTCTGGCTTTCCTAGAGTTGATTTTGTCACTTACCTGCAGCATTTTTCTGTTTCAGTTTTGTCTGGATGATGTGTCTATTGGAAAGAGTGGGGTATTAATGTCACTAACTGTCACAGTGTGAGGGTTAATAGGTGATTTAAGCTGCAGTAGTGTTCATTTTATCAACTTGGAAGCCCTTATGTTTGGTGCATAGATGTTTTCAATTACAAAATCCTCTTGGTTGATTTGTCACTGATGAGTATTTAGTGTCCTTTTTGTAAATTGACAAATGTAATCCACCATATAAACAAAATTAAAGGGAAAAAAACATATTAGATGTGGAAATGGCCTTTAACAAACTCCAACATGATAAAAGTCCTGGAGAGTAGGGGTACAGGGAACCTACCTGAATGCAATAAAGAAAAATGTAGTAAATGCCAACATACCAGTTGGCAGCAAGCTCATATCAAAGTCAACCTAAATGAGAGAAATGCAAAACAATTTCAGGGAAATTGGGAACAAGAAAAGGTTGTCCACTATCTCCATATCAATTCAATACAGGACTTGAAATCTTTGCTACTGCAAAAAAGAAAGCTATCAAGAGGATACAAATTGGAAAGGTATAATTCAAAGTATCTGCATTTGCAGGTGCTATTAGATACAAGTGACTCTTAAAATTCTACCAGGAAGTTCTTATAAGTGACAAACACTTTTAGCAAACATATACATACAAAACTATCTCCAAAAAAATCACTAGCCCTCCTATATATGAATGACAAACTGAATGAGGAATAAATTAAGGAAAAAACACCTTTTTCAAAAGCCTCAAATAATATAAAATATCTTGGTCAAAAATTAAGCAAGGAAATAAAATACTTGTATGATAAATCCTTAAGATATTGAAGAAAGAAATAATAGATGGCACTATAAGATAGAAAGATCTCCCATGCACGTGTATCAGTATGATTGATATAGTAAAAATGGCAATCCTATCAAAAGCAGTCTACATATTCAAGGTAATTCCCATCACAATTATTGACACATCTTGAAAGGATCATTTTCAATATTGTATGAAAAGCACACAAAAAAACCAAAATGGTCAAAACAACCATGAATTATAAAGGAAGTGCTAGAGGTATCACCAACCCAGATTTTAAGTTGTTCTATAGTGCCATACTAATAAAAACAGCATGGTATTGGCACAAAACCAAAAACATTTTTTCAGAGGAGTTAATAAAGCCTTAACTGGCATGAAGCTTCCAGTGCTGGGAATGGGTTACAACAAATTGAATTGTTAGCTAAAGGGGTCTCTTGGGAATCCTCAAACCACCCAGGTCATTGCCAATACTATATACCATGCTCTCCACAAACTGACATCATTGCTTAAGACAGCTCAATGAACATGCAGAAGTTGACCAGGTGTCTACACAGAGCCTTCACTCCTCTGTTCTAGAGTCTTCAGTAAGGCACACAAAAGAGGAAAGCATACATCAACCCAGGCACAAACACTTTGGTCTACATAAGTGTCTTGCCTGCAAGATACCCGTGAAGTAATAGGGAAACCAACCTTGTGTGTGTAACCATACAGTGTCTGATTTGACTTAAAGCCCACTTCACAGGATGAGACTCATACTTGAGCCTTAATAACCAAGAACCTGAGAACAGATATCCTGGGGACCAAGAGTAAAACCAAACACAACAGTTCCCCAAAGAATTATACAATTAAAAAAAAAAACACAGCAATAAAAAATATTCCTGGTGTCATTTCTGCTGTAGTCATAGATCAGTGCCTTGCTTACCTAACATCAGAGGAAACTTCTTGTAGATGATGGACATACAGAGACCCACACAGCCAGATATTATGTATGCAGAGAGTGAGATACCTTGGAACACTCAGCCATAAATAGCATGTCTCCATTAAAGCCCTACCCTCAGGGCTCAGGAAACTCTGAGGAAGAGGAGGCAGAGAGTATGTAAAAGCCAGAAGGGGTGGAGGACACCAAGAAAACAAACCCTCTAAATCAACATGAGCAAGGCTCCTATGAACTCACAGAGGCTGTGGCGACTTGTACAGGGCCTGCATAAGGTGCAGGAGCTTTTTGTGTATGTATTATGGCTTCCAGTTTCAATTCTTTATTGTATTCTTGAGAGTGCCACTTTCTTCTGGGCTCTATTGCTGTTGTTTGTTTGCTTGCTCCAATTTTTATGCATTAGTTTTTGTATTATTATATATTATTGTATTTCATGTTAACTTATTTTATTTTACTTTATTTTATTATTATCCCTTGAACACCTGCTTGTTTTCTAAAGGAAGAAAGAATGGGAGTGAATCTTGGTGGGAAGAACTGGAAGAACTTGATAGATTAGAAATCTTACCAGGATCTACTATTTTTTTAAGACTCTATTTTCTTTTTATTTTTTATATTAATTATAGTTTCTTCACTTTGTATCCCAGCTGTACCCCCTTCCTCATTCCCTTCCAAGCCTACCCTTCCTCCCTCATTTCCTCCCATTCTGCTCTCCAAGTCCACTGATGGGGGAGGTCCTCCCCCCATTCCATCTGAACCTAGCTTATCAGGTCTCATCAGGACTTGCTGCATTGTCCTCCTCTGTGGCCTGGTAAGGGTAGGTGGTCAAAGATCCTGCCCCTGAGTTCATGTCAGAGACAGTCCCTGTTTCCCTTACTAGGACACCCACTTGGATACTGAGCTGTCATGGGCTACATCTGAACAGGGGCTCTAGGTTATCTCTATGAACAGTTCTTGGTTGGAGAATCATTCTCAGAAAACACCCATGTGCCCAGATATTTTTATTCTGTTGCTCTGCTTGTAGAGTTCCTGTTCTCCCCAGGTCTTACTATCCTACCTCCCACTTCTTTCATATGATTCCCTGTACTATTCCCAAAGTTTGGTTATGAGTCTCAGCATCTGTTTTGATACCCTGCAGGGTAGAGTCTTTCAGGGGCACTCTATGGTAGACTCTGTACTGTTTCCTGTTCTCTCCTTCTTCCAATGTCCATCCGGTTTGTCTTTCTGAGTGAGGATTGATCACCTTACCCAGGGAACTCCTTCTTGCTTAGCTTCTTTAGGTGTACAGATTTTAGTATGTTTATCCTATAATATAGGTCTAGTATCCACTTATAAGTGAGTATATACCATGTGAGTCTTTCTGCTTCTGGGATACTTCACTCAGAATGATCTTCTAGTTCCCACCATTTGCCTGCAAATTTCATGATTTCCTTGTTTTGAATTGCTGAATAGTATTCCACTGTGTAAATGTACCACAATTTCTGTATCCATTCCTCCATTGAGGGAAATCTGCATTGAGTCCAGGTTTTGGCTATTATGAATAAAGCTGCTATAAACATAGTTGAACAAAAGTCTTTGTTGTGTACATATTTTGGATATATGCCCAGGAGTGGTATAGCTGGATCTTGAGGAAGTGCTATTCCTAATTTTCTGATAAAGTGTCAGATTGATTCCAAAGTGGTTGTACAAGTTTACATTCCCATCAACAATAGAAGAGAGTTCCCCTTTCTCCATCTTCTCTCCAGCATTAATTGTCACTTGAGTTTTTTATCTTAGCAATTCTGATAAGTATGAGGTGAAATCTCAGGATCATTTTGATTTGCATCTTCCTGATGACTAAGAATTTTGAGCATTTCTTCAAGTGTTTCTCTGCCATTCTATATTCCTCTACGGAGAATACTTTCTTTAGCTCTGTATGCCATTTTTTAATTGGATTACTTGATTTGTTGCTTTCAATATAAAACCAGACACACTAAATCTGTTAGAAGAAAAAGTGGAAAAGAGCCTGTAATTATTGACACAGGAGACAACTTCCTGAACAGAACACCAATAGCACAGGCTCTAAGATCAACAATCAATAAATGGAACCTCATGAAACTGAAAAGCTTATGTAAAGCAATGGACACTGTCCTCAAAAGAAAATGACTACCTACATATTGGGAAAGGATCTTCACCAACTCTATATCTGACAGTGGGCTAATATCCAGTATATATAAAGAACACAAGAAGTTAAAAAGCAACAAAACAAGTAAACAAATTAAAAAAGGGGGAAGAGAGCTAAACAGAGAATTCTCAATAGAGGAATATCAAATGGCTAAAAAATACTTAAAGAAATGTTCAATGTCCTTAGTTATCAGGGAAATACAAATCAAATCAACCCTGAGATTTCACTTTACACCCACCAGAATGGCTAAGATCAAAAACTCAAGTGACAACACATGCTGGAGAGGTTCTGGAGAAAGGGGAACCCTCCTCTACAGCTGGTGGGAATGTAAACTTGTACAACCACTCTGGAAAGCAATCTGGTGCTTCCTCAGACAAATAGGAATAGCGCTTCATCAAGATCCAGCTATATCATTCGTAGGCATATATCCAAAAGAGGCTCAAGTACACAATAAGGACATTTGCTCAACCATGTTTGTAGCAGCTTTATTTGTAATAGCCAGAAGCTGGAAACAACCCAGATGCCCCTCAAGTGAAGAATGGATACAGAAATTGTGGTACATCTACACAATAGAATATTACTCAGCAATAAAAAACAAGGAAATCATGACATTTGCAGGTCAATAGTGGTAACTGGAAAGGATCATCCTGAGTGAGCTATCCCAGAAGCAGAAAGATACACATGGTATATACTCACTCATATAGACATATAGTATAGGACAAACCTATTAAATCTGTATATCTAAAGAAACTAATCAAGAGAGAGGACTAAAATGCTCAATCCCCATCCAGAAAGGAAAAGAGGATGGACATCAGAAGAAGAAGAAAATAGGAAACAAGTTAGGAACCTGCCACAGAGGGCCTCTGAAAGGCTCTGCCCTGCAGACTATCAAAGCAGATGCTGAGAGTTATGGCCAAACTTTGGGCAGAATGCAGGGAATCTTATGAAATAAGTGGGAAATAGTAAGATCTGGAGAGGACAGGAGCTCCACAAGGAGAGCAACAGAACAAAAACTCTGAGCACAGGGGTCTTTCCTGAGACTGACACTCCACCCAAGTACCATGCATGGAGATAACCTAGAACCCCTGCACAGATGTAGCCCATGGCAGTTCAGTGTCCAAGTGGGTTCCATAGTAATGGGAACACAGACTATCTCTGACATGAACTGATTGGCTGGCTCTTTGATCACCTCCCCCCCACGAGGGGGGAGCAGCATTACCAGGCCACAGAGGAAGACAATGCAGCCAGTCCTGATGAGACCTAATAGACTAGAATCAGAAGGAAGGAAAAGAAGACCTCCACTATCAGTGTACTTGGGGAAGGGCATGTGTGGAGAAGGGAAGGAAGGGAGGGATTGGGAAGGGAGGAGGGAGGTCCGGGAGGATACAAAATGAACAAAGTGTAATTAATTAAAAAATTTAAAAAAACTTCTTTCAGTCTTTATATATTCTGGATTTAGCCCTCTGTCAGACATAGGGTTGGTGAAGATCCTTTCCCCATCTCTAGGCTGTCATTTTGTTCTGATGACAGTGTCCTTTGCTTTACATAAGCCTTTCAGTTTCATGAGGTCCCATTTATTGATTGTTGATCTTAGACCCTGAGCTGTTGGTGTTCTGTTCAGGAAGTTGTCTCCTGTGACAATGAGTTCTAGGCTATTCCCCACTTTTTCTTCTAACTGATTTAGTGTGTCTGGTTTTATATTGAAAAAAAACCCTCTATTTTCAATAAAAGGAAAATTAAAATAAAATTTCTGTATCTTATTTTACATAAATGAAAAAGGTCAAAATATTTTTTAAATTTTAATATTTTTCTTCACAATTTTTCATTATATATCCCGATGGAAGACATCCCTCAATTATCCCTACCCACTCTTCCTCCCTCTTCCTCCCATCCCCTTTCCCTAGTCAACTGAAAGGGGGAGTTCTCCACTATTGCCATCTGCACATAGCTTGTTAACTCTCATCAGAACTGACTGGATCCTCTACATCCACAGCCTTGCCCCTCCACATAATCAGGGTCCAGTGACCAAAGATCAGTCCACTGAGTTCATTATAGAGGCAGCCCCCGCTCCCTTCACTTAGAGATCTACATAAAGACAGAGCTGCCAGTCAGCCACATCTGAGCAGGGGGTCTAGGTCCTCTTCATGTATGGAATCCAAAATATTTTTAAAGACGATATTTTTAAAAAATTTAAATAAAATGAATTTTCTGTGCCTTTGACCTGAGTTTTTTCTCCTTCCTATGTTCCTATTATTTGTAGATTAGGTCATTTCATGGTCTCCCAGATTTTATGGATGTTTTGTGCATGTGGTTTTTTTTTTTTAGATTTAACATTTTTTTGACCAAAGTATCCATTTCTTTTATCTTTTCTGTAATATCTGAAATTCTCTCTTCCATCTCTTATATTCTGTTGGTGAGGCTTGCCTCTGTGGTTTCTATATTCTTCATTTCCAGTTAACCCTCAATTTGGGTTTTCTTTGTTGATTCTATTCTCCTTTCATGTCTTGAACTGTTTTCATTTTACTCCGTTGTTTGTCATTTCAGAGATTTCATGAATTTTTATATTCTCTTAGAGGTTTTTGAACATATTCATAATAGCTGTTTTAAGGTCCTTCTGTTGTGTGTCAGGTATTATATTTCCCAGAGCCTACTGTAGTACAGTTGCCGATCTCTAATGGAGACATATTTTTCTGGTCTTTATTGATTGTGATTTTAATGCATGTGTCTAATCATCTGTGTTTGGCATGGTTGTCATTCTAGGTTTTGACATCTGTTTGGTTTGTGTTTGGTGGATGTGTATTCCATTCATTGGTTTCTGTTGCCCTCTCTGGTTCTTAGAAGTGTGTGGTGACTGTGTTTTGCTTGGTTAAAAAAAAAAAATGCTCCTAAAATCCTCTCAGATGTGGCCACTGGGGGTTCAGGAATGAATGTATTTCTCGTTATTGAGAGCTGAGACTAAGGAATAAGGATGGGACAGAAAGTGGGGCAGAAGTCTTTGAGAACGTCCACAGGAGACAGAAAATTGAGTGTGCCACCAGGATCTACTTCCACTCCTGAGTATAGAGGCAGAGAGCACAGAGTTCGTAGTAGGTGTTTTGCTACAAGCTAAGGAAAAGACTAAGAATTGTAGTTGGAGGACGGAGGGCAATAAAGATTGTCTACCTGATCACTTGGTTGCAGGATAAAGGATTTCTAAGGAGTGCCTCCTGGAGACAAAGGGTTGGGGTAGTGGAGGAAAACTTTAGAAAAAGATCAGCACCTGAAGGGGAATTCCTAAGACAAGTTTCAATGGTAACTTTTTTAGTATTGATTTTTTAAGTGTATTAAAAATGAATGCTAAGAAGACTGTCAGCTTTACTTTCTTTCTTAGTGCTTGAGAATTTCATACGTGCACATACATTTTTATCAAACCCACTTTCTTTCCTCTCCTCTATTTTCTTTCACTTCTATCTCCATCAATTTGTTTTTCCTCTCAGCTTCACTTGCTTCATATTTAAATGCTCCTGGTCCACATAACGCTGATTACTTGTGCATTGGTGTTATGCCATCTACTTGAACATGGGTACTTTATTGGTGAATACATTTCCAAGCTAGAAGTGAAACTCAGTACCCCACTGTTATTCATGCCAGGAAACTGGATGAGGTAATTGTGTGCATGTCTTGTTCATGTAGGTATAGTCTTTGTGAGTTCCTGTGTGCAAAGACACTGCCATGTCTGGAAATAGTCCTTTCTGCAGATGGCCACTACTCACAGCTTGTAAGCTTTCAGGAACTTCTGTAATGATCCCTGAGCCTTATAAGGTAACAGGCATATCACTTGCAGTTGAGCATGCCACACTCTCTTATTCTCTGCACGTTTACCAGTTTTGAGTTTCTATGTTGACTGCCATTTATTGAAAAAGTAACTTTCTCTGGTAAATGTTAAGAGATATACTAATTTATTTGTATGATTTGGATAACACAGAGCACAGTTTATTACTATGTTCATTTAGCAAAACAGTGTTAGGTTCTTCCTAGGGCCTATAATCCACCCACTCACAAAGTCTTGACTTGTTGAATAGTAGTGGGCATGATTTCTGTTTTGTGAGCCTTACACGCAGTCAGAAAATGGTGTGCTACTCTCTGCTGCTCTTTTCTACGAGGATCTCAGGACAATAGGAGAGTGCCTGCTGCTTCTGCCAGGACTCTCTTTGCTGTTGGGCTTCCTGCAAGGTGAGATCCTGGAATTTAGGGGCCAGTGCTAAGGGGAAGATAACTGATTATCACAGTGTGTTGTACGTTGGGGAGATAAGCAGAAGCAGGAGATAGGACCTGACTCTATTTAGACGTGATCCCTGAATCCTTCATTCCCTTGCTCGCACATTCCTCTTGTTCCCCTGCCTCTGATGTGAAGACTACAGCTCTTTGCTTTTCCTCCTATTTCTTATTTTCCTGGTCTTGGTCCTTCCTTGAGTTAGTTGCCTTCCTCCTCCTCAATTCACTTCTTTCATACTGAAACATTTCCAATTTCTCAAGCTTAATTGTTCATGACCCTAATTGTATGTTGAAAGTAAGGCAAGCAACTTTCTTTCTTTTTTTTTACTTCCTATTTTTAAAAATTTTTTTAATTTTTTATTTAACTTTTATTAATTACACTTTATTCCTTGTAGGATTATAACAATGAGAAAATGGGAGGATCTGTCCGACCCTGTGTGCTTGGCTCAAGCAGCCTGCACCACATCTTGGTTACCATCCTTCTAATCTGTCCATTACCAGGACTTAGAGTAGTAATTCAGGATTTTTGCTGCCTTGAAGCCATCCCTTTCTAACGTCCTGAAGTCGTCAGCACAGCACATGGCCCAAACCTTCTCTGGTCATTGTTTCTTCTTCGGAGTCACAGGACAATGCTTCAATCTGACCCTGAATGAACCTCTTATACACTGTTTTGCATTTTCAGCTCTGCAATGTGTCAAGTGTAAACATTTTGGATCTAGCAAGAAATGTGATACACCGGAAAGCTACTGTGAGACTACAAAAGACCAGTCATGTACCCTATTGACCGTCTTTAAAAGTATGTGAGATCTTTGAAGTTTCAGGGTAATCATGCTTGCCCTTCAGAGATGCAGCCTTCCTCAGATTCATGAGCAAAGATGGAGAGTGAGGGAGAATGTGTAGGAAAAGTCTCCTTTGCTTCTTGTATTGGTTGCCAATTATGTTAGTTCAGACAAATAAAGCAATTAAGATAAAACTAAGCTTGGAATGTTATCTAGGATCGCCGAGTATTTATCTGTGAGTACCTTCAGGGATGAAAAAATTTGCACACTAAAATTTCACCTAACAACTTTGTGACGAGAGTGCTATTTCTGTGTAAAATTACCTAACAAATGATTGAGAGTCTGCATGGGATTGTGTAGTATTCTCATTGGCACAGCCACAGATTCTATCAAAATATTCATGTTTAGCTTTGTGTCTTTCTTCTTCAGATCAAACGTTCCAATATGGTGCTCAGAAGTGTTCTTCCCTCTGTAAAAACTTTACAGTGACCCAGGGAAATGTGAGAGCACACCACATATGCTGCGATTCCCACTCTTTATGCAACAAGATTTAAAGGCCTGGCCTTGCTTTCCTGTTTGACTTAGGTAAGCCCTTATGCCTTCCCTGTACACTTGTAACTTCACAACTCTGGGACATCAATGTCAAGCCCTGCCAAGACCCTAACATAACACCTGCCTTTAGATAGCATCAGGTATTGATCTATTGACAGTTGTGTTGTCACTCTCCATTTCTAGGATTCTGATTTCCTCCATTTCTCCACCATCCTTTCAGCATCAACAAACATATAATACAATCTCCCAGTTCCTCTCTTGATTACACGTGTCCTAACTGAGAAATGCTGCAGTCAGGGTCTGGTCTCCCTGTGAGTAGGACAGACCTGATGCCTACCTTTAATTAAGCTTCACTTCAGTGATGTTTTTCCTGCCAGGCTGGCCAGCACACAAAAGCTCCAGCATCTTACTTCACTCTTACTCAGAGAATGTAGGGCATGTTAGTAGATCCTTACTGCTGTAACTGAGTAAAACAATGAAATGAGTAAGGATTCATTTTATCTGAAGATTTCAGAGGTTTCCTCCATCATGGTGGAAGGATACAGTAAAACAGAGCTTTTAAAGTCATGGCCTGTTTGAAGCACAGCCCATTAAAATAGGAAGGAACCAAGACAAGATTTATCTCCCAAAGAAACATCCCAGTTATCTGCTTCCTCCAATGAGACTCTCCCCAAAGAAACATTTCCCATCGTTCAACATCTATCAAGTATTAAAATGCCATTTTTGTTCTAAACTATGGATTAGGTCAGAGACCTCACATGCTAATCCTCTCAGGAAATGTCCTCACAGACACACCCAGAGGTGAGCTTGTGGAACCCCTTAGACATCCTCAGTGCCATCAAGTGACTGGGAAGAGACATCACAGGTGAAGATGTTCCTGCACCACAGTGTCCGTCTCCACTGTGTGTCCACAGGCACATGCGCTTCATGTCCTTCTGGAAAGATACGCATTCTAGCTTTGCTTACAGTATATTTCACAGTTTTTGAAGTTGAGGTTGTTTGGGATATTTATTTTTATATTTTCAAGTATATTTTATGTTCAGCCTAGAAAATACAGAGAGCTCTGTCCAGAGGAAACACTGCTAGTGAGCCCATCCTCAAGACACAGCTTGTTTACATTTTCACATGAACGTTTCAAAGCTTTAGAGACATGAACAAGTCATGAAATGTGTTTATGTGTGTTAAAACAGTCATTTGTTTATTACAAATATTGAAAATCATTCTTTTTCTTTCAGATCTGTTCAGTGAATCATAGCCCTGGAGCATGTCATCAAGCCTTTTCCTACCTAATGATATCTCCAACCCCACATCTTGTTTTCTATGTAAAATAGTTTGGATACTGTTCCTATTCTATCACTACACCTATACTGGGTGTTCTGAAGTACATTGTATGCCCTCTGAAATTGATTCCACTGTCCAGTGTGCTTTCTTAGATCATGCTCAATTAAAATTTGTTTTACACTTATTATTTGTTTGCAGCCATGCATTGTCAACAGCCCACACGAATTGGTCAGAGGTAAAATTGCAGGAGCCAATGACAAATTGATGTTAGTAGAAAGGCTTAGAAGGCAGTCACATACACAAAGCTCTCCATTTTTAAAGTTTTTGTTTGTTTTTAAGACAGTTTGTCTGTGTAGCTTTGGCTGTCCTGGACTCATTTTGTAGACCAGGCTGGCCTCAGACTCACAGAGTTTGCCTCTGCCTCCCTGAGTGCTGGGATTACAGCCACCACACCCAGCTCAGTCCTCCGTTTTTAAAATGATAACTAGGTGGCCAATATGTGACTCATTGGATAAAAATACTTGCCACCAGTTCTGAAAGCCTGAGTCCAATCCCCAGGTCCCACGTAAAGGGAGAAGAGAACTGACTTCTGCAAATTTACCTCTGACTTCCACAGACTGAAGTACCAATTCTGTGCTCTCTCTAAACACATGCGCAGTCACTTAATATGCTGAAAAGAAAATGAAAGCAGCTTTTCACAGTATCATTTACGCACAGAAAATATTATGGATTTCTAGCCCCACCATGTTCTACAGCTCAGCGTGTATAAGCCTACTCCTAACTATACCGTTAGATTCAGAGTATTGACATCATCTCCAGAAATTCCTTTGTTTCTTTACCACCATGGAATTATGCTCTCACTGCCAGCACCTTGAAAACACCACCTTTCCAATCTGGTTATAATATTGGATTTATATGGTAGGTTCCCCCTTTTATGTCAGCTTTGACTTCTATTCTTGCATATCTTATAATTTTGACTTTCATTTCATTTCTAAGGTAGTATTTCTTTTCCTTTTATACATTTTTAATTTTAAACATTTAGAGTGTAATTATATAATTTCCCACTTCCTTCTCCTTTTTCTCATTCCTACTGTGTACTCCCAGCTCTACTCCCACTTGAAATTATGGCCTCATTTTCTTTATTTATTGTTACATACATATAAAAGCACATAAATATATAAGCAAAATTTGTTCAATCTGTTTAGTGTTATTTATATGTACATGATATCAGGGTTGACCAATTTTATCATATAACCAATTAGGGTCTAAGTCCTGAAAAAGAGAAGATGATTTATCTGACTCTTAGCATCCCTTATTGCCTTAATTCTTCATCTGTGAATGTGGCCAGGTAAAATTTCTCTGTGTTAGCATATTTATGCATACTTTATTTTCTCAACTAATCTTGTGAAGGCATTTTCTCAACCGAGGCACTCTCTTTCCAAATGAGTAATTTGTGCCAAACAGACATAAAACTAGCCAGAATACCTATTATTGAAAGGTTGGAGCTGATCTGTAGCTTTTTAAAAAATCATTTTTATTTTTATTAAATACAATTTATTCACTTTGTATCCCCCCTGTACCTCCCTCCCTCCTCCCTTCACAATCCCACCCTCTCTTTCTCTTCCCCAACCG
The DNA here is from genome assembly GCF_030254825.1 of Meriones unguiculatus. Lineage (NCBI taxonomy): Eukaryota > Metazoa > Chordata > Mammalia > Rodentia > Muridae > Meriones > Meriones unguiculatus. The sequence goes on from NC_083349.1 coordinate 173,535,929, forward strand.
TACCCCACCCCCAGCCCACTGATAAGGGAGGTCTTCCTCTCCTTCCCTCTGATCCTAGTCAATCAAGTCTCATCTGGACTGGCTGCATTGTCTTCCTCTGTGGCCTGGTAAGGCTGTTTCCCCCTTGGGAGGAGGGGGAGGTGATCAAAGAGCAGGCCAATCAGTTCCTGTCAGAGACAGTCCATGTCCCCATTACTATGGAACTCACTTGGACACTGAACTGCCATGGGCTACCTCTGTGCAGGGATTCCAGGCCATCTCCATGAGTGGTCCTTTGCTAGAGTATCAGTCTCAGAAAAGACCTCTGTGCCCAGACTTTTCAGATCTGTTGCTCTCCTTGTGAAGCTCCTGTCTTCTCCGGGTCTTACTATCTCCCACTTCGTTCATAAGATTCCCTGTACTCTGCTCAAAGTTTTGCTATGAATCTCAGCATCTGCCTCGACACCCTGCAGGGTAGAGTCTTTCAGAGGCCCTCTGTGGTAGGCTTCTGTCCTGTTCCCTGTTTTCTCCTTCCTCCAATGTCCATCCTCTTCACCTTTCTGAATGGAGATTGAGTACCTTAGCCAGAGTCTCTTTTCTTGACTAGCTTCCTTAGGTGTACAGATTTTAGTAAGTTTATCCAATATTATACGCCTAATATCTGCTTATGAGTGAGTATGTACCCCGTGTGTCTTCATGCTTCTGGGATAGCTCACTCAGGATGATCTTTTCCAGTTCCCAACATTTACCTGCAAATTTCATGATCTCCTTGTTTTTTAATTGCTGAGTAATGTTCCATTGTGTAGATGTTCCACAATTTCTGTATCCATTCCTCAGTTGAGGGGCATGTGGGCTGTTTTGAGCTTCTGATTATTACAAATAAAGCTGCTACAAACAAACATGGTTGAGCCAATGTCCTTGTTGAGCATCTTTTGGATATATGCCTAGGAGTGGTAAAGCTGGATCTTGGGGAAGTGCTATTCCTAATTGTCTGAGAAAGGGTCAGATTGACTTCCAGACCTACTTGGATACTAAACTGCCATGGGCTACATCTGTGCGGGGGTCTTATGTTATCTCCATGCATAGTTCTTGGTTGGAGTTTCAGTCTCAGGAAAGACACCTATGCTCAGATTTTTTGGTTCTGTTGCTCTCCTTGTGGAGTTCCTGTCCTCTCCAGATCTCACTGTTTCCCACTTCTTTCATAAGATTCCCTGCACTCTGCCCAAAGGTTTCCCATAAGTCTCAGCATCTGCATTGATAGTCTGCAGGGTAGAGCTTTTCAGAGGTCCTCTGTGTCAGGCTCCTGACTTGTTCCCTCCTTTCTCCTTCTTCTGATGTCCATCCTCTTTGCCTTTCTGGATAGGAATAGGAATTGAGCATTTTAGCAAGAGTCCTCCCTCTTGATTAGTTTCTTTAGGTGTACAGATTTTAGTAGCTCTATCCTATATTATATGTCTATATGAGTGAGTATATACCGTGTGCATCTTTCTGCTTCTGGGATAGCTCACTCAGGATGATCAGGTAAATGGTGGGATCTGGAAAAGATCATCTTTAAGTGTTTTTCAGCCATTCGATATACCTCTATTTAGAATTCTCTGTTTAGCTCTCTACTCCATTTATTTTAATTGGGTTACTTGATTTGTTGCTGTTTAATTTATTAAGTTCTTTATATATTCTGGATATTAGCCCTCTATCAGATATAGGGTTGGTGAAGATCCTTTTCCAATCTGTAGGCAGTCTTTTTGTTCTGATGACAGTGTCCTTTGCTTTACATAAGCTTTTTCGTTTCATGAGGTTTCATTTATTGATTGTTGCTCTTAGAGCCTGTGCTATTGGTGTTTTGTTCAGGAAGCTGTCTCCTGTGTCAAGAAGTTCCAGGCTCCTCCCCACTTTTTCTTCTAGCCGATTTAATGTGTCTGGTTTTATGTTGAGGTCTTTCATCCACTTGGACTTTAGTTTTGTGCAGGGTGATATGTATGGATCTATTTGCATTTTTCTACATGAGGACATCCAGTTGGACCAGCACCATTTGTTAAAGATGCTATCTTTTTTCCATTGAATGGTTTTGGCATCTTTGTCAAAAAGCAGGTGGCCGTAAGTGTGTGGGTTTATTTCTGGGTCTTCTATTCAGTTCCATTGATCCACCATTCTGTTTCTCTGCCAATACCATGCAGGTTTTTTATGGTTACTCTATAGTACAGTTTGAGATCAGGGATAGACATACCTCCAGAAGATCTTTTATTGTAGGGGATTGTTTTAGCAATTCTGGGTTTCATTTTATTCCATATGAAGTTAAGAATTTTTCTTTCAAGTTCTGTAAAGAGTTGTGTTGGTAATTTTATGGAAATTTCATTGAATCTGTAGATTGCTTTTGATAAGTTGGCCATTTTTACTATGGTAATCCTGCCAAGCCATGAGCATCGGACATCTTTCCATCTTCTGATATCTCCTCCAATTCTCTGATCGGTAGCTTTAACTCTAGTAGTATAGGATGTTATAGTTTAGTTCATATGCATTACAGTTTTATAGAACTATTACAGCTCCTGATACTATAAAGCTATTCCTCAGACAGGAGGTTTTAAGTCAGATCCAGCTTGTGTCCCATGTTTCTTGTGTCTGAAGTTAATGATGTCTTCAATAATAGGGACATACTTTACACATCTGGGAGGCAGTTAAGTGTAACAGCTATATTGTTTGGATCTTGGGAAGGCATTTCTCAACTAATCTTATGGAGACATTTTCTCAGCTGAGGTTCTCTCAGATGACTGGTTTATGCCAAACTGGTATAAAACTGGCCAGCATACTTACTACTGCAAGGTTGGAGCTAATCTGTAACTTTAACTCTAGTATTATGCTTTTTATGAAGGTCAGTGTACCAGAGTTTGGTACATTTATGGTTAGAATAATAATGTCTTCCTGCTTAATTGTTCCTGTGGTTAGAATGAAATGCCCTTAATCTTTTCTCATTAGTTTTAGTTTGAAGTCTATTTTTCTTTCTTTCTTTCTTTTTATTGACTTTATGTCCAAGTTGTAGCTCCATCCCTCTTCCCCTCTCTGTCCCACCTTACTTCCCTTCCCCTCTCTGCCTTTGCCTATTTCTCAGAAAAGGAGCTCTCCCTTTCCCATCCATCCCATCTCATGACATTTCATCACGACTGAGTGTGTTCCCCTCCCCTGTGGCCTGGCAAGGTAGTAAGTATGGGGGAAGTGGTCAAAAAGCTAGCAAGTGAGGCCATGTCCAATGCAGTTCCACTCCCCTTACTAGAGGACCCACATGAAGCCTAAACTGCCCCTCTGCTATATCTGTGTAAGGGAGGGTGGCTAGATCTAGTTCATACATGGTCCTTGGTTGATGCTTCCATCTCAGTGAGCCCCTCTGGCTCCTGGTTAGTTGGCTCTGTTGGTCTTCTTGTGGAGTTCCTGTCACCTCCAGGTCCTTTTCTCTTTCTTCCCACTTTTCCACAAGGGCCCCCACCCATCACCCAATGGTTGTGAGTCTCAGCATCTGTTTTGTGGTGTGTCGTGGTAGAGTCCCTCAGAAGACAACTCTGACAAGCTTCTGTCTGGAAGCTTAACAGAGTATTGTTCATTGTGGCAGGGGTTGGTGCTCTCTGATAGGGTGGTTCTTTGGTTGTGCAAGGCATTGGTTGGGTGTTCCCTCAATCTCTGCTCCAACTGCTCTATTTTTATCCCTGAACATCTTGTAGGCAGGGTAAATTTGAGGTTGAAGTTTTTGTGGGTGGGTTTCCTCCCTCTAATAGGAAACTAGTCTAGTTAGAGATTGTCCTCTTCAGTCTCTTTGGCTTCTGCTACTAGCAGTTTCTGCTGAATACCCCTCATATCCTTCCAGGAGCCTACCCTGACTTAGATCTCTAGCTTGTTACAGAGATACCACCACCCTCAAATTTTGTTGTCTACTGGCCTATTATCTGATCTTCTCTTTCTTTCTGCAGGTCTGATATCTACCCTCTTAACTCTCTACATCCACTCTCCTACCTTATTCCCTTTATTCAACCACTACCACTGTCTATTCTATCTCCCCTTCCAAGTGAGGTTTGTCTATCCTCCCTTTGTTCCTCCTTGTTCTTTATCTTTTTTGGGTCTGTGCTGTAAAGTCTATTTTTCTAGCAGGAAAATCTCTGTGAGCTCTGGACCAGTCTAGTCTCTGTATAGAGTTCCAGGCCAGATAGGTCTACATAGTCAGACCCTCTCTCAAAAAAGAAAATAAAAAGAACTAAAGTAGTGTTGAGGGTATTAGAATTATTAGTTCTATGTTGGGCTTACGGTAAGTCTTTATTGCTAGCACCTTTAGTGCTTTCTATGCATGCTCAATAGTGCCGGAAGTAGGTCATTAGACAGGTCTTTCTCTCATACATAGAATCATTGAGCAGGGAAACTGTCAGCCAACTAGCCCTTTTGCAAGTAAATGACCTGGCTCCTTTGGAGCCTCTACAGTCACCACAGACTATCTCTACAGCCATGATTGTAGATGTGCTTTATCATTCTGAATATCCTTGCAGAGAAGAGGGGATTTCGGCCAACGCTCCTTATGCAGCAGCTCTTCATACCCCAACACAAGGGAAGACCCTCTCTAGGTGTCCCTGAAGAACCCCTGTTTGGTGCTGAGGACTGTGCCGTGAATAGTACCAGCATAGTCCTTTCTTTAAAACAACTACATGCACACACCCTTGTCAAACAAACCTTTGACTAGACAAGCAAGTTGCTCTGTTCATTTTTCCAATCATCCAAGTGACCTCCTCTTATTCTGCCCTCACATGTTACAATTCAGCCTCAATAAAAGCCTTCCCACAAATGTTTTTCTTTGTCTAGTTTTGATCTCTAGCATTAGCAGGGGAAGCTGAGCTGGTGGCATGGAGAAAGGAAGAGAAACAAGGGCCCAGTATGTGCTGCTGATGGTAAGATTACCTGGTAGGTTGTGTATGTGAGAGAGGAATAAGGAAAGAAATGTCACAAAAAAGAATTTGGTATATTGCCAAGTGGGAGGGGTTTATTTTAGATCAGCTTCAGCTCTGTTTTGTACCCACTGTCCCTTATTTTTTTGCCTGAGTGAATTGTAGATTCACTAGAGTCTGGTCTTTTCTGTAAACCATCTCTGATCATCAGCTGTCTAGCACTAAACAGCCTGCTGCAAAAATCTGCTTAGGAGAAATGGAAAACCTACTGAATCTGTGTCTTTTTCTTCTCAGCTTTGAACCCAGTAAGTATTACCTGCAGGTTGCTCCCTTATCTGCTTAAGGGAGGAAAGTAAATCAGCACTTATCCCACCAGGGTTTCTCTGTGGTATTGACTAGAGCATAGCTCTTAGCCAAAACATTGGTACAGCCAAACTATCCAGAGTTCAGATGACCTATGCTCTCGTTGTCAAGGAACAGTGATTCTTCTTCTCTAAGCAAACTTTACCTTTTTAGGTTTTACTCTATAATGTGTACTGCATCAGTCTTACAAAAAATGGCAAATGTGTTCAAGGGAAGCAGACATGCACTACACAACCTGGTGAAACTTGTACAATCAGTAGAACTTGGTATGCACCTGAAAGTATGTATTCTGGTATTTGTAGAATTTCTTTTCCCCTTTCAAAAGTCAAACCACCGTCTCTAAGACATTGTACCTAAAGAAAGTGTCAACTGCTAATCAGATATGTTATATGGAGCCTAGTGCTAAGGTCATAATTGGAGAATGCTAAAGCAAAGTCTTACCTTGAGTGAATCAGGCATTTTCCATTGTTTATTGAAGTTTGATCACAACATCTCTGCTATCTAGGGTCTGTCTTAGTTACTTTTCTATTGCCATGAGAAAAGACATGTTCAAGGAAACGTAATTTTTTTTAAGTATTTAGTTTGGAGCTGGATCAAAGTTCCAGGTGAGTAAAGTTTATGACCATCACTGTGGAGCTCACAGCAGTCAGCAGATGGGCATAGAACTTCAGTAGTACTAGAGAGCTTACATGTTGAGATATATTTATGAGGCAGAGAGAGACTTGGAATGTCCTGTGCTTTGTAAACCTCAAGCTTACCCCCAGTAATAAACAAGTTCAAACAAGGCCATATATCATAACATTTTCCAACAGTTCCACCAGCTGGGGACCAAACATTCAAATATACAAGTGATCAGGCCCATTCTTATTCAAACTATCACAGGGTCCAAAGGCTACAAACTATCCAGTGTCATTTCTCACACTCTGTTCTGGTAACTTTTGCTTTTATATTGTCTTTTCTGAGACTGATACTGCAACCAAGGACCATTCATGGAGATAATCCAGAACTCCTGCATAGGTGTAGCCCATGGCAGCTCAGTCTCCAAATGGGCTCCCCAGTAAGTGAAACAAAGGCTGTATCTGACATGAACTCAGTGGATGGCTCTTTGATCACTTCCCCCTGAGGGGTGGCAGCCTTACCAGGCCGCAGAGGAAGACAATGTAGACAGTCCTGATGAGATCTGATAAGCTAGGGTCAGATGGAAGGGAAGGAGAACCTCCCCTATCAGTGGACTGGGGAAGGAGCATTGGAGTAGAAGAGGGAGGGAGGGCAGGATTGGGAGGGATGGAGGGTGGGGGCTACAGCTGGGATACAATGTGAATAAACTGTAATGAATAAAAAGTGAATAAAAGAATAAAAAAGCAGTTATCACAAAAGAAAAGGAAAGAAGCAGAAGAAGAAGAAAAAGAAGAAGAAAGGAGGAGGAGGAAGAGGAGGTAGCGAAGGAGGAGAAGGAGGAGGAGGAAGAAAAGATATCCTTGCCCTCTACCACTGAACCAAACTCCAACCCCTTAAAAACTGTGTAGGCCAGGCTGGCCTCGAACTCATGTGATCCTCCTGTCTTTGCCTCCTTCAGCATGTGCCACCACAACCTACCAGAATTTCTTTGAGTCTCACAGCTATGACTCCCCATTTGAAAGTTAGTAAAAAGCTGTCAGAAAGATGTTCTGGGCCACTAGGAGGCTGAGCGAAGGCGAACAAAGCAATGATGATTTAGGTTCTGGCTCCCAAACTCTCCCCAGTCCATCTGTTGACTGGAGATCTCACTGACTGCTTGGGTTATATGTAAAGTGGCTCTGCAGAGGTTGGGATCTGAGTGCTCTGTCGTCTCGATTGTCTTTGTAATTTTAGAAAATCAAAGCAACTGAATTGATATTAATAGATTTGCTTAAAAGACATTAAATCACATAACAGAATTTCAGTAAGGGATCAATGCCCTCAACTCCCAATATTCCAAAGGTAAGTAGTATGAGAAGCAGGCCTGTTAGAGATTAATGTAATTTAATATGCTAAAAGGTTAATGGTTATTCACTAGGATTGTCCAACCATTATGCTCCATTCCCACAACAAGTATATCATCTAAAGGGCAATTCAAGGGAGGAGGCACAGCTATCATTAATTTCAGGGTATCATTAAGCCCCCCTATTCTTATAGAAAAAAGCATAATTCTGTCACCTGGCAAGATGATCCTATGTGACAAATATTCACAAAAACAAACAAAAGGCCAACATTGGTGTACTTAAGAAATAACACTGTCAATACCTTTGTGTGTAAATCTCCCTTCTGCACAAGTGGCCGGCTTTGCAGTCTGCTTTCTCTCTTTAATTTTTTTCAAAGCGTAACAGAGGCCAGAACCTAAAAGATGTTTATGGATAACAGCATATGTAAAATGCATAAGCCAAGGTAAATGTAAGGTAGTGAAACCTTCTACTTGAGGCTGCCTTTCATTTGGGCACTCCCCACAGCCATCCATGCATTCGAGGGAAGAGTTTCCTTCATGTCTAAGTGTGTGGAGTGCCTACTCACTGAGAAGATGTATTACTTCTAGAACACTAGGACTCCACTTCAATGAGATGGCACCACCTTCTGCTCCTGCTGTTTTTCTTTCCTTCTGTCCTTCTCCTGGCTGGTGCACTTGAGGAAAGGTGAGAGATTCTGCAGTTATTGCAGCTGGTGCTGGTGGAAAGATGCTCTGATTGTCACAAATTTCTGTGCTTGACAGGGGTGAAGAGCAGCAATTAGGACCTTATTACATTCAGAGGTGATCCCTAAATCCCTCATTCTTGTGACCCCAAATCTCTTTTTTTCCCTTGCCTCTGCTCTTCTGACCTGAGCTTTCTTTCTCTTCACCCTCTCAAACCAGGTACCCTTCCTATGATTTCTTGTCTTTTTCTTCATTCTCTATCCTCCATTATTTGCCTCCAACTTCTGTCTAAAGCCTAATCCCCAACATCCTCAGTTATTTAAGCTTATTTTTGCATGGTCTCACATTTGGATTAGATTCCAGACAATGAAGATTCTGGAAAGTGGTTTGGATTTCAGTGAAGTAATGTGAAGAGTTTTCCAGTCCTGTGTTGTCAGCTCAGTACTCCCCATGACTCTTCTATTTTCCTACTCACTGCCTTGTCTATTCTAAACATTTGGGCTGAGAAGTATTCTTGTCTGCCTCAAATCATTCCTTCCAGGAATTCAAGTCTTGAGCTTTCCTAAAGGAATCAGCTCAGCATTCATTTATCTCCTTCCTTGACCATTGTTTCATACCCATGTATCATAACCATTGACTTAGCTTCTGTCTGATGCTTAAATCTTAGCCTGGAATGAGCTTCTTACACCTGCTTGTGCATTTTTATCTCTGACATGTATTTGGTGATAATTTCAAATCTTAGGGGATTTGTGAGAAAAACAGATTCCGGTGAGGTTTAAAGTAGGCAGGAATGTGAATTATGGGTAATCTCTGTAGGTCTATAAGACCTGAGGCATCACAGGGTGATCCTTCTCACCTCTCAAACACTTCCAGATTTTTGGAGGAAAGCAGAGAATATGAAAGGATGTGTTTCCTTGTAACCATGAGGAAAACTTCCATTGTATCTACATTGGTTGCTCCTGGCCCTTAGTCAGACCAACAAGTCATGAAGAGAAATGGAATGATCTTTGAAAAATCTCTTGGTGCTCCTCGGCAGACTTTTGGATGGACATACTAAGGGACAACAGGATGTGATTTCTAAAGTTCCACTTAGACCTTTTAGGAATTTGAGTTGTGCCTGTTGGCAAGACTGGGGTTTGAGGAATGAAGGAGCACAGAGGCCACCTTGGGCATCTCAGCGTGGCTGGTGGACATTCTACCTGGGAACCTTGACTTGGCCATTTACTTAGTCAGTGATTCTTTCCACAGGTATTTGTCTCTTGCCCTACTTCACTAGGGGACAGGATACAGTTTGATTTACAGAATTGTGCAGATGGATGATTCAGTGAGAGTGTCACTAAGTGAAATGTTTCGAAGGAATGTGTATGCATTATCAAAACAAGTCTTTCTGTAACAGACTTGAGAAGTCTTGCTAGTTTTCCTGTTCTACTTTAGGTAAGCCCTCAGCACCTTCTTGTCCTCCTGTAGCCTCCAAACTCTTGACCACTAATTTCTAACCCTTGACACCTGCCTGTCCTCATCCTCTGCGAGTGTTGATGTTTCAATGGATCAAATATGAACAGAGGGATGATGTCTGCTTCATTCTATCCATGATTCTCTCCATTTTCTCAGATTCTGTCCTTTCTTGACATACACAAATTAATTTCTATTTGAAAAGCCTTTTAGCAATTCTAGATACAATATAGTTAATGTGCCTATTTTTAATGTGTTAGCTCTGATTAAGTCTAGAGGTTCAAAATGAAGAATATAAATCCAAACCACTGACCCTGTGTTGGAAAGGTTAAAAAAGAGAACAAAAACAAAAAGACTACCAATTCCAAGTGCTGGCATGGACATGCAGCAATTAAAATGAAAATGCAATGTAATGTGACCAGCTTGGCAGAGAGTCTGACAGTGTCTCATGAATCCAAACACTCATTTACAATTGGGAACTGTAGTGGCTTTAATGAGAATGGACCCATAGGCTCATAGACTTAAATGCTTGGTCCCCAGTCACTGGAACTTTTGGGGAAGGACTACAAGATGTGGCCTTGTTGGAGTAGCTGTGGCCTTGTTGGTTGGGGGTGTCTCATTGGGGATGGTCCTTCAGGCTTCAAGAGCCCAAGCCAGGCTCCATCTTGCTTGTCCTCTGCCTCCATCTTGTGTATCAGATGTAAGCTCTCAGCTACTGCTTCAAGTACTATGTCTGCCTGCCAGCTGCCATCCTCCCCAACACAGTTATCATAAGCTAACACTCTGAAGCTGCAAGCAAGCCCCAAATTAAGTGTGTTCTGATGTCTAATCACAACAACAGAGCAGTAACAAAGACAGGCATACAGCAGTATTTGTCCAAGAGAATTGGAAACACGCCACAGAAAGAACTGCAGATACTCCATAACCTCTGATGAAGTGTGGGCCAATAAATCCATCCTGCTTGAAAACCACAACTGATCCTCCCAACTAATCAAACACCATAGCTGAGTCTGGCCTACCGTAAAGAGCCTGAACTATATCACCCTACAGTAGGGAAACTCATGGAACATAGGGGCAATTTTAGGTACAATAACCAAGAGATCATGTATCTGACTTGGGGCTGGGGCACTGTACCTGCTCAGCAGCCTAAAACAGTTTTACAGTACTTACTGCAAGCCAGATAGGAGAAAAAATGAAATATTTCAATTTTCTTGTATCTGTTGAGGCTTGCTTCGTGACCAACTACATGGTCGATTTTTTGAGAAATTTCCACAAGGTGTAGAGAAGAAGATACATTCTTTTGTGTTTGGGTGAAAAGTTGTGCAGATATCTGTTATAAATGTTTGCTTCATGACATCTGTTAGTTTCATTATTTCTCATAAATGAATTTCATAATTCATTATTATGTTTAATTTTTGTCTCAGTGACCTGTCTGTTGTTAAGACTGGGATGTTGAAGTCTCCCACTATTAGTGGAGAGGCTTGATGGGGTATTTAAACTTTAGTAATATTTTTTATGAAAGAGGAGACGCTTGCATTTGAGGAATAGATGTTCAGAACTGAGAGGTCATCTTGGTGGATTTTGTCCTTTGATAAGTATGAAGTGCTTTCCCATCACTCCTGTTTAATTTCACTTGAAAGCCTATTTTATTAGATACTAAAATTACTACTCCAGCTTACTTCTTAAGTCCATTTGCTTGGGAAACCTTTGTCCAGCCCTTTACTCTGAGATAATGTCAGTCTTTGTTGCTGAGGTGTGTTTCTTATTTGCAGTAGAGAGATGGATCCTGTTTTCTCATCTACTCTATTAGCCTGTGTCTTTCAATTGGGGAATTGAGTCCATTGATGTTGAAGGTTACTAAGGACCAATGATTGTTAATTCCTGTTATTTTGATGTTGGATGGTGGTGGTGGTGGAGTGTGTGTGTGTGAGTGTGTGTGTGTGTGTGTGTGTGTGGGTGGGTGGGTGGGTGTATGTGTGTGTGCATGTATGGCATGTGTGTGTTTCCTTCTTTTGGTTTTCCTAAAGTGGGATTATTTTTTTCCTATGTTTTCCTGGGTTTAGTTAGCCTCCTTGGGTTGGAGGTTTTCTTCTAGAATCTTCTGTAGGGCAAGATTTATGGGAAGATACTAAATTTGGGGTTTTTAATATAATTTTTATATTAATTACAGTTTATTTACTTTGTGTACTAAATTTGTTTTTGTTATGGAACATCTTGTTTTCTCCACTTATGGTGATTAAAAGCTTTGCTGGTACATGAATCTGGGTTGACACCTGTGTTCTCTTAGATTTTGTAAGATATTTTTCCAGGACCTTCTTGCTTTTTGAGTCTCTGTGGAGAAGTGGGGTGTGATTCTGACAGGTCTGCCTTTAAATGTTACTTGGACTTTTTCTTTCGAGCTTTTAATATTCTTTCTTTTTTCTGTACATTTGGTGTTCTCCTTGTTACGTGGTAGGAGGATTTTCTTTTTAGGTCCAGTCTATTTAGTGTTCTGTAGGCTTCTTATATGTTTATAGCCATCTCTTTCTTTACGTTGGGATTTTTTTTGTTTTTCTATGACTTTGTGGAAAACATTTTCTGGGCCTTGGAAGTGGGAGTCTTCTTACACTCTTATTATTCTTGGGTTCAGTCCTTTTATAGTGCCATAGATTCTTTAAAGGTTCTGTGTCAGGAACATTTTAGATTTCACATTTCTTTGAAGGTTATATCTATTCCTTCATTTATATCTTCTACACCTGAGATTTTTTCTTTCCTCTCTTGTATTTTATTGGTCATGCTTGTGTCTGTAGTTCCTGTTCTCTTTCCTAGGTTTTCCATCTCCAGTATTGCCTCAATTTGTGCTTTCTTTATTGTTTCAATTTCAATTTTCAGGTCTTGGATAGTTTTATCCATTTCCTTCACACATTAAATGTATTTTTCTATATTTCATTATGGGATTTATTCATTTCTCTTACCTGCTGTATTTTCCTGCAATTCTTTAAAGGATTTGTTCATATCCTTTGTTAAGGCCTCTGTCGTGTTTATAAAGTTGAGTTTAAGTTTATCTTCTTTTTCAGCTGTGTCAGTGTATCCAGAACTTGATACAATGGGATGCCTGGATTCTGGTGATGCCATACTGCCCTGGCTCTTTTGACTGTGTTCTTATGCTGGCCTTTAGACATCTGGTTGATGCTGATTTTGGCTGGATATTCCTGATGCTTACTGACACCTCCTGGAAGCAGGTAGAGCCTTGTGCCTCATAGCAGAGCTCAGGGAAGACCAGGGTGCTCTCTTTTGCTGGCTGGGTTTTCCTTGGTTGCTGGACACCTGGATTTTCCTCTACTACTGTGTCCCAGGTGGGCTCAGCAGGCATAATAAATGTAGAGTAGGGTCTAACCTGGCTGTTTTGGGGGAGCTGTTGATCTGGATGTTCCAGGAGTCATCAGGACTACTCCAGAGGAATGATTATGGAGCTCGGAGGAGAATGGGAAGAGTGTAGCTGACGTCTGATGGCTGTGGCTCCCAGAAGCAAGAAAGCCTGAGCCATTTCTAAACTGCTTGTTCCTGAGGACCCACAGGCTTGGATGATCCTGAGACCAGCAGGCCTCCTCCAAACAAAAGGTTATGGAGTTGGAGTTGGAGAGGCAACATGGTTGTGGTTTCTATAATAGTCTCAGTCTGTTGCAAAGAAAACTTGTCTTAATGAGGGGTGAGGACTAAACTTATATATGTGAATATAACAATAACTATTGAGGGATCATGCTGACTTGATGAAAAAGAGGTTTTAAGTTCTCCTCCAAGATCCTTGACTTTACCTAGCTCTTGATAGTTGCCTACGGTTCCAACACTAAGAACGATTTATCTCTTGTTGAGTGGGTCTTAAGTTCAATTAGAAAACTATTAGTTACCCACCATAGTAGCCATGAAGGTCAACTACATTTAAAACTTTAAATATATAAAATGACTTATACACAAAGAGTAAAAAGAAAAGACCAAATGATTGACTCCAACTACAAAACAAAACAAAACAAAAATGAAATAAAAGTAAGAACAAAGCACAAAGCAATGAATAGACAATAACAGCAAACATGAAATACATTAATCAAGTTCAGTCAACAGTCACCTGAAATTATCAATGGTCTCAGTGAATGAATTGAAAGACAGGTAGAGAGGACCAAAAGTCAAAACCCAATTGTATATTGTCCACATGTTGTCTCTCCCTAAATTTACTGGTTGGTTGATTGACTGATTCATTGATTCATTGATTGATTGATATTTTGCATTCATTCTCACACATCTGTTGAGCAAACACTGCACCATCAGAAAAAAAAAACATTAGATGGACAATTAAGCTTAATTTATGGAATGAGATATTCTATGCTCACATTGACCAGTACTAAAAGAGAAAAATACATTTAAGTTTTGGACACAACAAAACATAAAGGAAGAAAAATTGCCCAGGGTAAAATTTCATAAGAGGATAGAGTGGTCAGTTTTACAAAGGGCATATAATCTTTCATATATGAACCTCACAACTAATCCTAAAATGCAAATCAAAGTAGAAGACAGTTTTCTTAACTTCACAGGAAACATACACCTAGTCAGACCACATTTTACATCACAAAACAGAACTGTCCAAGTTAAAAAATATATATGAAAAAACTACACTATGCTCTGATGTGACAACAATGAAATCAAAATCAAAATAGTAACTTAAAACCCCAAAATATATGGAGATTAAATGTGTTTCAACAACACATCAACCAAAGTTGAACTTCAAAAGAGGTGCAAAAGTGTTTTGAAGTGAATAAAAATAGAACTTACCAAACTCGTGGAATGCAATTGAAGTATTTTCATTAATAAATTAATATCATTAATGCAAGTATGAAAAGGAGAGGAAAGGTCAATCACCTAAGCTTGTAACTTGGAAAGCTGGAAAAAGAGCTGACGTTAAATGAAACACACAGCTCTACCTGCACCTCAGCAACACACACACACACACACACACACACATTCAAACACACACAGACACACAGAAATGGCAAGTGAGCATACGAAACATGGTCACATCATATTCCATAAGTAAAACACAAATCAAACTAATAACATGACATAACTTTAGTATATATTAGAATGACAACAGTCTAGAATATTGATCATGCTAAGTGTCCTTAAAAATGTGGAGAGACAGAAGCTCTCATTTGCTGCTGGCAGAAATGAAATCCAGCATAATCATGGTGGCACATAATTTAGTAATTCCTTGCAAAACTAAGGCACTTTTAATTCTTTCCTTACTACCCAGAAATTATGCTCTTTGGCAAGGGGACTTATAATTTATGCTTCCCACACCTAGCTCTTCACAGCAGCTTTATTGATAATTGCCCAAACTTAAAAACAACAATGTCTTTCAGCAGATGAGTGAAAGACTAAGCATCAGATAATGGAATATGATTGTACCATCGTCTTTGGTTGCAGCAATGTACTATTTGCTGTGGTCCTGGATTAAATCATAGGAACTCGAGGATTCATCTTCCCTGCTTCTTGACTTCACATGCAGTGTGACCAGCTGGGTCCTTCTCTTCCCACCATGAACTCCCTGCCATAACGAACTGAAGTTTGGGACTGTGAGCCCAAATGAACTCTTCCTTCTTGGAGTTGCTTTGGTCAGGGAATTTTATTATAGCAACTGAAAAGAAACTAATGTACTATCTTTTGCCAACAGGAAAATGAAAATGAAAACTATGTTAAGGATGTGTTACTCATCACATTGGGGTTAAACTATGTTAAACTATAGTTAAACTATGTTAACTCATCACATTTGGGTTCTTTTTTACTTTAATTTTATGCGTACTGGAGTTTTATCTGAAGAATTTCTGTGACCCATATATGCGTGACGTGCAAGAAGGCCATAAATAGTCTCAGAAACTCTGGAACTAGAGTTCCATATGGTTGTATGTTGCAATGAAGATGCTGGGAATTGAACACTCATCTTTTGGAAGAACAACCAGTGCTCGTAACTGTGGTGCTATTGCTCCAGCCACACAATTGTTTATCACTACAAAAAAAAAAAAAAAAAAAAAAAAAAAACAAATTCTCTTTAGAATGAAGACAATAAAAGAACGCCTTAATAGTGATATCTGTGTGTTAGTTTTGTAACTTCCACTTTCCCTTATGAGTTTGGAGTGTCATCTTTTAGGCGGATTAGATATAGAATTATGTCATCAGCAAGTAGGGATATTTGGATGTTGTTGTTCTACTTGTATCTTTTTTATTTCCTTCTCTTGTCTTATTGCTCTTAGCTGAGACTTTAAGCAATACATTTTTCCTTGTACTTTTTCAAGAAGCTTATCAAATGTCAGTTTTCAAAGCAGTTTAACTGCCATAGTCCTAGTATATGACTTGCCTTTTAAGCTTTCTATTTTAATGATGAAGACTGTTCTTTTTTGTTTATTTACTGATTTAATCTCCTTGAAGCTTGATCAAAGCCCTCTACCTCCTTCCATTTCCCCCTCTTCTTTTTCTCAGAGGAGAGGCCCCTAGGAATTATCAGCCCATACTTGCTGCTGAAGAAGCAGCAGGACTAAAGGCTTCCTCTCCCACTAGGACCTGACAAGGCAGCCCAGTTAGGGAGATTGGACCCAGTGGCAGGCAACAGGTTCAGAGATATCCCCTACTTCCATTGTTAGATAATTTATAGATTAACCATGATGCACATCTGATACATATAAGAGGTCTAGTTCAAGCCCATGCATGCTCTTTGGTTAGAGGACCTCATGAGCCCAGGTTAATTTTCTTTGAAGGTTTTCTTATGGTGTGCTTGAGCCCTCTAGCTCCCTCTATCCTTCCTCTCACTCTTCCACAGAATTCCCTGAGCTTGGCCTACAATTTGACAGTGGGTCTCTGCATCTGTTTTCAACTGCTGCTAGATGAATCCTCTCAGAAGACAGTTATGCTAGGTTCTTGTCTGCAATCATAGCAGAAGATCATTAATCATGACAGGGGTTGGCTCTCTCCCATGGGGTCTCAAGTTGAACCAGTCTTGGTCTGCCATTCTCTGCTCCATCCTTGTCTCTGCCCTACTTGTAGACAGGAGAAATTTTGGTTTGAAGGTTTTATGTGTGGATTGGAGTCCCCTTTCCTCCCCTGGAAGTCTCACTTGGCTCCAGGAGGTGGGCACATCAGGCTCCATAAACCCTGTTGCTGGAAGTCTCAGCTAGGGTCATTTCTATAGACTTCAGGGAGCCTCTCCTGTCCCAGAAATACCAACCACCAATTTATATTCTCTCTCCCAGTCCTCCCCACACTTGACCCCTATCCCTATTAGCATTCCCACCCCTCTCCTACCCAGTTCCCTCCCTCCATCTACTTCAGATGTTTATTTTATTTCCTGTTCTGAGTAAGATTCAGCATCTTTCCTTGGGCCTTCCTTGGCTTCTTTGGATTGTCCCATACTTTATGGCTAATATCCACTTCTAAGTGAATACATACCATGTGTCTTTCTGGGGATGGCTTACCTTACTCAGGCTGATGTTTTCTAGCTCCAACCATTTGCCTGAAAATTCCATGATGTCTTTGTTTTTAATAGCTCAGTACTATTCCATTTGTAAATGTGTCCCATTTTCTTTATCCATTGATAAATACAGTTCTTAATTTTGAGCTTACCCAGTTTATCATTCTTTTATTATTTGTGAATGTCCTGTTCTCTCACATGAAAATCTAGACATATGTGAAGGCACTATTATGTTTCTCCATGGATGAAGTTGCTAGGTAGTCTAGTAAACCTTACAGTGGAGGAGTGAGGGACAGGAGAGAAATCAATAGGCTGAAGACCAAGTAGGAGAATAAAGAAATGGAGATACTTATAGTGAGGAGGTATATCTTATAGTGAGGAGAGATATCTTTCAAAGAATCTACAGGAAAAGAAATTTATCCAGCCACTGTGCTTTTCTTGGCATCCATTAAGTTTTCCATGAACAACAAAAACAACAATAAACTCTTTTTACAACTTCGCATTCAACTCTCATAATTTCCTTGTTTGCCATTTTTTAAAAATAAACATGATTCTATTTTGTTTGATCATGAACTGCTCATCCATTTCCAGGAATTATTATTATTATTTTTTTTTCAATGCAGTTTATTCAGGAACATTGAACAATCCTCGGACCCCGGGGAAAGCCAGCCCACAGCTTAAATAGCCTCTGGGTAGCCAACCCAGGCATGCCACGGGGGCAATGCAGATAGGTCCACATACATGGAAGCAAGCCAGATCCTCGGCCTTAGCTAAATGTGGAGTTGTTCGTGACAGAGAGCACTCACCATCTGTAAGGTGGAAGGCGGAAACCAGCTCCATCTTTAAGGCATAGCATTCCGCAGCTCTCTACAGTTCCCCCTTTTTGTTTTAGACGCATCAGGCAAGAGTAGAGGTCTGATCTCTGATATTAGAAGTAAATTGGGACTTTGTACTGATGTTCATTTAGGTGTCATCCACCCAAAGAGCATCAGACCAGTCCGATACCTTTTTCTCAGAGGCGGGACCTGTGGCATCAACCCGCATGCAATCAGACATGCTCTTCTCTGGGTCCAAAGCGGCTGACCCTGAGTGCAGTGCTTAGCCTCGCATCCTGAGCGTATCATTTTAGCTTTTTATGGTATCCAACCATGCTTGGGGAGAATGTCCTGCTTCAATGGCTGTAAAGGCCTGAATGATCATGGCTGCATCACACTGTTGTGAGACTCTAATCTTGCATATATACCACAGGCAAACCAAGGAGACCAACACCAGAAGGCCTGCTAACACTCCCATGCCCGCCCATTCCTTCAGATGATTCATGGCTGCAGCAATCCATGTTGATAATCCTGTGGCTAGTCCTGCGTCCACTCCGGTAGAATTTACTGTGACAATGGCCGCTCTCAGCTGCTCCATCGTAGTATCGAATTCTCCAGTCCAATTACCTAAAATATAGCTCGACAATTGTTTAGACAGATTTGCAGCGCAGGAAAAATTCTCATGTTGTATGCTAGTGACACAAAGTCCAGCATACTTTCATTGACAGCCAGGTTGAGCGATTTGCCATAGGGTATCAATTTGCTCCTGCAAGAGGTCAATCCTCTGATTGAACACCATCAAGCTTCCTTTTAGTTGAGCATTAATTTCTTTATGTACAACTAAGGCATGAGCTACATTGGCTAAATGATTATTCAGGGTCTGAGCAGTCTGCCCAGTATGACTCATGGCTAATGCCCTGGAATTATTTTTTTAAGTGGACAGAATAGAGTGACTTACTCAATATGCACAAAGACATGGATCAAATATTCTCAAATGTTTCCTCATGAACCTCCCTGTGGCAGGTACACTGTCCCCCTTTTGTGATCTGTACTTGAACTAATCACCTAATATTACAGATCAGAAGATCATATTAGAGATAGGACATTTCCAAGAACACAGAATTCTTGCCTGATTTACCCATGGACTCCCAGGAGAGAGCTCACCCTAATTCTACATTTACTGGAATGTCACTGCACAAAGTGCACTACCATCTTTATTTTAAATTTCTACTTAATTTAAAATTCTCTCTAAGGCTGAAAAAATGTCTCTGTCCTTCATACTTATACTCATTAACTAATTTTCCAAATCTATTGTTCAGTAAGCTGTCATTGATCACTTTGCTAAGTGTGAGGCTTTCCACTAAACTAAGACAATAGTTGAGGACTTACAGAACTTGAACTAGAAAATATTCAGATTAAACAAAATTTCAGGGAAGTATTTCTTCAAAAAGAAGAACTTTGCCTGACCATTTACCATTAGGAGGCCAATTAAGAGGCTCATCCCTGGGAAAAACTAATTGTCCTTCTATCAGCAGTCATTAGTTGCCTGTAGTTCTTGATCTAGGAGCAGGAGCTCCATGAGATTTCTCACTTCCATATAAGTATGACTAATGTTTTTGCCATTGCACAGGTCTTGCGTAGGCAGTCATATTGTTGAGGTATCTTGTGCATAACTTAGGAGCTCTGAAGTAATAAATATACAAGCAACATTAACAGGGCTTAGCAGGCTGTTAGATAGATAGATAGATAGATAGATAGATAGATACATTGATAGATACATAGATAGATAGATAGATAGATACATAGATAGATAGATAGATAGATAGATAGATAGATAGATAGATAGACAAAGAGAGAGACACAGAGAAAAATAGATAGATAAATAGATAGAGACAGACAGAGAGAAAGATAGATGCATACACACATACATATAGATATAGACATCAATATAGATCTCTGCAGATTTAGTTCAAATCAAAAATACAAATACTCAAAAAAGAAGTGATGTTTTTGGGAAGGATGTTTTAGAGAGAACATGAGATTTTTACATAGAGAGAAAAAGAACTTTGGAAGCGATTAAGAATAGTCCAGGTGACAAAGACACTTAACTAAGTCACCAGAGGGAGAGAAAATGTCAAAGAATAAAGGTTTTAAATAATTTTTTTTTAGTTACATTTTGTTAACTCTGTGTCCCTGCTGTATCCCCCTTCCTCATTCCCTCCCCAACCCCACACTCCCTCCCTGGTCTCTTCCCTGCCGCTTTCCAAGTCCACTGATAGGGGGGACCTCCTCCCCTTTCATTTGACCCTGTTTTATCAGGTATCTTCAGGGCTGGCTGTAGAGTCCTCCTCTGTGACCTAACAGGACTGCTCCTCCCCTGGCGGGGGGGGAGTCAAGGAGCCTGACCTTGAGATCCTGTTAGAAATAGTCCTTGTTCCCCTTACTTTGGAAAACTATTTGGTTACTGAGCTACCATGGGCCACATCTGAGCAGAAGCTCTAGGTTATATCCATAGATGGGCTTGGTTGAGTGTCAGTCTCAGAAAAGACCCTGTGCCCGAATATATTTGGTCCTAGTAGAGCTTCTATCCTTTCCATATCATACTAACTCCCCTTTTTTCATATGATTCCCTGCACTCTGCCGTGGGTTTGGTTGTGAGTCTCAGTATCTGCTTTGAAACACTGCTAGGTAGAGTCTTTCAAATGCCTTTTGCAGTAGATTCCTGTGAAACCTTAAATACACATCCCATTTGTCTTTCTAAATGAGGATTGATCATCCTCACCCATGTCCACTTTCTTGATTATCTTCTTTAGGTGTGTAGATTTCATTATGTTTATCATATCTTGTAGGTCTATATAAGCGAATATATACCATGTTTGTCTTTCTCCTTCTGGGATACCTCACTCAGAATGATCTTTTCTAGATCCCACCATTTGCCTGCAAATTTCATGATTTCCTCCTTTTTGATTGCTGAGTAATATTCCATTGTGTAAAAATACCACAATTTCTGTATCCATTCCTCCGTTGATGGACATCTGGGTTGTTTCCAAGTTCTGGCTATTATAAATAAAGCTGCTACAAACATGGTTGAACAAATGTCCTTGTTGTGTACTTGAGCAAATTTTGGGTATATACCTAGGAGTGGTATAGCTGGGTCTTCAGATAGCACTACTCCTAATTGCCTGAGAAAGCGCCAGATTGACTTCCAAAGTGGTTGTACCAGTTTACATTCCCACCAGCAATGGAAGAGGGTTCCCCTTTTTCCACAACCTCTCCAGCATGTGTTATCACTTGAGTTTTTCATCTTCGCCATTCTGATGGGTGTAAGGTGAAATCTCAGGGTCGTTTTGATTTGCATTTCCCTAATGGCTAATGACGTTGAGCATTTCTTTAAGTGTTTCTCTGCCATTCGATGTTCCTCTTTCAAGAATTCTCTGTTTAGCTCCGTTCCCCATTTTCTAATGGGATTACTTGGTTTGTTGCTTTTCTGCTTCTTTAGTTCTTTATATATACTGGATATGAGTATATCTTGCTTTACAGAAGCTTTTCAGTTTCATGAGGTCTCATTTATTGATTGTTGCTCTTAGAGCCTGTGCTGTTGGTGTTCTGTTCAGGAAGTTGTCTCCTGTGCCAATGAGTTCTAGGCTGTTCCCCACTTTTTTTTCCAATTGATTTAGGGTATCTGGTTTTATGTTGAGGTCCTTGATCCACTTTGACTTTAGTTTTGTGCAGGGTGATAAATATGGATCTATTTTCATTTTTCTGCATGTAGACATCCAGTTGGTCCAGCACCATTTGTTGAAGATGCTGTCTTTTTTCCATTGAATGGTTTTGGCTTCTTTGTCAAAAATCAAGTATTCATAGGTGTGTGGGTTTATTTCTGGGTCTTCTATGTGGTTCCATTGATCCTCCTTTCTGTTTCTATGCCAAAACCATGCAGTTTTTATTACTGTTGCCCTGTAGTACAGCTTGAGATCAGGGAAGAAGATACCTCCAGATGATCTGTTGTTGAACGGGATCGTTTGGAGATTTGGGGTTTTTTTTCCTCCATATGAAGCTGAGAATCTTTTTTTCAAGGTCTGTAAAGAATTGAGTTGAACATGGACACAAAAATACTCAATAAAATACTTGCAAACCAAATCCAAGAACATATCAAAGATATCATCCACCATGACCAAGTAGGCTTCATCCCAGGCATGCAAAGTTGGTTCAACATACGGAAATCCATCAATGTAATCCACCACATAAACAAACTGAAGGAGAAAAACCATATGATCATCTCCTTAGATGCGGAAAAAGCGTTTGACAAAGTCCAACACCCATTCATGTTTAAAATCTTGGAGAGATCAGGGATACAAGGCACATACCTGAACATAATAAAGGCAATATACAGCAAGCCTATAGCCAACATCAAACTCAATGGAGAGAAACTTAAATCAATCCCACTGAAATCAGGGACAAGACATGGGTGCCCATTGTCTCCATATCTCTTCAACATAGTACTTGAAGTCCTAGCCAGAGCAATAAATCAACTAAAGAAGATCAAGGGGATACAAATCAGAAAGGAAGAGGTCAAAGTGTCACTATTTGCAGATGATATGATAATATACATGAGTGACCCCAAAAATTCAACCAGAGAACTCCTTCAGCTGATAAACACCTTCAGCAAAGTGGCAGGATACAAAATCAACTCAAAAAAATTAGAAGCCCTCCTGTATACCAAAGATAAAAGGGCTGAGAAAGAAATTAGGGAAACAACACCCTTCACAATAGCCACTAATAACATAACGTACCTTGGTGTGACTCTAACCAAGCAAGTGAAAGACCTGTTTGAGAAAACTTCAAGTCTCGGAAGAAAGAAATCGAAGAAGATATCAGAAGATGGAAAGATCTCCCGAGCTCATGGATTTGTAGGATTAACATTGTGAAAATGGCCATACTGCCAAAAGCAATCTACAGATTCAATGCAATTCCCATCAAAATACCAACTCAATTCTTTACAGACCTTGAAAAAAAGATTCTAAGCTTCATATGGTTTTAAATAATTTGATAGGCTGTTACAGAAGCAGATATTTGCTTTTTCATAAATGAGGAGGCTATACAGATGTGTCTATGCAAGAAGGCCAGGCAAAGAGAGACACATCTTACCAGAGAGTAGCTTGTGGGCAAAAAGAAAGGCACACAGCGATGTATCCCTGTCTTGATTCTGAGAGCCTGTGGTGCATTAACTTTTATTTTCCTTTCTTTGCTGTGCAAAAACATCCTGACTAGAAGCAAGTATGGAAAAAGTTTATGTGGTTTACACTTTCACATCAGGACCAATTATTGAGAAAAGAAACTCAAGGCAAGAATCTGGAGAAATTCCATGGTGAAAAATACTGCTTTCTGCCTCACTCCCAGCGTTGCTCTGGTTTGCTCAGAGGTTCATGCTTAGCTAGCTTCCTTACCCAACATACGACCACCTACGTAAAGATGGTGTCACTCACAGTTAGAGGAACTCCTGCAACAATTAACAATCAAGACACACCCCAGCAGACACGCTTGCAGACTAACATGATGAAGATAATAACCCAATTGATATTCAGATGATCTACACTGTGTCTCCTTGGCAACACTAACGAGGACACATGTAAGAATCTCTGAAGATTTTTACATCTCAAACTCTGCTATCTGGGAATGTTACTGTGTATGCCCAAAAGGAGTTTATGTATCTGATTAAGTTAAAGATCTTGTGATGAAAAGTTATTATATTTCGTGTGGTTGAGTCCTTAAATACAATCAGAAGTGAGCTGATAAAAGAGAAGAAAAATGAGGACATGGCTAAAATGCAAAGCACTTTTATATGCAAAGCTCTGGTTTTGGTTACAGGTACTGAGAGAGATAGAGAGACAAGAGTGTGAGGGAGAGAAGGGGGAGAGCTATTTGATTATAGAATAATAATGGGACATAATGATGGAATCTGATTTTGAAATTATATACCTCGAGGATGGAGAAATGGGTCTCAAGTTAAGGAATGCTGGAGCCATTGGAAGTTGAACAAAATACCAATGAAATGTCTCTTCTCTCTCAGTGAAAAGGAGGAACCAGCCTGCTACTAACATCTTTAATAGGTGTCTGTCCTCCGGAACTTTAAGAGAACATTCTGTGTCATCATAAGCCATTGTTTGTAGGTTACTTTTCCCAAAGCAATAGGAAGCTAACATAAAGTATATAACATAACAACATAAGATTGAATTTCTTGTTTAATTTAGTGCAACTTCAAGAATTTAATTAAATTAATATGACTTTCAAGTGTTGAGAAATTATATAAAAATACCACTAATTAGAAAAAATACTTTATAACAATTTTTATTTCATGTATATCTTTGTGGCAGACAATTATGGCTGCACACCCTTGCAAATTGTTACCTGCTGTGTGACCTTAGATACATTACTGCACCTTTCTGGGCTTATTATTTCATTTGAAGAAATAACAATTATTATACACACTTCCCAAAATTGTTTTTTCCAACCAATATGTAAAAAGTGTAGGGAAAGAAAAGGAAAACCCATCTTCTGGGGTCTTAGAACATACCATACACCTGATCCCCCGCAGAGGATGAGGCCAGCAAGCAAACAGCAAAGACAATGTTATGCTCAGGATGCGAGGCTAAGCACTACACTCAGGGTCAGCCGCTTTGGACCCAGAGAAGAGCATGTCTGGTTGCATGCGGGTTGATGCCCCAGGTCCCGACTCTGAGAAAAAGGTATCCGACGGGTCTGATGCTCTTTGGGTGGATGACACCTAAATGAACATCGGTACAAAGTCCCAATTTATTTCTAATATCAGAGATCAGACCTCTACTCTTGCCTGATGCGTCTAAAACAAAAAGGGGGAACTGTAGAGAGCTGCAGAATGCTATACCTTAAAGATGAAGCTGGATTCTGCCTTCAACCTTCCCGATGGTGAGTGCTCTCTGTCACGAACAATTCCACATTTGGCTAAGGCCGAGGATCTGGCTTGCTTCCATGTATGTGGAACTATCTGCATTGCCCACGTGGCACGCCTGGGTTGGCTACCCAGAGGCTATTTAAGCTGTGGGCTGGCTTTCCCCAGGGTCCGAGGATTGTTCAAGGTTCCTGAATAAACTGCATTGAAAAAAATAAAAAATAAAAAAATAAAAATAAAAATAAAAAATAAAAAAAGTCCAGACAATGGAGTTACACAAAGAGAAGGTCGCCTGGAAAATAAGGTAAAATGATCTGGTAACAAGTAAATTGGGGAGGGGAGAGTGCACCCCACCAGAGATGGCAGAGTCATCAGGGAGTACATCTCCCTGAGAATTTGGGGTGGCAACAACATTAAGAGGAATAAAATTGTCTTCTGGAAGTTTGTTCTAAAATGGAGCTGAATGGCTCAGAGTGATGTTGGGACCAGGCTCTTTCATTTCCCTACAGCACACAGCAGGGGCACTATGTGAGACAAGGCTGACTGTGATGGAGACAGGATCTCAGCTTTAATCCCAGAGAGGCCAGGACAGGAAATACCCATAAACTTCTCAGATCCCAGGAAGAACCTTAGTGGAAATGTCTCTGGAAAAGCATCCTCACTTCTTCCTTTGCCCTGCACCAGTTGCTGGGAGCCTCCAGATATCCCAGACTTCTAGCATGATGAGGGGTAAAGTGCTGGGGAGAGAAGATGGGGGTGTTGGAAGACAGAGTCCTGGAGAGCTGCATAGAGATGATTAGGCTCACAATTTCTCATTTCCTATGACTTAATCTAGGGAAATATTCCAGCATTAGAATAAACTAAACAGCCTTCATGCTACATGTTCACTCTCTGGAGGCCTTTCAGTTCAGTCACATTTCTCATTTCTGAATCCAAGGATGTGCAGAAATTTCCCACTTTGCATAGAGAGAGAAGTTTCTGGGGCACCAGAAAACTGTATCACAAACACTTGCACACACAGAAGCTGAGATAAGGGACGGAAACTAGCTAACTCAGCTGTAGCTAGGTATCTGGGCAGTATTTCCCACATTATCATACATCTGGTTTCTTCAAAGTAAAGAGAAAAGGCCATTTCCTTCTGTGCCCATGAGATTTCTTCCTGTTCTCCAGCTTTATATAGGGAGCAAATGACCATCCTTTACTATATCGCAAACCACCTTTACAATCCATCATGAATCCAGTGACAAAAACTGGCACACTGCTCATCTTGACTTTATCTTTTCTCTGCCCAGTGGAGGGTAAGTTTCCACAAGGGGAGTGGATGGAGGTCTCAGGCATGCTATTCTCTAAACTTCTGCCGTCCAGTCTCACTAAGGTATTGCCAGTCAAACCTGAAGATTTAGTACATTCTGAGGCTCTGGGCACTAGAGAGATCACATGCAATATACTAATTTTAAAAAAACTGGATTGTCTATCTTGTTGATTTTCTCAAAGAACCAGCTCTTGGTTTCATTGATTATTTGAATTGTTTTATTTGTTTATAATTTATTGATTTCGGCCCTGCATTTGATTATTTCCAGCCATCTAATCCTCTCAGGTAGGTCTGCTTCTTTTTTTCCTAGGGCTTTCAGGTTAGCCTTTATGTTTATTTTATGAGATATCTCAAATTTCTTCTTGAAGACACTTAGTGCTATGAATTTTCTTCCTAGCACTGCTTTTATTGTGTTTCATAAGTTTGGGTATATTTTGCCTTCATTTTCATTGAATTCTAGGAAGTCTTTGATAACTTTCTTTCTCTTTTTTCTTTCTCTCTCTCTCTCTCTTTTCTTTTCTTTCTTTCTTTCTCCCCTGACCCAGCTGTCATTGAATAGAAAGTTGTTCAGTTTCCGTGTGTGTAGGCTTTTTGCTATTTATGTTGTTGTTGAGCTCCAGCTTTAGTCCATGGTGGTCTCATAAGATACAAGGAATTATTTCAATCTTCTTGTATGTTCTTGCTTTGTGTCCAACTATATGGTCTCTTTTCGAGAAAGTTCCATGAAGTGCTGAAAAGAAGGTAAATTTTTTTGTTATTGGGTGAAATCTTCTGTAGATGTCTGCTAGGTCCATTTGATTCATGACCTCTGTCAGTCTTTGTTTCTTTGTTTAATTTCTGTTTTGTTGATCTGTCCTTAATTGAGAATGGGGTGTTGAAGTCTCCCACTGTTAATGTGTGGGAATCTATGTGTCATTTAAGATTTATTAATGTTTCTTTTTTAAATGTGGGTGCTCTTGTATTTGGAACATAGATAGAAAAATCTGGAGGGAACAGGAGCTCCACAAGGAAAGCAACAGAACCAAAAAATATGAGCATGGAGTTCTTTTCTGAGACTGATACTCCAAACAAGGACCATGCAGGGAGATAACCTAGAACTCCTGCACAGAAGTAGCCCATGGCAGATCATTATTCAAGAGGGTTCCCCAATAATAGGAACAGGGACATCTCTGACATGAACTGATGGGCTGGCTCTTTGATCACCTCCACCTGAGGGGGGGAGCTGCATAATCAGTCCACAGAGGAAGACATAGAAGCCAGTCCTGAGGAGAGCTAATATGCTAGGGTTAGATTGAAAGGAAGGAGGACCTCCCCTATCATAAGAGGGGCATAGGAGAAGAAGAGGGAGGAAGGGTGGAGTTGGAAAGGGACAGGGGTGGGGGCTACAGCTGGGATACAAAGTGAATAAGTTGTAATTAATAAAAATATAATAAAAATTTTAAAAATTAACAACATAAAGGATAAAATCAGTCCCTGAGTGAATATCAGATGTATCCAATTCATTCTCACATAAAATTCCTGAGACTTCGAATCTAGATAGACTGCACTGTTCCCACTGATTTTCTAAGGTATTTAATAAACATGCCCACATATCAAACTAAATGAAAAGAAATACAACTGAAATAAAAATATTTAAACGTTGAAACAAAAGAAATTTAACAGAAAGAAAACCTGACTGTTCTTTGGAGTGAATAATCTAAAACCATTATGTTCTAGTCACATATGGCTCCCAAATTTAAATTAAGTTAGCTGAGCATTTCCCAGTTGTCCCTACCATATTTCAAGTACGCCACTGTCACATGTGACTGATGTGAGCCTTACTGAATAGTCCAAACTAATGAATTAATAGCCTTCTATAAGGAGTCTCAGTATAGCACTGCATATACACACACACACATATGAATGAATTTATGTACGTATGTATGTATATACACACAAAAAAAGAAAAAATAGTAATAGCAGAGAAACAGGACAGGAATTTTCAGACCTTCAGTTCTTGATTTTTATTATTCATCTGTTTCCATTTTATTTCCCTTTTTTCTTAAAACTGTTATGCTGTATTTAACACAACACTCCTTCCCCTTCATTTTTCTGGCTACTTCTTCTCCATAAATACGACAGAAATCTTTATTTGCCTAATCATACTGAAGCTCTTCAAAGCTTTAATTCTGGTCAGACAGATTCCCCTCCAATCCCAAGTCCCAAATTAGAGTTTATAGCTGAAAATACCCTGCTTCACTCCTCAGGCAGATCTCTCTTCTGAGCTTTTGTCTTGCACCACTGAATGCACACCTCCCTTGAAAGCCAGTCTTGACAAAGTTTGGGATGAGACAAAACTAGAGGACTGACAGAAAATACAGAACAAGTCAGCAAGGCAGGCTGGAAATGAAAATGACTGACTGCCTCTCCTAAAGGCTTTTCAGCAATGGCATCTTTGGACTATTGTGTACTTTACCTTAGGTATTATTGAGTGTGATGATGGCTACTGTTCACACTTGCCTCAGAAAGAAAGTTGTTTCTGTTCCAACATGGAAGAAATTAGTATTTACTCACCTGACATGAAACTCCGCAGGTGCCACTTTCAACAAAAATGCTCTTATACACCACTTAGGAAATATAAGCACATGGGGGCTTTCGGTGGGACATATCTGGTTGTAATAAACATCACATCAGTTTGTGTTGAATGAACTACTTACATGATGGGGCAGAGTAGGCTGAAAGCAATGCTTCTCTCCAGAACCAGGAAGACAGTGCGGTGGAGCGGGTGGCTGGCCACATTGTCAGTAGAAGGCAGTTGTTGACTGAACTTATGATGAAATATCATTATGACTCACGTGAGAACAGCAGGGAAAGACCTCTCTCAGATCTGAAAAGCATACGGAATATTATCAGTAGATCACTTTGTGAGAGGATTCCACCCTTTCCAAACCCTCACGCCTCATATTTGCTTCCTTTGACATCCTAATTTGGCATTTAGGTACTTAAGACGTATGCCTGGGCATGGAGGTGCACAGCTTTAATCCCAGCCTTCAAGGAACAGACTCGGGCAGATCTCTGTGAGTTCTTGGCTAGCCTGGTCCACTTATCAAGGTCCAGGACAGTCAGGACCCTCTCTCAAAACAGCAGCAACAACAAAACAAATACATCAAGGATGGGGACAAAATCAAACTATTATGCACTAGTGGTGGTAATGTAAACTAATCCATCCACTGTGGAAGCTGGTATGGAAATTTCTTAAAAAAAAAAAAACTAAAAATATTCCTTCCATAACATTCAGCTTTCTATCATTTCTCGATATTTACTCAATGGACTCCAACTCAGTGTGGTCCCGAGTCATTGTTTACTTCAGTGCTAATCACAATAGTCATGTCAAGGAACCAATCTAGATGTCCAATAATGGGGGAATGGTTAAGACTGTGTGAGTGAGTGAGTGTGTGTGTGTGTGTGTGTGTGTGTGTATGCAATATAGATTTTTTTCAGTCATAAAGAAGTGAGAGTATTGTTTGCTGGGAAATGCATGTACCGAAGTTCATTATATTAAGTGAATTCAACCAGTCCTAGAAAAATGAAAAAAAAAAAAAAAAAAAAACCTTATGGAAAGACAAGAAGCACATGTTTATCATTCAAGACAGTTGACTAAACTAAGTCTCAAAATCATGATGTGTCTGTTGGGAAATAAGTACATACTGCAAATAAACACAAAGGACCTACCCTGTGGCAGGTGATAAAAGAGTGCCTGCCGAGTTGAGTTTGTAATCAATGGAAATCTCCTTTATCAATAAGTTTACGCTCCACACACATGCACAGATTTATAAACACTCAGTATTGGAGCACTATGATTAAGAGCAGAGAGGTTGCAACCAGAATTAAGTTTTTATTTAAAATCTTACCATAAAGCCTTGCCTAAATCAGTTTCTTTTTTATTGCCTGCAAAAGAGGAGACAAAGTTCTATCACATTAAAAGGATATTTAATGATTAGATAAGTTTATATATGTAAGGAACCATAACTGGTTTATTTTTGTCCACTCTATTCCTTAGACATTAGCCTTAATATTTTCAAATTTCAGGGGCAGGAACAGGGACGGTGACAGAAAATGCTGAGTTTGACTGAGTCTTCACATTTAAACATTATACATTTCCAGGTTTCATAGCTCTAAAGTCCATGACCTTGTAGACTATAAATAATATCTCCAGAAATAATTTTTACTTTCAAATTGTATCTCTTAATTCTTATATATTGAACTATTTTAAATATCGTTAATCCCTTCTCCAGGTATAAGAGGAACAGTATAATTAGAGCTTCATTCTTAAATTGTATCTGGATTGTAATATTCAAGACTAAGTTGAGAACACTGTGCTCAATGCTTGTCTCAGTCACCACTCTAAAACATGTATCAATAATGATGATTCTGATGATGATAGAAAGAAAAATCATGGTTGCTTAATCATCATCATGTAAATATTATTACTATTAAAAATAATGTTAAAATATTTGAATAAAAGCTCAAGTTCTAAAATGAAAGAAAAGTCAGACTTGACATAGCTCTCCCTCATCACTAAATGAAGGTATAATTTCCAAAATTTCTACTTTTTTTTGTAGGGCAATAGTTTATTTTTTGCTTAGAAATTCAACCAGCCAGGTGGTAGTAGCATAGGTCTTTTTTTAATAATTAAATGTATTTATTTTATTAATTACAGTTTATTCACTTTGTATCCCCCCATAAGGCCCTAGCTCCTTCCTTCCCTGTCCCATCCTCCCTCCCCCTTCTTCACGTATGCCTCTCCCCAAGTCCACTGATAGGGGAGGTCCTCCTCTCCTTTCTTCTGATCTTAGTCTATCAGATCACATCAGGAATGGCTGCATTGTCATCTTCTGTGGCCTGGTAAGGCTGCTCTCCCCTCAGGGGGAGGTGATCAAAGAGCAGACCAATCAGTTCATATCAGAGACAGTCCCTGTTCCCATTACTATGGAACCCACCTGGACACTGAACTGCCATGGGCTACATCTGTACAGGGGTTCTAGGTTATCTCCATGCATGGTACTTTGTTGGAGTGTGAGTCTCTGGGAAGAGCACTGTGTTCAATTTTCTGGTTCTGTTGCTCTCCTTGTGGGGTTCCTTTCCTCTCCAGATCTTACTATTTCCCACTTCTTACATAAAATTCCCTGCACATTGTCCAACAGTTGCCCATAAGTCTCAGCATCTGCTTTGATAATGCAAGGTAGAGCCTCTCAGAGGCCTTATGTGGGAGGTTCCTAGGTTGTTTCCCATTTTCTTCTCCTTCTGATGTCCATCCTCTTTGCCTTTTGGGATGGGGATTGAGCATTTTAGTCAGGGTCCTCTCTCTTGATGAGTTTCTTTAGATGTATAGGTTTTAGTAGGTTTATCCTATATTATATATCTATATGAATGAGTATACACTGTGTGTGTCTTTCTGCTTCTGGGACAGCTCACTCAGGATGATCCTTTTTGAGTTCCCACCATTTACCTGCAAATTTCATGATTTCCTTATTTTTCATTGCTGAGTAATACTCCATTGTGTAGATGTACCACAATTTCTGTATCCATTCCTCAGTTGAGGGGCATGTTTCCCACTTCTGGCTATTACAAATAAAGCTGCTACAAACATGGTTGAACAAATGTCCTTATTGTGTTCTTGAGCCCCTTTTGGATATATGCCTAGGAGTGATATGGCTGGATCTTGAGGAAGCACTATTCCTAGTTGTCTGAGAAAGCGCCAGATTGATTTCCAGAGTGGTTGTACAAGTTTACATTCCCACCAGCAGTGGAGGAGGGTTCCCCTTTCTCCATAACCTCTCCAGCATGTTTTGTCACTTGAGTTTTTCATCTTGGCCATTCTGATGGGTGTAAGGTGAAATCTCAGGGTCGTTTTGATTTGCATTTCTCTTATGGCTAATGACGTTGAGCATTTCTTTAAGTGTTTCTCTGCCATTTGATATTCCTCTACAGAGAGTTCTCTGTTTAGCTCTGTTCTCCATTTTTTTAATTGGATTACTTGTTTTGCTTCTTTTCAGCTTCTTTGGTTCTTTATATGTAATATTTCCACTTTTTAAATGTATTTGAAGTTGAATGTCATTTATATTTTATTCCCCACTGAAACTAAGAAAGCAGTAAACCATAAAATTATAACAGAAAATGTAGGATTGTTCTTTTACAAATTTGGGAAAGATTTTAAGTATAACTCAAAAACCTAGAGTTCCTAAAATAAAAGGCCACATGAATTTGAAACAAAGCAAGGATGGCTATATGGGAGGGTTTGAAAAAAGGAAAGGAAGTGGAAAATAATTATAATACATAGTAATGATATAAATACTTAAGTAAATAAAAATAAATACCTAAAAACAACATTCCTCATTGGAAAAAAAGAAGTCAACTCACATCCTGGACCAATTTCTACTGTCTTTAATGTACTATGAGTTCATAAAAAAATTTTTTAAAGACACAAAGAATCAGGCTCAGCATCTGCTTTGATAGTCTGCAGGGCAGAGGCTTTCAGAGTCCCTCTGTGGCAGGTTCCTAGGTTGTTTCCTGTTTTCTTCTTCTGGCTTTCAGAGGCCCTCTGTAGCAGGTTCCTAGGTTGTTTCCTGTTTTCTTCTTCTTCTGATGTCCATCCTCTTTGCCTTTCAGGATGGGGATTGAGCATTTTAGTTAGGGTCCTCTCTTTTGCTTAGTTTGTTTAGATGTACAGATTTTAGTGGGTTTATCCTATGTTGTATGTTTATATGAGTGAGTATATGCTGTGTGTGTCTTTTTGCTTCTGGGACAACTCACTCAGGATGATCCTTTCCAGGTCCCACCATTCACCTGCAAATTTCATGATTTCCTTATATTTCATTGCTGAGTAATACTCCATTGTATAGATGTACCACAATTTCTGCATCCATTCTTCAGTTGAGGGGCATCTGTTTCTTCTTCAGAGTCACAGCACAATGCTTCAATCTGACACTGAATAAACCTTTTATACACTGTTTTGCAGTTTCAGCTGTGACATGTATCGATTGTGCACATTTTGGACCTTCCAAGAAATGTGATGTACCAGAAACCTACTGTGAGACTGATAACATAACCAAGTGTTCCTTAATGACCGTCTTTGCAAGTATGTGAGATCTTTGAGGTTTCAGGATAATCATGCTTGCCTTCCTCAGATTCATGAGCAAAGATGGAGAGTATGGGAGAATGCGTAGGAAAATCGGCTTCTTTGATTTTGGTATTGGTTGCCAATTATGTTAGTTCAGACAAATAAAGCAATTAAGATAAAACGAAGCTTGGAATGTTCTCTAGGATAGCCGAGTATTTATCTGCGAGTAACATGAGGGGTGAAAAGATTTGTACATTAAAATTTCACCTTTGTGACTAGAGTTCTACTTTGGTGTAAAATACCTAACAAATGATTGACAATCTACATGGGATTGTGTAGTATTCTCATTGGCACAGCCACAGATTCTATCCAAAATATTCACGTTTAGCTTCGTGTCTTTCTTCTTCAGATAATACACTTAAATATGGTGTCCAGAAGTGTTGGAGATTCTGTTTCAACAATACACTGAACAAGGGAAGCTTGGAAACGCGCTATACGTGCTGTGATTCCCGCTCTTATTGTAACAAGATTTAAAGGCCTGGCCTTGCTTTCCTGTTTGACTTAGGTAAGCCCTTATGCCTTCCCTGTACACTTGTAACCTCACAACTCTGGGACATCAATGTCAAGCCCTGCCAAGACCCTAACACCTGCCTTTAGATAGCATCAGGTATTGATCTATTGACAGTTGTGTTGTCACTCTCCATTTCTAGGATTCTTATTTCCTCCATTTCTCCACCATCCTTTCAGCATCGACTAACATATAATACAATCTCCCTGCTCCTCTCTTGATTACACATGTCCTGACTGAGAAATGCTGCAGTCAGGGTCTGGTCTCCCTGTGAATATAACAGACCTGATGCCTACCTTTAATTAAGCTTCACTTCAGTGATGCTTTTCCTGCCAGGCTGGCCAGCACACAAAAGCTCCAGCATCTTACTTCACTCTTATTCAGAGAATGTAGGGCATGTTAGTAGATCCTTACTGCTGTAACTGAGTAAAACAATGAAATGAGTAAGGATTCATTTTATCTGAAGATTTCAGAGGTTTCCTCCATCATGGTGGAAGGATACAGTAGAACAGAGCTTTTAAAGTCATGGCCTGTTTGAAGCACAGCCCATTAAAATAGGAAGGAACCAAGACAAGATTTATCTCCCAAAGAAACATCCCAGTTATCTACTTCCTCCAATGAGACTCTCCCCAAAGAAACATTTCCCATCGTTCAACATCTATCAAGTGTTAAAATGCCATTTTTGTTCTAAACTATGGATTAGGTCAGAGACCTCACATGCTAATCCTCTCAGGAAATGTCCTCACAGACACACCCAGAGGTGAGCTTGTGGAACCCCTTAGACATCCTCAGTGCCATCAAGTGACTGGGAAGAGACATCACAGGTGAAGATGCTCCTGCACCACAGTGTCCGTCTCCACTGTGTGTCCACAGGCACATGCGCTCCATGTCCTTCTGGAAAGATACACATTCTAGCTTTGCTTACAGTATATTTCACAGTTTTTGAAGTTGAGGTTGTTTGGGATATTTATTTTTATATTTTCAAGTATATTTTATGTTCAGCCTAGAAAATACAGAGAGCTCTGTCCAGAGGAAACACTGCTAGTGAGCCCATCCTCAAGACACAGCTTGTTTACATTTTCACATGAACGTTTCAAAGCTTTAGAGACATGAACAAGTCATGAAATGTGTGTATGTGTGTTAAAACAGTCATTTGTTTATTACAAATATTGAAAATCATTCTTTTTCTTTCAGATCTGTTCAGTGAATCATAGCCCTGGAGCATGTCATCAAGCCTTTTCCTACCTAATGATATCTCCAACCCCACATCTTGTTTTCTATGTAAAATAGTTTGGATACTGTTCCTATTCTATCACTACACCTATACTGGGTGTTCTGAAGGACATTATATGCCCTCTGAAATTGATTCCACTGTCCAGTGTGCTTTCTTAGATCATGCTCAATTAAATTTGTTTTACAACTTATTATTTGTTTGTAGCCATGCATTGTCAACAGCCCACACAGATTGGTCAGAGGTAAAATTGCAGGAGCCAATGACAAATTGATGTTAGTAGAAAGGCTTAGAAGGCAGTCACATACACAAAGCTCTCCATTTTTAAAGTTTTTGTTTGTTTTTAAGACAGTTTGTCTGTGTAGCTTTGGCTGTCCTGGACTCATTTTGTAGACCAGGCTGGCCTCAGACTCACAGAGTTTGCCTCTGCCTCCCTGAGTGCTGGAATTACAGCCACCACACCCAGCTCAGTCCTCCGTTTTTTAAATGATAACTAGGTGGCCAATATGTGACTCATTGGATAAAAATACTTGCCACCAGTTCTGAAAGCCTGAGTCCAATCCCCAGGTCCCACGTAAAGGGAGACGAGAACTGACTTCTGCAAATTTACCTCTGACTTCCACAAGACTGAAGTACCAATTCTGTGCTCTCTCTCTAAACACATGTGCAGTCACTTAATATGCTGAAAAGAAAATGAAAGCAGCTTATCAGTATCATTGACACACAGAAAATATTATGGAATTCTAGCCCCACCATGTTCTACAGCTCAGTGGGTAATAGCCTACTCCTAACTATACCATTAGATTCAGAGTATTGACATCATCTCCAGAAATTCCTTTGTTTCTTTACCACCATGGAATTATGCTCTCACTGCCAGCACCTTGAAAACACCAGCTTTCCAATCTGGTTATAATATTGGATTTATATGGTAGGTTCCCTCTTTTATGTCAGCTGTGACTTTCTATTCTTGCATATCTTATAATTTTGACTTTCATTTCATTTCTAAGGTAGTATTTCTTTTCCTTTTATACATTTTTAATATTAAAAATTTAGAGTGTAATTATATAATTTCCCACTTCCTTCTCCTTTTTCTCATTCCTACTGTGTACTCCCAGCTCTACTCCCACTTGAAATTATGGCCTCATTTTCTTTATTTATTGTTACATACATATAAAAGCACATAAATATATAAGCAAAATTTGTTCAATCTGTTTAGTGTTATTTATATGTACATGATATCAGGGTTGACCAATTTTATCATATAACCAATTAGGGTCTAAGTCCTGAAAAAGAGAAGATGATTTATCTGACTCTTAGCATCCCTTATTGCCTTAATTCTTCATCTGTGAATATGACCAGGTAAAATTTCTCTGTGTTAGCATATTTATGCATACTTTTTTTTCTCAACTAATCTTGTGAAGGCATTTTCTCAACTGAGGCACTCTCTTTCCAAATGAGTAATTTGTGCCAAACAGACATAAAACTAGCCAGAATACCTATTATTGAAAGGTTGGAGCTGATCTGTAGCTTTTTAAAAAATCATTTTTATTTTTATTAAATACAATTTATTCACTTTGTATCCCCCCTGTACCTCCCTCCCTCCTCCCTTCACAATCCCACCCTCCCTTTCTCTTCCCCAACCGTACTCTTCCCCCAGCCCACTGATAAGGGAGGTCTTCCTCTCCTTCCCTCTGATCCTAGTCAATCAAGTCTCATCTGGACTGGCTGCATTGTCTTCCTCTGTGGCCTGGTAAGGCTGTTTCCCCCTTGGGAGGAGGGGGAGGTGATCAAAGAGCAGGCCAATCAGTTCCTGTCAGAGACAGTCCATGTCCCCATTACTATGGAACTCACTTGGACACTGAACTGCCATGGGCTACCTCTGTGCAGGGATTCCAGGCCATCTCCATGAGTGGTCCTTTGCTAGAGTATCAGTCTCAGAAAAGACCTCTGTGCCCAGACTTTTCAGATCTGTTGCTCTCCTTGTGAAGCTCCTGTCTTCTCCGGGTCTTACTATCTCCCACTTCGTTCATAAGATTCCCTGTACTCTGCCCAAAGTTTTGCTATGAATCTCAGCATCTGCCTCGACACCCTGCAGGGTAGAGTCTTTCAGAGGCCCTCTGTGGTAGGCTTCTGTCCTGTTCACTGTTTTCTCCCTCCTCCAATGTCCATCCTCTTTACCTTTCTGAATGGAGATTGAGTACCTTAGCCAGAGTCTCCCTTCTTGACTAGCTTCCTTAGGTGTACAGATTTTATTAAGTTTATCCAATATTATATGCCTAATATCTGCTTATGAGTGAATATGTACCCCATGTGTCTTTATGCTTCTGGGATACCTCACTCAGAATGATCTTTTCCAGTTTCCAACATTTACCTGCAAATTTCATGATCTCCTTGTTTTTTAATCGCTGAGTAATGTTTCATTGTGTAGATGTTCCACAGTTTCTGTATCCATTCCTCAGTTGAGGGGCATGTGGGCTGTTTTGAGCTTCTGATTATTACAAATAAAGCTGCTACAAACATGGTTGAGCCAATGTCCTTGTTGAGCATCTTTTGGATATATGCCTAGGAGTGGTAAAGCTGGATCTTGGGGAAGCGCTATTCCTAATTGTCTGAGAAAGGGCAAGATTGACTTCCAGACGTACTTGGATACTAAACTGCCATGGGCTACATCTGTGCAGGGGTCTTATGTTATCTCCATGCATAGTTCTTGGTTGGAGTTTCAGTCTCAGGAAAGACACCTGTGCTCAGATTTTTTGGTTCTGTTGCTCTCCTTGTGGAGTTCCTGTCCTCTCCAGATCTCACTGTTTCCCACTTCTTTCATAAATTCCCTGCACTCTGCCCAAAGGTTGCCCATAAGTCTCAGCATCTGCATTGATAGTCTGCAGGGTAGAGCTTTTCAGAGGTCCTCTGTGTCAGGCTCCTCACTTGTTCCCTCTTTTCTCCTTCTTCTGATGTCCATCCCCTTTGCCTTTCTGGATAGGAATAGGAATTGAGCATTTTAGCAAGAGTCCTCCCTCTTGATTAGTTTCTTTAGGTGTGCAGATTTTAGTAGCTCTATCCTATATTATATGTCTATATGAGTGAGTATATACCGTGTGCATCTTTCTGCTTCTGGGATAGCTCACTCAGGATGATCAGGTAAATGGTGGGATCTGGAAAAGATCATCTTTAAGTGTTTTTCAGCCATTCCTTATTCTTCTATTTAGAATTCTTTATTTAGCTCTCTACTCAATATTTTTAATTGGGTTACTTGATTTGTTGTTGTTTAATTTCTTAAGTTCTTTATATATTCTGGATATTAGCCCTCTATCAGATATAGGGTTGGTGAAGATCTTTTTCCAATCTATAGGCAGTCTTTTTGTTCTGAAGACAGTGTCCTTTGCTTTACATAAGCTTTTTCGTTTCATGAGGTTCCATTCATTGATTGTTGCTCTTAGATCCTGTGCTATTGGTGTTCTGTTCAGGAAGCTGTCTCCTGGGTCGATGAGTTCCAGGCTTTTCCGCACTTTTCTTCTAGCCGATTTAATGTGTCTGATTTTATGTTGAGGTCTTTCATCCATTTGGACTTTAGTTTTGTGCAGGGTGATAAGTATGGATCTATTTGCATTTTTCTACATGAGGACATCCAGTTGGACCAGCACCATTTGTTAAAGATGCTATCTTTTACCATTGGATGGTTTTGGCATCTTTGTCAAAAATCAGGTGTCCATAAGTGTGTGGGTTTATTTCTGGGTCTTCTATTCAGTTCCATTGATCCACCATTCTGTTTCTCTGCCAATACCATGCAGGTTTTTTATGGTTACTCTATAGTACAGCTTGAAATCAGGGATGGAGATACCTCCAGAAGATCTTTTATTGTAGGGGATTGTTTTAGCAATTCTGGGTTTCATGTTATTCCATATGAAGTTAAGAATTTTTCTTTCAAGTTCTGTAAAGAGTTGTGTTGGTATTTTTAT
Organism: Meriones unguiculatus; assembly: GCF_030254825.1. Lineage (NCBI taxonomy): Eukaryota > Metazoa > Chordata > Mammalia > Rodentia > Muridae > Meriones > Meriones unguiculatus. The sequence goes on from NC_083349.1 coordinate 173,574,678, forward strand.
GGGAATTTCATTGAATCTGTAGATTGCTTTTGATAAGTTGGCCATTTTTACTATGGTAATCCTGCCAAGCCATGAGCATCGGACATCTTTCCATCTTCTGATATCTCCTCCAATTCTCTGATCGGTAGCTTTAACTCTAGTAGTATAGGATGTTATAGTTTAGTTCATATGCATTACAGTTTTATAGAACTATTACAGCTCCTGATACTATAAAACTATTCCTCAGACAGGAGGTTTTAAGTCAGATCCAGCTTATGTCCCATGTTTCTTGTGTCTGAAGTTAATGATGTCTTCAATAATAGGGACATACTTTACACATCTGGGAGGCAGTTAAGTGTAACAGCTATATTGTTTGGATCTTGGGAAGGCATTTTCTCAACTAATCTTATGGAGACTTTTTCTCAGCTGAGGTTCTCTCAGATGACTGGTTTATGCCAAACTGGTATAAAACTGCCAGCATACTTACTACTGCAAGGTTGGAGCTAATCTGTAACTTTAACTCTAGTATTATGCTTTTTATGAAGCTCAGTGCACCAGAGTTGGGTATATTTATGGTTAGAATAATAATGTCTTCCTGCTTAATTGTTCCTATGGTTAAAATGAAATGCCCTTAATCTTTTCTCATTAGTTTTAGTTTGAAGTCTATTTTTCTTTCTTTCTTTTTATTGACTTTATGTCCAAGTTGTAGCTCCATCCCTCTTCCCCTCTCTGCCTTTGCCTATTTCTCAGAAAAGGAGCTCTCCCTTTCCCATCCATCCCATCTCATGACATTTCATCACGACTGAGTGTGTTCCCCTCCCCTGTGGCCTGGCAAGGTAGTAAGTATGGGGGAAGTGGTCAAAAAGCTAGCAAGTGAGGCCATGTCCAATGCAGTTCCACTCCCCTTACTAGAGGACCCACATGAAGCCTAAGCTGCTCCTCTGCTACATCTGTGTAAGGGAGGGGGGCTATATCTAGTTCACGCATGGTCCTTGGTTGATGCTTTCATCTCAGCAAGCCCCTCTGGCTCCTGGTTAGTTGGCTCTGTTGGTCTTCTTGTGAAGCTCCTGTCACCTCCAGGTCCGTTTCTCTTTCCTCACACTTTTCCACAAGAGCCCCCACCCATCACCCAATGGTTGTGAGTCTCAGCATCTGTTTTGTGGTGTGTCGTGGTAGAGTCCCTCAGAAGACAACTCTGACAAGCTTCTGTCTGGAAGCTTAACAGAGTATTGTTCATAGTGTCAGGGGTTGGTGCTCTCTGATAGGGTGGTCCTTTGGTTGTGCCAGGCATTGGTTGGGTGTTCCCTCAATCTCTGCTCCAACTGCTCTATTTTTATCCCTGCACATCTTGTAGGCAGGGTAAATTTGAGGTTGAAGTTTTTGTGGGTGGGTTTCCTCCCTCTAATAGGAAACTAGTCTAGTTAGAGATTGTCCTCTTCAGTCTCTGTGGCCTCTGCTACTAGCAGTTTCTGCTGAATACCCCTCATATCCTTCCAGGAGCCTAACCTGACTTAGATCTCTAGCTTCTCACAGAGATAACACCACCCTCAATTTCTGTTGTCTACTGGCCTTCTATCTGATCTTCTCTTTCTTTCTGCAGGGCTGATATCCACCCTCTTAACTCTCTACATCCACTCTCCTACCTTATTCCCTTTCTTCAACCACTACCACTATCCATTCTATCTCCCCTTCCAAGTGAGATTTTTCCATCCTCCCTTTGTTCCTCCTTGTTCTTTATCTTTTTTGGGTCTGTGCCGTAAAGTCTATTTTTCTAGCAGGAAAATCTCTGTGAGCTCTGGACCAGTCTAGTCTCCGTATAGAGTTCCAGGCCAGATAGGTCTACATAGTCAGACCCTCTCTCAAAAAAGAAAATAAAAAGAACTAAAGTAGTGTTGAGGGTATTAGAATTGTTAGTTCTATGTTGGGCTTACGGTAACTCTTTATTGCTAGCACCTTTAGTGCTGTCTATGCATGCTCAACAGTGCCGGAAGTAGGTCATTAGACAGGTCTTTCTCTCATACATAGAATCATTGAGCAGGGAACCTGTCAGCCAACTAGCCCTTTTGCAAGTAAATGACCTGGCTGCTTTGGAGCCTCTACAGTCACCACAGACTATCTCTACAGCCATGATTGTAGATGTGCTTTATCATTCTGAATATCCTTGCAAAGCAAAGGGGATTTCTGCTAACGCTCTTCATACCCCAACACAAGGGAAGACCCTCTCTAGGTGTTCTGAAGAACCCCTGTTTGGTGTTGAGGACTATGCCATGAATAGTACCAACATAGTCCTTTCTTTAAAACAACTACATGCACACAACCTTGTCAAACTAACCTCTGACTAGACAGGCAAGTTGCTCTGTTCATTTTTCCAACCATCCAGGTGACCTCCTCTTATTCTGCCATCACGTGTTACAATTCAGCCTCAATAAAAGCCTTCCCACAAATGTTTTTCCTTGTCTAGTTTTGATCTCTAGCATTAGCAGGGGAGGCTGAGCTGGTGGAATGGAGAAAGGAAGAGAAACAAGGGCCCAGTATGTGCTGCTGATGGTAAGATTACCTGGTAGGTTGTGTATGTGAGAGAGGAATAAGGAAAGAAATGTCACAAAAAGAAATTTGGTATATTGCCAAGTGGGAGGAGTTTATTTTAGATCAGCTTCAGCTCTGTTTTGTACCCACTGTCCCTTATTTTTTTTGCCTGAGTGAATTGTAGATTCACTAGTGTCTGGTCTTTTCTGTAAACCATCTCTGATCATCAGCTGTCTAGCACTAAACAGCCTGCTGCAAGAATCTGCTTAGGAGAAATGGAAAACCTACTGAAGCTGTGTCTTTTTCTTCTCAGCTTTGAACCCAGTAAGTATTACCTGCAGGTTGCTCCCTTATCTGCTTAAGAAAGGAAAGTAAATCTGCTCATCCCACCAGGGTTTCTCTGTGGTGTTGACTAGAGCATAGCTCTTAGCCAAAACATTGGTACAGCCAAACTATCCAGAGTTCAGATTACCTATGCTCTCGTTGGCAAGGAACAGTGATTCTTCTTCTCTAAGCAAACTTTACCTTTTCAGATTTTACTCTATAATGTGTACTCCATCAGTCTTACAAAAAATGGCAAATGTGTTCAAGGGAAGCAGACATGCACTACACAACCTGGTGAAACTTGTACAATCAGTAGAACTTGGTATGCACCCGAAAGTATGTATTCTGGGATTTGTAGAATTTCTTTTCCCCTTTCAAAAGTCAAACCACCGTCTCTAAGACATTGTACCTAAAGAAAGTGTCAACTGCTAATCAGATATGTTATATGGAGCCTAGCACTGAGGTCATAATTGGAGAATGCTAAAGCAAAGACTTACCTTGAGTGAATCAGGCATTTTCCATTGTTTATTGAAGTTTGATCACAACATCTCTGCTATCTAGGTTCTGTCTTAGTTACTTTTCTCTTGCCATGAGAAAAGACATGTTCAAGGAAACTTAGTTTTTTTTAAGTATTTAGTTTGGAGCTGGATCAAAGTTCCAGGTGAGTAAAGTTTATGACCATCACGGTGGAGCTCCCAGCAGTCAGCAGATGGGCATAGAACTTCAGTAGTACTAGAGAGCTTACATGTTGAGATATATTTATGAGGCAGAGAGAGACTTAGAATGTCCTGTGCTTTGTAAACCTCAAGCTTACCCTAGTAATAAACATGGTCAAACAAGACCATATCTCCTAACTTTTCCAACAGTTCCACCAGCTGGGGACCAAACTTTCAAATATACAAGTGATCAGGGCCATTCTTATTCAAACTACCACAGGGTCCAAAGGCTACAAACTATCCAGTGTCATTTCTCGCACTCTGTTCTGGTAACTTTTGCTTTTATATTGTCTTTTCTGAGACTGATACTGCAACCAAGGACCATTCATGGAGATAACCTAGAACTCCTGCATAGGTGTATCCCATGGCAGCTCAGTCTCCAAATGGGCTCCCCAGTAAGGGAAACAAGGGCTGTATCTGACATGAACTAAGTGGATGGCTCTTTGGTCACCTCCCCGTGAGGAGTGGCAGCCTTACCACGCCACAGAGGAAGACAATGTAGACAGTCCTGATGAGACCTGATAGGCTAGGGTCAGATGGAAGGGAAAGATAACCTCCCCTATCAGTGGACGGGGGAAGGAGCAAGGGAGTAGAAGAGGGAGGGAGGGCAGGATTGGGAGGGAAGGAGGGTGGGGGCTACAGCTGGGATACAATGTGAATAAACTGTAATGAATAAAAAGTGAATAAAAGAATAAAAAAGCAGTTATCACAAAAGAAAAGGAAAGAAGCAGAAGAAGAAGAAAAAGAAAAAGAAGAAGAAAGGAGGAGGAGGAAGAGGAGGTGGAGAAGGAGGAGAAGGAGGAGAAGGAAGAGAAGGAGGAAGAAAAGATACCCTTGCCCTCTACCACTGAACCAAACTCCAACCCCTTAAAAACTGTGTAGGCCAGGCTGGCCTCGAACTCATGTGATCCTCCTGTCTTTGCCTCCTTCAGAATGTGCCACCACAACCTACCAGAATTTCTTTGAGTCTCACAGCTATGACTCCCCATTTGAAAGTTAGTAAAAAGCTGTCAGAAAGACGTTCCTGGGCCACTAGGAGGCTGAGCGGAGGCGAACAAAGGAATGATGATTTAGGATCTGGCTCCCAAACTCTCCCCAGTCCATCTGTTGACTGGAGATCTCACTGACTGCTTGGGTTATATGTAAAGTGGCTCTGCAGAGGTTGGGATCTGAGTGCTCTGTCCTCTCGATTGTCTTTGTAATTGTAGAAAATCAAAGCAACTGAATTGATATTAATAGATTTGCTTAGAAGACTTTTTTTATTATTTTTGCCCTCTCTTTTTACATTTTGGTTTTTTTTATTTTATTATTATTTTTTTTTATCGGTTACATTTTATTAATTCTGTATCCTAGCCATGCCCTGATCCCTCATTCCCTCCCAGTCCCTCCCTCCCTCCCTCATCTCCACCGTGCCCCTTTCCAAGTCCACTGATAGGGGGGACCTCCTCCCCATTCATCTGATCCTGTTTTATCAGGTATCTTCAGGACTGGCTGCAAAGCCCTCCTCTGTGGCCTAACAGGACTGCTCCTCCCTTCCGGGGTGGGGAGACCAAAGAGCCAGTCATTGAGTTCCTGTTAGAAATAGTCCTTGTTCCCCTCACTTTGGGAAACCAATTGGTTACTGAGCTACCACAGGCTACATCTGAGCGGAGGTTCTAGGTTATATCCATACATGGTCCTTGGTTGAATGTCAGTCTCAGAAAAGACCCTGTGCCCAGATATGTTTGGTCCTTGTGGAGCTCCTATCCTTTCCCCATCAGACTAACTCCCCTTCTTTCTTATGATTCCCTGTACTCTGCCAAAGGTTTGGTCATGAGTCTTTGCTTTGAAAACACTGCTAGTTAGAATCTTTCAGATGCGCTCAGTAGACTCTTGTCATACATTCAATGCACATCCCATCTGTCTTTCTAAACGAGGATTGATCATCTTACCCCATGTCTGCTCTATTGATTATCTTTTTTAGGTGTATAGATTTCATTATGTTTATCATATCTTATAGGTCTATATAAGTGAGTATATCCCATGTTTGTCTTTCTCCTTCTGGGATATTTCACTCAGAATGATCTTTTCTAGATCCCACCATTTGCCTGCAAATTTCATGATTTCCTCCTTTTTGATTGCTGAGTAGTATTCCATTGTATAAAAATACCACAATTTCTGTACCCATTCCTCCGTTGATGGACATCTGGGTTGTTTGCAGGTTCTGTCTATTACAAATAGAGCTGCTATAAACATGGTTGAGCAAGTATCCCTTTTGTGTACTTGAACAAACTTTGGGTAAATACCTAGCAGTGGTTTAGCTGGGTCTTGAGGAAGCACTATTCCTATTTATCTTAGAAAGCGCCAGATAGCTTTCCAGAGTGGTTGTACCAGTTTACATTCCCACCAGCAGTGGAGGAGGGTTCCCCCCAAAACACTTAAAGAAATGCTCATCCTCATTAGCCATCAGGGAAATGCAAATCAAAACAACCCTGAGATATCACCTTACACCCATCAGAATGGCCAAGATGAAAAACTCAAGCGATAACACATGCTTAGAAGACATTAAATCACATAACAGAATTTCAGTAAGGGATCACTGCCTCCAACTCCCAATATTCCAAAGGTAAGTAGTATGAGAAGCAGGCCTGTTAGAGATGAATGTAATTTAGGATGCTAAAAGGTTAATCGTTATTCACTAGGATTGTCCAACCATTATGCTCCATTCCCACAACAAGTATATCATCTAAAGGGCAATTCAAGGGAGGAGGCACAGCTATCATTAATTTCAGGGTATCATTAAGCCCCCCTATTCTTATAGACAAAAGCATAATTCTGTCACCTGGCAAGATGATCCTATGTGACAAATATTCACAAAAACAAACAAAGGCCAACATTGGTGTACTTAAGAAATAACACTGTCAATACCTTTGTGTGTAAATCTCCCTTCTGCACAAGTGGCCGGCTTTGCAGTCTGCTTTCTCTCTTTAATTTTTTTCAAAGCGTAACAGAGGCCAGAACCTAAAAGATGTTTATGGATAACAGCATATGTAAAATGCATAAGCCAAGGTAAATTTAAGGTAGTAAAACCTTCTACTTGAGGCTGCCTTTCATTTGGGCACTCCCCACAGCCGTCCATGCATTCAAGGGAAGAGTTTCCTTCATGTCTAAGTGTGTGGAGTGCCTACTCACTGAGAAGATGTATTACTTCTAGAACACTAGGACTCCACTTCAATGAGATGGCACCACCTTCTGCTCCTGCTGTTTTTCTTTCCTTCTGTCCTTCTCCTGGCTGGTGCACTTGAGGAAAGGTGAGAGATTCTGCAGTTATTGCAGCTGGTGCTGGTGGAAAGATGCTCTGATTGTCACAAATTGCTGTGCTTGACAGGGGTGAAGAGCAGCAATTAGGACCTTATTGCATTCAGAGGTGATCCCTAAATCCCTTGTTCTTGTGACCCCAAATCTCTTTTTTTCCCTTGCCTCTGCTCTTCCGACCTGAGCTTTCTTTCTCTTCACCCTCCCAAACCAGATACCCTTCCTACAATTTCTTGTCTTTTTCTTCATTCTCTATCCTCCATTATTTGCCTCCAACTTCTGTCTAAAGCCTAATCCCCAACATCCTCAGTTATGTAAGCTTATTTTTGCATGGTCTCACATTTGGATTAGATTCCAGGCAAAGAAGATTCTGGAAAGTGGTTTGGATTTCAGTGAAGTAATGTGAAGAGTTTTCCAGTCCTGTGTTGTCAGCTCAGTACTCCTCATGACTCTTCTATTTTCCTACTCACTGCCTTGTCTATTCTAAACATTTGGGCTGAGAAGTATTCTTGTCTGCCTCAAATAATTCCTTCCAGGAGTTCAAGTCTTGAGCTTTCCTAAAGGAATCAGCTCAGCATTCATTTATCTCCTTCCTTGACCATTGTTTCATACCCATGTATCATAACCATTGACTTAGCTTCTGTCTGATGCTTAAATCTTAGCCTGGAATGAGCTTCTTACACCTGCTTGTGCATTTTTATCTCTGACATGTATTTGGTGATAATTTCAAATCTTAGGGGATTTGTGAGAAAAACAGATTCCAGTGAGGTTTAAAGTAGCCAGGAATGTGACTGACTTCTCCCACTGGAAGTCATTCTTCTGACACAAGGCTGTCTTCCTATTCCTTCCCATTCCGCTTGCATCAGTCCAGGACACAATCAAGAGTGGTTCTGTGTACCTGGCAATGGTGATAGTGTGGCCTCCTGCCTCCCCTGTGAGAGGTTTTAGGCAGAGGGAAGTAGAAAGTGGCCCATGGGAACCTTGACTTGGCCATTTACTTAGTCACTGATTCTTTCCACAGGTATTTGTCTCTTGCCCTACTTCACTAGGGGACAGGATACAGTTTGCTTTACAGAATTTTGCAGATGGATGATTCAGTGAGAGTGTCACTAAGTGAAATGTTTCGAGGAATGTGTACGCATTATCAAAACAAGTCTTTCTGTAACAGACTTGAAAAGTCTTGCTAGTTTTCCTGTTCTACATTAGGTAAGCACTCAGCACCTTCTTCTCCTCCTGTAGCCTCCAAACTCTTTTTTTTTTTTCAATGCAGTTTATTCAGGAACCTTGAACAATCCTCGGACCCCGGGGAAAGCCAGCCCACAGCTTAAATAGCCTCTGGGTAGCCAACCCAGGCGTGCCACGGGGGCAATGCAGATAGGTCCACATACATGGAAGCAAGCCAGATCCTCAGCCTTAGCCAAATGTGGAATTGTTCATGACAGAGAGCACTCACCATCGGGAAGGTGGAAGGCAGAAACCAGCTCCATCTTTAAGGCATAGCATTCCGCAGCTCTCTACAGTTCCTCCTTTTTGTTTTAGACGCATCAGGCAAGAGTAGAGGTCTGATCTCTGATATTAGAAATAAATTGGGTCTGATGTTCTTTGGGTGGATGACACCTAAATGAACATCTGTACAAAGCCTCCAAACTCTTGACCACTAATTTCTAAGCCTTGACACCTGCCTGTCCTCATCCTCTGCGAGTGTTGATGTTTCAATGGATCAAATATGAACAGAGGGATGATGTCTGCTTCATTCTATCCATGATTCTCTCCATTTTCTCAGATTCTGTCCTTTCTTGACATACACAAATTAATTTCTATTTGAAAAGCCTTTTAGCAATTCTAGATACAATATAGTTAATGTGCCTATTTTTAATGTGTTAGCTCTGATTAAGTCTAGAGGTTCAAAATGAAGAATATAAATCCAAACCACTGACCCTGTGTTGGAAAGGTTAAAAAAGAGAACAAAAACAAAAAGACTACCAATTCCAAGTGCTGGCATGGACATGCAGCAATTAAAATGAAAATGCAATGTAGTGTGACCAGCTTGGCAGAGAGTCTGACAGTGTCTCATGAATCCAAACACTCATTTACAATTGGGAACTGTAGTGGCTTTAATGAGAATGGACCCATAGGCTCATAGACTTAAATGCTTGGTCCCCAGTCACTGGAACTTTTGGGGAAGGACTACAAGATGTGGCCTTGTTGGAGTAGCTGTGGCCTTGTTGGTTGGGGGTGTCTCATTGGGGATGGTCCTTCAGGCTTCAAGAGCCCAAGCCAGGCTCCATCTTGCTTGTCCTCTGCCTCCATCTTGTGTATCAGATGTAAGCTCTCAGCTACTGCTTCAAGTACTATGTCTGCCTGCCAGCTGCCATCCTCCCCAACACAGTTATCATAAGCTAACACTCTGAAGCTGCAAGCAAGCCCCAAATTAAGTGTGTTCTGATGTCTAATCACAACAACAGAGCAGTAACAAAGACAGGCATACAGCAGTATTTGTCCAAGAGAATTGGAAACACGCCACAGAAAGAACTGCAGATACTCCATAACCTCTGATGAAGTGTGGGCCAATAAATCCATCCTGCTTGAAAACCACAACTGATCCTCCCAACTAATCAAACACCATAGCTGAGTCTGGCCTACCGTAAAGAGCCTGAACTATATCACCCTACAGTAGGGAAACTCATGGAACATAGGGGCAATTTTAGGTACAATAACCAAGAGATCATGTATCTGACTTGGGGCTGGGGCACTGTACCTGCTCAGCAGCCTAAAACAGTTTTACAGTACTTACTGCAAGCCAGATAGGAGAAAAAATGAAATATTTCAATTTTCTTGTATCTGTTGAGGCTTGCTTCGTGACCAACTACATGGTCGATTTTTTGAGAAATTTCCACAAGGTGTAGAGAAGAAGATACATTCTTTTGTGTTTGGGTGAAAAGTTGTGCAGATATCTGTTATAAATGTTTGCTTCATGACATCTGTTAGTTTCATTATTTCTCATAAATGAATTTCATAATTCATTATTATGTTTAATTTTTGTCTCAGTGACCTGTCTGTTGTTAAGACTGGGATGTTGAAGTCTCCCACTATTAGTGGAGAGGCTTGATGGGGTATTTAAACTTTAGTAATATTTTTTATGAAAGAGGAGACGCTTGCATTTGAGGAATAGATGTTCAGAACTGAGAGGTCATCTTGGTGGATTTTGTCCTTTGATAAGTATGAAGTGCTTTCCCATCACTCCTGTTTAATTTCACTTGAAAGCCTATTTTATTAGATACTAAAATTACTACTCCAGCTTACTTCTTAAGTCCATTTGCTTGGGAAACCTTTGTCCAGCCCTTTACTCTGAGATAATGTCAGTCTTTGTTGCTGAGGTGTGTTTCTTATTTGCAGTAGAGAGATGGATCCTGTTTTCTCATCTACTCTATTAGCCTGTGTCTTTCAATTGGGGAATTGAGTCCATTGATGTTGAAGGTTACTAAGGACCAATGATTGTTAATTCCTGTTATTTTGATGTTGGATGGTGGTGGTGGTGGAGTGTGTGTGTGTGTGTGTATGTGTGTGTGCATGTATGGCATGCGTGTGTTTCCTTCTTTTGGTTTTCCTAAAGTGGGATTATTTTTTTCCTATGTTTTCCTGGGTTTAGTTAGCCTCCTTGGGTTGGAGGTTTTCTTCTAGAATCTTCTGTAGGGCAAGATTTATGGGAAGATACTAAATTTGGGGTTTTTAATATAATTTTTATATTAATTACAGTTTATTTACTTTGTGTACTAAATTTGTTTTTGTTATGGAACATCTTGTTTTCTCCACTTATGGTGATTAAAAGCTTTGCTGGTACATGAATCTGGGTTGACACCTGTGTTCTCTTAGATTTTGTAAGATATTTTTCCAGGACCTTCTTGCTTTTTGAGTCTCTGTGGAGAAGTGGGGTGTGATTCTGATAGGTCTGCCTTTAAATGTTACTTGGACTTTTTCATTCACAGCTTTTAATATTCTTTCTTTTTTCTGTACATTTGGTGTTCTCCTTGTTACGTGGTAGGAGGATTTTCTTTTTAGGTCCAGTCTATTTAGTGTTCTGTAGGCTTCTTATATGTTTATAGCCATCTCTTTCTTTACGTTGGGATTTTTTTTGTTTTTCTATGACTTTGTGGAAAACATTTTCTGGGCCTTGGAAGTGGGAGTCTTCTTACACTCTTATTATTCTTGGGTTCAGTCCTTTTATAGTGCCATAGATTCTTTAAAGGTTCTGTGTCAGGAACATTTTAGATTTCACATTTCTTTGAAGGTTATATCTATTCCTTCATTTGTATCTTCTACACCCGAGATTTTTTCTTTCCTCTCTTGTATTTTATTGGTCATGCTTGTGTCTGTAGTTCATGTTCTCTTTCCTAGGTTTTCCATCTCCAGTATTGCCTCAATTTGTGCTTTCTTTATTGTTTCAATTTCAATTTTCAGGTCTTGGACAGTTTTATCCATTTCCTTCACACATTTAAATGTATTTTTCTATATTTCATTATGGGATTTATTCATTTCTCTTACCTGCTGCATTTTTCTGCAATTCTTTAAAGGATTTGTTCATATCCTTTGTTAAGGCCTCTGTCATGTTTATAAAGTTGAGTTTAAGTTTATCTTCTTTTTCAGCTGTGTCAGGGTATCCAGAACTTGATACAATGGGATGCCTGGGTTCTGGTGATGCCATACTGCCCTGGCTCTTGTTGACTGTGTTCTTATGCTGGCCTTTAGACATCTGGTTGATGCTGATTTTGGCTGGATATTCCTGATGCTTACTGACACCTCCTGGAAGCAGGTAGAGCCTTGTGCCTCATAGCAGAGCTCAGGGAAGACCAGGGTGCTCTCTTTTGCTGGCTGGGTTTTCCTTGGTTGCTGGACGCCTGGATGTTCCTCTACTACTGTGTCCCAGGTCTGCTCAGCAGGCATAATAAATATGGAGTAGGGTCTAACCTGGCTGTTTTGGGGGAGCTGTTGATCTGGATGTTCCAGGAGTCATCAGGACTACTCCAGAGGAACGATTATGGAGCTGGGAGGAGAATGGGAAGAGTGTAGCTGACTTCTGATGGCTGTGGCTCCCAGAAGCAAGAAAGCCCGAGCCATTTCTAAACTGCTTGTTCCTGGAGACCCACAGGCTTGGATGATCCTGAGACCAGAAGGCCTCCTCCAAACAAAAGGTTACGAAGTTGGAGTTGGAGAGGCAGCATGGTTGTGGTTTCTATAATAGTCTCAGTCTATTGCAAAGAAAAGTTGTCTTAATGAGGGGTGAGGACTAAACTTATATATGTGAATATAACAATAACTATTGAGGGATTATGCTGACTTGATGAAAAAGAGGTTTTAAGTTCTCTTCCAAGATCCATGACTTTACCTAGCTCTTGAGAGTTGCCTACGGTTCCAACACTAAGCACGATTTGTCTCTTGTTGAGTAGGTCTTAAGTTCAATTAGAAAACTATTAGTTACCCACCATAGTAGCCATGAATGTCAACCACATTTAAAACTTTAAGTAGAAAATATGACTTATAAACAAAGAGTAAAAGAAAATACCAAATGATTGACTCCAACTACAAAACAAAACAAAACAAAAATGAAATAAAAGTAAGAACAAAGCACAAAGCAATGGATAGATAATAACAGCAAACATGAAATATATTAATCAAATTCAGTCAACAGTCACCTGAAATTATCAATGGTCTCAGTGAATGAATTGAAAGACAGGTAGAGAAGACCAAAAGACAAAACCCAATTGTATGTTGTCCACATGTTGTCTCTCCCTAAATTTACTGGTTGATTGGTTGATTGATTGATTGATTGATTCATTGATCGACTGATATGTTGCATTCATTCTCACACGTCTATTGGGCAAACACTACACCACTGGAAAAAAAAACATCAGATGGACAATTAAGCTTAATTTATGGAATGAGATATTCTATGCTCACACTAACAAGTACTAAAAGAGAAAATTACATTTAAATTTTGGACACAACAAAACATAAAGGAAGAAAAATTGCCCAGGGTAAAATTTCATAAGAGGATAGAGTGGTCAGTTTTACAAAGGGCATATAATCTTTCATATATGAACCTTAAAACTAATCATAAAATGCAAAACAAAGTAGAAGACAGTTTTCTTAACTTCACAGCAAACATACACCTAGTCAGACCACATTCTACATCACAAAACAGAACTGTCCAAGTTAAAAAGTATATATGAAAAAACTACACTATGCTCTGATGTGACAACAATGAAATCAAAATCAAAATAGTAACTTAAAACCCCAAAATATATGGAGATTAAATGTGTTTCAACAACACATCAACCAAAGTTGAACTTCAAAAGAGGTGCAAAAGTGTTTTGAAGTGAATAAAAATAGAACTTAACCAAACTTGTGGAATGCAATTGAAGTATTCTCAATCAATAAATTAATATCATTAATGCAAGTACGAAAAGGAGAGGAAAGGTTAATCACCTAAGCTTGTACCTTGGAAAGCTGGAAGAAGAGCTGACGTTAAATGAAACACACAGCTCTACCTGCACCTCAGCAACACACACACACACACACACACACACACACACACACATTCAAACACAAACAGACACACAGAGATGGCAAGTGAGCATACGAAACATGGTCACATCATATTCCATAAGTAAAACACAAATCAAACTAATAACATGACATAACTTTAGTATCTATTAGAATGACAGCAGTCTGGAATACTGATCATGCTAAGTGTCCATAACAATGTGGAGAGACAGAAGCTCTCATTTGCTGCTGGCAGAAATGAAATCCAGCATAATCATGGTGGCACATTATTTAGTAATTCCTTGCAAAACTAAGGCACTTTTAATTCTTTCCTTACTACCCAGAAATTATGCTCTTTGGCAAGGGGGCTTATAATTTATGCTTCCCACACATAGATCTTCACAGCAGCTTTATTGATAATTGCCCAAACTTAAAAACAACAATGTCTTTCAGCAGATGAGTGAAAGACTAAGCATCAGATAATGGAATATGGTTGTACCATCATATTTGGTTGCAGCAATGTACTATTTGCTGTGGTCCTGGACTAAATCATAGGCACACGAGGATTCATCTTCCTTGCTTCTTGACTTCACATGCAGTGTGATCAGCTGGGTCCTTCTCTTGCCACCGTGAACTCCCTGCCGTAACGAACTGAAGATTGGAACTGTGAGCCCAAATGAACTCTTCCTTCTTGGAGTTGCTTTGTTCAGGGAATTTTATTATAGCAACTGAAAAGAAACTAATGTACTATCTTTAGCCAACAAGAAGATGAAAATGAAAACTATGTTAAAGATGTGCCTCATCACAATTGGGTTCTTTTTTACTTTAATTTTATGCGTATTGGAGTTTTGTCTGAGTGCATTTCTGTGACCCATATGTCATGACATGCAAGAAGGCCATGAATAGCCTCAGACACTCTGGAACTAGAGTTCCATATGGTTGCATGTTGCAATGAAGATGCTGGAAATTGAACACTCATCCTTTGGAAGAACAACCAGTGCTCAGAACTGTGGTGCTATTGCTCCAGCCACACAATTGTTCATCACTACAAAAACAAACAACAAATTCTCTCAAGAATGAAGACAATAAAAGAATGCCTTAATAGTGATATCTGTGTGTTAGTTTTGTAACTTCCACTTTCCCTTATGAGTTTGGAGTGTCATCTTTTAGGCGGATTAGATATAGAATTATGTCATCAGCAAGTAGGGATATTTGGATGTTGTTGTTCTACTTGTATCTTTTTTATTTCCTTCTCTTGTCTTATTGCTCTTAGCTGAGACTTTAAGCAGTACATTTTTCCTTGTACTTTTTCAAGAAGCTTATCAAATGTCAGTTTTCAAAGCAGTTTAACTGCCATAGTCCTGGTATGTGACTTGCCTTTTAAGCTTTCTATTTTAATGCTGAAGACTGTTCTTTTTTGTTTATTTACTGATTTAATCTCCTTGAAGCTTGATCAAAGCCCTCTACCTCCTTCCATTTCCTCCTCTTCTTTTTCTCAGAGGAGAGGCCCCTAGGAATTATCAGCCCATGCTGGCTGCTGAAGAAGCAGCAGGACTAAAGGCTTCCTCTCCCACTAGGACCTGACAAGGCAGCCCAGTTAGGGAGATTGGACCCAGTGGCAGGCAACAGGTTCAGAGATATCCCCTACTTCCATTGTTAGATAATTTATAGATCAACCATGATGCACATCTGGTACATATAAGAGGTCTAGTTCCAGCCCATGCATGCTCTTTGGTTAGAGGACCTCATGAGCCCAGGTTAATTTTCTTTGAAGGTTTTCTTATGGTGTGCTTGAGCCCTCTAGCTCCCTCTATCCTTCCTCTCACTCTTCCACAGAATTCCCTGAGCTTGGCCTACAATTTGACAGTGGGTCTCTGCATCTGCTGCTAGATGAATCCTCTCAGAAGACAGTTATGCTAGGTTCTTGTCTGCAATCATAGCAGAAGATCATTAATCATGACAGGAGTTGGCTCTCTCCCATGGGGTCTCAAGTTGAACCAGTCTTGGTCTGCCATTCTCTGCTCCATCCTTGTCTCTGCCCTACTTGTAGACAGGAGAAATTTTGGTTTGAAGGTTTTATGTGTGGGTTGGAGTCCCCTTTCCTCCCCTGGAAGTCTCACTTGGCTCCAGGAGGTGGGCACATCAGGCTCCATAAACCCTCTTGCTAGAAGTCTCAGCCTAGGGTCATTTCTATAGACTTCAGGGAGCCTCTCCTGTCCCAGAAATACCAACCACCAATTTATATTCTCTCTCCCAGTCCTCCCCACACTTGACCCCTATCCCTATTAGCATTCCCACCCTTCTCCTACCCAGTTCCCTCCCTCCATCTACTTCAGATGTTTATTTTATTTCCTGTTCTGAGTAAGATTCAGCATCTTTCCTTGGGCCTTCCTTGGCTTCTTTGGATTGTCCCATACTTTATGGCTAATATCCACTTCTAAGTGAATACATGCCATGTATCTTTCTGGGGATGGCTTACCTTACTCAGGCTGATGTTTTCTAGCTCCAACCATTTGCCTGAAAATTCCATGATGTCTTTGTTTTTAATAGCTCAGTACTATTCCATTTGTAAATGTGTCCCATTTTCTTTATCCATTGATAAATACAGTTCTTAATTTTGAGCTTACCCAGTTTATCATTCTTTTATTATTTGTGAATGTCCTATTCTCTCACATGAAAATCTAGACATATGCGTAAGCACTGTTATATTTCTCCATGGATGAAGTTGCTAGGTAGTCTAGTAAACCTTACAGTGGAGGAGTGAGGGACAGGAGAAAAAATCAACAGACTGAAGACCAAGTAGGAGAATAAAGAAATGGAGATACTTATACTGAGGTGGTAAAATATAGTCATCTTCCAAGAGAGCTATCTTTCAAAGAATCTACAGGAAAAGAAATTTATCCAACCACTGTGCTTTTCTTGGCATCCATTAAGTTTTCCATGAACAACAAAAACAACAATAAACTCTTTTTACAACTTCGCATTCAACTATCATAATTTCCTTGTTTGCTATTTTTTTAAAAAATCAACATGATTCTATTTTGTTTGATCATGAACTGCTCATCCATTTCCAGGAATTATTTTTTTAAGTGGACAGAACAGAGCGACTTACTCAATATGCACAAAGGCATGGATCAAATATTCTCAAATGTTCCCTCATGAACCTCCCTGTGGCAGGTACACTGTCCCCCTTTTGTGATCTGTACTTGAACTAATCACTTAATATTACAGATCAGAAGATCATATTAGAGATAGGACATTTCCAAGAACACAGAATTCTTGCCTGATTTACCCATGGACTCCCAGGAGAGAGCTCACACTAATTCCACATTTACTGGAATGTCACTGCACAAAGTGCACTACCATCTTTATTTTAAATTTCTACTTATTTTAAAATTCTCTCTAAGGCTGAAAAAATGTCTCTGTCCTTAATATTTATACTCATTAACTAATTTTCCAACTCTATTGTTCAGTAAGCTGTCATTGATCACTTTGCTAAGTGTGAGGCTTTCCACTAAACTAAAACACTAGTTGAGGACTTACAGAACTTGAACTAGAAAATATTCAGATTAAACAAAATTTCAGGCAAGTATTTCTTCAAAAAGAAGAACTTTGCCGGACCATTTAGCATTAGGAGGCCAATTAAGAGGCTCATCCCTGGGAAAAACTAATTGTCCTTCTATCAGCAGTCATTAGTTGCCTGTAGTTCTTGATCTAGGAGCAGGAGCTCCATGAGATTTCTCACTTCCATATAAGTATGACTAATGTTTTTGCCATTGCACAGGTCTTGCATAGGCAGTCATATTGTTGAGGTATCTTGTGCATAGCTTAGCAGCCCTGAAGTAATAAATATACAAGCAACACTAACAGGGCTTAGCAGGCTGATAGATAGATAGATAGATAGATAGATAGATAGATAGATAGACAAAGAGACAGACACAGAGAAAAATAGATAGATAAATAGAGACAAACAGACAGAGAGAAAGATAGATGCATACACACATACATATAGATATATACATCAATATAGATCTCTGCAGATTTAGTTCAAATCAAAAATACAAATACTCAAAAAAGAAGTGATGTTTTTGGGAAGGATGTTTTAGAGAGAACATGAAAGGGAATATCATAGAGGGAAGAAGTGGAAGGAAATGTTATTGTATTTTAATTAAGGAATAATAATTTTATATATAGAGAAAAAAGTACTTTGGAAGCTAGTAAGGAATACTTCAGGTGAAAAAGACACTTAACTAAGTCACCAGAGGGAGAGAAAATGTCAAAGAATAGAGGTTTTAAATAATTTGATAGGCTGTTACAGAAGCAGATATTTGCTTTTTCATAAATGAGGAGGATATACAGATGTGTGTATGCAAGAAGGCCAGGCAAAGAGAGACACATCTTACCAGAGAGTAGCTTGTGGGCAAACAGAAAGGCACACAGCGATGTATCCCTGTCTTGATTCTGAGAGCCTGTGGTGCATTATCTTTTATTTTCCTTTCCTTATTGTGCAAAAACATCCTGACTAGAAGCAAGTATGGAAAAAGTTTATGTGGTTTACACTTTCACATCAGGACCAATTATTGAGAAAAAGGAACTCAAGGCAAGAATCTGGAGAAATTCCATGGTGAAGAAATACTGCTTTCTGCCTCACTCCCAGCGTTGCTCTGGTTTGCTCAGAGGTTCATGCTTAGCTAGCTTCCTTACCCAACATACGACCACCTACGTAAAGATGGTGTCACTCACAGTTAGAGGAACTCCTGCAACAATTAACAATCAAGACACACCCCAGCAGACTCGCTTGCAGACTAACATGATGAAGATAATAACCCAATTGATATTCAGATGATCTACACTGTGTCTCCTTGGCAACACTAACGAGGACACATGTAAGAATCTCTGAAGATTTTTACATCTCAAACTCTGCTATCTGGGAATGTTACTGTGTATGCCCAAAAGGAGTTTATGTATCTGATTAAGTTAAAGATCTTGTGATGAAAAGTTATTATATTTCGTGTGGTTGAGTCCTTAAATACAATCAGAAATGAGCTGATAAAAGAGAAGAAAAATGAGGACATGGCTAAAATGCAAAGCACTTTTATATGCAAAGCTCTGGTTTTGGTTACAGGTACTGAGAGAGATAGAGAGACAAGAGTGTGAGGGAGAGAAGGGGGAGAGCTATTTGATTATAGAATAATAATGGGACATAATGATGGAATCTGATTTTGAAATTATATACCTCGAGGATGGAGAAATGGGTCTCAAGTTAAGGAATGCTGGAGCCATTGGAAGTTGAACAAAATGCCAATGAAATGTCTCTTCTCTCCAGTGAAAAGGAGGAACCAGCCTGCTACTAACATCTTTAATAAGATGTCTGTCCTCCGGAACTTTAAGAGAACATTCTGTGTCATCATAAGCCATTGTTTGTAGGTTATTTTTCCCAAAGCAATAGGAAACTAACATAAAGTATATAACATAACAACATAGGATTGAATTTCTTGTTTAATTTAGTGCAACTTCAAGAATTTAATTAAATTAATATGACTTTCAAGTGTTGAGAAATTATATAAAAATACCACTAATTAGAAAAAAATACTTTATAACAATTTTATTTCATGTATATCTTTGTAGCAGACAATTATGGATGCACACCCTTGCAAATTGTTACCTGCTGTGTGACCTTAGATACATTACTGCACCTTTCTGGGCTTATTATTTCATTTGAAGAAATAACAATTATTATACACACTTCCCAAAGTTGTTTTTGCCAACCAATATGTAAAAAGTGTAGGGAAAGAAAAGGAAAGCCCCATCTTCTGGGGTCTTAGAACATACCACACACCTGATCCCCCACAGAGGATGAGGCCAGCAAGCAAACAGCAAAGACATTGATGTTTATTAAAAAAATAAAAATAAAAAAGTCCAGACAATGGAGTTACACAAAGAGAAGGTCGCCTGGAAAATAAGGTAAAATGATCTGGTAACAACTAAGTTTGGGAGGGGAGAGTGCACCCCACCAGAGATGGCAGAGTCATCAGGAAGTACATCTCCCTGAGAATTTGGGGTGGCAACAACATTAAGAGGAATAAAATTCACTTCTGGAAGTTTGTTCTAAAATGGAGCTGAATGGCTCAGAGTGATGTTGGGACCAGACTTTTTCTTTCTTTTTTTATTATGTAATTCATATGTAATAAAATAAGGATGGGTGACTTCCATTTTCATATTTCTTATTGTAATCTGGTAGGTAGAGTGTGGATCCAAAAAGGATGATGACAATTCTAGATTTGTTTTTCATGAGACTTTTCCAATATTAGCACACATAACTAAAACTGTTCCAACTAATTGCTACACACCACCCATACTGTAGCACATCTCCGTATTCTTGATTCAGTATTTCTTATAGACACCGAGAAACCCATAGCTGTAAAAAACAAACTAAAAATAAAATAAAAGAAAAAGAAAAAAATAAATGAACTCATGTTCTCATGTTCACTTAACAGCTTTCTAGAAAGTCCTTAGCATTCCATAAAAAACTTGCATGTTGGCCCTTCTTTCACCAGAGACATAAGTATTTACAGGAATTTAAATAAGTAATTAATGTGAAACTATTCATTTTGCTTATAAAAATAAGAATGAAATTGAAAGGTCTTCAAGTTCAATTAAATTCCAAGGAATCATAATGACGCTCAAAGAACATGAGTAACAATAGCAACTTTACATTAAAAAAGAAACAAAACAGCATTGACACTTAACATAATCATACGTACGAGCAAATATGATTCTAGGCAAAATATGTATGTCTGATCATACTCTTTTATGTTTAGTGTTCCTTTGTTTTAATTAAAACATTTTACACTGCCCTGATTACTATTAATGTGTATAATACTTCTCATAATTTTGATGTAAAATTAGAAAGAACTCATGCATACAAAGTAGCCAATGAAGTGAACAAACAATTACCAAGTAGGGATAATGTCCAGAACATATATACATTATGTATATATATATGTATATATACATATATATATAATTAAATTTAGTCTCTGTAATATATTCATACTTTTTTAAATTTTATTTTTCTTTTTAGTTACATTTTGTTAACTCTGTGTCCCAATTGTATCCCACTTCCTCATTCCCTCCCCAACCCCACATTTCCTCCCTGGACTCTTCCCTGCCCCTTTCCACGTCCACTGATTGGGGAGGACCTCCTCCCCTTATCATTTGACTTTGTTTTATCAGGTATCTTCAGGGCTGGCTGCAAAGTCCTCCTCTGTGGCCTAACAGGACTGCTCCTCCCATGGCTGTGGAGGAGGTCAAAGAGCCTGTCCTTGACATCCTGTTAGAAATAGTCCTTGTTCCCCTTACTTTGGAAAACTACTTGATTACTGAGCTACCATGGGCCACATCCGAGCAGAAGGTCTAGGTTATATCCATAGATGGACCTTGGTTGAGTGTCAGTCTCAGAAAAGACCATATGCCCATATATATTTGGTCCTTGTGGAGCTCCTATCCTTTCTATATCATACTAACTCCCCTTCTTTCAGATGATTCCCTGCACTCTGCCGAGGGTTTGGTTATGAGTCTTAGTGTCTGCTTTGAAACACTGCTAGGTAGAGTCTTTCAGATGCCTTTTGCGTTAGACTCCTGTCATAGGTTCAATGCACATCTCATTTGTCTTTCTAAATGAGGATTGATCATCATCACCCTTGTCCACTTTCTTGATTATCTTCTTTAGGTGTGTAGATTTCATTATGTTTATCATATCTTGTTGGTCTTTATAAGCGAGTATATACCATGTTTGTCTTTCTCCTTCTGGGATACTTCACTCAGAATGACCTTTTCTAGATCCCACCATTTGCCTGCAAATTTCATGATTTCCTCCTTTTTGATTGCTGAGTAGTATTCCATTATGTAAAAATACCACAATTTCTGTATCCATTCCTCCATTGATGGACATCTGGGCTGCTTCCAAGTTCTGGCTATTACAAACAAAGCTACTACAAACAAGGTTGAACAAATGTCCTTATTGTGTACTTGAGCAAATTTTGGGTCATTTCCTTACAGCACAAAGCAGGGGCACTATGTGAGACAAGGCTGACTGTGATGGAGACAGGATCTCAGCTTTAATCCCAGAGAGGCCAGGACAGGAAATACCCATAAACTTCTCAGATCCCAGGAAGAACCTTAGTGGAAATGTCTCTGGAAAAGCATCCTCACTTCTTCCTTTGCCCTTGAATGCACCAACTGCACCAGTTGCTGGGAAACTCGAGATATCCCAGACTTCTAGCATGATGAGGGGTAGAAAGTGCTGGGGAGGGAAGATGGAGGTGCTGGAAGACAGAGTCCTGGAGAGCTGCATAGAGATGATTAGGCTCACAATTTCTCATTTCCTATGACTTAATCTAGGGAAATATTCCAGCATTAGAATAAACTGTACAGGATGCCTTCATGCTACATGTTAACTCTCTGGAGACCTTTCAGTTCAGTCACATTTCTCATTTCTGAATCCAAGGATGTGCAGAAATTTACCACTTTGCATAGAGAGAGAAGTTTCTGGAGCACCAGAAAACTGTATCACAAACCCTTGCACACACAGAAGCTGAGATAAGGGATGGAAACTAGCTAACTCAGTTGTAGCTAGGTATCTGGGCAGTATTTCCCACATTATCATACATCTGGTTTCTTCAAAGTAAAGAGAAAAGGCCATTTCCTTCTGTGCCCATGAGATTTCTTCCTGTTCTCCAGCTTTATATAGGGAGCAAATGACCATCCTTTACTATATCGCAAACCACCTTTACAGTCCATCATGAATCCAGTGACAAAAACTGGCACACTGCTCATCTTGACTTTATCTTTTCTCTGCCCAGTGGAGGGTAAGTTTCCACAAGGGGAGTGGATGGAGGTCTCAGGCATGCTATTCTCTAAACTTCTGCCGTCCAGTCTCACTAAGGTATTGCCAGTCAAACCTGAAGATTTAGTACATTCTGAGGCTCTGGGCACTAGAGAGATCACATGCAATATACTAATTTTAAAAAAACTGGTTTGTCTATCTTGTTGATTTTCTCAAAGAACCAGCTCTTGGTTTCATTGATTATTTGAATTGTTTTATTTGTTTATAATTTATTGATTTCGGCCCTGCATTTGATTATTTCCAGCCATCTAATCCTCTCAGGTAGGTCTGCTTCTTTTTTTCCTAGGGCTTTCAGGTTAGCCTTTATGTTTATTTTATGAGATGTCTCAAATTTCTTCTTGAAGACACTTAGTGCTATGAATTTTCTTCCTAGCACTGCTTTTATTGTGTTTCATAAGTTTGGGTATATTTTGCCTTCATTTTCATTGAATTCTAGGAAGTCTTTGATAACTTTCTTTCTCTTTTTTCTTTCTTTCTCTCTCTCTTTCTTTTCTTTTCTTTCTTTCTTTCTCCCCTGACCCAGCTGTCATTGAATAGAAAGTTGTTCAGTTTCCGTGTGTGTAGGCTTTTTGCTATTTATGTTGTTGTTGAGCTCCAGCTTTAGTCCATGGTGGTCTCATAAGATACAAGGAATTATTTCAATCTTCTTGTATGTTCTTGCTTTGTGTCCAACTATATGGTCTCTTTTCGAGAAAGTTCCATGAAGTGCTGAAAAGAAGGTAAATTTTTTTGTTATTGGGTGAAATCTTCTGTAGATGTCTGCTAGGTCCATTTGATTCATGACCTCTGTCAGTCTTTGTTTCTTTGTTTAATTTCTGTTTTGTTGATCTGTCCTTAATTGAGAATGGGGTGTTGAAGTCTCCCACTGTTAATGTGTGGGAATCTATGTGTCATTTAAGATTTATTAATGTTTCTTTTTTAAATGTGGGTGCTCTTGTATTTGGAACATAGATAGAAAAATCTGGAGGGAACAGGAACTCCACAAGGAAAGCAACAGAACCAAAGAATATGAGCATGGAGTTCTTTTCTGAGACTGATACTCCAAACAAGGACCATGCAGGGAGATAACCTAGAACTCCTGCACAGAAGTAGCCCATGGCAGATCATTGTTCAAGAGGGTTCCCCAAAAATAGGAACAGGGACATCTCTGACATGAACTGATGGGCTGGCTCTTTGATCACCTCCACCTGAGGCGAGGAGCTGCCTTATCAGTCCACAGAGGAAGACACAGAAGCCAGTCCTGAGGAGAGCTAATATGCTAGGGTTAGATTGAAAGGAAGGAGGACCTCCCCTATCATAAGAGGGGCATAGGAGAAGAAGAGGGAGGAAGGGTGGAGTTGGAAAGGGACAGGGGTGGGGGCTACAGCTGGGATACAAAGTGAATAAGCTGTAATTAATAAAAATATAATTAACAACATAAAGGATACAATCAGTCCCTGAGTGAATATCAGGTGTATCCAATTCATTCTCACATAAAATTCCTGAGACTTCGAATCTAGATAGACTGCACTGTTCCCACTGATTTTCTAAGGTATTTAATAAACATGCCCACATATCAAACTAAAGGAAAAGAAATACAACTGAAATAAAAATATTTAAAAGTTGAAACAAAAGAAATTTAACAGAAAGAAAACCTGACTGTTCTTTGGAGTGAATAATCTAAAACCATTATGTTCTAGTCACATATGGCTCCCAAATTTAAATTAAGTTAGCTGAGCATTTCCCAGTTGTCCCTACCACATTTCAAGTACGCCACTGTCACATGTGACTGATGTGAGCCTTACTGAATAGTCCAAACTAATGAATTAATAGCCTTCTATAAGGAGTCTCAGTATAGCACTGCATATACACACACACACATATGAATGAATTTATGTACATATGTATGTATATACACACAAAAAAAGAAAAAATAGCAATAGCAGAGAAACAGGACAGGAATTTTCAGACCTTCAGTTCTTGATTTTTATTATTCATCTGTTTCCATTTTATTTCCCTTTTTTTCTTAAAACTGTTATGCTGTATTTAACACAACACTCCTTCCCCTTCATTTTTCTGGCTACTTCTTCTCCATAAATACGACAGAAATCTTTATTTGCCTAATCATACTGAAGCTCTTTAAAGCTTTAATTCTGGTCACACAGATTCCCCTCCAATCCCAAGTCTCTAATTACAGTTTATAGCTGAAAATACCCTGCTTCACTCCTCAGGCAGATCTCTCTTCTGAGCTTCTGTCTTGCACCACTGAATGCACACCTCCCTTGAAAGCCAGTCTTGACAAAGTTTGGGATGAGACAAAACTAGAGGACTGACAGAAAATACAGAACAAGTCAGCAAGGCAGGCTGGAAATGAAAATGACTGACTGCCTCTCCTAAAGGCTTTTCAGCAATGGCATCTTTGGACTATTGTGTATTTTACCTTAGGTATTATTGAGTGTGATGATGGCTACTCTTAACACTTGCCTCAGAAAGAAAGTTGTTTCTGTTCCAACATGGAAGAAATTAGTATTTACTCACCTGACATGAAACTCCGCAGGTGCCACTTTCAACAAAAATGCTCTTATACACCACTTAGGAAATATAAGCACATGGGGGCTTTCGGTGGGACATATCTGGTTGTAATAAACATCACATCAGTTTGTGTTGAATGAACTACTTACATGATGGGGCAGAGTAGGCTGAAAGCAATGCTTCTCTCCAGAACCAGGAAGACAGTGCGGTGGAGCGGGTGGCTGGCCACATTGTCAGTAGAAGGCAGTTGTTGACTGAACCTATGATGAAATATCATTATGACTCACGTGAGAACAGCAGGGAAAGACCTCTCTCAGATCTGAAAAGCATACGGAATATTATCAGTAGATCACTTTGTGAGAGGATTCCACCCTTTCCAAACCCTCACGCCTCATGTTTGCTTCCTTTGACATCCTAATTTGGCATTTAGGTACTTAAGACGTATGCCTGGGCATGGAGGTGCACAGCTTTAATCCCAGCCTTCAAGGAACAGACTCGGGCAGATCTCTGTGAGTTCTTGGCTAGCCTGGTCCACTTATCAAGGTCCAGGACAGTCAGGACCCTCTCTCAAAACAACAGCAACAACAAAAGAAATACATCAAGGATGGGGACAAAATCAAACTATTATGCACTAGTGGTGGTAATGTAAACTAATCCATCCACTGTGGAAGCTGGTATGGAAATTTCTTAAAAAAAAAAAACTAAAAATAATCCTTCCATAACATTCAGCTTTCTATCATTTCTCGATATTTACTCAATGGACTCCAACTCAGTGTGGTCCCGAGTCATTGTTTACTTCAGTGCTAATCACAATAGTCATGTCAAGGAACCAATCTAGATGTCCAATAATGGGGGAATGGTTAAGACTGTGTGAGTGAGTGAGTGTGTGTGTGTGTGTGTGTGTGTGTGTGTGTGTATACAATATAGATTTTTTTCAGTCATAAAGAAGAGAGAGTATTGTTTGCTGGGAAATGCATGTACCGAAGTTCATTATATTAAGTGAATTCAACCAGTCCTAGAAAGATGAAAAAAAAAAAAAAAAAACCTTATGGAAAGACAAGAAGCACATGTTTATCATTCAAGACAGTTGACTAAACTAAGTCTCAAAATCATGATGTGTCTGTTGGGAAATAAGTACATACTGCAAATAAACACAAAGGACCTACCCTGTGGCAGGTGATAAAAGAGTGCCTGCCGAGTTGAGTTTGTAATCAATGGAAATCTCCTTTACCAATAAGTTTACGCTCCACACACATGCACAGATTTATAAACACTCAGTATTGGAGCACTATGATTAAGAGCAGAGAGGTTGCAACCAGAATTAAGTTTTTATTTAAAATCTTACCATAAAGCCTTGCCTAAATCAGTTTCTTTTTTATTGCCTGCAAAAGAGGAGACAAAGTTCTATCACATTAAAAGGATATTTAATGATTAGATAAGTTTATATATGTAAGGAACCATAACTGGTTTATTTTTGTCCACTCTATTCCTTAGACATTAGCCTTAATATTTTCAAATTTCAGGGGCAGGAACAGGGACGGTGACAGAAAATGCTGAGTTTGACTGAGTCTTCACATTTAAACATTATACATTTCCAGGTTTCATAGCTCTAAAGTCCATGACCTTGTAGACTATAAATAATATCTCCAGAAATAATTTTTACTTTCAAATTGTATCTCTTAATTCTTATATATTGAACTATTTTAAATATCGTTAATCCCTTCTCCAGGTATAAGAGGAACAGTATAATTAGAGCTTCATTCTTAAATTGTATCTGGATTGTAATATTCAAGACTAAGTTGAGAACACTGTGCTCAATGCTTGTCTCAGTCACCACTCTAAAACATGTATCAATAATGATGATTCTGATGATGATAGAAAGAAAAATCATGGTTGCTTAATCATCATCATGTAAATATTATTACTAATAAAAATAATGTTAAAATATTTGAATAAAAGCTCAAGTTCTAAAATGAAAGAAAAGTCAGACTTGACATAGCTCTCCCTCATCACTAAATGAAGGGATAATTTCCAAAATTCCTACTTTTTTTTGTAGGGCAATAGTTTATTATTTGCTTAGAAATTCAACCAGCCAGGTGGTGGTAGCATAGGTCTTTTTTTAATAATTAAATGTATTTATTTTATTAATTACAGTTTATTCACTTTGTATCCCCCATAAGGCCGTAGCTCCTCCCCTCCCTGTCCAATCCTACCTCCCCCTTCTTCACGCATGCCCCTCCCCAAGTCCACTGATAGGGGGGGTCCTCCTCTCCTTTCTTCTGATCTTAGTCTATCAGATCACATCAGGAATGGCTGCATTGTCATCTTCTGTGGCCTGGTAAGGCTGCTCTCCCCTCAGGGGGAGGTGATCAAAGAGCAGACCAATCAGTTCATGTCAGAGACAGTCCCTGTTCCCATTACTATGGAACCCACTTGGACACTGAACTGCTATGGGCTAGATCTGTGCAGGGGTCCTAGGTTATCTCCATGCATAGTCCTTGGTTGGAGCATGAGTCTCAAGAAAGACCCCTGTGCTCAGATTTTTTGGTTCTGTTGCTCTCCTAGTGGAGTTCCTGTCCCCTCCAGATCTTACTATTTCCCACTTCTTTCATAAGATTCCCTGCACTCTGCCCAAATGTTGGCCATAAGTCTCAGCATCTGCTTTGATAGTCTGCACGGCAGAGCCTTTCAGAGATCCTCTGTGTCAGGCTCCTGACTTTTTCCCTTAGTGATGTCCATCTTCTTTGCCTTTCGGGATAGGGATTGAGCATTTTAGCAAGAGTCTTAAAAAATGATAATGAAAGTATAATTACATCCTTTACCTGTAGATTGGTTTTAGCAAAGTATATCAAAATGAAAAATATCCTTTTAAATCCAGTAATTTTGATTATATAAAATTATCTTACAGATACAACCACACACAAATAAAATTATAATGAATATATTATATTGCACTGAAAACTGATCAACATTATTTATAGTTGCAAGTGAGATTAAAAAATACAAATAAGAATAAGGCCTTAAATAAAGTATGCTACAAAGCTACAATAGAATATTTTGATTATACCATATATTGTTCAAAGGAAATCAGAGTACAAAGTATGTGTAACCATCTCACTGTATTAGAGCAGGAAACTCACTCCAGTCTGCTCCTGATATCAAATCTATTAATGCTCAAGTCCCTGATATGAAATTACACTGCTTGCCTCTGACCTGTACACATCTTTCTGTATGCCTAAATCATCTTTACTTATAAGTGCACAAACTCATGCACTACTTTTGGTCCTAAGATTTTACTAGCAATATTTTTGAGGATAGTCTTAGGAGAACAGGAAGAACAGAATGACTTAGAGCCCTCAGTCTTATTTTTCAACTCAAATCCTCAACTAGAGGAATCCTACCTTCTCAGCCAACAATTGTCTATTGTACAATTTATCTTATTGAATATATATATTGTATATATATATATATATACATACATATATATGAATACACACACACACACACACACACACACACACACACATACACACACACACACTGGTCCCTGGAAGCTGTACTATTGACAGAGAAATGATCTATAAGAAACAAAAAGGAAATCCAGTTCAGCAAGACTTACTTTGCCCTTTGCCCAGCTGATTCAAACTTCTAGAGTCTGACCCTGAGATGTTTAATTTTTATATATTTAAGCACAGTACAACCTTGGGGAAAAGATTTTTTCCTGAGAGTTTTCACAATAAAGCTTAAGAAATGACTACATGGAAACTCCTTTGCAAAGTGCATGTCTTTTGCAAAGTACCTGTAATCTCTTCCATAGAACGGATTCTATTGACTGAGAAACAATACTCAGGAGTCTGGGGGATTTTACTCAGGTGATGCCTGGCTCTACAGAACCACAAAGATAAGCAGGCAACCAAAAACATACACCAGGCTTTCTCGGTAGAAAGCAGGGATACTTCTCTTCTCCTAAAGAAAGAAGCCTGTGTGTATAACACTCCTGGTATCTCTAATGCTTACCTGTGAGCAGGAGGACCTCTAGCTTTCCTAGAGTTGATTTTGTCACTTACCTGCAGCATTTTTCTGTTTCAGTTTTGTCTGGATGACGTGTCTATTGGATTAGAAATCTTACCAGGATTTCTTTTTTAGTTTTTATTTTTTATATTAATTACAGTTTATTCACTTTTTATAGCAGCTGTATCCTCCTGCCTCATTCCCCCCAATCCTCCCCCTCCTCCCTTATCTCCTTCCATTTCACTCTCCAAGTCCACTGATAGGGGAGGTCCTCCTCCCCTTCCATTCAACCCTAGCTTATCAGTCTCATCTGGACTGGCTGCATTGTCCTCCTCTGTGGCCTGGCAAGTCTGCTCCCACCTCAGGGGATGGGAGGTCAAAGAACCCGCCACTGAGTTCATGTCAGAGTCAGTCCCTGTTCCCCTTACTAAGAAACCCACTTGGATACTGAGAAGCCATGGGCTACATCTGAACAGGGGTTCTAGGTTATCTCCATGAACAGTCTTTGGTTGGAGTATCAGTCTCAGAAAAGACACCTGGGCCCATATTTTTTTGTTCTGTTTCTCTCCTTGTGGAGCTTCTGTCCTCTCTGGATCTCACTATCTCCCCCTTCTTTCATATGATTCCCTGCACTCTGCCCAAAGTTTGGTTATGAGTCTCAGCATTTGCTTTGATACGCTGTTGGATAGAGTCTTTCAGAGGCCCTCTGTGGTAGGCTCCTGTCCTGTTTCTTGTTTTCTCCTTCTTCCGATGTCCATCCAGTTTGTCTTTCGAAGTGAGGATTGATCATCTTGCCCTGGGTCTTCTTTCTTGTTTATCTTCTTTAGGTGTACAGATTTTAGTGTGTTTATCCTATCTTATATGTCTAGGAACCACTTATAAGTGAGTATATACTGTGTGTGTCTTTCTGCTTCTGGGATGCCTCACAAAGAATGATCTTTTCTAGATTCTCTTTGCCTGCAAATTTCATGATTTCCTTGTTTTGAATTGCTAAGTAGTATTCCATTGTGTAAATGTACCACAATTTCTGTACCCATTCCTCAGTTGAGGGACATCTGGGTTGTTTCCAGGTTCTGGCTATTACAAATAAAGCTGCTACAAACATGGCTGAACAAATGTCCTTGTTGTGTACTTGATCCTCTTTTGGATATATGCCTAGGAGTGGTATAGCTGGATCTTGAGGAAACACTATTCTTAATTGTCTGAGAATGCGCCAGGTTGATTTCCAAAGTGGTTGTACAAGTTTACATTCCCACCAGCAGTGGAGGAGGGTTCCCCTTTCTCTACATTCTCTCCAGCATTTATTGTCCCTTGAGTTTTTTATTTTAGCCATTCTGATGAGTGTAAAGGGAAATCTCAGGGTTCTTTTGATTTGCATCTCCCTGATGATTAAGGACTTTGAGCATTTCTTTAAGTGTTTCTCTGCCATTCTATATTCCTCTACAAAGAATTCTCTGTTTAGCGCTGTACTTCATTTTTTAATTGGATCACTTGATTTGTTGCTTTTTAACTTCTTTAGTTCTTTATATTCTGGATATTAGCGCTCTGTCATAGTGTTGGTGAAGATCCTTTCCCAGTGTGTATGCTGTCATTTTGTTCTGACTACAGTGTCCTTTGCTTTACAGAAGCTTTTCAGTTTCATGAGGTCCCATTTCTTGATTGTTGATCTTAGAGCCTGTGCTGCTTCTATTCAGGAAGTTGTCTCCTGTGCCAATGAATTCTAGACTCTTCCCCACTTTCTCTTCTAACTGATTTAGTGTGTCTGGTTTTGTGTTGAAAAAAGAAAAACCTCTAATTTCAATAAAAGGAAAATTAAAATAAAATTTCTGTATCTTATTTTACATAAATGAAAAAGGTCAAAATATTTTTTAATTTTAGTTTTAATACTTTTCTTTGCAATTTTTCATTATATATCCCGATGGAAGCCCCCTCCCTCAACTCTCCCTATTCTCAAATTTCCGCCCTCTTTCTCCCATCCCCTTCCCGTAGTCCACTGAAAAGGGGAGTTCTCCACTATTACCATCTGCACATAGCTTGTTAAGTCCCATCAGGACTCTTGGATTCTCTACCTCAGCAGCCTTGCAAGGCCACATCATCAGGAGCAAGTGATCAAAGAACAGTCAACTGAGTTCATTTTAAAGGATCTGCTCCCCTCACTCAGAGATCCACATGGAGACAGAGCTGCCAATCAGCCACATAAGAACAGGGGGTCTAGGTCCTCTGCATGCATGGAATCTGAAATATTATTTTTAAAAAGATTATATTTTTAAAAAATATTTTATTAATTACACTTTATTCACTTTGTAACCCCCTGTTGTACCCTCCCCCACCCAATCCCTCCTATCCTTCCCCTTCTCCATGCATGCCTCTCCCAAAGTCCACTGATTCAGGAGGACTTCTTTTCCTTCCTTCTGATCCTCATCTATTAGGTCTCATCAGGAGTGGGTGCATTGTCTTCTTTTGTGGCCTAGTAAGGCTGCTCCCCCATTAGGGGAAGGTGATCAAAGAGCAGGCCATTCAGTTCATGTCAGAGGCAGTCTTTTTTCCCATTACTATGGAACCCACTTTGACACTGAACTGCCATGGGCTACATCTGTGCAGGGGTCTTAGGTTATCTCCATGCCTGGTACTTGCTTGGATTATCAGGCTCAGGAAAGACCCCTGTGCTCAGATTTTTTGGTTCTGTTGTTCTCCTTGTGGAGTTCCTGTCCTCTCCAGATCTTACTATTTCCCACTTCTTTCATAAGATTCCCTGCACTCTGCTCAAAGGTTGGCCATAAGTCTCAGCATTGATAGTCTGCAGGGCAGAGCCTTTCAGAGGCCCTCTGTGGGAGGCTCCTAACTTGTTACCTGTTTTCTCCTTCTTCTGCTGTCTATCCTTTTTGCCTTTCTGGATGGGGATTGAACATTTTAGCCAGAGTCCTCCCTCTTGATTAGTTTCCTTAAGGGAACAGATTTTAGTAGGTTTGTCCTATATTTCATGTTTATATGAGTGAGTATATACCATGTGTGTCTTTCTGCTTCTGGTGGGTAGTGGGGCTGAGCGGTCGAAGATGATACTTTTAAAAAAAATTAAATTAAAAAAATAGGTGATATTTTCTGTGCCTTTGACCTGAGTTTCTTCTCCTTCCTATGTTCCTATTATTTGTAGATTAGGTCATTTCATGGTCTCCCAGATTTTATGGATGTTTTGTGCATGTGTTGTTTTTTTAGATTTAACATTTTCTTTGAACAAAATATCCATTTCTTTTATCTTTTCTTCAATATCTGAAATTCTCTCTTCCATCTCTTATATTCTGTTGGTGAGGCTTGCCTCTGTGGTTTCTATATTCTTCATTTCCAGTTTTCTCTCAATTTGGGTTTTCTTTGTTGATTCTATTCTCCTTTCATGTCTTGAACTGTTTTCATTTTACTCCATTGTTTGTCATTTCAGAGATTTCATGAATTTTTATATCCTCTTAGAGTTCCTTGAACATATTCATAATAGGTGTTTTAAGGTCCTTCTGTTGTGTGTCAGGTATTATATTTCTCAGAGCCTACTGTAGTACAGTTGCCGATCTCTAGTGGAAACATATTTTTCTGGTCGTTATTGATTATGTTTTTAATGCTTGTGTCTAATCATCTGTGTTTGGGATGGTTGCCATTCTAGGTTTTGACATCTGTCTGGTTTGTGTTTTGTGGGTGAATGTTCCATTCATCATTGGTTTCTGTTGCCCTCTCTGGTTTTTAGGAGTGTGTGGTGGCTGTGTATTTCTTGGAAAAAAAAAAAAAAGAAAGAAAGAAAGAAAGAAAGAAAGAAAGAAAGAAAGAAAGAAAGAAAGAAAATGCTCCTAAAATCCTATCAGAAGTGGCCACTGGGGGTCCAAGGATGAATGTGTTTCTGGTAACTGAGAGCTGAGACTAAAGAATAAGAATGGGCTAGAAAGTGGGGCAGGGGACTTTGAGAAGGTCCACAGGAGTGAGGAAATTGAGTGTGCCACCAGGATCTGCTTACACTTCTGGGTACGGGGGCAGAGAGCACAGAGTTCTTGGTAGCTGTTTTGCTACAAGCTAAGGAAAAGACTAAGAATTGGAATTGGAAGACAGAGGGCAATAAAGATTGTCTCCCTGATCACTTGGTTGCAGGATAAAGGATTTCTAAGGAGTGCTTCCTGAGTAAAAAGGGCTGGGGTAGTGGAGGAAAAACTTTAGAAAAAGATCTGCACCCGAAGGGGAATTCCTAAGACAAATTTCAATTGGGTACTTTTTAGTACTGATTTTTTTAAAGTGCATTAAAATAAAGAGTCCAATTGGGTTACATAGTAATGTGAACAGGGACTGCCTCTGACATAATCTGACTGGCCTGCTCTTTGATCACCTCCCCCTAGGGGGGGAGCAGCCTTACCAGGCCATAGTAGAAGACAATGCAGCCACTTTTGATGTGAACTGATGGACTAAGATCAGAAAGGAGAGGAGAACCTCCCCTATCAGTGGACTTGGGGAGTGGCATGCATGCAGAGGGAGGAGGGAGGGTGGGATTTGGAGGGGAGGAAGGAGGAGCTTATGGGGGGATGCAGAATGAATAAAGTGTAATTGATGAAAAATTTTTAAAAAAGGGGAAAAAATAATTTAAGAACCTTAAATGACTTTCAAAAGTGGAGGAAAACAGGGAGTTAGTCAATTTACATGGAGCACATCTCGCCCCTGGGGGCAATGGTCTCCTGAACCTACTCAGACCTTGGACACCACCACTGCTAGTTCTAGAACTGATGCAGGATGTTCCAACAAGGGGGTTAATGCTTCTCATAATATTTCCTATAAGCCCACACCTGTTTGTTTATATCCCCCATTTTTATTCATTATTAGCCAGATAGAGCCAAGTAATTGTGGTGATGATACTTGCTTTTTTGCCCAATGCTGGAATGCTAGTGAATTTAGGTATGCCCTGGTTACTCACATGCCTCACTGGGTGCCTGTGCCAGTTGATGCCCCTCACGCTATGACTCTCTTCAGACAGAAAAGGGATCTTGCAACTACAGCCACCATTGTTACTGCCATCTCATTGGCGGCTGTTGGAGCTACCACCGTGGCATTAGCCATGAGTCATACTGTGCAGACTGCTCAGACCCTGAATAATCTTTTAGCCAATGTAGCTCATGCCTTAGATGTACAAAAAGGAATTAATGCTCAACTAAAAGGAGACTTGATGGTGTTCAATCAGAGGATTGACCTCGTGCAGGAGCAAATTGATACCCTATGGCAAATCGCTCAACTTGGCTGTCAATGAAAGTATGCTGGACTTTGAGTCACTAGCATACAACATGAGAATTTTTCCCATGCTGCAAATCTGTGTAAACAATTGTCTAGCTATATTTTAGGTAATTGGACTGGAGAATTCAATACTACGATGGAGCAGCTGAGAGTGGCCATTGTCACGGTAAATTCTACCAGAGTGGACGCAGGACTAGCCACAGGATTATCACCATGGATTGCTGTAGCCATGAATCATCTGAAGGAATGGGCGGGCATGGGAGCGTTAGCAGGCCTTCTGGTGTTGGTCTCCTTGGTTTGCCTGTGGTATATATGCAAGATTAGAGTCTCACAACAGCGTAATGCAGCCATGACCATTCAGGCCTTTACAGCCATTGAAGCAGGACAGTCTCCCCAAGCATGGTTGGCTACCATAAAAAGCTAAAATGTTAAGCTCAGGATGCGAGGCTAAGCACTGCACTCAGGGTCAGCTGCTTTGGACCCAGAGAAGAGCATGTCTGATTGCATGCAGGTTGATGCCCCAGGTCCCGCCTCTGAGAAAAAGGTATCCGACGGGTCTGATGCTCTTTGGATGGATGACACCTAAATGAACATTGGTACAAAGTCCCAATTTATTTCTAATATCAGAGATCAGACCTCTACTCTTGCCTGATGCGTCTAAAACAAAAAGGGGAACTGTAGAGAGCTGTGTAATGCTGCGCCTTAAAGATGGAGCTGGTTTCTGCCTTCCACCTTCCCAATGGTGAGTGCTCTCTGTCACGAACAACTCCACATTTGGCTAAGGCCGAGGATCTGGCTTGCTTCCATGTATGTGGACCTATCTGCATTGCCCACGTAGCACGCTGGGGTTAGCTACCCAGAGGCTATTTAAGCTGTGGGCTGGCTTTCCCCAGGGTCAGAAGACTGTTCAAGGTTCCTGAATAAACTGCATTTAAAAAAAAAAATCAAAAAGAAGGAGAGGAGGACCTCCCTTATCAGTGGACTTGGGGAGAGGCATGCATGCAGAAAGGGGGGGAGGGTGGGACCGGGAGGGGAGGAGGGAGGGGCTTATGGGGGGATACAAAAGGAATAAAGGGTAATTAATAAAAGTTAAATAAAAAATTAAAAAAATAAAAATAAATAAATAAACAATAATTACAAATAATTCTATAAGAAATCTTTACATCCCATTTCATATGAGTTAAATTTTCTTTGGAAACGTATAATGTAAGCATTATCTCCCAAATGAAGAAGGATTTTGTACTTTTTATTAAACTTTACATGAACTAAAAAAAAAAAAAGAATGCTAGTAAGTTTGTCACCTTTGTTCTTTTTTTTATTGATTGAGAATTTCATACATGCATATACATTTTTATCACACCCACTTCGTTCCGTCTCCATTTTCTTTCACTTCTATTTACATCAATTTTTTTCCTCTCGGCTCTCCTTGCTTTGTATTTAAGTGTTCCTGGTCCACATAACGCTTATTATTTGTGCATTGGTGTAATGCCATCTACTAGAACATGTATAGTTTCTTTGTGAACACATTTCTGAAGAAAATCTGTCCCTACATTGAATTAACAATTGCTTCCAAGCTAAAAGTGAAACTTCAGTACCCCACTGTCATCCATGCTAGGATCGTGGATGATGTAATCATGTGTACTTTTTTCATACAGGTACAGTCTTTGTGAGTTCTTGTGTGCAAAGACACTGCCATGTCTGGCAAATAGTCTTTTGCTGTAGTGGCCAATATCCACAGCTTGTAAGCTTTCAGGAACTTCTGTAATGATCCCTGAGCCTTATAAGGTAACAGGCATATCACTTGCAGTTGAGCATGCCACACTCTCTTATTCTCTGCACGTTTACCAGTTTTGAGTCTCTATGTTGACTGCCATTTATTGAAAAAGTAAGTTTTTCTGATGAATGTTAAGATATTCACTAATTTATTTGTATAATTTTGATAACCCAGAGCACAATTTATTGCTATGTTCATTTAACAAAACAGTGTTAGGTTCTTCCTAGGGCCTATAATCCACCCACTCACAAAGTCTTGACTTGTTGAATAGTAGTGGGCATGATTTCTGTTTTGTGAGCCTTACACGCAGTCAGAAAATGGTGTGCTACTCTCTGCTGCTCTTTTCTACGAGGATCTCAGGACAATAGGAGAGTGCCTGCTGCTTCTGCCAGGACTCTCTTTGCTGTTGGGCTTCCTGCAAGGTGAGATCCTGGAATTTAGGGGCCAGTGCTAAGGGGAAGATAACTGATTATCACAGTGTGTTGTACGTTGGGGAGATATGCAGAAGCAGGAGATAGGACCTGACTCTATTTAGACGTGATCCCTGAATCCTTCATTCCCTTACTCGCACATTCCCCTTGTTCCCCTGCCTCTGATGTGAAGACTACAGCTCTTTGCTTTTCCTCCTATTTCTTATTTTCCTGGTCTTGGTCCTTCCTTGAGTTAGTTGCCTTCCTCCTCCTCAATTCACTTCTTTCATACTGAAACATTTCCAATTTCTCAAGCTTAATTGTTCATGACCCTAATTGTATGTTGAAAGTAAGGCAAGCAACTTTCTTTCTTTTTTTTTTACTTCCTATTTTTAAAATTTTTTTTAATTTTTTATTTAACTTTTATTAATTACACTTTATTCCTTGTAGGATTATAACAATGAGAAAATGGGAGGATCTGTCCAACCCTGTGTGCTTGGCTCAAGCAGCCTGCACCACATCTTGGTTACCATCCTTCTAATCTGTCCATTACCAGGACTTAGGGTATTTCAGAATTTTTGCCACCTTGAAGCCATCCCTTTCTAGAGTCCTGAAGGCATTAGCACATCACATGGCCCAGACCTTCTCTGGTCATTGTTTCTTCTTCGGAGTCACAGCACAATGCTTCAATCTGACGCTGAATAAACCTTTTATACACTGTTTTGCAGTTTCAGCTGTGACATGTATCGATTGTGCACATTTTGGACCTTCCAAGAAATGTGATGTACCAGAAACCTACTGTGAGACTGATGACATAACCAAGTGTTCCTTAATGACCTTCTTTGCAAGTATGTGAGATCTTTGAGGTTTCAGGATAATCATGCTTGCCTTCCTCAGATTCATGAGCAAAGATGGAGAGTATGGGAGAATGAGTAGGAAAAGGCTTCTTTGATTTTGGTATTGGTTGCCAATTATGTTAGTTCAGACAAATAAAACAATTAAGATAAAACTAAGCTTGGAATGTTCTCTAGGATAGCCGAGTATTTATCTGCGAGTAACATGAGGGGTGAAAAGATTTGTACATTAAAATTTCACCTAACAACTTTGTGACTAGAGTACTACTTCTGTGTAAAATACCTAACAAATGATTGACAATCTACATGGGATTGTGTAGTGTTCTCATTGGCACAGCCACAGATTCTATCCAAAATATTCATGTTTAGCTTCGTGTCTTTCTTCTTCAGATGATACACTTCAATATGGTGTCCAGAGGTGTTGGAGCTACTGTTTCAACATTACACTGACCACAGGAAGATTGGAAACGCGCTATAAGTGCTGCGATTCCCGCTCTTATTGTAACAAGCTTTAAAGGCCTGGCCTTGCTTTCCTGTTTGACTTAGGTAAGCCCTTATGCCTTCCCTGTACACTTGTAACCTCACAACTCTGGGACATCAATGTCAAGCCCTGCCAAGACCCTAACACAACACCTGCCTTTAGATAGCATCAGGTATTGATGTATTGACAGTTGTGTTGTCACTCTCCATTTCTAGGATTCTGATTTCCTCCACTTCTCCACCATCCTTTCAGCATCGACTAACATATAACACAATCTCCCTGCTCCTCTCTTGATTACACATGTCCTGACTGAGAAATGCTGCAGTCAGGGTCTGGTTTCCTTGTGAATATGACAGACCTGATGCCTATCTTTAATTAAGTTTCACGTCAGTGATGCTTTTCCTGCCAGGCTGGCCAGCATACAAAAGCTCCAGCATCTTACTTCACTCTTATTCAGAGAATGTAGGGCATGTTAGTAGATCCTTACTGCTGTAACTGAGTAAAACAATGAAATGAGTAAGGATTCATTTTATCTGAAGATTTCAGAGGTTTCCTCCATCATGGTGGAAGGATACAGTAGAACAGAGCTTTTAAAGTCATGGCCTGTTTGAAGCACAGCCCATTAAAATAGGAAGGAACCAAGACAAGATTTATCTCCCAAAGAAACATCCCAGTTATCTGCTTCCTCCAATGAGACTCTCCCCAAAAAAACATTTCCCATCATTCAACATCTATCAAGTGTTAAAATGCCATTTTTGTTCTAAACTATGGATTAGGTCAGAGACCTCACATGCTAATCCTCTCAGGAAATGTCCTCACAGACACACCCAGAGGTGAGCTTGTGGAACCCCTTAGACATCCTCAGTGCCATCAAGTGACTGGGAAGAGACATCACAGGTGAAGATGCTCCTGCACCACAGTGTCCGTCTCCACTGTGTGTCCACAGGCACATGCGCTCCATGTCCTTCTGGAAAGATACACATTCTAGCTTTGCTTACAGTATATTTCACAGTTTTTGAAGTTGAGGTTGTTTGGGATATTTATTTTTATATTTTCAAGTATATTTTATGTTCAGCCTAGAAAATACAGAGAGCTCTGTCCAGAGGAAACACTGCTAGTGAGCCCATCCTCAAGACACAGCTTGTTTACATTTTCACATGAACGTTTCAAAGCTTTAGAGACATGAACAAGTCATGAAATGTGTGTATGTGTGTTAAAACAGTCATTTGTTTATTACAAATATTGAAAATCATTCTTTTTCTTTCAGATCTGTTCAGTGAATCATAGCCCTGGAGCATGTCATCAAGCCTTTTCCTACCTAATGATATCTCCAACCCCACATCTTGTTTTCTATGTAAAATAGTTTGGATACTGTTCCTATTCTATCACTACACCTATACTGGGTGTTCTGAAGGACATTATATGCCCTCTGAAATTGATTCCACTGTCCAGTGTGCTTTCTTAGATCATGCTCAATTAAATTTGTTTTACAACTTATTATTTGTTTGTAGCCATGCATTGTCAACAGCCCACACAGATTGGTCAGAGGTAAAATTGCAGGAGCCAATGACAAATTGATGTTAGTAGAAAGGCTTAGAAGGCAGTCACATACACAAAGCTCTCCATTTTTAAAGTTTTTGTTTGTTTTTAAGACAGTTTGTCTGTGTAGCTTTGGCTGTCCTGGACTCATTTTGTAGACCAGGCTGGCCTCAGACTCACAGAGTTTGCCTCTGCCTCCCTGAGTGCTGGAATTACAGCCACCACACCCAGCTCAGTCCTCCGTTTTTTAAATGATAACTAGGTGGCCAATATGTGACTCATTGGATAAAAATACTTGCCACCAGTTCTGAAAGCCTGAGTCCAATCCCCAGGTCCCACGTAAAGGGAGACGAGAACTGACTTCTGCAAATTTACCTCTGACTTCC
Organism: Meriones unguiculatus; assembly: GCF_030254825.1. Lineage (NCBI taxonomy): Eukaryota > Metazoa > Chordata > Mammalia > Rodentia > Muridae > Meriones > Meriones unguiculatus. The sequence goes on from NC_083349.1 coordinate 173,614,181, forward strand.
ACAAGACTGAAGTACCAATTCTGTGCTCTCTCTCTAAACACATGTGCAGTCACTTAATATGCTGAAAAGAAAATGAAAGCAGCTTATCAGTATCATTGACACACAGAAAATATTATGGAATTCTAGCCCCACCATGTTCTACAGCTCAGTGGGTAATAGCCTACTCCTAACTATACCATTAGATTCAGAGTATTGACATCATCTCCAGAAATTCCTTTGTTTCTTTACCACCATGGAATTATGCTCTCACTGCCAGCACCTTGAAAACACCAGCTTTCCAATCTGGTTATAATATTGGATTTATATGGTAGGTTCCCTCTTTTATGTCAGCTGTGACTTTCTATTCTTGCATATCTTATAATTTTGACTTTCATTTCATTTCTAAGGTAGTATTTCTTTTCCTTTTATACATTTTTAATATTAAAAATTTAGAGTGTAATTATATAATTTCCCACTTCCTTCTCCTTTTTCTCATTCCTACTGTGTACTCCCAGCTCTACTCCCACTTGAAATTATGGCCTCATTTTCTTTATTTATTGTTACATACATATAAAAGCACCTAAATATATAAGCAAAATTTGTTCAATCTGTTTAGTGTTATTTATATGTACATGATATCAGGGTTGACCAATTTTATCATATAACCAATTAGGGTCTAAGTCCTGAAAAAGAGAAGATGATTTATCTGACTCTTAGCATCCCTTATTGCCTTAATTCTTCATCTGTGAATATGACCAGGTAAAATTTCTCTGTGTTAGCATATTTATGCATACTTTTTTTTCTCAACTAATCTTGTGAAGGCATTTTCTCAACTGAGGCACTCTCTTTCCAAATGAGTAATTTGTGCCAAACAGACATAAAACTAGCCAGAATACCTATTATTGAAAGGTTGGAGCTGATCTGTAGCTTTTTAAAAAATCATTTTTATTTTTATTAAATACAATTTATTCACTTTGTATCCCCCCTGTACCTCCCTCCCTCCTCCCTTCACAATCCCACCCTCCCTTTCTCTTCCCCAACCGTACTCTTCCCCCAGCCCACTGATAAGGGAGGTCTTCCTCTCCTTCCCTCTGATCCTAGTCAATCAAGTCTCATCTGGACTGGCTGCATTGTCTTCCTCTGTGGCCTGGTAAGGCTGTTTCCCCCTTGGGAGGAGGGGGAGGTGATCAAAGAGCAGGCCAATCAGTTCCTGTCAGAGACAGTCCATGTCCCCATTACTATGGAACTCACTTGGACACTGAACTGCCATGGGCTACCTCTGTGCAGGGATTCCAGGCCATCTCCATGAGTGGTCCTTTGCTAGAGTATCAGTCTCAGAAAAGACCTCTGTGCCCAGACTTTTCAGATCTGTTGCTCTCCTTGTGAAGCTCCTGTCTTCTCCGGGTCTTACTATCTCCCACTTCGTTCATAAGATTCCCTGTACTCTGCCCAAAGTTTTGCTATGAATCTCAGCATCTGCCTCGACACCCTGCAGGGTAGAGTCTTTCAGAGGCCCTCTGTGGTAGGCTTCTGTCCTGTTCACTGTTTTCTCCCTCCTCCAATGTCCATCCTCTTTACCTTTCTGAATGGAGATTGAGTACCTTAGCCAGAGTCTCCCTTCTTGACTAGCTTCCTTAGGTGTACAGATTTTATTAAGTTTATCCAATATTATATGCCTAATATCTGCTTATGAGTGAATATGTACCCCATGTGTCTTTATGCTTCTGGGATACCTCACTCAGAATGATCTTTTCCAGTTTCCAACATTTACCTGCAAATTTCATGATCTCCTTGTTTTTTAATCGCTGAGTAATGTTTCATTGTGTAGATGTTCCACAGTTTCTGTATCCATTCCTCAGTTGAGGGGCATGTGGGCTGTTTTGAGCTTCTGATTATTACAAATAAAGCTGCTACAAACATGGTTGAGCCAATGTCCTTGTTGAGCATCTTTTGGATATATGCCTAGGAGTGGTAAAGCTGGATCTTGGGGAAGCGCTATTCCTAATTGTCTGAGAAAGGGCAAGATTGACTTCCAGACGTACTTGGATACTAAACTGCCATGGGCTACATCTGTGCAGGGGTCTTATGTTATCTCCATGCATAGTTCTTGGTTGGAGTTTCAGTCTCAGGAAAGACACCTGTGCTCAGATTTTTTGGTTCTGTTGCTCTCCTTGTGGAGTTCCTGTCCTCTCCAGATCTCACTGTTTCCCACTTCTTTCATAAATTCCCTGCACTCTGCCCAAAGGTTGCCCATAAGTCTCAGCATCTGCATTGATAGTCTGCAGGGTAGAGCTTTTCAGAGGTCCTCTGTGTCAGGCTCCTCACTTGTTCCCTCTTTTCTCCTTCTTCTGATGTCCATCCCCTTTGCCTTTCTGGATAGGAATAGGAATTGAGCATTTTAGCAAGAGTCCTCCCTCTTGATTAGTTTCTTTAGGTGTGCAGATTTTAGTAGCTCTATCCTATATTATATGTCTATATGAGTGAGTATATACCGTGTGCATCTTTCTGCTTCTGGGATAGCTCACTCAGGATGATCAGGTAAATGGTGGGATCTGGAAAAGATCATCTTTAAGTGTTTTTCAGCCATTCCTTATTCTTCTATTTAGAATTCTTTATTTAGCTCTCTACTCAATATTTTTAATTGGGTTACTTGATTTGTTGTTGTTTAATTTCTTAAGTTCTTTATATATTCTGGATATTAGCCCTCTATCAGATATAGGGTTGGTGAAGATCTTTTTCCAATCTATAGGCAGTCTTTTTGTTCTGAAGACAGTGTCCTTTGCTTTACATAAGCTTTTTCGTTTCATGAGGTTCCATTCATTGATTGTTGCTCTTAGATCCTGTGCTATTGGTGTTCTGTTCAGGAAGCTGTCTCCTGGGTCGATGAGTTCCAGGCTTTTCCGCACTTTTCTTCTAGCCGATTTAATGTGTCTGATTTTATGTTGAGGTCTTTCATCCATTTGGACTTTAGTTTTGTGCAGGGTGATAAGTATGGATCTATTTGCATTTTTCTACATGAGGACATCCAGTTGGACCAGCACCATTTGTTAAAGATGCTATCTTTTACCATTGGATGGTTTTGGCATCTTTGTCAAAAATCAGGTGTCCATAAGTGTGTGGGTTTATTTCTGGGTCTTCTATTCAGTTCCATTGATCCACCATTCTGTTTCTCTGCCAATACCATGCAGGTTTTTTATGGTTACTCTATAGTACAGCTTGAAATCAGGGATGGAGATACCTCCAGAAGATCTTTTATTGTAGGGGATTGTTTTAGCAATTCTGGGTTTCATGTTATTCCATATGAAGTTAAGAATTTTTCTTTCAAGTTCTGTAAAGAGTTGTGTTGGTATTTTTATGGGAATTTCATTGAATCTGTAGATTGCTTTTGATAAGTTGGCCATTTTTACTATGGTAATCCTGCCAAGCCATGAGCATCGGACATCTTTCCATCTTCTGATATCTCCTCCAATTCTCTGATCGGTAGCTTTAACTCTAGTAGTATAGGATGTTATAGTTTAGTTCATATGCATTACAGTTTTATAGAACTATTACAGCTCCTGATACTATAAAACTATTCCTCAGACAGGAGGTTTTAAGTCAGATCCAGCTTATGTCCCATGTTTCTTGTGTCTGAAGTTAATGATGTCTTCAATAATAGGGACATACTTTACACATCTGGGAGGCAGTTAAGTGTAACAGCTATATTGTTTGGATCTTGGGAAGGCATTTTCTCAACTAATCTTATGGAGACTTTTTCTCAGCTGAGGTTCTCTCAGATGACTGGTTTATGCCAAACTGGTATAAAACTGCCAGCATACTTACTACTGCAAGGTTGGAGCTAATCTGTAACTTTAACTCTAGTATTATGCTTTTTATGAAGCTCAGTGCACCAGAGTTGGGTATATTTATGGTTAGAATAATAATGTCTTCCTGCTTAATTGTTCCTATGGTTAAAATGAAATGCCCTTAATCTTTTCTCATTAGTTTTAGTTTGAAGTCTATTTTTCTTTCTTTCTTTTTATTGACTTTATGTCCAAGTTGTAGCTCCATCCCTCTTCCCCTCTCTGCCTTTGCCTATTTCTCAGAAAAGGAGCTCTCCCTTTCCCATCCATCCCATCTCATGACATTTCATCACGACTGAGTGTGTTCCCCTCCCCTGTGGCCTGGCAAGGTAGTAAGTATGGGGGAAGTGGTCAAAAAGCTAGCAAGTGAGGCCATGTCCAATGCAGTTCCACTCCCCTTACTAGAGGACCCACATGAAGCCTAAGCTGCTCCTCTGCTACATCTGTGTAAGGGAGGGGGGCTATATCTAGTTCACGCATGGTCCTTGGTTGATGCTTTCATCTCAGCAAGCCCCTCTGGCTCCTGGTTAGTTGGCTCTGTTGGTCTTCTTGTGAAGCTCCTGTCACCTCCAGGTCCGTTTCTCTTTCCTCACACTTTTCCACAAGAGCCCCCACCCATCACCCAATGGTTGTGAGTCTCAGCATCTGTTTTGTGGTGTGTCGTGGTAGAGTCCCTCAGAAGACAACTCTGACAAGCTTCTGTCTGGAAGCTTAACAGAGTATTGTTCATAGTGTCAGGGGTTGGTGCTCTCTGATAGGGTGGTCCTTTGGTTGTGCCAGGCATTGGTTGGGTGTTCCCTCAATCTCTGCTCCAACTGCTCTATTTTTATCCCTGCACATCTTGTAGGCAGGGTAAATTTGAGGTTGAAGTTTTTGTGGGTGGGTTTCCTCCCTCTAATAGGAAACTAGTCTAGTTAGAGATTGTCCTCTTCAGTCTCTGTGGCCTCTGCTACTAGCAGTTTCTGCTGAATACCCCTCATATCCTTCCAGGAGCCTAACCTGACTTAGATCTCTAGCTTCTCACAGAGATAACACCACCCTCAATTTCTGTTGTCTACTGGCCTTCTATCTGATCTTCTCTTTCTTTCTGCAGGGCTGATATCCACCCTCTTAACTCTCTACATCCACTCTCCTACCTTATTCCCTTTCTTCAACCACTACCACTATCCATTCTATCTCCCCTTCCAAGTGAGATTTTTCCATCCTCCCTTTGTTCCTCCTTGTTCTTTATCTTTTTTGGGTCTGTGCCGTAAAGTCTATTTTTCTAGCAGGAAAATCTCTGTGAGCTCTGGACCAGTCTAGTCTCCGTATAGAGTTCCAGGCCAGATAGGTCTACATAGTCAGACCCTCTCTCAAAAAAGAAAATAAAAAGAACTAAAGTAGTGTTGAGGGTATTAGAATTGTTAGTTCTATGTTGGGCTTACGGTAACTCTTTATTGCTAGCACCTTTAGTGCTGTCTATGCATGCTCAACAGTGCCGGAAGTAGGTCATTAGACAGGTCTTTCTCTCATACATAGAATCATTGAGCAGGGAACCTGTCAGCCAACTAGCCCTTTTGCAAGTAAATGACCTGGCTGCTTTGGAGCCTCTACAGTCACCACAGACTATCTCTACAGCCATGATTGTAGATGTGCTTTATCATTCTGAATATCCTTGCAAAGCAAAGGGGATTTCTGCTAACGCTCTTCATACCCCAACACAAGGGAAGACCCTCTCTAGGTGTTCTGAAGAACCCCTGTTTGGTGTTGAGGACTATGCCATGAATAGTACCAACATAGTCCTTTCTTTAAAACAACTACATGCACACACCCTTGTCAAACTAACCTCTGACTAGACAGGCAAGTTGCTCTGTTCATTTTTCCAACCATCCAGGTGACCTCCTCTTATTCTGCCATCACGTGTTACAATTCAGCCTCAATAAAAGCCTTCCCACAAATGTTTTTCCTTGTCTAGTTTTGATCTCTAGCATTAGCAGGGGAGGCTGAGCTGGTGGAATGGAGAAAGGAAGAGAAACAAGGGCCCAGTATGTGCTGCTGATGGTAAGATTACCTGGTAGGTTGTGTATGTGAGAGAGGAATAAGGAAAGAAATGTCACAAAAAGAAATTTGGTATATTGCCAAGTGGGAGGAGTTTATTTTAGATCAGCTTCAGCTCTGTTTTGTACCCACTGTCCCTTATTTTTTTTGCCTGAGTGAATTGTAGATTCACTAGTGTCTGGTCTTTTCTGTAAACCATCTCTGATCATCAGCTGTCTAGCACTAAACAGCCTGCTGCAAGAATCTGCTTAGGAGAAATGGAAAACCTACTGAAGCTGTGTCTTTTTCTTCTCAGCTTTGAACCCAGTAAGTATTACCTGCAGGTTGCTCCCTTATCTGCTTAAGAAAGGAAAGTAAATCTGCTCATCCCACCAGGGTTTCTCTGTGGTGTTGACTAGAGCATAGCTCTTAGCCAAAACATTGGTACAGCCAAACTATCCAGAGTTCAGATTACCTATGCTCTCGTTGGCAAGGAACAGTGATTCTTCTTCTCTAAGCAAACTTTACCTTTTCAGATTTTACTCTATAATGTGTACTCCATCAGTCTTACAAAAAATGGCAAATGTGTTCAAGGGAAGCAGACATGCACTACACAACCTGGTGAAACTTGTACAATCAGTAGAACTTGGTATGCACCTGAAAGTATGTATTCTGGGATTTGTAGAATTTCTTTTCCCCTTTCAAAAGTCAAACCACCGTCTCTAAGACATTGTACCTAAAGAAAGTGTCAACTGCTAATCAGATATGTTATATGGAGCCTAGCACTGAGGTCATAATTGGAGAATGCTAAAGCAAAGACTTACCTTGAGTGAATCAGGCATTTTCCATTGTTTATTGAAGTTTGATCACAACATCTCTGCTATCTAGGTTCTGTCTTAGTTACTTTTCTCTTGCCATGAGAAAAGACATGTTCAAGGAAACTTAGTTTTTTTTAAGTATTTAGTTTGGAGCTGGATCAAAGTTCCAGGTGAGTAAAGTTTATGACCATCACGGTGGAGCTCCCAGCAGTCAGCAGATGGGCATAGAACTTCAGTAGTACTAGAGAGCTTACATGTTGAGATATATTTATGAGGCAGAGAGAGACTTAGAATGTCCTGTGCTTTGTAAACCTCAAGCTTACCCTAGTAATAAACATGGTCAAACAAGACCATATCTCCTAACTTTTCCAACAGTTCCACCAGCTGGGGACCAAACTTTCAAATATACAAGTGATCAGGGCCATTCTTATTCAAACTACCACAGGGTCCAAAGGCTACAAACTATCCAGTGTCATTTCTCGCACTCTGTTCTGGTAACTTTTGCTTTTATATTGTCTTTTCTGAGACTGATACTGCAACCAAGGACCATTCATGGAGATAACCTAGAACTCCTGCATAGGTGTATCCCATGGCAGCTCAGTCTCCAAATGGGCTCCCCAGTAAGGGAAACAAGGGCTGTATCTGACATGAACTAAGTGGATGGCTCTTTGGTCACCTCCCCGTGAGGAGTGGCAGCCTTACCACGCCACAGAGGAAGACAATGTAGACAGTCCTGATGAGACCTGATAGGCTAGGGTCAGATGGAAGGGAAAGATAACCTCCCCTATCAGTGGACGGGGGAAGGAGCAAGGGAGTAGAAGAGGGAGGGAGGGCAGGATTGGGAGGGAAGGAGGGTGGGGGCTACAGCTGGGATACAATGTGAATAAACTGTAATGAATAAAAAGTGAATAAAAGAATAAAAAAGCAGTTATCACAAAAGAAAAGGAAAGAAGCAGAAGAAGAAGAAAAAGAAAAAGAAGAAGAAAGGAGGAGGAGGAAGAGGAGGTGGAGAAGGAGGAGAAGGAGGAGAAGGAAGAGAAGGAGGAAGAAAAGATACCCTTGCCCTCTACCACTGAACCAAACTCCAACCCCTTAAAAACTGTGTAGGCCAGGCTGGCCTCGAACTCATGTGATCCTCCTGTCTTTGCCTCCTTCAGAATGTGCCACCACAACCTACCAGAATTTCTTTGAGTCTCACAGCTATGACTCCCCATTTGAAAGTTAGTAAAAAGCTGTCAGAAAGACGTTCCTGGGCCACTAGGAGGCTGAGCGGAGGCGAACAAAGGAATGATGATTTAGGATCTGGCTCCCAAACTCTCCCCAGTCCATCTGTTGACTGGAGATCTCACTGACTGCTTGGGTTATATGTAAAGTGGCTCTGCAGAGGTTGGGATCTGAGTGCTCTGTCCTCTCGATTGTCTTTGTAATTGTAGAAAATCAAAGCAACTGAATTGATATTAATAGATTTGCTTAGAAGACTTTTTTTATTATTTTTGCCCTCTCTTTTTACATTTTGGTTTTTTTTATTTTATTATTATTTTTTTTTATCGGTTACATTTTATTAATTCTGTATCCTAGCCATGCCCTGATCCCTCATTCCCTCCCAGTCCCTCCCTCCCTCCCTCATCTCCACCGTGCCCCTTTCCAAGTCCACTGATAGGGGGGACCTCCTCCCCATTCATCTGATCCTGTTTTATCAGGTATCTTCAGGACTGGCTGCAAAGCCCTCCTCTGTGGCCTAACAGGACTGCTCCTCCCTTCCGGGGTGGGGAGACCAAAGAGCCAGTCATTGAGTTCCTGTTAGAAATAGTCCTTGTTCCCCTCACTTTGGGAAACCAATTGGTTACTGAGCTACCACAGGCTACATCTGAGCGGAGGTTCTAGGTTATATCCATACATGGTCCTTGGTTGAATGTCAGTCTCAGAAAAGACCCTGTGCCCAGATATGTTTGGTCCTTGTGGAGCTCCTATCCTTTCCCAATCAGACTAACTCCCCTTCTTTCTTATGATTCCCTGTACTCTGCCAAAGGTTTGGTCATGAGTCTTTGCTTTGAAAACACTGCTAGTTAGAGTCTTTCAGATGCGCTCAGTAGACTCTTGTCATACATTCAATGCACATCCCATCTGTCTTTCTAAACGAGGATTGATCATCTTACCCCATGTCTGCTCTATTGATTATCTTTTTTAGGTGTATAGATTTCATTATGTTTATCATATCTTATAGGTCTATATAAGTGAGTATATCCCATGTTTGTCTTTCTCCTTCTGGGATATTTCACTCAGAATGATCTTTTCTAGATCCCACCATTTGCCTGCAAATTTCATGATTTCCTCCTTTTTGATTGCTGAGTAGTATTCCATTGTATAAAAATACCACAATTTCTGTACCCATTCCTCCGTTGATGGACATCTGGGTTGTTTGCAGGTTCTGTCTATTACAAATAGAGCTGCTATAAACATGGTTGAGCAAGTATCCCTTTTGTGTACTTGAACAAACTTTGGGTAAATACCTAGCAGTGGTTTAGCTGGGTCTTGAGGAAGCACTATTCCTATTTATCTTAGAAAGCACCAGATAGCTTTCCAGAGTGGTTGTACCAGTTTACATTCCCACCAGCAGTGGAGGAGGGTTCCCCCCAAAACACTTAAAGAAATGCTCATCCTCATTAGCCATCAGGGAAATGCAAATCAAAACAACCCTGAGATATCACCTTACACCCATCAGAATGGCCAAGATGAAAAACTCAAGCGATAACACATGCTTAGAAGACATTAAATCACATAACAGAATTTCAGTAAGGGATCACTGCCTCCAACTCCCAATATTCCAAAGGTAAGTAGTATGAGAAGCAGGCCTGTTAGAGATGAATGTAATTTAGGATGCTAAAAGGTTAATCGTTATTCACTAGGATTGTCCAACCATTATGCTCCATTCCCACAACAAGTATATCATCTAAAGGGCAATTCAAGGGAGGAGGCACAGCTATCATTAATTTCAGGGTATCATTAAGCCCCCCTATTCTTATAGACAAAAGCATAATTCTGTCACCTGGCAAGATGATCCTATGTGACAAATATTCACAAAAACAAACAAAGGCCAACATTGGTGTACTTAAGAAATAACACTGTCAATACCTTTGTGTGTAAATCTCCCTTCTGCACAAGTGGCCGGCTTTGCAGTCTGCTTTCTCTCTTTAATTTTTTTCAAAGCGTAACAGAGGCCAGAACCTAAAAGATGTTTATGGATAACAGCATATGTAAAATGCATAAGCCAAGGTAAATTTAAGGTAGTAAAACCTTCTACTTGAGGCTGCCTTTCATTTGGGCACTCCCCACAGCCGTCCATGCATTCAAGGGAAGAGTTTCCTTCATGTCTAAGTGTGTGGAGTGCCTACTCACTGAGAAGATGTATTACTTCTAGAACACTAGGACTCCACTTCAATGAGATGGCACCACCTTCTGCTCCTGCTGTTTTTCTTTCCTTCTGTCCTTCTCCTGGCTGGTGCACTTGAGGAAAGGTGAGAGATTCTGCAGTTATTGCAGCTGGTGCTGGTGGAAAGATGCTCTGATTGTCACAAATTGCTGTGCTTGACAGGGGTGAAGAGCAGCAATTAGGACCTTATTGCATTCAGAGGTGATCCCTAAATCCCTTGTTCTTGTGACCCCAAATCTCTTTTTTTCCCTTGCCTCTGCTCTTCCGACCTGAGCTTTCTTTCTCTTCACCCTCCCAAACCAGATACCCTTCCTACAATTTCTTGTCTTTTTCTTCATTCTCTATCCTCCATTATTTGCCTCCAACTTCTGTCTAAAGCCTAATCCCCAACATCCTCAGTTATGTAAGCTTATTTTTGCATGGTCTCACATTTGGATTAGATTCCAGGCAAAGAAGATTCTGGAAAGTGGTTTGGATTTCAGTGAAGTAATGTGAAGAGTTTTCCAGTCCTGTGTTGTCAGCTCAGTACTCCTCATGACTCTTCTATTTTCCTACTCACTGCCTTGTCTATTCTAAACATTTGGGCTGAGAAGTATTCTTGTCTGCCTCAAATAATTCCTTCCAGGAGTTCAAGTCTTGAGCTTTCCTAAAGGAATCAGCTCAGCATTCATTTATCTCCTTCCTTGACCATTGTTTCATACCCATGTATCATAACCATTGACTTAGCTTCTGTCTGATGCTTAAATCTTAGCCTGGAATGAGCTTCTTACACCTGCTTGTGCATTTTTATCTCTGACATGTATTTGGTGATAATTTCAAATCTTAGGGGATTTGTGAGAAAAACAGATTCCAGTGAGGTTTAAAGTAGCCAGGAATGTGACTGACTTCTCCCACTGGAAGTCATTCTTCTGACACAAGGCTGTCTTCCTATTCCTTCCCATTCCGCTTGCATCAGTCCAGGACACAATCAAGAGTGGTTCTGTGTACCTGGCAATGGTGATAGTGTGGCCTCCTGCCTCCCCTGTGAGAGGTTTTAGGCAGAGGGAAGTAGAAAGTGGCCCATGGGAACCTTGACTTGGCCATTTACTTAGTCACTGATTCTTTCCACAGGTATTTGTCTCTTGCCCTACTTCACTAGGGGACAGGATACAGTTTGCTTTACAGAATTTTGCAGATGGATGATTCAGTGAGAGTGTCACTAAGTGAAATGTTTCGAGGAATGTGTACGCATTATCAAAACAAGTCTTTCTGTAACAGACTTGAAAAGTCTTGCTAGTTTTCCTGTTCTACATTAGGTAAGCACTCAGCACCTTCTTCTCCTCCTGTAGCCTCCAAACTCTTTTTTTTTTTTCAATGCAGTTTATTCAGGAACCTTGAACAATCCTCGGACCCCGGGGAAAGCCAGCCCACAGCTTAAATAGCCTCTGGGTAGCCAACCCAGGCGTGCCACGGGGGCAATGCAGATAGGTCCACATACATGGAAGCAAGCCAGATCCTCAGCCTTAGCCAAATGTGGAATTGTTCATGACAGAGAGCACTCACCATCGGGAAGGTGGAAGGCAGAAACCAGCTCCATCTTTAAGGCATAGCATTCCGCAGCTCTCTACAGTTCCTCCTTTTTGTTTTAGACGCATCAGGCAAGAGTAGAGGTCTGATCTCTGATATTAGAAATAAATTGGGTCTGATGTTCTTTGGGTGGATGACACCTAAATGAACATCTGTACAAAGCCTCCAAACTCTTGACCACTAATTTCTAAGCCTTGACACCTGCCTGTCCTCATCCTCTGCGAGTGTTGATGTTTCAATGGATCAAATATGAACAGAGGGATGATGTCTGCTTCATTCTATCCATGATTCTCTCCATTTTCTCAGATTCTGTCCTTTCTTGACATACACAAATTAATTTCTATTTGAAAAGCCTTTTAGCAATTCTAGATACAATATAGTTAATGTGCCTATTTTTAATGTGTTAGCTCTGATTAAGTCTAGAGGTTCAAAATGAAGAATATAAATCCAAACCACTGACCCTGTGTTGGAAAGGTTAAAAAAGAGAACAAAAACAAAAAGACTACCAATTCCAAGTGCTGGCATGGACATGCAGCAATTAAAATGAAAATGCAATGTAGTGTGACCAGCTTGGCAGAGAGTCTGACAGTGTCTCATGAATCCAAACACTCATTTACAATTGGGAACTGTAGTGGCTTTAATGAGAATGGACCCATAGGCTCATAGACTTAAATGCTTGGTCCCCAGTCACTGGAACTTTTGGGGAAGGACTACAAGATGTGGCCTTGTTGGAGTAGCTGTGGCCTTGTTGGTTGGGGGTGTCTCATTGGGGATGGTCCTTCAGGCTTCAAGAGCCCAAGCCAGGCTCCATCTTGCTTGTCCTCTGCCTCCATCTTGTGTATCAGATGTAAGCTCTCAGCTACTGCTTCAAGTACTATGTCTGCCTGCCAGCTGCCATCCTCCCCAACACAGTTATCATAAGCTAACACTCTGAAGCTGCAAGCAAGCCCCAAATTAAGTGTGTTCTGATGTCTAATCACAACAACAGAGCAGTAACAAAGACAGGCATACAGCAGTATTTGTCCAAGAGAATTGGAAACACGCCACAGAAAGAACTGCAGATACTCCATAACCTCTGATGAAGTGTGGGCCAATAAATCCATCCTGCTTGAAAACCACAACTGATCCTCCCAACTAATCAAACACCATAGCTGAGTCTGGCCTACCGTAAAGAGCCTGAACTATATCACCCTACAGTAGGGAAACTCATGGAACATAGGGGCAATTTTAGGTACAATAACCAAGAGATCATGTATCTGACTTGGGGCTGGGGCACTGTACCTGCTCAGCAGCCTAAAACAGTTTTACAGTACTTACTGCAAGCCAGATAGGAGAAAAAATGAAATATTTCAATTTTCTTGTATCTGTTGAGGCTTGCTTCGTGACCAACTACATGGTCGATTTTTTGAGAAATTTCCACAAGGTGTAGAGAAGAAGATACATTCTTTTGTGTTTGGGTGAAAAGTTGTGCAGATATCTGTTATAAATGTTTGCTTCATGACATCTGTTAGTTTCATTATTTCTCATAAATGAATTTCATAATTCATTATTATGTTTAATTTTTGTCTCAGTGACCTGTCTGTTGTTAAGACTGGGATGTTGAAGTCTCCCACTATTAGTGGAGAGGCTTGATGGGGTATTTAAACTTTAGTAATATTTTTTATGAAAGAGGAGACGCTTGCATTTGAGGAATAGATGTTCAGAACTGAGAGGTCATCTTGGTGGATTTTGTCCTTTGATAAGTATGAAGTGCTTTCCCATCACTCCTGTTTAATTTCACTTGAAAGCCTATTTTATTAGATACTAAAATTACTACTCCAGCTTACTTCTTAAGTCCATTTGCTTGGGAAACCTTTGTCCAGCCCTTTACTCTGAGATAATGTCAGTCTTTGTTGCTGAGGTGTGTTTCTTATTTGCAGTAGAGAGATGGATCCTGTTTTCTCATCTACTCTATTAGCCTGTGTCTTTCAATTGGGGAATTGAGTCCATTGATGTTGAAGGTTACTAAGGACCAATGATTGTTAATTCCTGTTATTTTGATGTTGGATGGTGGTGGTGGTGGAGTGTGTGTGTGTGTGTGTATGTGTGTGTGCATGTATGGCATGCGTGTGTTTCCTTCTTTTGGTTTTCCTAAAGTGGGATTATTTTTTTCCTATGTTTTCCTGGGTTTAGTTAGCCTCCTTGGGTTGGAGGTTTTCTTCTAGAATCTTCTGTAGGGCAAGATTTATGGGAAGATACTAAATTTGGGGTTTTTAATATAATTTTTATATTAATTACAGTTTATTTACTTTGTGTACTAAATTTGTTTTTGTTATGGAACATCTTGTTTTCTCCACTTATGGTGATTAAAAGCTTTGCTGGTACATGAATCTGGGTTGACACCTGTGTTCTCTTAGATTTTGTAAGATATTTTTCCAGGACCTTCTTGCTTTTTGAGTCTCTGTGGAGAAGTGGGGTGTGATTCTGATAGGTCTGCCTTTAAATGTTACTTGGACTTTTTCATTCACAGCTTTTAATATTCTTTCTTTTTTCTGTACATTTGGTGTTCTCCTTGTTACGTGGTAGGAGGATTTTCTTTTTAGGTCCAGTCTATTTAGTGTTCTGTAGGCTTCTTATATGTTTATAGCCATCTCTTTCTTTACGTTGGGATTTTTTTTGTTTTTCTATGACTTTGTGGAAAACATTTTCTGGGCCTTGGAAGTGGGAGTCTTCTTACACTCTTATTATTCTTGGGTTCAGTCCTTTTATAGTGCCATAGATTCTTTAAAGGTTCTGTGTCAGGAACATTTTAGATTTCACATTTCTTTGAAGGTTATATCTATTCCTTCATTTGTATCTTCTACACCCGAGATTTTTTCTTTCCTCTCTTGTATTTTATTGGTCATGCTTGTGTCTGTAGTTCATGTTCTCTTTCCTAGGTTTTCCATCTCCAGTATTGCCTCAATTTGTGCTTTCTTTATTGTTTCAATTTCAATTTTCAGGTCTTGGACAGTTTTATCCATTTCCTTCACACATTTAAATGTATTTTTCTATATTTCATTATGGGATTTATTCATTTCTCTTACCTGCTGCATTTTTCTGCAATTCTTTAAAGGATTTGTTCATATCCTTTGTTAAGGCCTCTGTCATGTTTATAAAGTTGAGTTTAAGTTTATCTTCTTTTTCAGCTGTGTCAGGGTATCCAGAACTTGATACAATGGGATGCCTGGGTTCTGGTGATGCCATACTGCCCTGGCTCTTGTTGACTGTGTTCTTATGCTGGCCTTTAGACATCTGGTTGATGCTGATTTTGGCTGGATATTCCTGATGCTTACTGACACCTCCTGGAAGCAGGTAGAGCCTTGTGCCTCATAGCAGAGCTCAGGGAAGACCAGGGTGCTCTCTTTTGCTGGCTGGGTTTTCCTTGGTTGCTGGACGCCTGGATGTTCCTCTACTACTGTGTCCCAGGTCTGCTCAGCAGGCATAATAAATATGGAGTAGGGTCTAACCTGGCTGTTTTGGGGGAGCTGTTGATCTGGATGTTCCAGGAGTCATCAGGACTACTCCAGAGGAACGATTATGGAGCTGGGAGGAGAATGGGAAGAGTGTAGCTGACTTCTGATGGCTGTGGCTCCCAGAAGCAAGAAAGCCCGAGCCATTTCTAAACTGCTTGTTCCTGGAGACCCACAGGCTTGGATGATCCTGAGACCAGAAGGCCTCCTCCAAACAAAAGGTTACGAAGTTGGAGTTGGAGAGGCAGCATGGTTGTGGTTTCTATAATAGTCTCAGTCTATTGCAAAGAAAAGTTGTCTTAATGAGGGGTGAGGACTAAACTTATATATGTGAATATAACAATAACTATTGAGGGATTATGCTGACTTGATGAAAAAGAGGTTTTAAGTTCTCTTCCAAGATCCATGACTTTACCTAGCTCTTGAGAGTTGCCTACGGTTCCAACACTAAGCACGATTTGTCTCTTGTTGAGTAGGTCTTAAGTTCAATTAGAAAACTATTAGTTACCCACCATAGTAGCCATGAATGTCAACCACATTTAAAACTTTAAGTAGAAAATATGACTTATAAACAAAGAGTAAAAGAAAATACCAAATGATTGACTCCAACTACAAAACAAAACAAAACAAAAATGAAATAAAAGTAAGAACAAAGCACAAAGCAATGGATAGAAAATAACAGCAAACATGAAATATATTAATCAAATTCAGTCAACAGTCACCTGAAATTATCAATGGTCTCAGTGAATGAATTGAAAGACAGGTAGAGAAGACCAAAAGACAAAACCCAATTGTATGTTGTCCACATGTTGTCTCTCCCTAAATTTACTGGTTGATTGGTTGATTGATTGATTGATTCATTGATCGACTGATATGTTGCATTCATTCTCACACGTCTATTGGGCAAACACTACACCACTGGAAAAAAAAACATCAGATGGACAATTAAGCTTAATTTATGGAATGAGATATTCTATGCTCACACTAACAAGTACTAAAAGAGAAAATTACATTTAAATTTTGGACACAACAAAACATAAAGGAAGAAAAATTGCCCAGGGTAAAATTTCATAAGAGGATAGAGTGGTCAGTTTTACAAAGGGCATATAATCTTTCATATATGAACCTTAAAACTAATCATAAAATGCAAAACAAAGTAGAAGACAGTTTTCTTAACTTCACAGCAAACATACACCTAGTCAGACCACATTCTACATCACAAAACAGAACTGTCCAAGTTAAAAAGTATATATGAAAAAACTACACTATGCTCTGATGTGACAACAATGAAATCAAAATCAAAATAGTAACTTAAAACCCCAAAATATATGGAGATTAAATGTGTTTCAACAACACATCAACCAAAGTTGAACTTCAAAAGAGGTGCAAAAGTGTTTTGAAGTGAATAAAAATAGAACTTAACCAAACTTGTGGAATGCAATTGAAGTATTCTCAATCAATAAATTAATATCATTAATGCAAGTACGAAAAGGAGAGGAAAGGTTAATCACCTAAGCTTGTACCTTGGAAAGCTGGAAGAAGAGCTGACGTTAAATGAAACACACAGCTCTACCTGCACCTCAGCAACACACACACACACACACACACACACACACACACACATTCAAACACAAACAGACACACAGAGATGGCAAGTGAGCATACGAAACATGGTCACATCATATTCCATAAGTAAAACACAAATCAAACTAATAACATGACATAACTTTAGTATCTATTAGAATGACAGCAGTCTGGAATACTGATCATGCTAAGTGTCCATAACAATGTGGAGAGACAGAAGCTCTCATTTGCTGCTGGCAGAAATGAAATCCAGCATAATCATGGTGGCACATTATTTAGTAATTCCTTGCAAAACTAAGGCACTTTTAATTCTTTCCTTACTACCCAGAAATTATGCTCTTTGGCAAGGGGGCTTATAATTTATGCTTCCCACACATAGATCTTCACAGCAGCTTTATTGATAATTGCCCAAACTTAAAAACAACAATGTCTTTCAGCAGATGAGTGAAAGACTAAGCATCAGATAATGGAATATGGTTGTACCATCATATTTGGTTGCAGCAATGTACTATTTGCTGTGGTCCTGGACTAAATCATAGGCACACGAGGATTCATCTTCCTTGCTTCTTGACTTCACATGCAGTGTGATCAGCTGGGTCCTTCTCTTGCCACCGTGAACTCCCTGCCGTAACGAACTGAAGATTGGAACTGTGAGCCCAAATGAACTCTTCCTTCTTGGAGTTGCTTTGTTCAGGGAATTTTATTATAGCAACTGAAAAGAAACTAATGTACTATCTTTAGCCAACAAGAAGATGAAAATGAAAACTATGTTAAAGATGTGCCTCATCACAATTGGGTTCTTTTTTACTTTAATTTTATGCGTATTGGAGTTTTGTCTGAGTGCATTTCTGTGACCCATATGTCATGACATGCAAGAAGGCCATGAATAGCCTCAGACACTCTGGAACTAGAGTTCCATATGGTTGCATGTTGTAATGAAGATGCTGGAAATTGAACACTCATCCTTTGGAAGAACAACCAGTGCTCAGAACTGTGGTGCTATTGCTCCAGCCACACAATTGTTCATCACTACAAAAACAAACAACAAATTCTCTCAAGAATGAAGACAATAAAAGAATGCCTTAATAGTGATATCTGTGTGTTAGTTTTGTAACTTCCACTTTCCCTTATGAGTTTGGAGTGTCATCTTTTAGGCGGATTAGATATAGAATTATGTCATCAGCAAGTAGGGATATTTGGATGTTGTTGTTCTACTTGTATCTTTTTTATTTCCTTCTCTTGTCTTATTGCTCTTAGCTGAGACTTTAAGCAGTACATTTTTCCTTGTACTTTTTCAAGAAGCTTATCAAATGTCAGTTTTCAAAGCAGTTTAACTGCCATAGTCCTGGTATGTGACTTGCCTTTTAAGCTTTCTATTTTAATGCTGAAGACTGTTCTTTTTTGTTTATTTACTGATTTAATCTCCTTGAAGCTTGATCAAAGCCCTCTACCTCCTTCCATTTCCTCCTCTTCTTTTTCTCAGAGGAGAGGCCCCTAGGAATTATCAGCCCATGCTGGCTGCTGAAGAAGCAGCAGGACTAAAGGCTTCCTCTCCCACTAGGACCTGACAAGGCAGCCCAGTTAGGGAGATTGGACCCAGTGGCAGGCAACAGGTTCAGAGATATCCCCTACTTCCATTGTTAGATAATTTATAGATCAACCATGATGCACATCTGGTACATATAAGAGGTCTAGTTCCAGCCCATGCATGCTCTTTGGTTAGAGGACCTCATGAGCCCAGGTTAATTTTCTTTGAAGGTTTTCTTATGGTGTGCTTGAGCCCTCTAGCTCCCTCTATCCTTCCTCTCACTCTTCCACAGAATTCCCTGAGCTTGGCCTACAATTTGACAGTGGGTCTCTGCATCTGCTGCTAGATGAATCCTCTCAGAAGACAGTTATGCTAGGTTCTTGTCTGCAATCATAGCAGAAGATCATTAATCATGACAGGAGTTGGCTCTCTCCCATGGGGTCTCAAGTTGAACCAGTCTTGGTCTGCCATTCTCTGCTCCATCCTTGTCTCTGCCCTACTTGTAGACAGGAGAAATTTTGGTTTGAAGGTTTTATGTGTGGGTTGGAGTCCCCTTTCCTCCCCTGGAAGTCTCACTTGGCTCCAGGAGGTGGGCACATCAGGCTCCATAAACCCTCTTGCTAGAAGTCTCAGCCTAGGGTCATTTCTATAGACTTCAGGGAGCCTCTCCTGTCCCAGAAATACCAACCACCAATTTATATTCTCTCTCCCAGTCCTCCCCACACTTGACCCCTATCCCTATTAGCATTCCCACCCTTCTCCTACCCAGTTCCCTCCCTCCATCTACTTCAGATGTTTATTTTATTTCCTGTTCTGAGTAAGATTCAGCATCTTTCCTTGGGCCTTCCTTGGCTTCTTTGGATTGTCCCATACTTTATGGCTAATATCCACTTCTAAGTGAATACATGCCATGTATCTTTCTGGGGATGGCTTACCTTACTCAGGCTGATGTTTTCTAGCTCCAACCATTTGCCTGAAAATTCCATGATGTCTTTGTTTTTAATAGCTCAGTACTATTCCATTTGTAAATGTGTCCCATTTTCTTTATCCATTGATAAATACAGTTCTTAATTTTGAGCTTACCCAGTTTATCATTCTTTTATTATTTGTGAATGTCCTATTCTCTCACATGAAAATCTAGACATATGCGTAAGCACTGTTATATTTCTCCATGGATGAAGTTGCTAGGTAGTCTAGTAAACCTTACAGTGGAGGAGTGAGGGACAGGAGAAAAAATCAACAGACTGAAGACCAAGTAGGAGAATAAAGAAATGGAGATACTTATACTGAGGTGGTAAAATATAGTCATCTTCCAAGAGAGCTATCTTTCAAAGAATCTACAGGAAAAGAAATTTATCCAACCACTGTGCTTTTCTTGGCATCCATTAAGTTTTCCATGAACAACAAAAACAACAATAAACTCTTTTTACAACTTCGCATTCAACTATCATAATTTCCTTGTTTGCTATTTTTTTTAAAAATCAACATGATTCTATTTTGTTTGATCATGAACTGCTCATCCATTTCCAGGAATTATTTTTTTAAGTGGACAGAACAGAGCGACTTACTCAATATGCACAAAGGCATGGATCAAATATTCTCAAATGTTCCCTCATGAACCTCCCTGTGGCAGGTACACTGTCCCCCTTTTGTGATCTGTACTTGAACTAATCACTTAATATTACAGATCAGAAGATCATATTAGAGATAGGACATTTCCAAGAACACAGAATTCTTGCCTGATTTACCCATGGACTCCCAGGAGAGAGCTCACACTAATTCCACATTTACTGGAATGTCACTGCACAAAGTGCACTACCATCTTTATTTTAAATTTCTACTTATTTTAAAATTCTCTCTAAGGCTGAAAAAATGTCTCTGTCCTTAATATTTATACTCATTAACTAATTTTCCAACTCTATTGTTCAGTAAGCTGTCATTGATCACTTTGCTAAGTGTGAGGCTTTCCACTAAACTAAAACACTAGTTGAGGACTTACAGAACTTGAACTAGAAAATATTCAGATTAAACAAAATTTCAGGCAAGTATTTCTTCAAAAAGAAGAACTTTGCTGGACCATTTAGCATTAGGAGGCCAATTAAGAGGCTCATCCCTGGGAAAAACTAATTGTCCTTCTATCAGCAGTCATTAGTTGCCTGTAGTTCTTGATCTAGGAGCAGGAGCTCCATGAGATTTCTCACTTCCATATAAGTATGACTAATGTTTTTGCCATTGCACAGGTCTTGCATAGGCAGTCATATTGTTGAGGTATCTTGTGCATAGCTTAGCAGCCCTGAAGTAATAAATATACAAGCAACACTAACAGGGCTTAGCAGGCTGATAGATAGATAGATAGATAGATAGATAGATAGATAGATAGATAGATAGACAAAGAGACAGACACAGAGAAAAATAGATAGATAAATAGAGACAAACAGACAGAGAGAAAGATAGATGCATACACACATACATATAGATATATACATCAATATAGATCTCTGCAGATTTAGTTCAAATCAAAAATACAAATACTCAAAAAAGAAGTGATGTTTTTGGGAAGGATGTTTTAGAGAGAACATGAAAGGGAATATCATAGAGGGAAGAAGTGGAAGGAAATGTTATTGTATTTTAATTAAGGAATAATAATTTTATATATAGAGAAAAAAGTACTTTGGAAGCTAGTAAGGAATACTTCAGGTGAAAAAGACACTTAACTAAGTCACCAGAGGGAGAGAAAATGTCAAAGAATAGAGGTTTTAAATAATTTGATAGGCTGTTACAGAAGCAGATATTTGCTTTTTCATAAATGAGGAGGATATACAGATGTGTGTATGCAAGAAGGCCAGGCAAAGAGAGACACATCTTACCAGAGAGTAGCTTGTGGGCAAACAGAAAGGCACACAGCGATGTATCCCTGTCTTGATTCTGAGAGCCTGTGGTGCATTATCTTTTATTTTCCTTTCCTTATTGTGCAAAAACATCCTGACTAGAAGCAAGTATGGAAAAAGTTTATGTGGTTTACACTTTCACATCAGGACCAATTATTGAGAAAAAGGAACTCAAGGCAAGAATCTGGAGAAATTCCATGGTGAAGAAATACTGCTTTCTGCCTCACTCCCAGCGTTGCTCTGGTTTGCTCAGAGGTTCATGCTTAGCTAGCTTCCTTACCCAACATACGACCACCTACGTAAAGATGGTGTCACTCACAGTTAGAGGAACTCCTGCAACAATTAACAATCAATACACACCCCAGCAGACTCGCTTGCAGACTAACATGATGAAGATAATAACCCAATTGATATTCAGATGATCTACACTGTGTCTCCTTGGCAACACTAACTATGACACATGTAAGAATCTCTGAAGATTTTTACATCTCAAACTCTGCTATCTGGGAATGTTACTGTGTATGCCCAAAAGGAGTTTATGTATCTGATTAAGTTAAAGATCTTGTGATGAAAAGTTATTATATTTCGTGTGGTTGAGTCCTTAAATACAATCAGAAATGAGCTGATAAAAGAGAAGAAAAATGAGGACATGGCTAAAATGCAAAGCACTTTTATATGCAAAGCTCTGGTTTTGGTTACAGGTACTGAGAGAGATAGAGAGACAAGAGTGTGAGGGAGAGAAGGGGGAGAGCTATTTGATTATAGAATAATAATGGGACATAATGATGGAATCTGATTTTGAAATTATATACCTCGAGGATGGAGAAATGGGTCTCAAGTTAAGGAATGCTGGAGCCATTGGAAGTTGAACAAAATGCCAATGAAATGTCTCTTCTCTCCAGTGAAAAGGAGGAACCAGCCTGCTACTAACATCTTTAATAAGATGTCTGTCCTCCGGAACTTTAAGAGAACATTCTGTGTCATCATAAGCCATTGTTTGTAGGTTATTTTTCCCAAAGCAAAAGGAAACTAACATAAAGTATATAACATAACAACATAGGATTGAATTTCTTGTTTAATTTAGTGCAACTTCAAGAATTTAATTAAATTAATATGACTTTCAAGTGTTGAGAAATTATATAAAAATACCACTAATTAGAAAAAAATACTTTATAACAATTTTATTTCATGTATATCTTTGTAGCAGACAATTATGGATGCACACCCTTGCAAATTGTTACCTGCTGTGTGACCTTAGATACATTACTGCACCTTTCTGGGCTTATTATTTCATTTGAAGAAATAACAATTATTATACACACTTCCCAAAGTTGTTTTTGCCAACCAATATGTAAAAAGTGTAGGGAAAGAAAAGGAAAGCCCCATCTTCTGGGGTCTTAGAACATACCACACACCTGATCCCCCACAGAGGATGAGGCCAGCAAGCAAACAGCAAAGACATTGATGTTTATTAAAAAAATAAAAATAAAAAAGTCCAGACAATGGAGTTACACAAAGAGAAGGTCGCCTGGAAAATAAGGTAAAATGATCTGGTAACAACTAAGTTTGGGAGGGGAGAGTGCACCCCACCAGAGATGGCAGAGTCATCAGGAAGTACATCTCCCTGAGAATTTGGGGTGGCAACAACATTAAGAGGAATAAAATTCACTTCTGGAAGTTTGTTCTAAAATGGAGCTGAATGGCTCAGAGTGATGTTGGGACCAGACTTTTTCTTTCTTTTTTTATTATGTAATTCATATGTAATAAAATAAGGATGGGTGACTTCCATTTTCATATTTCTTATTGTAATCTGGTAGGTAGAGTGTGGATCCAAAAAGGATGATGACAATTCTAGATTTGTTTTTCATGAGACTTTTCCAATATTAGCACACATAACTAAAACTGTTCCAACTAATTGCTACACACCACCCATACTGTAGCACATCTCCGTATTCTTGATTCAGTATTTCTTATAGACACCGAGAAACCCATAGCTGTAAAAAACAAACTAAAAATAAAATAAAAGAAAAAGAAAAAAATAAATGAACTCATGTTCTCATGTTCACTTAACAGCTTTCTAGAAAGTCCTTAGCATTCCATAAAAAACTTGCATGTTGGCCCTTCTTTCACCAGAGACATAAGTATTTACAGGAATTTAAATAAGTAATTAATGTGAAACTATTCATTTTGCTTATAAAAATAAGAATGAAATTGAAAGGTCTTCAAGTTCAATTAAATTCCAAGGAATCATAATGACGCTCAAAGAACATGAGTAACAATAGCAACTTTACATTAAAAAAGAAACAAAACAGCATTGACACTTAACATAATCATACATACGAGCAAATATGATTCTAGGCAAAATATGTATGTCTGATCATACTCTTTTATGTTTAGTGTTCCTTTGTTTTAATTAAAACATTTTACACTGCCCTGATTACTATTAATGTGTATAATACTTCTCATAATTTTGATGTAAAATTAGAAAGAACTCATGCATACAAAGTAGCCAATGAAGTGAACAAACAATTACCAAGTAGGGATAATGTCCAGAACATATATACATTATGTATATATATATGTATATATACATATATATATAATTAAATTTAGTCTCTGTAATATATTCATACTTTTTTAAATTTTATTTTTCTTTTTAGTTACATTTTGTTAACTCTGTGTCCCAATTGTATCCCACTTCCTCATTCCCTCCCCAACCCCACATTTCCTCCCTGGACTCTTCCCTGCCCCTTTCCACGTCCACTGATTGGGGAGGACCTCCTCCCCTTATCATTTGACTCTGTTTTATCAGGTATCTTCAGGGCTGGCTGCAAAGTCCTCCTCTGTGGCCTAACAGGACTGCTCCTCCCATGGCTGTGGAGGAGGTCAAAGAGCCTGTCCTTGACATCCTGTTAGAAATAGTCCTTGTTCCCCTTACTTTGGAAAACTACTTGATTACTGAGCTACCATGGGCCACATCCGAGCAGAAGGTCTAGGTTATATCCATAGATGGACCTTGGTTGAGTGTCAGTCTCAGAAAAGACCATATGCCCGTATATATTTGGTCCTTGTGGAGCTCCTATCCTTTCTATATCATACTAACTCCCCTTCTTTCAGATGATTCCCTGCACTCTGCCGAGGGTTTGGTTATGAGTCTTAGTGTCTGCTTTGAAACACTGCTAGGTAGAGTCTTTCAGATGCCTTTTGCGTTAGACTCCTGTCATAGGTGCAATGCACATCTCATTTGTCTTTCTAAATGAGGATTGATCATCATCACCCTTGTCCACTTTCTTGATTATCTTCTTTAGGTGTGTAGATTTCATTATGTTTATCATATCTTGTTGGTCTTTATAAGCGAGTATATACCATGTTTGTCTTTCTCCTTCTGGGATACTTCACTCAGAATGACCTTTTCTAGATCCCACCATTTGCCTGCAAATTTCATGATTTCCTCCTTTTTGATTGCTGAGTAGTATTCCATTATGTAAAAATACCACAATTTCTGTATCCATTCCTCCATTGATGGACATCTGGGTTGCTTCCAAGTTCTGGCTATTACAAACAAAGCTACTACAAACAAGGTTGAACAAATGTCCTTATTGTGTACTTGAGCAAATTTTGGGTCATTTCCTTACAGCACAAAGCAGGGGCACTATGTGAGACAAGGCTGACTGTGATGGAGACAGGATCTCAGCTTTAATCCCAGAGAGGCCAGGACAGGAAATACCCATAAACTTCTCAGATCCCAGGAAGAACCTTAGTGGAAATGTCTCTGGAAAAGCATCCTCACTTCTTCCTTTGCCCTTGAATGCACCAACTGCACCAGTTGCTGGGAAACTCGAGATATCCCAGACTTCTAGCATGATGAGGGGTAGAAAGTGCTGGGGCGGGAAGATGGAGGTGCTGGAAGACAGAGTCCTGGAGAGCTGCATAGAGATGATTAGGCTCACAATTTCTCATTTCCTATGACTTAATCTAGGGAAATATTCCAGCATTAGAATAAACTGTACAGGATGCCTTCATGCTACATGTTAACTCTCTGGAGGCCTTTCAGTTCAGTCACATTTCTCATTTCTGAATCCAAGGATGTGCAGAAATTTACCACTTTGCATAGAGAGAGAAGTTTCTGGAGCACCAGAAAACTGTATCACAAACCCTTGCACACACAGAAGCTGAGATAAGGGATGGAAACTAGCTAACTCAGCTGTAGCTAGGTATCTGGGCAGTATTTCCCACATTATCATACATCTGGTTTCTTCAAAGTAAAGAGAAAAGGCCATTTCCTTCTGTGCCCATGAGATTTCTTCCTGTTCTCCAGCTTTATATAGGGAGCAAATGACCATCCTTTACTATATCGCAAACCACCTTTACAGTCCATCATGAATCCAGTGACAAAAACTGGCACACTGCTCATCTTGACTTTATCTTTTCTCTGCCCAGTGGAGGGTAAGTTTCCACAAGGGGAGTGGATGGAGGTCTCAGGCATGCTATTCTCTAAACTTCTGCCGTCCAGTCTCACTAAGGTATTGCCAGTCAAACCTGAAGATTTAGTACATTCTGAGGCTCTGG
Organism: Meriones unguiculatus; assembly: GCF_030254825.1. NCBI lineage: Eukaryota > Metazoa > Chordata > Mammalia > Rodentia > Muridae > Meriones > Meriones unguiculatus. The sequence continues at coordinate 173,639,892 of NC_083349.1, forward strand.
GCACTAGAGAGATCACATGCAATATACTAATTTTAAAAAAACTGGTTTGTCTATCTTGTTGATTTTCTCAAAGAACCAGCTCTTGGTTTCATTGATTATTTGAATTGTTTTATTTGTTTATAATTTATTGATTTCGGCCCTGCATTTGATTATTTCCAGCCATCTAATCCTCTCAGGTAGGTCTGCTTCTTTTTTTCCTAGGGCTTTCAGGTTAGCCTTTATGTTTATTTTATGAGATGTCTCAAATTTCTTCTTGAAGACACTTAGTGCTATGAATTTTCTTCCTAGCACTGCTTTTATTGTGTTTCATAAGTTTGGGTATATTTTGCCTTCATTTTCATTGAATTCTAGGAAGTCTTTGATAACTTTCTTTCTCTTTTTTCTTTCTCTCTCTCTCTCTTTCTTTTCTTTTCTTTCTTTCTTTCTCCCCTGACCCAGCTGTCATTGAATAGAAAGTTGTTCAGTTTCCGTGTGTGTAGGCTTTTTGCTATTTATGTTGTTGTTGAGCTCCAGCTTTAGTCCATGGTGGTCTCATAAGATACAAGGAATTATTTCAATCTTCTTGTATGTTCTTGCTTTGTGTCCAACTATATGGTCTCTTTTCGAGAAAGTTCCATGAAGTGCTGAAAAGAAGGTAAATTTTTTTGTTATTGGGTGAAATCTTCTGTAGATGTCTGCTAGGTCCATTTGATTCATGACCTCTGTCAGTCTTTGTTTCTTTGTTTAATTTCTGTTTTGTTGATCTGTCCTTAATTGAGAATGGGGTGTTGAAGTCTCCCACTGTTAATGTGTGGGAATCTATGTGTCATTTAAGATTTATTAATGTTTCTTTTTTAAATGTGGGTGCTCTTGTATTTGGAACATAGATAGAAAAATCTGGAGGGAACAGGAACTCCACAAGGAAAGCAACAGAACCAAAGAATATGAGCATGGAGTTCTTTTCTGAGACTGATACTCCAAACAAGGACCATGCAGGGAGATAACCTAGAACTCCTGCACAGAAGTAGCCCATGGCAGATCATTGTTCAAGAGGGTTCCCCAAAAATAGGAACAGGGACATCTCTGACATGAACTGATGGGCTGGCTCTTTGATCACCTCCACCTGAGGCGAGGAGCTGCCTTATCAGTCCACAGAGGAAGACACAGAAGCCAGTCCTGAGGAGAGCTAATATGCTAGGGTTAGATTGAAAGGAAGGAGGACCTCCCCTATCATAAGAGGGGCATAGGAGAAGAAGAGGGAGGAAGGGTGGAGTTGGAAAGGGACAGGGGTGGGGGCTACAGCTGGGATACAAAGTGAATAAGCTGTAATTAATAAAAATATAATTAACAACATAAAGGATACAATCAGTCCCTGAGTGAATATCAGGTGTATCCAATTCATTCTCACATAAAATTCCTGAGACTTCGAATCTAGATAGACTGCACTGTTCCCACTGATTTTCTAAGGTATTTAATAAACATGCCCACATATCAAACTAAAGGAAAAGAAATACAACTGAAATAAAAATATTTAAAAGTTGAAACAAAAGAAATTTAACAGAAAGAAAACCTGACTGTTCTTTGGAGTGAATAATCTAAAACCATTATGTTCTAGTCACATATGGCTCCCAAATTTAAATTAAGTTAGCTGAGCATTTCCCAGTTGTCCCTACCACATTTCAAGTACGCCACTGTCACATGTGACTGATGTGAGCCTTACTGAATAGTCCAAACTAATGAATTAATAGCCTTCTATAAGGAGTCTCAGTATAGCACTGCATATACACACACACACATATGAATGAATTTATGTACATATGTATGTATATACACACAAAAAAAGAAAAAATAGCAATAGCAGAGAAACAGGACAGGAATTTTCAGACCTTCAGTTCTTGATTTTTATTATTCATCTGTTTCCATTTTATTTCCCTTTTTTTCTTAAAACTGTTATGCTGTATTTAACACAACACTCCTTCCCCTTCATTTTTCTGGCTACTTCTTCTCCATAAATACGACAGAAATCTTTATTTGCCTAATCATACTGAAGCTCTTTAAAGCTTTAATTCTGGTCACACAGATTCCCCTCCAATCCCAAGTCTCTAATTACAGTTTATAGCTGAAAATACCCTGCTTCACTCCTCAGGCAGATCTCTCTTCTGAGCTTCTGTCTTGCACCACTGAATGCACACCTCCCTTGAAAGCCAGTCTTGACAAAGTTTGGGATGAGACAAAACTAGAGGACTGACAGAAAATACAGAACAAGTCAGCAAGGCAGGCTGGAAATGAAAATGACTGACTGCCTCTCCTAAAGGCTTTTCAGCAATGGCATCTTTGGACTATTGTGTATTTTACCTTAGGTATTATTGAGTGTGATGATGGCTACTCTTAACACTTGCCTCAGAAAGAAAGTTGTTTCTGTTCCAACATGGAAGAAATTAGTATTTACTCACCTGACATGAAACTCCGCAGGTGCCACTTTCAACAAAAATGCTCTTATACACCACTTAGGAAATATAAGCACATGGGGGCTTTCGGTGGGACATATCTGGTTGTAATAAACATCACATCAGTTTGTGTTGAATGAACTACTTACATGATGGGGCAGAGTAGGCTGAAAGCAATGCTTCTCTCCAGAACCAGGAAGACAGTGCGGTGGAGCGGGTGGCTGGCCACATTGTCAGTAGAAGGCAGTTGTTGACTGAACCTATGATGAAATATCATTATGACTCACGTGAGAACAGCAGGGAAAGACCTCTCTCAGATCTGAAAAGCATACGGAATATTATCAGTAGATCACTTTGTGAGAGGATTCCACCCTTTCCAAACCCTCACGCCTCATGTTTGCTTCCTTTGACATCCTAATTTGGCATTTAGGTACTTAAGACGTATGCCTGGGCATGGAGGTGCACAGCTTTAATCCCAGCCTTCAAGGAACAGACTCGGGCAGATCTCTGTGAGTTCTTGGCTAGCCTGGTCCACTTATCAAGGTCCAGGACAGTCAGGACCCTCTCTCAAAACAACAGCAACAACAAAAGAAATACATCAAGGATGGGGACAAAATCAAACTATTATGCACTAGTGGTGGTAATGTAAACTAATCCATCCACTGTGGAAGCTGGTATGGAAATTTCTTAAAAAAAAAAAACTAAAAATAATCCTTCCATAACATTCAGCTTTCTATCATTTCTCGATATTTACTCAATGGACTCCAACTCAGTGTGGTCCCGAGTCATTGTTTACTTCAGTGCTAATCACAATAGTCATGTCAAGGAACCAATCTAGATGTCCAATAATGGGGGAATGGTTAAGACTGTGTGAGTGAGTGAGTGTGTGTGTGTGTGTGTGTGTGTGTGTGTGTGTATACAATATAGATTTTTTTCAGTCATAAAGAAGAGAGAGTATTGTTTGCTGGGAAATGCATGTACCGAAGTTCATTATATTAAGTGAATTCAACCAGTCCTAGAAAGATGAAAAAAAAAAAAAAAAAACCTTATGGAAAGACAAGAAGCACATGTTTATCATTCAAGACAGTTGACTAAACTAAGTCTCAAAATCATGATGTGTCTGTTGGGAAATAAGTACATACTGCAAATAAACACAAAGGACCTACCCTGTGGCAGGTGATAAAAGAGTGCCTGCCGAGTTGAGTTTGTAATCAATGGAAATCTCCTTTACCAATAAGTTTACGCTCCACACACATGCACAGATTTATAAACACTCAGTATTGGAGCACTATGATTAAGAGCAGAGAGGTTGCAACCAGAATTAAGTTTTTATTTAAAATCTTACCATAAAGCCTTGCCTAAATCAGTTTCTTTTTTATTGCCTGCAAAAGAGGAGACAAAGTTCTATCACATTAAAAGGATATTTAATGATTAGATAAGTTTATATATGTAAGGAACCATAACTGGTTTATTTTTGTCCACTCTATTCCTTAGACATTAGCCTTAATATTTTCAAATTTCAGGGGCAGGAACAGGGACGGTGACAGAAAATGCTGAGTTTGACTGAGTCTTCACATTTAAACATTATACATTTCCAGGTTTCATAGCTCTAAAGTCCATGACCTTGTAGACTATAAATAATATCTCCAGAAATAATTTTTACTTTCAAATTGTATCTCTTAATTCTTATATATTGAACTATTTTAAATATCGTTAATCCCTTCTCCAGGTATAAGAGGAACAGTATAATTAGAGCTTCATTCTTAAATTGTATCTGGATTGTAATATTCAAGACTAAGTTGAGAACACTGTGCTCAATGCTTGTCTCAGTCACCACTCTAAAACATGTATCAATAATGATGATTCTGATGATGATAGAAAGAAAAATCATGGTTGCTTAATCATCATCATGTAAATATTATTACTAATAAAAATAATGTTAAAATATTTGAATAAAAGCTCAAGTTCTAAAATGAAAGAAAAGTCAGACTTGACATAGCTCTCCCTCATCACTAAATGAAGGGATAATTTCCAAAATTCCTACTTTTTTTTGTAGGGCAATAGTTTATTATTTGCTTAGAAATTCAACCAGCCAGGTGGTGGTAGCATAGGTCTTTTTTTAATAATTAAATGTATTTATTTTATTAATTACAGTTTATTCACTTTGTATCCCCCATAAGGCCGTAGCTCCTCCCCTCCCTGTCCAATCCTACCTCCCCCTTCTTCACGCATGCCCCTCCCCAAGTCCACTGATAGGGGGGGTCCTCCTCTCCTTTCTTCTGATCTTAGTCTATCAGATCACATCAGGAATGGCTGCATTGTCATCTTCTGTGGCCTGGTAAGGCTGCTCTCCCCTCAGGGGGAGGTGATCAAAGAGCAGACCAATCAGTTCATGTCAGAGACAGTCCCTGTTCCCATTACTATGGAACCCACTTGGACACTGAACTGCTATGGGCTAGATCTGTGCAGGGGTCCTAGGTTATCTCCATGCATAGTCCTTGGTTGGAGCATGAGTCTCAAGAAAGACCCCTGTGCTCAGATTTTTTGGTTCTGTTGCTCTCCTAGTGGAGTTCCTGTCCCCTCCAGATCTTACTATTTCCCACTTCTTTCATAAGATTCCCTGCACTCTGCCCAAATGTTGGCCATAAGTCTCAGCATCTGCTTTGATAGTCTGCACGGCAGAGCCTTTCAGAGATCCTCTGTGTCAGGCTCCTGACTTTTTCCCTTAGTGATGTCCATCTTCTTTGCCTTTCGGGATAGGGATTGAGCATTTTAGCAAGAGTCTTAAAAAATGATAATGAAAGTATAATTACATCCTTTACCTGTAGATTGGTTTTAGCAAAGTATATCAAAATGAAAAATATCCTTTTAAATCCAGTAATTTTGATTATATAAAATTATCTTACAGATACAACCACACACAAATAAAATTATAATGAATATATTATATTGCACTGAAAACTGATCAACATTATTTATAGTTGCAAGTGAGATTAAAAAATACAAATAAGAATAAGGCCTTAAATAAAGTATGCTACAAAGCTACAATAGAATATTTTGATTATACCATATATTGTTCAAAGGAAATCAGAGTACAAAGTATGTGTAACCATCTCACTGTATTAGAGCAGGAAACTCACTCCAGTCTGCTCCTGATATCAAATCTATTAATGCTCAAGTCCCTGATATGAAATTACACTGCTTGCCTCTGACCTGTACACATCTTTCTGTATGCCTAAATCATCTTTACTTATAAGTGCACAAACTCATGCACTACTTTTGGTCCTAAGATTTTACTAGCAATATTTTTGAGGATAGTCTTAGGAGAACAGGAAGAACAGAATGACTTAGAGCCCTCAGTCTTATTTTTCAACTCAAATCCTCAACTAGAGGAATCCTACCTTCTCAGCCAACAATTGTCTATTGTACAATTTATCTTATTGAATATATATATTGTATATATATATATATATACATACATATATATGAATACACACACACACACACACACACACACACACACACATACACACACACACACTGGTCCCTGGAAGCTGTACTATTGACAGAGAAATGATCTATAAGAAACAAAAAGGAAATCCAGTTCAGCAAGACTTACTTTGCCCTTTGCCCAGCTGATTCAAACTTCTAGAGTCTGACCCTGAGATGTTTAATTTTTATATATTTAAGCACAGTACAACCTTGGGGAAAAGATTTTTTCCTGAGAGTTTTCACAATAAAGCTTAAGAAATGACTACATGGAAACTCCTTTGCAAAGTGCATGTCTTTTGCAAAGTACCTGTAATCTCTTCCATAGAACGGATTCTATTGACTGAGAAACAATACTCAGGAGTCTGGGGGATTTTACTCAGGTGATGCCTGGCTCTACAGAACCACAAAGATAAGCAGGCAACCAAAAACATACACCAGGCTTTCTCGGTAGAAAGCAGGGATACTTCTCTTCTCCTAAAGAAAGAAGCCTGTGTGTATAACACTCCTGGTATCTCTAATGCTTACCTGTGAGCAGGAGGACCTCTAGCTTTCCTAGAGTTGATTTTGTCACTTACCTGCAGCATTTTTCTGTTTCAGTTTTGTCTGGATGACGTGTCTATTGGATTAGAAATCTTACCAGGATTTCTTTTTTAGTTTTTATTTTTTATATTAATTACAGTTTATTCACTTTTTATAGCAGCTGTATCCTCCTGCCTCATTCCCCCCAATCCTCCCCCTCCTCCCTTATCTCCTTCCATTTCACTCTCCAAGTCCACTGATAGGGGAGGTCCTCCTCCCCTTCCATTCAACCCTAGCTTATCAGTCTCATCTGGACTGGCTGCATTGTCCTCCTCTGTGGCCTGGCAAGTCTGCTCCCACCTCAGGGGATGGGAGGTCAAAGAACCCGCCACTGAGTTCATGTCAGAGTCAGTCCCTGTTCCCCTTACTAAGAAACCCACTTGGATACTGAGAAGCCATGGGCTACATCTGAACAGGGGTTCTAGGTTATCTCCATGAACAGTCTTTGGTTGGAGTATCAGTCTCAGAAAAGACACCTGGGCCCATATTTTTTTGTTCTGTTTCTCTCCTTGTGGAGCTTCTGTCCTCTCTGGATCTCACTATCTCCCCCTTCTTTCATATGATTCCCTGCACTCTGCCCAAAGTTTGGTTATGAGTCTCAGCATTTGCTTTGATACGCTGTTGGATAGAGTCTTTCAGAGGCCCTCTGTGGTAGGCTCCTGTCCTGTTTCTTGTTTTCTCCTTCTTCCGATGTCCATCCAGTTTGTCTTTCGAAGTGAGGATTGATCATCTTGCCCTGGGTCTTCTTTCTTGTTTATCTTCTTTAGGTGTACAGATTTTAGTGTGTTTATCCTATCTTATATGTCTAGGAACCACTTATAAGTGAGTATATACTGTGTGTGTCTTTCTGCTTCTGGGATGCCTCACAAAGAATGATCTTTTCTAGATTCTCTTTGCCTGCAAATTTCATGATTTCCTTGTTTTGAATTGCTAAGTAGTATTCCATTGTGTAAATGTACCACAATTTCTGTACCCATTCCTCAGTTGAGGGACATCTGGGTTGTTTCCAGGTTCTGGCTATTACAAATAAAGCTGCTACAAACATGGCTGAACAAATGTCCTTGTTGTGTACTTGATCCTCTTTTGGATATATGCCTAGGAGTGGTATAGCTGGATCTTGAGGAAACACTATTCTTAATTGTCTGAGAATGCGCCAGGTTGATTTCCAAAGTGGTTGTACAAGTTTACATTCCCACCAGCAGTGGAGGAGGGTTCCCCTTTCTCTACATTCTCTCCAGCATTTATTGTCCCTTGAGTTTTTTATTTTAGCCATTCTGATGAGTGTAAAGGGAAATCTCAGGGTTCTTTTGATTTGCATCTCCCTGATGATTAAGGACTTTGAGCATTTCTTTAAGTGTTTCTCTGCCATTCTATATTCCTCTACAAAGAATTCTCTGTTTAGCGCTGTACTTCATTTTTTAATTGGATCACTTGATTTGTTGCTTTTTAACTTCTTTAGTTCTTTATATTCTGGATATTAGCGCTCTGTCATAGTGTTGGTGAAGATCCTTTCCCAGTGTGTATGCTGTCATTTTGTTCTGACTACAGTGTCCTTTGCTTTACAGAAGCTTTTCAGTTTCATGAGGTCCCATTTCTTGATTGTTGATCTTAGAGCCTGTGCTGCTTCTATTCAGGAAGTTGTCTCCTGTGCCAATGAATTCTAGACTCTTCCCCACTTTCTCTTCTAACTGATTTAGTGTGTCTGGTTTTGTGTTGAAAAAAGAAAAACCTCTAATTTCAATAAAAGGAAAATTAAAATAAAATTTCTGTATCTTATTTTACATAAATGAAAAAGGTCAAAATATTTTTTAATTTTAGTTTTAATACTTTTCTTTGCAATTTTTCATTATATATCCCGATGGAAGCCCCCTCCCTCAACTCTCCCTATTCTCAAATTTCCGCCCTCTTTCTCCCATCCCCTTCCCGTAGTCCACTGAAAAGGGGAGTTCTCCACTATTACCATCTGCACATAGCTTGTTAAGTCCCATCAGGACTCTTGGATTCTCTACCTCAGCAGCCTTGCAAGGCCACATCATCAGGAGCAAGTGATCAAAGAACAGTCAACTGAGTTCATTTTAAAGGATCTGCTCCCCTCACTCAGAGATCCACATGGAGACAGAGCTGCCAATCAGCCACATAAGAACAGGGGGTCTAGGTCCTCTGCATGCATGGAATCTGAAATATTATTTTTAAAAAGATTATATTTTTAAAAAATATTTTATTAATTACACTTTATTCACTTTGTAACCCCCTGTTGTACCCTCCCCCACCCAATCCCTCCTATCCTTCCCCTTCTCCATGCATGCCTCTCCCAAAGTCCACTGATTCAGGAGGACTTCTTTTCCTTCCTTCTGATCCTCATCTATTAGGTCTCATCAGGAGTGGGTGCATTGTCTTCTTTTGTGGCCTAGTAAGGCTGCTCCCCCATTAGGGGAAGGTGATCAAAGAGCAGGCCATTCAGTTCATGTCAGAGGCAGTCTTTTTTCCCATTACTATGGAACCCACTTTGACACTGAACTGCCATGGGCTACATCTGTGCAGGGGTCTTAGGTTATCTCCATGCCTGGTACTTGCTTGGATTATCAGGCTCAGGAAAGACCCCTGTGCTCAGATTTTTTGGTTCTGTTGTTCTCCTTGTGGAGTTCCTGTCCTCTCCAGATCTTACTATTTCCCACTTCTTTCATAAGATTCCCTGCACTCTGCTCAAAGGTTGGCCATAAGTCTCAGCATTGATAGTCTGCAGGGCAGAGCCTTTCAGAGGCCCTCTGTGGGAGGCTCCTAACTTGTTACCTGTTTTCTCCTTCTTCTGCTGTCTATCCTTTTTGCCTTTCTGGATGGGGATTGAACATTTTAGCCAGAGTCCTCCCTCTTGATTAGTTTCCTTAAGGGAACAGATTTTAGTAGGTTTGTCCTATATTTCATGTTTATATGAGTGAGTATATACCATGTGTGTCTTTCTGCTTCTGGTGGGTAGTGGGGCTGAGCGGTCGAAGATGATACTTTTAAAAAAAATTAAATTAAAAAAATAGGTGATATTTTCTGTGCCTTTGACCTGAGTTTCTTCTCCTTCCTATGTTCCTATTATTTGTAGATTAGGTCATTTCATGGTCTCCCAGATTTTATGGATGTTTTGTGCATGTGTTGTTTTTTTAGATTTAACATTTTCTTTGAACAAAATATCCATTTCTTTTATCTTTTCTTCAATATCTGAAATTCTCTCTTCCATCTCTTATATTCTGTTGGTGAGGCTTGCCTCTGTGGTTTCTATATTCTTCATTTCCAGTTTTCTCTCAATTTGGGTTTTCTTTGTTGATTCTATTCTCCTTTCATGTCTTGAACTGTTTTCATTTTACTCCATTGTTTGTCATTTCAGAGATTTCATGAATTTTTATATCCTCTTAGAGTTCCTTGAACATATTCATAATAGGTGTTTTAAGGTCCTTCTGTTGTGTGTCAGGTATTATATTTCTCAGAGCCTACTGTAGTACAGTTGCCGATCTCTAGTGGAAACATATTTTTCTGGTCGTTATTGATTATGTTTTTAATGCTTGTGTCTAATCATCTGTGTTTGGGATGGTTGCCATTCTAGGTTTTGACATCTGTCTGGTTTGTGTTTTGTGGGTGAATGTTCCATTCATCATTGGTTTCTGTTGCCCTCTCTGGTTTTTAGGAGTGTGTGGTGGCTGTGTATTTCTTGGAAAAAAAAAAAAAGAAAGAAAGAAAGAAAGAAAGAAAGAAAGAAAGAAAGAAAGAAAGAAAGAAAGAAAGAAAATGCTCCTAAAATCCTATCAGAAGTGGCCACTGGGGGTCCAAGGATGAATGTGTTTCTGGTAACTGAGAGCTGAGACTAAAGAATAAGAATGGGCTAGAAAGTGGGGCAGGGGACTTTGAGAAGGTCCACAGGAGTGAGGAAATTGAGTGTGCCACCAGGATCTGCTTACACTTCTGGGTACGGGGGCAGAGAGCACAGAGTTCTTGGTAGCTGTTTTGCTACAAGCTAAGGAAAAGACTAAGAATTGGAATTGGAAGACAGAGGGCAATAAAGATTGTCTCCCTGATCACTTGGTTGCAGGATAAAGGATTTCTAAGGAGTGCTTCCTGAGTAAAAAGGGCTGGGGTAGTGGAGGAAAAACTTTAGAAAAAGATCTGCACCCGAAGGGGAATTCCTAAGACAAATTTCAATTGGGTACTTTTTAGTACTGATTTTTTTAAAGTGCATTAAAATAAAGAGTCCAATTGGGTTACATAGTAATGTGAACAGGGACTGCCTCTGACATAATCTGACTGGCCTGCTCTTTGATCACCTCCCCCTAGGGGGGGAGCAGCCTTACCAGGCCATAGTAGAAGACAATGCAGCCACTTTTGATGTGAACTGATGGACTAAGATCAGAAAGGAGAGGAGAACCTCCCCTATCAGTGGACTTGGGGAGTGGCATGCATGCAGAGGGAGGAGGGAGGGTGGGATTTGGAGGGGAGGAAGGAGGAGCTTATGGGGGGATGCAGAATGAATAAAGTGTAATTGATGAAAAATTTTTAAAAAAGGGGAAAAATAATTTAAGAACCTTAAATGACTTTCAAAAGTGGAGGAAAACAGGGAGTTAGTCAATTTACATGGAGCACATCTCGCCCCTGGGGGCAATGGTCTCCTGAACCTACTCAGACCTTGGACACCACCACTGCTAGTTCTAGAACTGATGCAGGATGTTCCAACAAGGGGGTTAATGCTTCTCATAATATTTCCTATAAGCCCACACCTGTTTGTTTATATCCCCCATTTTTATTCATTATTAGCCAGATAGAGCCAAGTAATTGTGGTGATGATACTTGCTTTTTTGCCCAATGCTGGAATGCTAGTGAATTTAGGTATGCCCTGGTTACTCACATGCCTCACTGGGTGCCTGTGCCAGTTGATGCCCCTCACGCTATGACTCTCTTCAGACAGAAAAGGGATCTTGCAACTACAGCCACCATTGTTACTGCCATCTCATTGGCGGCTGTTGGAGCTACCACCGTGGCATTAGCCATGAGTCATACTGTGCAGACTGCTCAGACCCTGAATAATCTTTTAGCCAATGTAGCTCATGCCTTAGATGTACAAAAAGGAATTAATGCTCAACTAAAAGGAGACTTGATGGTGTTCAATCAGAGGATTGACCTCGTGCAGGAGCAAATTGATACCTTATGGCAAATCGCTCAACTTGGCTGTCAATGAAAGTATGCTGGACTTGAGTCACTAGCATACAACATGAGAATTTTTCCCATGCTGCAAATCTGTGTAAACAATTGTCTAGCTATATTTTAGGTAATTGGACTGGAGAATTCAATACTACGATGGAGCAGCTGAGAGTGGCCATTGTCACGGTAAATTCTACCAGAGTGGACGCAGGACTAGCCACAGGATTATCACCATGGATTGCTGTAGCCATGAATCATCTGAAGGAATGGGCGGGCATGGGAGCGTTAGCAGGCCTTCTGGTGTTGGTCTCCTTGGTTTGCCTGTGGTATATATGCAAGATTAGAGTCTCACAACAGCGTAATGCAGCCATGACCATTCAGGCCTTTACAGCCATTGAAGCAGGACAGTCTCCCCAAGCATGGTTGGCTACCATAAAAAGCTAAAATGTTAAGCTCAGGATGCGAGGCTAAGCACTGCACTCAGGGTCAGCTGCTTTGGACCCAGAGAAGAGCATGTCTGATTGCATGCAGGTTGATGCCCCAGGTCCCGCCTCTGAGAAAAAGGTATCCGACGGGTCTGATGCTCTTTGGATGGATGACACCTAAATGAACATTGGTACAAAGTCCCAATTTATTTCTAATATCAGAGATCAGACCTCTACTCTTGCCTGATGCGTCTAAAACAAAAAGGGGAACTGTAGAGAGCTGTGTAATGCTGCGCCTTAAAGATGGAGCTGGTTTCTGCCTTCCACCTTCCCAATGGTGAGTGCTCTCTGTCACGAACAACTCCACATTTGGCTAAGGCCGAGGATCTGGCTTGCTTCCATGTATGTGGACCTATCTGCATTGCCCACGTAGCACGCTGGGGTTAGCTACCCAGAGGCTATTTAAGCTGTGGGCTGGCTTTCCCCAGGGTCAGAAGACTGTTCAAGGTTCCTGAATAAACTGCATTTAAAAAAAAAAATCAAAAAGAAGGAGAGGAGGACCTCCCTTATCAGTGGACTTGGGGAGAGGCATGCATGCAGAAAGGGGGGGAGGGTGGGACCGGGAGGGGAGGAGGGAGGGGCTTATGGGGGGATACAAAAGGAATAAAGGGTAATTAATAAAAGTTAAATAAAAAATTAAAAAAATAAAAATAAATAAATAAACAATAATTACAAATAATTCTATAAGAAATCTTTACATCCCATTTCATATGAGTTAAATTTTCTTTGGAAACGTATAATGTAAGCATTATCTCCCAAATGAAGAAGGATTTTGTACTTTTTATTAAACTTTACATGAACTAAAAAAAAAAAAAAGAATGCTAGTAAGTTTGTCACCTTTGTTCTTTTTTTTATTGATTGAGAATTTCATACATGCATATACATTTTTATCACACCCACTTCGTTCCGTCTCCATTTTCTTTCACTTCTATTTACATCAATTTTTTTCCTCTCGGCTCTCCTTGCTTTGTATTTAAGTGTTCCTGGTCCACATAACGCTTATTATTTGTGCATTGGTGTAATGCCATCTACTAGAACATGTATAGTTTCTTTGTGAACACATTTCTGAAGAAAATCTGTCCCTACATTGAATTAACAATTGCTTCCAAGCTAAAAGTGAAACTTCAGTACCCCACTGTCATCCATGCTAGGATCGTGGATGATGTAATCATGTGTACTTTTTTCATACAGGTACAGTCTTTGTGAGTTCTTGTGTGCAAAGACACTGCCATGTCTGGCAAATAGTCTTTTGCTGTAGTGGCCAATATCCACAGCTTGTAAGCTTTCAGGAACTTCTGTAATGATCCCTGAGCCTTATAAGGTAACAGGCATATCACTTGCAGTTGAGCATGCCACACTCTCTTATTCTCTGCACGTTTACCAGTTTTGAGTCTCTATGTTGACTGCCATTTATTGAAAAAGTAAGTTTTTCTGATAAATGTTAAGATATTCACTAATTTATTTGTATAATTTTGATAACCCAGAGCACAATTTATTGCTATGTTCATTTAACAAAACAGTGTTAGGTTCTTCCTAGGGCCTATAATCCACCCACTCACAAAGTCTTGACTTGTTGAATAGTAGTGGGCATGATTTCTGTTTTGTGAGCCTTACACGCAGTCAGAAAATGGTGTGCTACTCTCTGCTGCTCTTTTCTACGAGGATCTCAGGACAATAGGAGAGTGCCTGCTGCTTCTGCCAGGACTCTCTTTGCTGTTGGGCTTCCTGCAAGGTGAGATCCTGGAATTTAGGGGCCAGTGCTAAGGGGAAGATAACTGATTATCACAGTGTGTTGTACGTTGGGGAGATAAGCAGAAGCAGGAGATAGGACCTGACTCTATTTAGACGTGATCCCTGAATCCTTCATTCCCTTGCTCGCACATTCCTCTTGTTCCCCTGCCTCTGATGTGAAGACTACAGCTCTTTGCTTTTCCTCCTATTTCTTATTTTCCTGGTCTTGGTCCTTCCTTGAGTTAGTTGCCTTCCTCCTCCTCAATTCACTTCTTTCATACTGAAACATTTCCAATTTCTCAAGCTTAATTGTTCATGACCCTAATTGTATGTTGAAAGTAAGGCAAGCAACTTTCTTTCTTTTTTTTTACTTCCTATTTTTAAAATTTTTTTTAATTTTTTATTTAACTTTTATTAATTACACTTTATTCCTTGTAGGATTATAACAATGAGAAAATGGGAGGATCTGTCCGACCCTGTGTGCTTGGCTCAAGCAGCCTGCACCACATCTTGGTTACCATCCTTCTAATCTGTCCATTACCAGGACTTAGGGTATTTCAGAATTTTTGCCACCTTGAAGCCATCCCTTTCTAGAGTCCTGAAGGCATTAGCACATCACATGGCCCAGACCTTCTCTGGTCATTGTTTCTTCTTCGGAGTCACAGCACAATGCTTCAATCTGACGCTGAATAAACCTTTTATACACTGTTTTGCAGTTTCAGCTGTGACATGTATCGATTGTGCACATTTTGGACCTTCCAAGAAATGTGATGTACCAGAAACCTACTGTGAGACTGATGACATAACCAAGTGTTCCTTAATGACCTTCTTTGCAAGTATGTGAGATCTTTGAGGTTTCAGGATAATCATGCTTGCCTTCCTCAGATTCATGAGCAAAGATGGAGAGTATGGGAGAATGAGTAGGAAAAGGCTTCTTTGATTTTGGTATTGGTTGCCAATTATGTTAGTTCAGACAAATAAAACAATTAAGATAAAACTAAGCTTGGAATGTTCTCTAGGATAGCCGAGTATTTATCTGCGAGTAACATGAGGGGTGAAAAGATTTGTACATTAAAATTTCACCTAACAACTTTGTGACTAGAGTACTACTTCTGTGTAAAATACCTAACAAATGATTGACAATCTACATGGGATTGTGTAGTGTTCTCATTGGCACAGCCACAGATTCTATCCAAAATATTCATGTTTAGCTTCGTGTCTTTCTTCTTCAGATGATACACTTCAATATGGTGTCCAGAGGTGTTGGAGCTACTGTTTCAACATTACACTGACCACAGGAAGATTGGAAACGCGCTATAAGTGCTGCGATTCCCGCTCTTATTGTAACAAGCTTTAAAGGCCTGGCCTTGCTTTCCTGTTTGACTTAGGTAAGCCCTTATGCCTTCCCTGTACACTTGTAACCTCACAACTCTGGGACATCAATGTCAAGCCCTGCCAAGACCCTAACACAACACCTGCCTTTAGATAGCATCAGGTATTGATGTATTGACAGTTGTGTTGTCACTCTCCATTTCTAGGATTCTGATTTCCTCCACTTCTCCACCATCCTTTCAGCATCGACTAACATATAACACAATCTCCCTGCTCCTCTCTTGATTACACATGTCCTGACTGAGAAATGCTGCAGTCAGGGTCTGGTTTCCTTGTGAATATGACAGACCTGATGCCTATCTTTAATTAAGTTTCACGTCAGTGATGCTTTTCCTGCCAGGCTGGCCAGCATACAAAAGCTCCAGCATCTTACTTCACTCTTATTCAGAGAATGTAGGGCATGTTAGTAGATCCTTACTGCTGTAACTGAGTAAAACAATGAAATGAGTAAGGATTCATTTTATCTGAAGATTTCAGAGGTTTCCTCCATCATGGTAGGAGGATACAGTAGAACAGAGCTTTTAAAGTCATGGCCTGTTTGAAGCACAGCCCATTAAAATAGGAAGGAACCAAGACAAGATTTATCTCCCAAAGAAACATCCCAGTTATCTACTTCCTCCAATGAGACTCTCCCCAAAGAAACATTTCCCATTGTTCAACATCTATCAAGTGTTAAAATGCCATTTTTGTTCTAAACTATGGATTAGGTCAGAGACCTCACATGCTAATCCTCTCAGGAAATGTCCTCACAGACACACCCAGAGGTGAGCTTGTGGAACCCCTTAGACATCCTCAGTGCCATCAAGTGACTGGGAAGAGACATCACAGGTGAAGATGCTCCTGCACCACAGTGTCCGTCTCCACTGTGTGTCCACAGGCACATGCGCTCCATGTCCTTCTGGAAAGATACACATTCTAGCTTTGCTTACAGTATATTTCACAGTTTTTGAAGTTGAGGTTGTTTGGGATATTTATTTTTATATTTTCAAGTATATTTTATGTTCAGCCTAGAAAATACAGAGAGCTCTGTCCAGAGGAAACACTGCTAGTGAGCCCATCCTCAAGACACAGCTTGTTTACATTTTCACATGAACGTTTCAAAGCTTTAGAGACATGAACAAGTCATGAAATGTGTTTATGTGTGTTAAAACAGTCATTTGTTTATTACAAATATTGAAAATCATTCTTTTTCTTTCAGATCTGTTCAGTGAATCATAGCCCTGGAGCATGTCATCAAGCCTTTTCCTACCTAATGATATCTCCAACCCCACATCTTGTTTTCTATGTAAAATAGTTTGGATACTGTTCCTATTCTATCACTACACCTATACTGGGTGTTCTGAAGTACATTGTATGCCCTCTGAAATTGATTCCACTGTCCAGTGTGCTTTCTTAGATCATGCTCAATTAAATTTGTTTTACACTTATTATTTGTTTGTAGCCATGCATTGTCAACAGCCCACACGGATTGGTCAGAGGTAAAATTGCAGGAGCCAATGACAAATTGATGTTAGTAGAAAGGCTTAGAAGGCAGTCACATACACAAAGCTCTCCATTTTTAAAGTTTTTGTTTGTTTTTAAGACAGTTTGTCTGTGTAGCTTTGGCTGTCCTGGACTCATTTTGTAGACCAGGCTGGCCTCAGACTCACAGAGTTTGCCTCTGCCTCCCTGAGTGCTGGGATTACAGCCACCACACCCAGCTCAGTCCTCCGTTTTTAAAATGATAACTAGGTGGCCAATATGTGACTCATTGGATAAAAATACTTGCCACCAGTTCTGAAAGCCTGAGTCCAATCCCCAGGTCCCACGTAAAGGGAGACGAGAACTGACTTCTGCAAATTTACCTCTGACTTCCACAGACTGAAGTACCAATTCTGTGCTCTCTCTAAACACATGTGCAGTCACTTAATATGCTGAAAATAAAATGAAAGCAGCTTTTCACAGTATCATTTACACACAGAAAATATAGATTTATAACCATTACATCAGTTAGCTGGGCTGGTGATAGGTGCCTATAATTCCAGCCTCCAGGAGGTTGAGGCAGTCTTTTCTTCTTCTTCTCCTTATTATTATTATCATTATTATTATTATTATTATTATTTATTTGTTACATTTTATTAACTGTATATCCCAGCTGTATCCCGCTCTCTCATTCCCTCCCAACCCCACCCTCCCTCCCTCATCTCCTCCCTGCCCCTTTCCAAGTCTGATTGGGGAGGACCTCTTCCCCTTTCATCTGACCCTGTTTTATCTGGTATCTTCAGGACTGATTGGGGAGGACCTCTTCCCCTTTCATCTGACCCTGTTTTATCTGGTATCTTCAGGACTGATTGGGGAGGACCTCTTCCCCTTTCATCTGACCCTGTTTTATCTGGTATCTTCAGGACTGGCTGCAAATCCAGAGATCCTCCTCTGTGGCCTAGCAGAGGGCCCTTGGAGGGTGGGGAGGTCAAAGAACCTGCCATTGAATTCCTGTCAGAAATAGTTCCTGTTCCCCTTACTAGGAAAAACCAATTGTTACTGAGCTACTACAGGCTATATCCAAGCAGATGTTCTAGGTTATATCCATACATGGTCCTTGGTAGAGTGTCAGTCTCAGAAAAGACCCTGAAACACTTAAAGAAATGCTCAACATCCTTAGCCATCAGGGAGATGCAAATCAAAATGACCCTGAGATTTCACCTTACACACATCAAAATGGCTAAAATAAAAAACTCAAATGACAACACATGCTAGAGAGGTTATGGAGAAAGGGGAACCCTCCTCCATTACTAGTGGGAATGTAAACTGGTACAACCACTTTGGAAAGTCAATCTGGTGCTTTCTCAGACAATTAGGAATAGTGTTTCCTCAAGACCCAGCTATACCACTCCTTGGCATATACCCAAAATTTGCTCAAGTACACAACAAGGACATTTGCTCAACCATGTTTGTAGCAGCTTTATTTGTAATAGCCAGAACCTGGAAACAACGCAGATGGCCATCTCCGTAGGAATGGATACAAAAATTGTGGTATTTTTACACAATGGAATACTACTCAGCAATCAAAAATGAGGAAATCAGTTCATGTCAGAAGCAGTCCCTATTCCCATTACTATGGAACTCACTTGGACCCTGAACTGCCATGGGCTACATCTGTGCAGGGGTTTTAGGTTATCTCCATGCATGGTACTTGGTTGGAGTATGAGTCTCAGGAAAGACCCCTGTGCTCAAATTTTTGGTTCTGTTGCTCTCCTGACATGAACTGATTGGCCTGCTCTTTGATCACCTCCCCCTGAGGGGGGAGCAGCCTTACCAGGCCACAAAGGAAGACAATGCAGCCACTCCTGATGAGACTTAACAGACTAGGATCAGAAGGAAGGAAAAGAAACCCTCCCCTACCAGTGGACTAGGGAGGGGAGTGTGTGGAGAAGGGGGAGGAAGGGAGAGATTGGGAGGGGAAGAGGGAGGGAAGATACAAAGTAAATAAAGTATAATTAAAAATAAAAAATAGAAAAAAAATGAGGAAATAATGCAAATGGTGGTATCTAGAAAAGTTCATTCTGAGTGAGGTATCCCAGAAGCAGAAAGACACATATGGTATATACTCACTTATATAGACCTATAAGATATGATAAACATAATGAAATTTATACACCTAAATAAAATAAACAAGAAAGAGGACCCGGGGTAAGATGACCAATCTTCACTTAGAAAGACAAATGGGATGTGCATTGGACATAGGAGAAAATGAATAACAGGACAGGAACCTACCACAGAGGGCCTCTGAAAGACTCTACCTAGCAGTGTATCAAAGCAGATACTAAGACTCATAATCAAACCTTCGGCAGAGTGCAGGGAATCATATGAAAGAAGGGGAAGTTAGTATGATCTGGAAAGGATAGGAGTTCCACAATGACCAAATATATCTGGGCACAGGGGTCTTTTCTGAGACTGATACTCCACCAAAAACCATGTATGAATGTAACCTAGAATCTCTGCTCGGATGTGGCCTGTGGTAGCTCAGTAAGAGTTGGTTTCCCTAGTAAGGGGAACAGGGACTATTTCTGACAGGAACTTAATGCCAGGCTCTTTGACTTCCTCACACCCTAAGGGAGGAGCAGTCCTGCTCGGCCACAGAGGAGGACTTTGCAGCCAGTCCTGAAGATACTTAATAAAATAGGGTCAGATGTAAGGGGAGGAGGTCTTCCCCAATCAGTGGACTTGGAAAGGGGCAGGGAGGAGATGAAGGAGGGAGATGGGTTTGGGATGGAGGAGCAGGATACAGCTGGGATACAGAGTTAATAAAATGTAATTAATAATAAAAATTAAAAAAAGAAACAAGCAACAAATGCTGGAAAAAGTGAATCTTTGATCATTGTATCTGGGAATGGTAACTTGAACAATCACTACAGATACTAATATGAATGTTTCTCCAAAAAAAAATAAGAAGAAATCCTAAAAATATAAGTATTATATGGGCTATCAGGACCACTCCCAAATTATACCCAAAAGACACTAAGTCAAGTTACCACAAAAATATTTTCACGGAGGGAGCAAGATGGCAGCGCCAGGAGAGCACTGTGTCTGAGAAGCAGGACAGCACTCTCCATGCAGCGACCAGGAGACTGAACTCTAGGCCCTGAAACCACAGCGGTCCTGTTTCCCAGGTGAGGGGAGGTTCCCACTGCGTGGGAATTGGTCAGGTCCACTCTCGGCTGCCCAGCCAGAACCCGGAAGAGATCCCAGGTGGCTCGGGCTTTGGGTCTCCGGGCTGGAGCCGCAAGCCTGCGTGTCCCCATCACTTTCCCAGGCTGATCCGTGGGCACAAGGGTGCCTGAGGCTGGGAGTTCCAGTTGCAGGGGACCCCATGGGGAAGCAAGGTTGCGGGTCTGATCACGGGTCACCCAGTCTTTCCCTGGAAGGTCTCACGGACTGTAGTACCTAACACCATCGCAACTGAGCTCCTGCTGCGCTGAGAGCTGCACGCCCAGCTCACCCATAGAGACAAGCTGTGCGCCCCAGTGCAACAGGGACTGGGAACCCCTGCCCGGAGAGGGCCCCACAGGGAAGGAAGAAACCATGCTGCTGGGGTCACCTCGGCTGTGCCTGGGGAAAGTCTAGCAGACTGCAGATCGCAAACAGGCAAATACGCCCAGCCATCACAGATCCGGGCCCAAGCAGGGAGCACAGAGATATTGGAAACCCAGCCCCCGCAGACTAACAGGCGGGCACATGCTCCACCAGCCCAGAGGCCTGCTTTGTACCAACTACTCCTTACAGACAGAACTGTGTTCCCCAAGACACCAGAGCAGTACTCACCCACCACAGATTACCTCTTGGGTTCTGGGGCACAGAGCCCCAACCTCAGACCTACAAAAGACCAGGAACTCTGAAATCAACCCCCAGATGCTGCTCCAAGGGGCAACCAGTTATCCCTAACAAAACCGACCAAACCACGGGACACACAGGTTACAGCAGCTGATCACTAAATTTACAGCAAGAAACCCAGAAGGAGGGCAGCTGTCTCCAGGACTTCTCCCGATGAGAGGAGAGCCCTCTTGACTAATCAGGACCACAGTTACCACCCAGGTCTCTATGCCTGAAGTGAGCTGTAACAACTCCTGAAAAACACCAGACATCCAGGGACTATACCCAAAAAACTGGGAAGGCTTCCTTCAGGAAAAACCATCTTCCTGCCAAAGGGATTCTCTCCACTACAAGAGTCCAGGAACAACCAGAAACTAACTTCAAAAAATTAAGATAGCCCAATGAGTAGAGGACAGTGTAAAAGTTCAACCAGCAAAAACCAGAGCATTATGGCATCTCCAGAACCCAGTTATCCAGGGGCAAATAGCCCTAGATACCCCAGCATAAATGAAATTCAAGGAGACGACCTAACATCTATGCTCATAAAGATGATAACAGAGGAAACAAATAAAATACGAAAAGAAATAGAAGAAGCTGCAGCCAAACAGTTTGTGGCCTTTAGAAAGGAAATGCTTAAATCACTGAATGAAATAAAAGAAACAGTGGATTGTTCAAACAAACAGCTGAAGGAATTGATGGAAAAACATGAAAATACAGCCAGACAGGTGAAGGAAACCAACAAAATAGCTCAAGACCTGAAGATAGAATTGGAAAAATTAAAAAAAAAAAACACAAATGGAAGAAATTGTGGAGAGAAAGAACTTAGGGAAGAAAGCAGGAACTACAGAGGTTAGCATAACCAATAGGCTACAAGAAATGGAAGAAAGAAGGGGCTGGAGAGATGGCTCAGAGGTTAAGAGCACTGGCTGCTCTTCCAAAGGTCCTGAGTTCAGTTCCCAGCAACCACATGGTGGCTCACAACCATCTATAATAAGGTCCAGTGCCCTCTTCTGGCATGCAGTATGCATGCAGGCAGAACACTATATATATATATATATAGTTAATAAATAAATCTTTTTTATACATATTTTTTTTATTTTTTTATCAGTTACATTTTATTAACTCTGTATCCCAGCCATGTCCCGATCCCTCATTCCCTCCCAGTCCCTCCCTCCCTCCCTCATCTCCACCGTGCCTCTTTCCAAGTCCACTGATAGGGGGGACCTCCTCCCCATTCATCTGATCCTGTTTTATCAGGTATCTTCAGGACTGGCTGCAAAGCCCTCCTCTGTGGCCTAACAGGACTGCTCCTCCCTTCAGGGGTGGGGAGCCCAAAGAGCCAGTCATTGAGTTCCTGTTAGAAATAGTCCCTGTTCCCCTCACTTTGGGAAACCAATTCGTTACTGAGCTACCACAGGCTACATCTGAGTGGAGGTTCTAGGTTATATCCATACATGGTCCTTGGTTGAATGTCAGTCTCAGAAAAGACCCTGTGCCCAGATATATTTGGTCCTTGTGGAGCTCCTATCCTTTCCCCATCAGACTAACTCCCCTTCTTTCTTATGATTCCCTGTACTCTGCCAAAGGTTTGGTCATGAGTCTTTGCTTTGAAAACACTGCTAGTTAGAGTCTTTCAGATGCGCTCAGTAGACTCCTGTCATACGTTCAATGCACATCCCATCTGTCTTTCTAAATGAGGATTGATCATCTTACCCCATGTCTGCTCTCTTGATTATCTTTTTTAAGTGTATAGATTTCATTATGTTTATCATATCTTATAGGTCTATATAAGTGAGTATATCCCATGTTTGTCTTTCTCCTTCTGGGATATTTCACTCAGAATGATCTTTTCTAGATCCCACCATTTGCCTGCAAATTTCATGATTTCCTCCTTTTTGATTGCTGAGTAGTATTCCATTGTATAAAAATACCACAATTTCTGTACCCATTCCACCGTTGATGGACATCTGGGTTGTTTCCAGGTTCTGTCTATTACAAATAGAGCTGCTATAAACATGGTTGAGCAAGTGTCCTTTTTGTGTACTTGAACAAACTTTGGGTATATACCTAGCAGTGGTATAGCTGGGTCTGGAGGAAGCACTATTCCTATTTGTCTTAGAAAGCGCCACATAGCTTTCCAGAGTGGTTGTACCAGTTTACATTACTACCATCAGTGGAGGAGGGTTCCCCTTTCTCCACAACCTCTCCAGCATGTGTTATCACTTGAGTTTTTCATCTTGGCCATTCTGATGGGTGTAAGGTGATATCTCAGGGTCATTTTGATTTGCATTTCCCTGATGGCTAATGAGGATGAGCATTTCTTTAAGTGTTTCTCTGCCATTCGATATTCCTCTGTCGAGAATTCTCTGTTTAGCTCTGTTCCCCATTTTTTAATTGGATTACTTGGATTGCTGCTTTTCAGCTTCTTTAGTTCTTTGTATATACTGGATATTAGTCCTCTGTCAGATAAAGGGTTAGTGAAGATTCTTTCCCAATCTGTAGGCAGTCGTTTTGTTTTGATGACGGTATCCTTTGCTTTACAGAAACTTTTCAGTTTCATGAGGTCCCATTTATTGATTGTTGCTCTTAGAGCCTGTGCTGTTGGTGTTCTGTTCAGGAAATTGTCTCCTGTGCCAATGAGTTCTAGGCTGTTCCCCACTTTTTTTTCCAATTGATTTAGGGGATCTGGTTTTATATTGAGGTCCTTGATCCACTTTGACTTTAGTTTTGTGCAGGGTGATAAATATGGATCTATTTTCATTTTTCTGCATGTAGACATCCAGTTGGTCCAGCACCATTTGTTGAAGATGCTGTCTTTTTTCCATTGAATGGAATTGGCTTCTTTGTCGAATATCGAGTATTCATAGGTGTGTGGATTTATTTCTGGGTCTTCTATGCAGTTCCATTGATCCTCCTTTCTGTTTCTATGCCAATACCATGCAGTTTTTATTACTGTTGCCCTGTAGTACAGCTTGAGATCAGGTTTTAAAAAAAAAAAAAAAAAAACAATGTGGACAGAAGTTGGAAATAAGATGCCCACATAAAAAAAAATATTAGAAAGGTGAGGAAATAGAAATTGGTTTCTGGGAGAGAAAAATGAATGATTTGGGGAGGTGAAAGAAATGGAAGAAAGAATCTCAGGTGTGGAAGATACAATGGAAGAAATAGATGTATCTGTCAAAGAAAATGTTAAATCTAAAAAATTCCTGGCACAAACCGTCCAAGAAATTCAAGACAACCTAAAAAGACAAAACCTAAGAATAATAGGAATAGAGGAAAAAGAAGATTCCCTGCACCAAGGCCCAGAAAATATCTTCAACAAAATCATTGAAGAAAATTTCCCCAACTTAAAGGCGAGGCCAAAAACAATACAACAGGCCTATAGAACACCCAATAAATTAGACCAGAAAAGAAAATCCTCCCGCCACATAATAATCAAAACTGTAAGTATACAGAACAAAGAAAAAATACTAAAAGCTGCAAGAGAAAAAGGCCAAGTAACATATAATGGCAAACCCATTAGAATTACACCTGACTTTTCAACAGAGACTATGAAAGCCAGAAGGGCCTGGACGGATATCATGCAGACCCTAAGAGAACACAGATGTCAGCCCAGGCTATTATACCCTGCAAAAATCTCACTCCTCATAGATGGAGAAAACAAGATATTCAATGACAAAAACAAATTTCAACAATACCTACATACAAATCCAGCATTACAGAAGACACTGGAAGGGAAAATACAACCCAAGAAAACTAGCTACATTCAAGAAAACACAGGAAATAAATAACCCCACTACAGTAAAACAAAAAGCAACCAAGCACACAACCGTATGACCACAGCCAACATCAAATTCAAAGGATCTAACAGCCACTGGTCATTACTCTCTCTCAATATCAATGGACTTAATTCTCCAATAAAAAGACACAGACTAACAGAATGGATGCGTTAACAAAACCCAGCAATCTGTTGTATACAAGAAACACACCTAAGTCACAAAGATAGACATTACCTGAGGGTAAAGGGATGGAAGACGGCTTTCCAAGCAAATGGAGGCAAGAAGCAAGCAGGAGTAGCCATTCTAATATCTGATAAAATAAACTTTCAACCAAAATTAATCAAAAGAGATGGGGAAGGACACTTCATACTCATCAAGGGAAAATTCCACCAAGAAGACATCACAATCCTGAACATCTATGCCCCAAATACAAGGGCACCCACATTTGTGAAAGAAACATTGATAAAACTTAAACCACACATAGATCCCCACACACTAATAGTGGGAGACTTCAACACCCCACTCTCAACAAAGGACAGGTCAACAAAACAGAAATTAAACAAAGAAACAATCTGAACAACAGGGAACATCGCAGGAGGTGAAAACTTTGGCCTCCTGTCACCCGGAGACTTGCCTGGGGAAGGAGAGAAAGGATCCTTTGTTCTTGCGGCACTCCCTTCCCCCAGACCTCCTTCCTCCTCGGCACAGCAGCACAGCGGACTCATCTTTCTCAGCGCAGACCTAACTGCCTGGGGTATACAGCCGCTGAGACGGAGCCCCAAGCACTTTAGCGGCAGACAAAAGCCAGCAGAACATGTCCCGGAGTCCCAGATTCGCGCAGCGACTGCACCATCCTCCCAAGGCGCGAATCTGCTAGACACCATACTAGCTCCGCAGGATCGCCATCACTGACGGCCCGCCCAATCCCACAGTGACAGAGAATACGCTATATACTCGCCAAAACCAGGCAGAAACGTCATACAACCTGGACACACCAGGCGCTGGGCCTCCCAAGCTTGGAGAGCACAACGAAGAGATCCCAGGACTTCCCAGAAAGCATTGGGACTAGCAACCCAGTCTCCAGTTACAGCGGGACGTGGCGGTGGAGCAGCACTGAACTGGCGGGGCACCACAGCCCTCCAGTTTAAGACTAACCAGGGCCAAACCAGAGAACAGAGAGCCTGGTTACCCCATCCCTGCTGAAGTGACCACCCTGAAATCTCCAGCTGCAGCAAGACCTCAGAACCTGGCAGTGACAGCAGCACAGAACTGGCAGAACACATCAAAGAAGCAGGGCCAAACCAGAGAGCAGAGAGCCCCGGATACCAAGATCTCTGCCAAGAGACCTGCCTGTAAGTGAGTGCACCCTTGAGAATCTGCAGTTCCCCAGATCCTGGGTCCTTCTAAATCAGAAGCCAGGCATCGAACCCCCCTCCCACCCACATACCCACTTTGGGAAACAGAGGGGCACTAGGGACATTGAAGTTCCTGCTCTGTGGGCCTAATTGAGGAGTTAAGACAGTTAACGCCAGAAATTGCGCTGTGATCATCATTAGCGCCTGCGACATATACAGTGCACACACACTCAAGGGTTCAACATTAGCCATCACTCTGTCCCTCAAGAAACTCGTCCACGCACACTTACACACACAGACACACACACGCGCGTGTGCTCGCACACGCGCGTGCGCGCGCACACTTGCATTTGCCCCATTTGCGCCTGCGTACTTTCCTCCCACAGGTACAGCTAGTCCTCAGCACACCCTGAGAGTGCTCAGCTTCCTGAAGAACTCTCCAGACACCAGAGAGAGACAGCACCAGTCTGATCTGCAGAATCCAAAAACAAACAGGGAAGGTTTCAGATAAGCCAATGGCCAGGGGTAGGCGAAAGAACACTTCCAACATAAATCAGGACATCATGACTTCACCAGCAAACCCCAAAATCGATGGATACTCCAATTCAGCAGAAGCACAGGAAAATGATTTTAAAGCCATGCTTGCCCAATTATTTGAGGCTCATAAGGAGGAAATGAACAAGTCTTTCAAAGAGATGGCCAGTCAATTGGAGGCAAAGAAAGAAGAAATAAACAATATCCTTAAAGAAACACAGGCAAACATAGCCAAACAAATAGATACACAAGTAGAGGAAAAATTAGTGGCATATAAGAAGGAAATGAAAAAAGAAATAGAGGCCATCGTAGAGAGACAGGAATCCAAATTCAAACACATGAAAGAAATGGTGCAAGGCATGAAAACAGAATTAGAATCAATAAAGAAAACACAAAATGAGAAAACCCTTGAGCTGGAGAACTTGGAGAAAAGATCAGGAACCACAAAAGTAAGCATCACCAACAGAATACAAGAGATGGAAGAGAGAATCTCTGGAGCTGAAGACACACTTGCAGAAATGGATACTTCTCTCAAAGAAAAAGTAAAATCAGAAAAGTTCCAATCACAAAATATCCAAGAAATCAAGGATGCTATGAAAAGATAAAATCTAAGAATAATAGGAATTCACGAAAAAGAAGACTCCAGACTCCAAGGTCCAGAAAATATTTTCAAGAAAATCATAGAAGAAAATTTTCCCAACTTAAAGAAAGAGATGTCCATAAATATACAAGAGGCCTACAGAACTCCAAATAGACTAGACCAGAAAAGGAACACATCACGTCACATCATAGTCAAAATACTAAATCTACAGAACAAAGAAAAGATATTAAAAGCAGCAAGGGAAAAAGGCCAAGTAACATATGAAGGTAGACCTATCAGAATCACACCGGACTTCTCATCAGAAACTATGAAAGCCAGAAGGGCCTGGGCAAGTATCATGGAGACTCTAAGAGATCACAAATGTCAACCCAGACTACTATACCCTGCAAAGCTTTCAATCAACATAGATGGAGAAAACAAAATATTCCATGACAAAACTAAATTTACACAATATCTACACAGCAAACCATCCCTACAGAAGATACTAGAAGGAAAACTCCAATCCAATGAAAACAAATTCACCCAAGAAAACAGGGCATACAGATAATGTCCCAACAAAAATGAAAAGAAAACAAGCAATGAAACAGGGTTAGATCATCGACTCCATTACAAAAGGAACTAACATGCATTGGTCACTATTATCTATAAATATCAATGGACTCAACTCACCAATAAAAAGACACAGGCTAACAGAATGGTTAAGGAAATAGGATCCAACATTCTGTTGCATCCAAGAAACACACCTATGCAACAAAGACAAACACTACCTCAGAGTAAAGGGCTGGAAAACTGTTTTTCAAGCAAACGGTTCCAGAAAACAAGCTGGAGTAGCCATCCTAATATCTAATAAAATAGACTTTCAACCCAAGTTAATCAAAAAAGATAAGGAGGGCCACTATATTCTCATCAAAGGAAAAATCCACCAAGAGGACATCACAATCTTGAATATCTATGCCCCAAATACAAGAGCACCGACATTCGTAAATAAAACATTATTAAAGCTTAAATCATACATTGATCCTAATACCTTAATAGTGGGAGACTTCAACACTCCACTCTCACCAAGGGACAGATCAACTAGACAGACACCAAATAGGGAAATAAAAGCACTCACAGAATCCCTAAATCAAATGGACCTAATAGACGTCTACAAATCATTTCACCCAAACTCAAAAGAGTACACCTTCTTTTCAGCACCGCATGGAACCTTTTCCAAAATAGACCATATAGTGGGTCACAAAGCAAGCCTCAACAGATACAAAAGGATTGAAATAATCCCTTGTATACTATCTGATCACCATGGACTAAAGCTGGACATCAACAACAACAGAAACAACAAAAAGCCAACACGCACATGGAAACTGAACAACTTGCTACTAAAAGACAGCTGGGTCAGGGAAGAAATAAAGAAAGAAATTAAAATCTTCCTAGAACTCAATGAAAATGAAGACACACATACCCAAACTTGTGGGACACAATGAAGGCAGTGCTAAGAGGAAAGTTCATAGCACTAAGTGCCTTCAAGAAGAAATTTGAGACAGCGCATTCAAGCAACTTAATGGCTCACTTAAAAACCCTAGAAAAAGAAGAAGCAGACACTCCAAGAAGGAGCAGACGGCTGGAAATAATCAAACTCAGGGCTGAAATCAATCAATTAGAAACAAATAAAACAATTCAAAGAACCAATGAAACCAAGAGCTGGTTCTTTGAGAAAATCAACAAGATAAACAAACCCTTAGCCAGGCTAACTAAAAGGCAGAGAGACACCATCGAAATAAACAAAATCAGAAATGAAAAGGGGGACATAATTACAGACACTGAGGAAATCCAAGCAATCATTAGGACTTACTTCAAAAGTCTATATGCAACAAAATTTGAAAATTTAAATGAAATGGACAATTTTCTTGATCGATTCCACTTACCAAAGCTAAATCAGGACCAGGTAAATCAATTAAATAGTCCTATATCCCCCAAGGAAATAGAAGCAGTCATCGAAAGTCTCCCATCCAAAAAAAGCCCAGGACCTGATGGTTTCAGCGCAGAATTCTACCAGACATTCAAAAAAGCGCTACTAAGGAACTCCTACAGCTGATAAACACCTTCAGCAAAGTGGCCAGATACAAAACTAACTCAAAAAAATCAGTAGCCCTCCTGTATACAAAAGACAAAAGGGCTGAGAAAGAAATTAGGGAAACAACACCCTTCACAATAGCCACAAATGACATAAGGTACCTCGGAGTAACCCTAACCAAGGAAGTCAAAGACTTGTATGAAAAAAATTTCAAGTCTCTGAAGAAAGAGAACTCCAGTTCTCTTCAAACTATTCCACAAAATCGAAACAGAAGGAACATTACCAAACTCATTCTATGAAGCCACAGTCACCTTGGTCCCTAAACCTCACAAAGACCCAACCAAAAAAGAGAACTTCAGGCCAATCTCCCTTATGAACATTGATGCAAAAATACTCAACAAAATACTCGCAAACCGAATACAAGAACACATCAAAGACATCATCCACCATGACCAAGTAGGCTTCATCCCAGGTATGCAGGGGTGGTTCAATATACAGAAATCCATCAATGTGATCCACCATATTAACAAACTGAAAGAAAAAAAACACATGATAATCTCCCTAGATGCTGAAAAAGCATTTGACAAAATCCAACATCCATTCATGTTTAAAGTATTGAAGAGATCAGGGATACAAGGCACATATCTAAACATAGTAAAGGCGATATACAGCAAACCTATAGCCAACATCAAACTGAATGGAGAGAAACTTAAAGCAATCCCACTGAAATCAGGGACAAGACAAGGCTGTCCACTCTCTCCATATCTCTTCAACATAGTGCTGGAAGTCCTTGGTAGAGCAATAAGACAGTTGAAGGAGATCAAGGGGATACAAATTGGAAAGGAAGAAGTCAAAGTATCACTATTTGCAGATGATATGATAGTATACGTGAGTGACCCCAAAAACTCTACTAAGGAACTCCTACAGCTGATAAACACCTTCAGCAAAGTGGCCAGATACAAAACTAACTCAAAAAAATCAGTAGCCCTCCTGTATACAAAAGACAAAAGGGCTGAGAAAGAAATTAGGGAAACAACACCCTTCACAATAGC
Source organism: Meriones unguiculatus (assembly GCF_030254825.1). NCBI lineage: Eukaryota > Metazoa > Chordata > Mammalia > Rodentia > Muridae > Meriones > Meriones unguiculatus. The sequence goes on from NC_083349.1 coordinate 173,669,913, forward strand.
CACAAATGACATAAGGTACCTCGGAGTAACCCTAACCAAGGAAGTCAAAGACTTGTATGAAAAAAATTTCAAGTCTCTGAAGAAAGAATTGGAAGAAGATGTCAGAAGATGGAAAGATCTCCCATGCTCATGGCTTGGCAGGATTAACATAGTAAAAATGGCCATCTTACCAAAAGCAATCTACAGATTCAATGCAATTCCCATCAAATTACCAACACAATTCTTTACAGACCTGGAAAGAAAAATTCTCAACTTCATATGGAATAACAAGAAACCCAGAATTGCTACAACAATCCTCTACTATAAAAGATCTTCTGGAGGTATTTCCATCCCTGATCTTAAGTTGTACTATAGAGCAACAGTTTTAAAAACTGCATGGTACTGGCATAGAAACAGAATGGTGGATCAATGGAACCGAACAGAGGACCCAGAAATAAACCCACATGCTTATGGACACCTGATCTTTGACAAAGACACCAAAACCATACAATGGAAAAAAGATAGCATCTTCAACAAATGGTGCTGGTCCAACTGGATGTCTACATGTAGAAAAATGAAAATAGATCCATGCTTATCACCCTGCACAAAACTGAAGTCCAAGTGGATCAAAGACCTCAACATAAAACCAGACACATTAAATCGGCTAGAAAAAAAAGTGGGGAATACCCTAGAACTCATTGGTACAGGAGAAAACTTCCTGAACTGAACACCAACAACACAGGCTCTAAGAGCAACAATCAATAAATGGGACCTCATGAAACTGAAAAGCTTCTGCAAAGCAAAGGACACCGTCATCAAAACAAAGCAACCACCTATAGATTGGGAAAGAATCTTCACCAATCCTTTATCTGACAGAGGACTCATATCCAGTATATATAAAGAACTAAAGAAACTGAAAAGCAGCAAACCAAGTAACCCACTTAAAAAATGGGAAACAGAGCTAAACAGAGAATTCTCGACAGAGGAATATCGAATGGCAGAGAAGCACTTAAAGAAATGCTCAACCTCATTAGCCATTAGGGAAATGCAAATCAAAACAACCCTGAGATTTCACCTTACACCCATCAGAATGGCCAAGATGAAAAACTCAAGTGACAACACATGCTGGAGAGGTTGTGGAGAAAGGGAAACACTTCTCCTCTGCTGGTGGGAATGTAAACTTTTACAACCACTCTGGAAATCAATCTGGTGCTTTCTCAGACAACTAGGCATAGCGCTTCCTCAAGATCCAGCCATACCACTCCTGGGCATATATCCAAAAGAGGCTCAAGTACACAAAAAGGACATTTGCTCAACCATGTTTGTAGCAGCTTTATTTGTAATAGCCAAAAGCTGGAAACAACCCAGATGCCCCTCAACTGAAGAATGGATGCAGAAATTGTGGTACATCTACACAATGGAATATTACTCAGCAATGAAAAATAAGGAAATCATGAAATTTGCAGGTAAATGGTGGGACCTGGAAAGGATCATCCTGAGTGAGTTGTCCCAGAAGCAAAAAGACACACACGGTATATACTCACTCATATAGACATACAACATAGGACAAACCCACTAAAATCTGTGCATCTAAAGAAACTAAGCAAGAGAGAGGACCCTAACTAAAATGTCCAATCCCCATCCTGAAAGGCAAAGAGGATGGACATCAGAAGAAGAAGAAAACAGGAAACAACCTAGGAACCTACCACAGAGGGCCTCTGAAAGCCTCTGCCCTACAGACTATCAAAGCAGATGCTGAGCCTGATGGGCAACTGTTGGGCAGAGTGAATGGAATTTTATGTAAGAACTGGGAAATAGTAAGAACTGGAGAGGATAGGATCTCCACAAGGAGAGCAACAGAACAAGAAAATTTGAACACAGGGAACTTCCCAGAGACTCATACTCCAACCAAGGACTATTCATAGAGATAACCCAGAACCCCTGCACAGATGTAGCCCAGGGCAGTTCAGAGTCCAATTGGGTTACATAGTAATGTGAAGAGGGACTGCCTCTGACATAATCTGATTGGCCTGCTCTTTGATCACCTCCCCCTGGGGGGGAGCAGCCTTACCAGGCCATAGTAGAGGACAATGCAGCCACTTTTGATGTGAACTGATAGACTAAGATCAGAAAGGAGAGGAGAACCTCCCCTATCAGTGGACTTGGGGAGTGGCATGCATGCAGAGGGAGGAGGGAGGGTGGGATCGGGAGGGGAGGAGGAAGGGGCTTATGGGTGATGCAAAAAAGAAAAAAGAAAAAATAAATAAAGCTAAAAAAAATGGGGAACAGGGCTAAACAGAGAATTCTCTGGAGAGGAATATCGAATGGCAGAGAAGCAATTAAAGAAATGCTCAACCTCATTAGCCATTAGGGAAATGCAAATCAAAACAACCCTGAGATTTCACCTTACACCCATGAGAATGGCCAAGATCAAAAACTCAAGTGACAACACATGCTGGAGAGGTTGTGGAGAAAGGGGAACCCTTCTCCACTGCTGGTGGGAATGTAAACTTCTACAACCACTCTGGAAAGCAATCTGGCGCTTTCTCAGACAAATAGGAATAGCGCTTCCCCAGCATGTGTTGTCACTTGAGTGTTTGATCTTAGCCATTCTGATGAGTATAAGGTGAAATCTTAGGGTCCTTTTGATTTGCATTATCCTTATGACTAAGGACGTTGAGCATTTCTTTAAGTGTTTCTCTGCCATTCGATATTCCTCTATTGAGAATTCTCTAGTTCTGTAGTCCGTTTTTTAATTGGATTACTTGATTTGTTGCTGTTTAACTTCTTGAGTTCTTTCAAAGATCTCAATATAAAACCAGACACACTAAACTGCTTAGAAGAAAAAGTGGGGAAAAGCTTTGAACTCATTGGCACAGGAGACAACTTCCTGAACAGAACACCAACAGCATAGGCTCTAAGAGCAACGGTCAATAAATGGGACCTCATGAAACTCAAAAGCTTCTGTAAAGCAAAGGAAACTGTCGTCAGAACAAAACAACTGCCTACAGATTAGGAAAAGATCTTCACCAACCCAATATCTGACAGAGGACTAATGTTTTCCAGTTTTTTAAATTGACCATCTTCACCTTGGAATTTCTTATTCTGTTTTGTTATGTTATATATAATAATTCCCATATGTTGAAACATCCTACATTCCTGCAAAGAAACCAGCTTGATTACACTAGATATTAATGTGTTGTTGAATGCTGATACTAAGTATTTACTCCAAACAGTCCTCCAACGTGTGTGTGTGTGTGTGTGTGTCTGTGTGTCTGTGTTCATCAGGAAAATTGTTCTATAATGTTCTTTTATTTTTATACACTTTTTTACTTTGTCATCAGGGTAACATTGATTTTGTGGAATGAATGTGATATAGTTTCTCTCCTTTCTATTCTTTCGGGGATAATTTAGAGAGAATTAATTTTTATTTGTCATAATTGTTTGTAATAGTCTGATAGGATTTGCTGTTGAATCCATCAAGTCCCTCTTTGGGTCAATATTAAAGCTTTATTCTTACTTCTTCCACAGATTTCTTTAAATTTCACATCTTCACAATTTAACTTTTGCTGAGAATATATCTTAGTGGAGAAATTAACCTAACTCCCATGAGCCTTAAATTCAATCCACAAAAAGATAACAAACTAAAAACAAACCCAACATTTATATACAGTACCCTCATTAAACAAAAATAAAATAAAATCTTTATAAGATGAAAGTAGCTTAACAAATGTATGCAAAGCATATAAATAATAAGTAAAACCACTTTTATGAATAGAAGCATCTTTTTTAAAACTGCTTAAAGAGCTCTGGGAAACAGAGTGTTAACAAACAGAAGTAACATATAACTCATAGAAAAAAATTATGAAATAGAAAAAACAGAAAAAAATCAGATAACAATATGTTTTTTTAATGACCAGAAGATAGATGATCATTTTGCACAAAGAGTACTAATACCTAGAAAATGGGAAATGGAGACTGGTAACATGATGTTGGAATTGAATCAAAACCTACTCTTAGCAATCCTTACAGTAAGATCCGAAACTTGAAAACTTCAGATAAAAAAAAAAAAACAAAAAAAACTTCAAGACATATTCATAAGCAAGCACTTTCTGAATAGGACTTCAGTCATTGTGAAGGCTAACAATTAATGAATTAACTCTCATGAAAATTATATAGGGCTCTTCATAGCAAAGAAAACAGGTAAGAAGACACCTCAGAAGAGAGAAAATCTTTGCTGACTATTCATCTGCCAGAAGATTAACATCTAGAATACACAATGAATAACAACACCACCAAAACCCCGAACAAGACACCCAGCAACCTAAGCAATAAATAGTTTAATCAAATGAACAGTTAGTTCTCAAAAGATGTGATTTAAAATGCCCAATAAAATATTTAAAAATCCAGGCTCTCTACCTTGAAGAGAACTTCAGATTAAAACTGCATTGAGATTCTATTTCACCTCCATCAGAATACCAGTTGCTGATAATAAACTTTATTCTTAATAAATAGAATTATCTACTAAAGTACAGTGAAAGTAACCATAAATAAAATTGAAAGTATTACCCAAATCAAATGGCATGTGGTTTTAATTAGAAATATAAAACCAGAAAGCCACCACCATTATGTGGCATAGAATTTCTATGTGACATAGAACAATGATGCTCATAGAAAGGTAATACATATTTCAAATTGTCTTTTGTAAAAAAAAAAAAAAAAAAAAAAAACATATTTTACCAGGCTTGGACATGCTACAAATGAAGAGAAATGGTGACCCTGAATAGTGATTCAGAATGGTGATTTTGAGTTCTTCCAATGTGACCCCTTTATTCTTAAAACTCAGATTATATATTTTTATCTCTGGATCCTAGATATCTTCGTTCTAACTGTAGTAACTCTGGTAGGGTAGAATGGGAACCAAGGACAGTGTGGTGCTGTACAAAATACTATTTCCCTGAAAGTGTTCCCCTTGGCTCCTATAGGGAAAAGATTAGATCAATTATTTGCTTCTGTTCTATGGTATCAAGACATGCTGCTGACTAGAAGATTAGATAGATGATAGATAGATAGATAGATAGATAGATAGATAGATAGATAGATAGATAGATACAATGAAAAACTTGAATTAATCAAGCTTCCTAGGAGAATCTTGATTCCTTGAATTTCCTCTTGTCATCTCAGCACTCTTTTTTTTTGTAGCTTTCTCTCTACAGTGTAGACACTGTATGCCCTATGCATATAAGAAATGTGATTATAGCATGAGAACATGCACTACAAAAAAAGATGAATCTTGTATGACTGCTAGATTCTGGATGTCGCCATTCAGAAGTAAGTATGTTCAGTTAATGTGGGATTGGCCAATAGATGTCCCTCTTCCCTGTCAGGTTTCAAACTGCCTTTCTATCATGCGGTTGCTATGTGAATAGAATGAGTTGAGGGCATGAGTTCCACTGAACCTGGGAGCCAGAAGATGTTTAAAAAGTGCTCTGTGCCTGCCTGTCTGCCTGCCTGCCTGCCTGCCTGCCTGCTGCCTTAGAAGGAGAAGCTATTGTTTGCTGAAAATATACTATCTCTAGTGACTGTGGGGTCAGTAGAATGTGTAAAAGCAAAACTGGTTTCATTTAACCTACTACTATTACATTCTTGTTTGGATTTGTATATATCAAAGCAATATATATCAAATAAATATCAAAGCAATATATTGATTCTACTTTTATCTTCCACAATGGATGAGCCAATGGAGGCATTTTCTATGTGCATGGAAAATTGCACATCTGATGATTATGATTATGGAGATTATATGGCAATGATAAGCTGATGTGATGGGCATGACTTTTGCAATGACATCAGTATACCAGTTGATGCATGGAGCTAAAGAACCATAGTCTTGTTAATTCCTTATATTTTCATTTTTTTTCGCTGATTCTTCCTAAATTTTCTATTTTTACTCTAGGCTAGAGGCTTCACCAGCATCAAAATGCAGGTGTCTGAATCTGAACACACAGCCTACCTGGTCTCATGATAGTCTAAATGATGATGCGTCTAAATAATAAGTCTAAGTGAGCCTGTAATGATGCAGGCTATTTTTACTATTTCTCTTTTAATCAACATAAACATAGATAAGCCTTACTTTCAATAATTTTTTTTTACTACACCATACCAAGAAGAGAATGTCCTGTGGATGATGAGAGAAATATCATTCAACTATTCAGAGCCTGAAGACAGCTGCTGACTCATATAAGTAGACTTTGTACAGGTATTTAGGAATCTAGGACTCAACCTGACAACATACTGTGTCAATTGGATAGAATGAGATAGAAGACAAGGGAAAATATGATACATATCATAATGATACTGAAACCAGATACTGGAAAATGCATTAATGTACATGCCTTTTGATTTTTCTTCTCTTTCTAATTGCTCCTCCTTCATTGCATGCAGAGCTGTAGAGCATTATTTACAGTTGACAGGGCACATATTAAAATGTCTACTCCTGAGACTTAAACCAATTTATGCTGAGTATGGTATGTTTGTTACATTATAATTAAATTACCATGTTTGGTTAAGAGTTATGGATTGGAGAATGGTACAACATAACTTGCAATAAGAAAATCAGCAGGAAATGTGGAATGGACCCTCTCTCATTGTGAAATTCTCTTATCCTGTGGCATTTTCCTCTGGAAAAGTGGCATGATATCCCCAAGGCTATGCTATAGGACATATACTGATTTCATACAGAACATTTTGTTACATTTTCCTTCCTCAATACCTCTATGCCTTACCTGAGAGATTACATTTCATCCCTGGCTATGCACTTCGAGCACAATTGAATCAAATATCTGGTATTCTGCTTATAGTCTTGTGTAGAGATTTTCTCACACTGTTCTGAGGAGAATGAATGATCATAGTTTGCAAGAGCCATCTTTCAAAAGTGAAGATTTTCTCATCCTGAAAGTGAGGCTTTTCATTAAAAATTTAGAAACACTCATTTTCATAGCATAAGAGCAGAAAGGCATTTGGAGGCATACTCATTTCCCTTGGTGAAAGCGGTATGAGGAAAAACCATAGGTACAAGGTCAGAGCTCCAACACTCATCTGTAAGGAAACCATTCATCAGTTTTCTTCTTTTACCTTGCTATTACATGGTAAATCCACGGCATGACCTGTTCAGTTGTGAAGGATGTTTTTGTGTTGTTTGGTTTTTTGTGAGCAATTCAGATTTATGTTTGGCAACGGTGATGTCTGTTTCTTCCTGGCAGCATAGCAGTTTTGGCAGCTTCACTGTCACTCTGAGGACAGCTAGAAGTTCCAGGAATCACTGTGACCTTTCTTATTTGAGGATATAATCCAGAATCCTGCACTGGCCTTCGAAAACAATACTCTAAGGCAAGACACACTGCATTGCAAGGCCAATGCTCTCCTTACCTCACAGCTATTCTCACCCAGGCCAGATGGGATGATTCCCTCCCCTGGCCAAGCAGCTTTGTGATTCATCAAATACTGTTACTTATTTGCTGTGTTGTGCTTGCTGTAATCATTGTTCTTTTGGGCAGGAAGCATGGACAAATACCTCTGACATGCTCCTTTCTGGCTGAATAGGCAAGTTTTTAAAGTCAATCATGTTTCCTTTTTTTTTTTACTTTTTTAATATAATTTTTATTATAATTTATTCCCTTTGTATCCCAGCTGTAGCCCCACCCTCATTCCCTCCTAATCCTACCCTCCTTCCCTCCCTTATCTCCTCCCATGCCCCTCCCCAAGTCCACTGATAGGGGAGGTCCTCCTCTTCTTCCATCTGACCCTAGCTTATCAGGTCTCATCAGGACTGACTGCATTGTCTTCCTCTGTGGCCTGGTAAGGCTGTTCCCAACTCAGGGGGAGGTGATCAAAGAGCCAGCCACTGAGCTTATGTCAGAGGCAGCCCCTGCTCCCCTTATTAGGGAACCCATATGGAGACTGAGCTGCCACAGGCTACCTCTGTGCAGGGGGTACAGGTTATCTCCATGAATGGTCCTTGGTTGGAGTATCAGTCTCAGAAAAGAACCCTGGGCCCATATTTTTTTGGTTCTTTTGTTCTCCTTGTGGAGCTCCTGTCCCCTACAGGTCTTTCTATCTCTCCCTTCTTTTATAAGATTCCCTGCACTCTGCCCAAAGTTTGTTTATGAGTCTCAGCATCTGCTTTAATACCCTGGTAGACAGAGTCTTTCAGAGGCCCTCTGTGGTAGGCTCCTGTCTTGTTCATTATTTTCACCTTCTTCCGATGTCTATCCCATTTGCCTTTCTGAATGAAGATTGAGCATCTTATCCAGGGTCCTCCTTCTTGTTTAGCTTCTTTAGGTATACAGATTTTAGTATTATCCTGGTGTTGTAGCACTGGGTTTGATAAAGGGATAAAGGGGTGCTCAATGAATGTCTTTTTTTCGTGCCTATATTTGTCTATATTAGTCTTTTGTCTTGTCTATATGTCTTTTCTTGTGTATTATGTCTTTTTTCTTGTCTATATTAGTGCTAGTTGTATTGATGTGAGGCTTTGGTAGGCCAGATTTAGCAGGTGTCTTAAAGAAAAGGTGACAGAAAAACATCAACACAGTGTTGAGAGTGCCTCTGGCTTTCCAGAGGACAGCTGGGGCAGAAATGACAAGGACTAGAAGCAGCAGAGTAAATGAAGTGTGAGCAAGTGGAGAAAAGGCAGAGAGAAATATAGATGGGGCTGAAGGATAGAAGGTTTTAAAAATTCAAAGAAGAGAAACTACAGGCTCCAGTTCTTGGAAAATTTCCTGCCAAGCCATGAATAAAGGATCTTGGAAGCTGCAATACTATCTACTATCAAAGGGGGAGGGTCCCAACACTCGGTATTCAAGAGGTATAACACTAGTGGCTATGCAATGTAGGTCATGCTACCTGCTATTGCTTGGCACTGTCTACTGTTGCTGTTCACTATGATTGTAAGTCCAAGCTTATACTAGCTTCAAAATCTGCCTGAAGTGACTAGATCCAAAAGCAATAAGACTCTATCCTTAGGACCTAGAGCCTTTATCAGTAATCCTTTTCCTCTTATGGCTTATAAAACTGGCTCTTACGTTCTGGTCTTTAGACCTTACATATCTACAGTCCATCGTTTAGGCTTTAGTCTTTGAAGATCAGGACTGCCCATGCTAGAACACTTCCCCTCACCTACTCACAGTTTTTGTCCAGCTAGAGTGAAGAGAATCCAATAATCTGATTTGCAAATACAAAAGGTATTACTTTACAGGAAGTTGAATTCTTCCACCAATGATTTTTTCAATCATTTCAGGTCATATCTTATACAATGAGACAAAACAAACAAACAAAAACAGCTGTGGCATCAGAAAAGGGAACAAGTCATTGGCCCTAAAAGCATTTCTCTTAGGTTTCTATTACTGTGATAAAGACTATAACTAAAAACACCTTGCAGAGGAGAGTGTTTATTTTATCTTACAACTTGAATTCCATCATGAAAGGAAGTTAAAGCAGAAGTCTGGAGACAAGAACTGAAGCTGTTTCTTGAGGTCTTCTCACATTCTTGGCATCTCCAATATGCTGAGATCATTATTCTCAACAATGACCTCTCACAGTGGCAAACTTCAGCTCCTCCTCATGACCCCTTGTGTCCAGGCTTTCCATTGCAGTTGAAGCTGCACCTTCATCAATGATTTATTCTTTGCCTTCAAGGGGCAAACTTTTGGCTGCTCTCCATGCCTCCTTCCACCTCAGTAACTATCTTATATTACCAAATGTGGCTGCCAGTAGGAGATTCACCATTGGCCCTCTCTGGGCTATAGTTTCTGAGCTGACCCCAGGAAACACTTTCCAGAAGATTTTGCCTCAATGGTCTCTTATTAATCAGAGCTGATTCTTCATCTCCAGGTGATGGTATCTGTTGTATCAGTAAAGCACAAGTTTCATTTTCATAGGTTCTTAATAATACAAAATATAGTGTGAGAAGCCCTAATAGAGTCTTTTATTCCTCTTGTAATGTCATAACCCAGGCCCCTATTGTCTGTATTGCTCTCAGCATTCTTGTCACTCAGGCTTCCATCGAACAACCCAATAAGCCCTAACCATTCGATGACTTTTCTAGCCCAAACTGCCAACATCTTTCCACAGTTCTCTCAAAACAACATGATCAAATACACGACAGCAATGTCTTATAGGCCAATATGAACCTCCTTTTTTACAACTATTTTATTTCATTTCTATTAATTAACTTCACATCCTAACCAGACTTCCCCTCCCACCTCTCCTCCCAGTGCTTTCCCACCACCACCACCTACCCTCTGTCCTGCTCCAATCCACTTCTCTTCTATTTCTCTTCAGAAAAGGGAGGCCTCCCATGGATGTCAACTAGCCCTGGCCTAGCAAGATGCAGTAAGAATTAGTGCAGCCTCTCCTTTTGAGGCTATATAAGGCAGGCTAGTAGGAAGAAAGAGTCCCAAAGGCAGGCAACAGAGTAAGAGACAGCTCCTGCCATGCTGTTAGGAGAGCCTAGGTCAGTCCCATGCAGGCTTCCTGGTTGGCATTTCAGGTTCAATCTCTGTGAGCCCCTATGGGCCCAGATTAGTTATGCAAGTTGTAGCTGAAGAACTGTATGCCTTATAGCTCTGTGACCCTATGACATATCAGTGTCAATCAGAGCCTTTCGATGTCTACTCTCAGCTCTTAAGCAGCTCCAGAACTAAAGAGACCTTCACCCCTTCTCAGTGATTTCACAGAAAATAAAAAAAAAAAAACAACTTGCAACTTGAAACAAAAATGCACCCCCCCAAAAAAAAAAATAAAACAGTAAAATGCCCCACTGTCTAAGAACCAGACTCTGGCTATTTAGAGCCTTACCCAGTATCTTGTGATTTATTATACAAACATATAGATCCTAATTCCTGGTGACCACATATCATGGCCTTACTTCAAATGGTCAGCTTCAAGAAAAAAATAATAGCTTACAAAAAACAATGCTACCAAAGAATTGAGATACTTTTGTCATTCAATACTACCTTGTAAAAAAGGGACCTTGAAATAAGACCATGTGACTCCCTCTCAGGGGTTAAACTTTGATCTTCTCACAGGATACAGCTTTTATTCAACTTGTTCTGGCCGGTTTCATGTGTCAACTTGACACAAGCTAGAGTCACCAGAGATGAAAGAGCCTCAGTTGAGGAAAGGCCTCCATGAGATCAAGCTGTAAGGCATTTTCTCAATTAGAGATCAATGGGGAAGGTCCAGCAATCATTGTGGATGGTGCCATTCCTGGATTGGTGGGTCTGAATTCCATAAGAAAGCATGTTGATGGCAGTTCAGTATCCAAGTGGGTTCCATTGTAATAGGAACAAGGACTGTCTCTGACATGAACTGATTGGCCTGCTCTTTGATCACCTCCCCCTGAGGGGGAAGCAGCATTACCAGGCCACAGAAGAAGACAACTCAACCACTCCTGATGAGACCTAATTGACTAGGATCAGAAGGAAGGAAAAGAAGACCTCCCCTATCAGTGGACTTGGGGAGGGACATGCATGCAGAGGATGGAGGAAGGGAGGGATTGGGACGGGAGGAGGGAGGAAACCACAGGGGGAATACAAAGTGAATAAAGTGTAATTAATAAAGAATTTTAAAAATTAACATAAAAAAAGAAAGCATGTTGAGCAAGCTGGTGAGCAGTGTCCTTTCACAGCCCATGCATTATCTCCTGCCTCCAGATTCCTGTCCTGTTCGAGTTCCTGTCCTGACTTCCTTTAGTGATGAAAGCAATATGGAAGTGTAAGCCAAATAAAGCCTTTTTCCCCAACTTCTTTTTGGCCATGGTGTTTTGTTGCAGCAAAAGAAACCCTAAGACAATGGTATAAGTAGTGGGACATTGCTGTCACAGACATGACAATATGTTTGGGAGGATTGTAGAAGGTCTTTTGGAACTTTGGGCTAGAAAAGCTTTTGAGTGTTGAGAGCTCAGTGAGATGTTCTGTGGGAGCTTGGAAGATAATATTCAGAGCAATGCAGAGGATGGAGGCTTGGGTTGTGATATTCCAGAAGGAAATTTAAAGATTCTGTCAGAGCCATTGCTATTTGGTTTAAGATTTGGGTTGTTTTGGTTAGCTGGGGTTGTAAAATCAGCTGTGGTTAATAAAATACCAGAACTACTGAACTGAAACCTTTACTTTGCTGGGATACTTGATGTTGATTGGCTAAAGCTGCGAATCTAGTGGTGATTAGGAAGAGAACAGTATCGTTAAGGTGAAACCTTACAGAGAGTTAGCACATGGAATACGTATTACAGAGGCGGCCAAGTTGTACCTTGCACTGCCAGTAGAACTTGGTAGTATAAGAGCCACCCAAGTGTTACTGGTCTTAAAGGCATGAAGAAGTTGTGGAGAGCATCTGAGACTTGGCACTGTAAAAGGCCAAGACAGGCCATTAGTGAAGGCACAGCCTTGATATCTGTACCAGGTGATAATCATTTTGAAGGCCTAAAGATGAAGGGGTCATAAAAAGAAGTTGAGACTTGGCACCGTGAGGAAAGCCTATGAGAGGCTATTGGTAAAAGTGCAGTCCAGTTGCAGTAAAGGACGCTATCAGTTTTGGAGATAACCAATACCAATACCATGGGATGACTACCAAGGAAAGCAGCAACAGCAAAGTAGAGCCAGCCAGAGCCTCAAAGACATAGGAAGTAACCCAAGCCCTTTAGAGGAACCAAGAAGATCATGAGTAGATCCCAGACATTGAAGATAGTGTTGTTTACACAGTTAGAATTTGGTTTGATTGACTGTACCATGGTCCTTCCCTGTTTGGGTGCACTATATGAAGGTTGTCTCTGTATATTAAATTGTTGAACCAGCAGAGAGCTGAATTCTAGTATTGTTATTTTTATGGATCATCATCTGCCTCGGTATTTTGTAAACATTCATCTTCCTCGATTGTAATTGGCTTAATAAACAGCCAACAGCAAATATCTAGGCAGGAGAGGGAAGGCAGAACTTTGAGATGAGAGAGGGTCTCTGGGAGAAAAAAAAATTAAAAAGCGGGGAGAAGTGGATTTGCCAGAAAGAAACAGAGGTGAATGGACATGAACATCAGCAAAGAGGTAGAGCTGGCCACATAGTGCCAGAGGTAGTCAGTTTAGAGTAGCCAAGAGGAAGCCCAAGCTAAAGGCATAAGGTATAATAAAAACTAATATTTTTAATGTGAGATCTTGTGGATGAATAAGAAGAAAAGAATTATGGCTTACAGGGGTGTGTTTGTCAAGTTGACAAAGGGTCATTTGTACTGGCTGGTTTTGTTTGTCAACCTGACACAGCTAGAATCATCAGAAAGGGAAGACTTCCCTTCCCCTATTGCAACCAAAACTCATCACTTTTTACAGTTAAGTATTTAGGTTTGGGTTATTGGGAGGAGGTTGCTGTTTGAGCCGTTTTTATAGAATTTAAAATACAATTAATAATAAGACTCTTAAAAAGTTCAATTGCTTTGATAAGGATTGATAAAATAGACATACAAATCAGGTAGACATACAATGTTCCTAGACTTACTTGAGGGACCACCTGGGAATGAGAAACAACTGTGATTATTTGAATTGAAGCCAGGTGCAGAGAGCTCTTGAAGGGCGGGGTGAACTGTTCTGAGAAACAACCAGCTGTAAACTATAGAGCAAAAGTGATCTGATTTTCAGGTATAAAAACCCTGTGCTTTGCATGTTTGGGGTCATCTCCTGTCTTTGGAGGGGCGACCCTATTGTGATAGCAATAAAACCTCTTGCTTTTGCATCGAGTTGTGGTCTGTGAGATTTCCTAGGAAGGGTGTGATCCTGAGTACCTGAGCAGTAAGACCCCAGGTCTTACATTTTTGGTGCGTTTGGCCGGGAAACAGCGTGCCCCTTCCCCAACCCTCATCAGACTGGCCTCAGAGGTCAAGCTCAGAACAGGCTAGTCTGATTTCTTGTATACCACTCTGTATCTGTTTAGGCGCCTATCTGGACTTTTTGATTGTCTGATCAGTCATTTGATAGACATGTCAGAATATAGCTTGACTGGGAACTGGAGGACGCTCCAGATTCCATCTGGGGAGGCTAGGTCCGTGATGGTCCTCCTCTCATCTGTTTCTCATCGGAGATGGCTGCTGTGAGGCAGCCTCTCAATCAGAATTCTGTGGTACCACCAGTAAGGGCGTCCTTGTCTAATTGCCTGTTCTCTTTGTCTCTATCGTTGTTGCTTCTTTGACTTTCTTGACGGATGACTTTATTATGGGACAGACTGTGACTTCTTTTTGACCTTCCACCTCCTTATTCACCAGCTTTCCCCCCACTAATCCCCCAGCAGGTCTGCAGCAGGGTGCCACCAGTCCCTCAGCACCGCCAGATTCTGAAAGCGAGAGTGCTGCCAGCACTCCCTCTGCACCACTGCAGTCACCACCAGATTCCGAAAGTGAACCCCCTTTTTCAAAAATCCCCAAACTCTACCTGATTTGTTTTGTAAGACCTGGAGTCTCACTGGGAATGGAGGGGTTAGGTCAAGGAAGATGGAGGGAGGGAGTATGGGACAGATGACTGAAATTGGAGGATATTTACATGAAGTGGAAACCTAGTGAACATGACCCTAGTGAGGACTCCTAGTAAAAAAGGATTAAGAGCCTGAGCTGGCCATCCTCTGTAAGTAATCAAGGTTTCCGTTGGTGGGACTGGGATACCAACCTAGCCATAAAACCTACCTTCGATCTATCCTGCCTGCAAGATGTGCTGGGACAATGCAGACACAGAACTTGTGCCAACAAATGGCTGGTCTGGAGCAGAAGTTTTGGTTTCTTGAAAAACTCAGTTGTGTCATGTAAATGCATTTTTTGCTTTGGTCCCAAGTGAGAGACAAGGGAATGTTTTTTATTTATTCACCACTGAAAACAGCCTCATGAGGGGGCACATGATCTTTGTCAGCTCGACTGTCCAGAGCAAGGGGGCATGGTTTTGGCCAGCTAAAGAACATCCTCCTGCAGACTTTAAGAAAGTATAAAAATAGAAGCCTACAGGCATAGAGAAAACGCTATATTTCACTTTGCTCCTAGAGAGAAAAGCTCTTGAGAACATTTCCTGCCACTTCTGCTGAATCGTACTGATGCTGCTGATTTGTGTTGCTGTTTGCTGTTTGCAAGACTGTGGGAATCCTGACGATGAAGGGAGAAATTACGCCAAAAAGCTAATTCTAAAAGGGTCAACATCCCCTATCCTTTCTAACCTTCTTTCTCTCCTACCTAAGATCCGGAAGTTTAAAGGGAAATAGAGGTGTTTAAGAACTCTAAATAAAGTAGGTTTTACAAAATCAAGCCTATACTGGTCTAACTTGAGGCCCACTCCAGGAGAAGTTGCCCATACCTGAAGTTGCCTAGATGACCAGGAAGCAGAGGCTGGATAGCCCAGAGACCTATGATTTAAAAAATAAATAAAATGATTCCTAATGATATTTTTATATATTGGACAATCAATGCCTAACCTAATCATTATCAGAGTGGCTTCCACTGGCAGCTGAAGGGAGAAGATGTAGATGCCCAATTTAAAAATAGACATGTAATATAGGATAAACCTACTAAAATCTGTACATCTAAAAGAAACTAATCAAGAGGGAGGACCCTGACTAAAATGTTCAATCCCCATCCCGAAAGACAAAGAGGATGGACATCAGAAGAAGAAGAAAACAGGAAACAAGTTAGGAACCTGCCACAGGGGGCCTCTGAAATGCTGTGCCCTGCAGACTATCAAAGCAGATGCTGAGACTTATGGCCAACTGTTGAGCAATGTGCCTGGAATCGTATGTAAGAAGTGGGAAATAGTAAGATCTGGAGTGGACAGGAACTCCACAAGGAGAGCAACAGAACCAGAAATTTGAACACAGGGGTCTTTCCAGAGACTCATACTCCAACCAAGTACCATGCATGGAGATAACCTAGAACCCCTGAACAGATGAAGCCCATGGCAGTTCAGTGTCTAAGTGGGTTCTATAGTAATGGGAACAGGACTGCCTCTGACATAATCTGATTGGCCTGCTCTTTGATCACCTCCCCCTGAGGGGAGAGCAGCCTTACCAGGCTACAAAAGATGACAGTACAGGCACTCCTGATGAGATCTGATAGACTAAGATTAGAAGGAAGGAGAGGGGGACCTCCCCTATCAGTGAACTTGGGGAGGGGCATGCATGAAGAAGGGGAAGGGAAGGTGATATTAGGAGGGAAGGAGGGGTTAATGGGGGGATATAAAGTGAATAAAGTATAATTAATAAAAGTAAAAAAAATTAAAAATGGGGTACAGAGCTAAACAAAGAATTCCCAACAGAGAAAATTAATGGCTGAGAAGCACTTAAAGAAATCTTCAACATTCTTAGTCCTCAGGGAAATGCAAATCAAAAGGACTCTGAGATCCCATCTTACACATGTCAGAATGCTGGCAAGGATGTGGAGAAAGGTGAAAACTCCATTGCTGGTGGGAGTGCAAACTTGTAAAGCCATTATGGAAATCAGTCTGGTGGCTTCTCAGAAAATTGGTAATAGTACTACCTTAAGACCAAGTTATAACACTCCTGAGCATATATATGTCCACAAGGACATATATATAAGATGTCCACAAGGGCAATTGTTAAAGTGTGTTCATAGTAGCTTTATTCATAATAGCCAGAAACTGAAAACAACCTAGATGTCCCTTAACTGAAGAATGACTAGAGAAATGTGCTACGTTTATACAATGGAACACTACTCAGCTATTAAAAACAAAGACATCATGAAATTTTCAGGCAAATAGATGGAAATAAAAAAGATCATACTGAGTGAGGTAACTCAAACCCAGAAAGACACACATGGTATGTATTTATTTATAAGTGGATATTAGCCATGATGTACAGAATAATCATGCTACAACACACAGATCCAAAGAAACCAAGAAGGAACCAAGGGAGGATGCTTGAATCTCACATAGAAGAGGAAATAAAATAGTCACCTGAAATAGATGGAGGGAGGGAGCTGTGTGGGACGAGGGGTGAGGAGGGTAACAAGGGCAGGGATCAGTTCTGGAGAGAGCAGAGGGTGGGTTGTAGAGGAGGATGGGAGGTGGGGAATGACATGGAGAGAAAACAAAAATCAATAGGGGAGCATCTTTAGAAAAGGGGAGAACCCTGGGAGTCTGTGGGGGTGACCCTAGCTGAGACCCCTAACAGTGGGGGACATGGAGCCTGAACTAGCCACCTCCTGTAGTGAGGTAAAACTTCCAGTAGAGAGAGGACAACACCAACCCAGCCATGAAACTCTCCACCCAAAATCTGTCTTGCTTACAAGGAGAATAAAGATGAAGCCGAGATTGAGGGAATGGCAAACCAATGACTGGCCCACCCAACCCCTGACACTCTTAATGATACTTTGCTATGCTTGCAGGCAGGAGCCTAACATAACTGCCTTCTGAGAAGCTTCATCCGGCAGCTGATGAAATAGATGCAGAGACCCATGGCCAAACAGTAGGATGAGCTCAGACTGGTTTGTGAAAGAATGGGAAAAGAAGAATTGGGGGTGTTAAAGGTGGCAAAGACCCCACAAGAAGACCTACAGAGTCAGGTAACCTGGGCCATGGGGGCTCACAGAGACTGAACTACCAACCAAAGAGCTTGCATGGAGCAGACCTAGACGCCCTACACATATGTAGCAGATGTGTAGTATTGTCATTTTGTGGGACCCCTAACAATGGGAGCAGCCACTATCTCTGAGTCTGTTGCCTGACTTTGGATCCCTTTTCCCTAGCTGGGATGCCTTGTCTGGCCTCAGTGGGAGAAGACGCACTTATTACTGCTGTGACTTGAGGTGCTAGGGTGGGTTAGTACCACTTAGGTGCCTCCCCTCCCTGAAAAGAAAGAGAAGATGGGGGGAGCATGAGTGTGGAACTAGTAGGAGAGGAGTCTGGGATCAAGCTAAAAAGTAATTATATATATATATATATATATGTATTCACATTTTTAAAATATTAGTCTAATGTGATTGTCTTTGTAATAGTCACGTACACAATTTGGTGTGCTTTGAACCTCATGTGGAGCTCTGGGGACAACAGAATGCTTATAAGAACTAGAAGACAACTTTTGAATGACAGTTCTTTTCTTTCATAGCAGGACCTCAGGGTTAAATACAGATCAGGAGGCTTATTGAGCCCTGAACCAGCCCTGAAGCTATTGTCTTTAAGTGAGATCACCAAGTGGTTCTTTATTGCATCTAATAAAACACTAAACCAAGTTGATGCAGGTGATAATGTGGCCTGCCTCCATCTTAGGCTTCAGAGCCATCTTACAGTAAAGACAACTAAACTCATTCCTGTTTATGATCAAATCTATTTCTCAAATTGGGCTATGCTCCACCTGTAACATTAACTACAAATGGTTCTGTAGTGTTTTGGTTTTTGTTTTTTTTTGTTTTTTCCAGGAAACTGACCACTGTGTTAAGACCACATTGCAACCATGCCTTTCTTTCAGGTTATTCTGACCGTTTTGTTATGCTTATATTCTGCTTCTGTAATCCTGCCTACTTGCCTGACAAATCCCATATTTGGAAACCCCCTGCTCCTGAGATATTAAAACCCTTATCACACCCATACCCAATACTGATCTCTTGAACTTTGCCTTTAGGGAGAAACCCCCCATGAGTTTCTTTTTAAGGCTTGTTTTAACTAATTGCTTACTTTAATTAGTTTGGCCATAGGTCTGTGGCCTCTCTCCTCACAATAGTGAGATCAGCACAGCAAGTTAAGAAACCTTTAGTGTGAACAAAAGTCAATAGTCTTGTTTGTTACATTCCCGGGAAACATCTGAAAGACTGAGATACAAGATTAAATGCATGTCTATCCTCCATATGGTTTATTGCTATATTATCACTCTGATTTCAAACATTTCTATGTTATGAAAAATGGTATAGATTTCAATGCCTAAGTTTGGTGTAGAGTTAACATCTGGTTCATAGAAAATGATTGTGTATTGTAATCTTGTTAGGACCAATGTTAGGACCAAAGCAGGAATGTTAGGAAGTGTGCGCCTGTGCGCCTGTGGAGGTTACACGCGGGTCCACAAATCACACCTTGAGATCGGTTCCACGTGGGAGGTTTATTAGGGGAAGGAGGTTACAGAAAGAGGGAGAGAGAAAGGAAGAGTCAGAGAGCGGAAGAGGAAGAGGAGAGAGAGAGAGAGGGGAGGGCTCCAGTTCTCTTATAGGGTGACCCAGGGCATGCGCAGGTAATTCCAGGCTGTCAGGGTGTCTTCACAAATGTCTGATAACTGGTCTATCAGGTCCCTTGGGGCTGGCCATAGAAGTGCCTGCTTACTGATCCCAACATTCCTCCCTTTTTCTATAATTAAAAATAGGGAGCTTGGCTGCCTTTTATAAGGTAAGTTAAAGTATATAAATTTAGGCTCATTGGAAGCAGCTCTTGGTTGTCATGCAAGAGGTTGAGAGAGAGAAGAGTTATAGTAACAAATGGTCAGGTTGCAAGGTTAAGAATAAGAGAAGTCTCTGCCCTGGAATATTTAGGGTAGAGGGTTGTCAACAGAGTTGTCAGCCATGCAAGGCAGTGGGGAAGGACTGGGGAACACTGGGAGAACCTGGAGCCGCTTGTCCTGGTCCTGAAGCACACCACTTCAGCCTTTTGTTAACAACAAGTGAATAACGGGCGTAGATTCTCTTCTGGCTACTTCCTGCTGACACTGGGGGAGATGTAGGGAGGTCAAAAGGCTGAAGTGTCGACCAAGTCCAGGAAGAATAGGCTGCTTTGATGCTTTCCAGGTCTGTGAGAACACCCATGGCTGGGAGGGAAGGTGCAGGTCCAGCTTGTTGGAAGTCTGTAAGGTCAGAGCCGAACACCTGTAGCTTGTTGGAAGTCCGTGAGGTCAGAGCTGAACACCTGTAGCTGCTTTGGTGCTGTTGTGGCTGTAGGAAACATCTGTGTCTGGCAGGACACTGAAACACATATATAGGCAAAAGATAAAGTTGAGTATAGAGAAAATCCTGTAGGTATACATTGAAAGGTTTGAATCGATGAGGTTTGTACATGGGAGCCTCTGTCTACCTGGACGGGACTTTATTTACCCAATCACTGGCAATATTAAAGAAGGCTTTGTTTTTGATCTGTCATTGAGGTGAGGTTTGGTTACAGGAGCGTGTAAACTTAGAGGCCCTGGTGCCAGCTGGCACTAGGTGTAGAAACCTGAAATTCTCCAGCCTGTTTGGAGGGACGCGGGCGTCTGGGCGTCTCCCATTGTGGGTAGAGAAGTAGAGGAACCATGTGGGAGAGGGGACCTTCCCATGAGCGAGCGAGCGCGTGCATGAGCAAGGGGGGGAAGGAACCCATAGAGGGGGTGTACCGCCCAAGGGAGAGTGTGGCCCTAAAGTGCAAGTCAGCATAGAGGGTCAAACCTAGACAATTAAGGCTACAGCTGAGGGGGGGGTCCCCCGTATCAAAAGATAGTAGGAAGTTGCCAGAGCTCTGTGGTCAAGCTTCCCCTACCAAGAGAGGCATGTATGCTGAGAAAATGGAGTGAACTCACCAATCCAGCCAGTGGTTGTATGCAGTAAATAGCAGTCTGGTAGCCAGGAAAGGAAATCCCAAACCAGGAAAGGGGAGGAGTCCCACCTTTTGAGATAGGCAATAAGTGCAGTACTTATCTGGAATCTAGTTGTCCTGAGAAGTAGATTTAGGTGGACTTTCTGCAGCTAACAAGAATTACTTTTAAGTTTTAAGAAAAGAGATAAAAGATGAAATAAACCCAGTTACCCACTGAGTTGCTTTTAATCAGTATTTCATCACAGCAAATTGAAAAAAAAAAAAAAAAAAAAAAAAAAACAGAATCTGCTGCTATTAGGTGGAACTGGCAAACATCTGAAAAGTTACAGACTGAAGAAAAGATTTACAGTGTATGTTATTGACAAAGATCTTAAATCCAGATTATTTGAAGAATTTTCTTAAATCAACAAATATTTTTTATGATTTTCTTTATTTTTTGGAATTATAATTACATCATTACCTTCTTTGAATGAGAATGCTACTATAGACTCATACATTTGAATATTTGTTCCCCAGTTCCTGGAACTGTTTGGGAAGGGTTAGGAGGTATAACCTTTGTTAGCGAATGTGTGTCCCTGGAGGCAGGCTTGATGCTTCAAAAGTCCTAGCCATTCCCACTTAGCCCTCTCTGCCTTGTGCTTGTGAATTGAGATGTGAGTCCTCAGCTACTACGTCAGCACTGCTGTGTTCTGCCATGCCCCCCCCCCCCCGCCCATCATGCTGGTAATGGACTCTAATCCTCTGGAACTCTAATCCTGAAGTTAAACATGTTCCTTTATAAACTGCCTTGGTCATGATGACTTAATCACAGCAATAGAAAAGTAACTAACATATCTTTCCTCCCTCCAATTCCTTTTTATTCTCTCTCAAATCCATGGCCTCTTTTTCTTTATTTGTTGTTAAATATACATATGCATTTAAATATACATAATTTGTTTATATATACATATGCAATATATACTATATATATATATATATATATATATATATATCCCTACATGCATAAATGCAACCAACTCAGTCCATAAAACGTTGCCTGTCAAATGGTGGGAAAAGATCATCCTGAGTTTGGTATCCCAGAAGCAGAAAGATTCACACAGTATATACTCACTTATAAGTGGATAATAGACCTATAGGATAAACATACTAAAATCTGTACACCTAAAGAAGATAAACAAGAAAGAGTACCCGGGGTAAGATGATCAATCCTCACTTAAACAGACAAATGGGATGGACATTGGAAGTAGGAGAAAACAAGAAACAGGATAGGAGCCTACCACAGAGGGCCTCTAAAAGACTCTGCCTAGCAGTGTATCAAAGCAGATGCTGAGACTCATAACCAAACCTTGGGCATAATGCAAGGAATCATATGAAAGAAGAGGGAGTTAGTAAGACCTGGGGAGGACAGGCACTCCACAAGGACCAAATATATCTGGACACAGGGTTCTTTTCTGAGACTGATTCTCCAAACAAGGGCCATGCATAATTATAACCTAGAACTCCTGCTCTGATGTAGCCTGGGACAGCTCCGTTTCCTAGTGGGTTCCCTAGTTAGGGGATCAGGGACTGTCTCTGACATGAACTCAGTGACTGGCTATTTGACCACCTCCCCCTGAGGGGGGAGTAGCCTTACTAGCCCACAGAGGAGGACATTGCACCCAGTCCTGATGAGACCTAATAAGCTAGGGTCAGATGGAAGGGGAAGAGGACCTCCCCTATCAGTGGACTTGGAGATAGGCATGGGAGGAGATGAGGGAGGGAGGATGGGATTGGGAGGGAATCAGGGAGCGGGATACAGCTGGGATACAAAGTAAATAAACTGTAATTAATTTATAAAAAAATTAAAAAAATTTAAATGTTACCTGTATGTGTGTGATTGTAGCACTGTCACCGCAACAAATAATTTTAGAAGATCAGTACAGATACTTGCCTAAAGAGGAGATTCTGGAGGCAAATAGCATGTGAAATGTACTGAATGTCACTATTCATGAAAAATTTCAAATCCATCCACTGACCATGTGTTAGGAGTAGATGCAACAAGAGAACAACTGGGCCAATATCCAACAATACCAAGTATTGTCATGGATTGGATCAGCTCTCACGCTGCCATGAAAATTCAGTACAGTCCACTATATACAACCAGCTAATACAGAGTCTGGCAGTTTCCTGCAAAGTTAATCACATATTTATCATTGAACTTCTCTTGATATTTCTCAAAGATAAGTGGAAACACATGCTACAGAAAGAATTAGTTATACTTAACATTTGATGTAATATATGGCAATATGTCCATCCATGGTTAAAAATCACAGTTAACCCACCTTATCTACCAGAAGTCATAACTGGGCCTTTCCTATCTGAAATGAACCTGAACTATATCAAAAAACACGGAACATGAAAGCTATTTGATAAAATACTGTATGAGTTGGACTAGCTGAGTAGGAGATGGGAGGCTCACCACACCACTTCACATCCTAAAAGAGTCTTACTAAAGTAGTCATTGCTAGACAGGAAAAATAAAACTTAAATGAGGTTTTATAGCAGTTGATCCTCATTGTTAATTTGACCAGAGGTAGAATTGCCTGATAATTATGCCTCTGGGTGTATGTAGGAGGGTGCGGTTTTGAAGATTTAATGGGGAAGTCCATTCAGAATCTAGTTAATGGGGTCTTTGTATGAATAGAAAGGATCAAAGGAAATGAGCTGGGGACCAGCATTCACATTTCTGCTCCCTGACTGAGGACACCATGTGACCTGCTGCTTCACTTTTGTGACACTCTGCCTCCCTCAAACTGAAAGCCAAACAAACTCATCTTTCTACTGCTCTTGTCAGGTGCTTCATTGCAGTTGAGAAAAGTAAGTATTACAGGTGTCCACCGAACAGGAATCATATTTGTAAGAAGAAATAAAAATGTCAAATTATACCAGTGTAAATTGGGAAACTGTATCTATACAGAAATATATACAGAGCACTATCTACGCAGCTTGATGCAGGTGTCGTGGCAGGCAGGAAAACAAATAACAAAGGGGTAAGAAATGAACGCAGTTCAGCTCGACCTCATAAGGCTAAATCAAATTTCAGCAGTCTGATTCCAGGAGGTTTGTTGACAGTATATTTTTAACATAGTACAATTTGGGGGAAAGGTTCCTCCTGTAATTCAATCCCCATGCTTAGGGAAGCATAATTGCATTGAACCTCAACTCAAAGAACATGTTATTTCCTCCAAGAAGATGGGTTCTAGACATAAGTTACCTGTATCAGCGTAAGGGCCTACCTAGGGAAGGATCCTGCCTGGTCTCAGTCATACATAGCACAGAGGTCTTTGAGATATTAGCCACCTCAGGTCCTGGCTGAGGAAGCTTGAGGGCACTGCTGGCTATAGAAATAATGTAAGGGCTATTTAGACTACTAGCTATATCTGGTCTTGGTTGTGGAAGCTTGACATGGCCTAGCCCAAAAGATAATGCAGATCTCCAGGCTATTTATTAATCATCTCCAGTTTCCAGCTTTCTGGATAAAGGAATAGGTTTTATATCCTTTCCACTGAGAAAACAATCCTGTGTGCTTAAATTCCTAGTTTCCCTGGAGATGTGTGGATTCAAAAACCTTCGGTCTCCCAACATGAGTCCAAGTCAGCATTCTTTGCATAAGTAGCATAAGTGGTTTCAGGACACAGGACGTATCATGAGAATCGGACTGAAAAAAATAAGAAAAGAATTAAAGTTTGCCACATGCTGAAAGTATGGTGAGGGGGGAAAAAAGCAATTTATGTGGCTAGATAGAGAGGTAAGCGGGTTGTGAGCAGTCTTCTGAATGCCCTTTCCACTTTCTGACAGATTCTTTATGTGCCTGGGAGAAACTTTATTTCAGAATCATAATGTATGTGTTACTGATTGTGGGATAATCTTATCCCACTGGCTTTAGCAGTGAAATGTTTTAGGACCGTGTGCCCCTCTATCTCACACAAGCATGTTCTATGAGATTCTGATTTGTATACTTTTGAGTTTCTTGTTCTTGGAAGTAATTGCACTATTTTACTCTCTTAGATACAACCTTATCATGCCTATAAGAAAAAGAAGTAAAGGGTTATAGCAATGGACTATTCCTTCAATGAGTTTTTGTTTGTTTGCTTTTAATAAGAGAAGCTCAAGAAAAGCTCGAATTCACAGTGATCCTCTGCCTCCCTGAGGACTGGGATTAAAGGCCTAGTTTATGGTTTTTTTTAATTAATTTTTCATTTATTCCTGGTCCTTGGTTGGTGCTTCAGTGTCCTCAAGTCCCTCTGGATCCTGGTTAGTTGGCTCTGTTGGTCTTTTTGTGGAGCTCCTGTCAGCTCCAGGTCCTTCTACCCTTACCCCCACTTCTCCACAGGACTCCCTACCCTTGGCACAATGTTTGGCTGTGAGTCTCTGCATGTTTGGCTCCACTGCTGGGTGTAGCCTCTCAGAGGACAGCTAGGCTAGGCTACAGTCTGTGAGAACAGCAGAATATCCTTAATAGTGCCAGGGTTGGCTCTCTCCCATGTGGTGGATGTCAGGTTGGGCCAGGCATTGGTTGGGCATTCCCTCAATTACAGCTCTATCTTTCTCCCTGCACATTTTGTAGGTAGGGTGAATTTTGGGTCAAAGATGGGAGAGGTTCCCCTACTTCCACAGGAGTCCTGTCTAGTTAGAGGGTTTCCTCTTCAGTCTCTATGACCCTTACTACATTGAGTCTCAGCTAGAATTACCCCCATATCCTCCCAGACACCTACCTCTTAGCTCTCCAGCTTGTTCCAGAGAAGCCTCTGCCCACAATTTCTCTTCTTTCTGAAGTCCCTCTGTATTCCTGCTCCCACTCTCCCTGGGTCTGATCTCCACCCTCATCCCTCTCTGTACTCCCTCTCCTACTTTGTTCTCTCTCTCCAACTACTTCCACTGCCTATTCCATTTCTCCTTGTGCATGAGATTCAAGCAGCCTCCCTCGGGTCCTCCTTTTTACTTACCTTCTTTAGTCTGTGAATTGTAGTATCTTTATCCTGCACTATATGGCAAAAATCCACTTATAGGTGAGTACACACCATGTGTGTCTTTCTGGGTCTGGTTTACCTCACTCGGGATGATCTTTTCTAGTTCTGTCCATTTACCTGCAAATTTCGTGATGTCCTTGTTTTTAATATCTGAGTAGTATTCCATGTGTAAATATACCCAATTTTTCTTTATCCATTTCTCGGTTGAGAAACATTTAGGTTGTTTCCAGATTCTGGCTATTTCAAATAAAGCTGCTTTGAATGTAGTTGAGTAAATGTCCTTGTTGTATGGTAGAGGATCTTTTGGGTATATATCCAGAAACAGTATGGCTGGGTCTTGAGATAAAGCTAACTCCAATTTTCTGAGAAGCAGCCAGATTAATTTCCAAAGTGGTTGTACAAGTTTGCACTCCCACCAGTAATGAAGGTGGAATTTTGCCCTTTATCCACATCCTCACCAGTATATTCTCTCACTTGAATTTTTAATCTAAGCCATTCTGATAGGTATAGGATGGAATCTCAGAGTCATTTTGATTTGCATTTCCCTGATAAGGACACTGAGCATTTCTTTACGTGCTTCTCGTCCATTTGATGTTCCACTGTTGAGAATTCTCTGTTTAGCTCTGTACCTCATTTTTTACTTGGGTTATATCCAAAGACCCAAAAAATCCAAGGAGGGTCCAAGGGAAGATGCTCCAATCTCATTCAGAACAGAAAATAAAATAGATATCCAAAGTAGGTGGAGGAATGGGACTGGGTGGGAGAGGACATGGGGAGGGTGATCAGGTGTGCAGAAAGTGGGGAGTGGGGAGGTGGGAGAGGACTGGGAGAGAGAATAGAAATCAGTTGGGGCCGACTCTGGGACAGGGGAGGCTCCCTGGAGTCCATGGGGGTGATCCTAGTTGAGACTTCTAGCAGTGTCGGTTAAAGAGCCTTAGCTAATTGTCGTCAAAGACAGAGACTACCTAGGGTATTCATCAGGTGGCTACTCAATGTGAATTGCAAAACAAAAAAAAAAGCAAAAATTCAAACATACCACATTAGTTGGGGATTAACTACCCAGCATAATGAAAAGTACATGTGGAACTTAGCTCAGTGGTAGAAAACTTGCTGAGCAAGCACGAAGTCATGGGTTAGTCTCCAGAAACAGCAAAAAAAAAAAAAAAAAAAAAAAAGATAAGAAAAAGAAGAAAAGAAAGAAAGAAACAATAAAAGGGGGAAATGTGGCATGCATTATATGCATTGAACTGTTTAACTTGGAAACAGTGCAAAAACAGAGTTTGGGATGGGTTGATAGTGCTTTCACGACAGCAAAGGTACAAAGGGTCTTCTCAAGGTGATGCAAATACTCTGAATCTCAATTGTGGTGGTTAGGAAAACGTATATTTGCTAAACTGTAGAAATTGCTTTAAAAAAAAAGTAAGTCACTGTATAGAAATAATACTGAAATTACCTGATTTTATTTGTATTACATTTAGTAAGTGTGCGCGTGCGCACGCATGTGCATGTATGCCACACTGTAATGGTCATTATGTGGAGGTCAGAGAAAAATCTGTAGAAATATATCTCCATCTTCTATGAAATGAGTCCCAGAAATGCAACTCAGGTCATCAGGTTTGGCAGCCAGGAACTTTACATACTAAGCCATTTCACCAACCACCTAATTATCTGATTTTAAAATCTGAAAGCCAACGAGATGGCTCAGGATGTAAGGGCGCTGAATACCAAGCCTAACTACTGAGCTCAGGTTTCAGAACCAGCATGGTGGAAAGAGCATGACCAGCCCAGGTTGACTCTGACACCTACACACATCATTGACGTGAGAAACAATATACACACATACATTTACACACAATTAATACATACAATTAATACATACATTTACATACAATACATACATTTACACACAATAAATGTAAAAAGTTTTAAATTGAAAATATTCTAAACAGATTTACAGAACTAATAAAAGTAAATTTTATGAGGCTTACAATACATTGCAGAACATTCACAATCACGTGATAATATACACATAGACAGAAAAAAGAGCACCTAAAATACATTATGTAGAAAGCAGGGAGAGGGCTCCAGACAGATCTAATAGACAATGCTCTCTGGCATGCTCAAAGGCTCAACGAAAAACACTGAAAAAAAAGTGATAAGGATTTTAATATTTATAAATATGTAACTTTTTATATTTTGATACATACAAACATATATCACAGCCTATACAAATTTCTAAAAGCCTTTAGCCTGTGATGTCTGATCCTAGTCTGCTCTTGGTACTGAGGATGTCTAACAGATTCATCCGGCACGCATCTGGGTATCCCTGTGAGACCATTTCCAGAAATGATTGGGGTAGATGTCTTTGACCTAACCATTGGTTTAAACTACTAATGCATTTGAATGTATTATCAAGAGGGATGTACCCTGGTGGGAGAAAGTAGGGCCACCATTGAATTATTAACAGTTGATGTTAAATATATGACGGTGTCAGGACTGAGCAGTGCTGG
Source organism: Meriones unguiculatus (assembly GCF_030254825.1). Lineage (NCBI taxonomy): Eukaryota > Metazoa > Chordata > Mammalia > Rodentia > Muridae > Meriones > Meriones unguiculatus. The sequence continues at coordinate 173,697,980 of NC_083349.1, forward strand.
GAGTAGACCGTCCAGCTTTATGAGGCCGCAGGAGCACAGGGAAGGAGTAAGGACTCACCTAAAATACAACAGTACAATTGAGTATCAGGCTTAGACTTTATTGCAGTAAGATTTGTCATCACAACAATTCATTTTTATTATCTTATCTCCATTCACAACAGTCCCACTGAAGCAAAGGTCAGCACATCTCTGGCTTCCAAACTGGAGTTGGCCACCTGGATAAGAAGAGTAAGAGGCACAATATAAATATTAGTGGAAAGAGTCTGTGATTCAGTAAGGAGTCAGGCTCCCAAATGATAGGCACATCTACCACACAAGCATAACCAAGGTGGTCTCTCTGGGCCATCCTCCCTCAACCCCTAATCTGACCCACAGGTAGAACTCCATTCCCGAGAAAGTGCTGAATAGAACTTTAGAATCCAGTTCTTAACATACCAGACTATATTAACCCAGAAATTCATTGAAGATCACCCAGACACCTTTCAAAAACATTTTTTTTCTTCATAGTTTGTTTGTTAGTCTGACCAAAAACCAGTGGCAGCTGTTACCAAAAGCAAAGGGCCTTTGCCCTACTCTTACAGGAAATACACCCTCAAGTCCCTCCATTTTCCGTCAGCCTTCTGGAGATGGGTTAGTTACTATAGGGCAAACAGGATGACCCTGAGGGCTCCCAGACCGTACATACCTGAAATGGTTTGTAGTGATGCACACTTCTCACCAGGTTTAGCCTTACAGCAACCTTCACCTTTCACACAGATCCCATCAGAATTGAACCTAACACACCTGAAACATGTCAAAGCTGAAAAATAAAAGCCAGTGTAAGGGGCTCAGTCAGGGCCCAGCCTCAGGTATCAATGGGAGTTGAGTGTGTGGCTAGGGTTAATGAATAATAAGCAATAGGCAGAGATGGAGGTGGCTGTATGCTGAGCTGACCCCCTCATGAAAGGTCATGACCATAGGACTAGACTCTGAAAAAGGAATTTTAAAGGAGAGTTGGAAGGCTCCCCATCCTCCTACCCTGAGAATGGACCAGGTTATCAGAATGAGAAAACAAAGCTCTGATGTGGGGTACATAAGCCACCACACAGTGTTAGGTTTCTGAGACAGCCTAAAGAGAGAGGGCAGAAAGAAACCAGAGTCTGACCTCACCAGACAGGATTGTATTTATTGGCATACACAGCAAAGGGAAGCCTCTCTCCCACAGAAAAAGGACCTTCAGAGGTCAGTGATCTGATCTCAAGGCTTTGTGGTCAGGGGCAAGGAGGAATCTTTTAACCTGCTTCAATCTGATGAATGTGGCAATATAGAAGGGGCAGCAGTTAGCATGCCTCACATTGGATGGACACTCCTGCCAGGGGGAAAGGCTAGCTGCAACCTGCTGTAAGGGCAGGGTGAGGGGTTTGGGGGTGCAGTCGAGGTGCTATGAACTGTGCACTCTCCTTCCTGAAAGTGATTTCCCAAGGTGAGACAGACTGTCTTGGGAAACAGGCTATCTCAGGAGACATTCCTTTCTGTGTTGACTGATAAGGGAAGAGCAAAGCCATCTGTATTTTCACAGGCATCCTGTTTTTAAAATGGAGGCACTCTGACATTCCAAACCCTAAAAAGCATAGAAAGAGTTGGTGACCAGGATGGACATTGAAAGAAGGGGAAAGTGGACAGTGATGCTTTCCTGCTGCTTCAAGCGGAGGAGATTTATTGTTGGGAGGGGGCAATCCAGGAACCCTTGAATAGAGCGATAGACCATATAGTCATTTGGCAGGAGAGTTTAACTTGATCAGCTGTAATAGACATGTCATTGCTATGAAAAATAATTATAGGGCTCAAACACACTAAACCTAAGAGATTGCGCAGGAAGGTAAAAGGGACAGGGAAAACTAGATGTGGGAGAGATTTGGTGAACTGGTGAGAGGAGGTGGCTGTCTACAAACAGGAGCTTCCAAATAGGGACAGGGAAATGCACTGTCTTTATTTGGGAGGGGTGGGTCTGGTCAGAATGAAAAGATGCCAGAGGAGTTGACAAGTGGGAGGAGAGTGACAGAAACACTTTCAGGTTTGTGGAAAGAATAGAAGACGGTAGAAGAGAGAAATTTTTCCTTCCAGATCTAACTGATTCAGGGTGAGAGGGACTAGTTCCATTACCAGGAGTGCTGCACCAAAGTAAGTTACTAGAAACAACAGAGAATTATGGAGTATTTAAGGAAGGGAGCAGGAGAAAATACAGAACTAATATAAAGAATTGTTTCTGGCCTGAGGTGAAAGGGAAAGCAACCCTATGCATCCAGAGTTTCCCTACAGCATCTAAGACATCTTTTTGCAGATGAGTCAGGATCAAATGGAGCTGTTGTAGGGTAGGTGCCACTGGGAGAACTTATGGGGCACATTTTATTTGGGTATAAGGGGAAGGTCAGTGAATAAAAACATTAGTATGAGGATAATAAGAAGAAAGAAGTGATCGAGAGAAGGAGTCAGGGTGGGAGGGAACCAAAAGCCCATACATAGGAGGCTTATGGCTGAATTTTTTTGCCTGGTCCTTGAGTCTCAACCAGTTAGAATTTGTTGGTGCAAAAGCAACATCACTGGAGGAGGGTGTTACAAATCCCATTCTTAGCAGTATGCAGATCTAAAGTGTTTTAACCTAGAAGTGCTGCAACAGGCAAAGAGCACAGCTGGTCCTGAAGGATGTTAGGCTGATCTGAAATTTCTTTATGATTTTCTAAGAGCTTGTGAGACAGAGAGGTTAATTGATGCAAAGAAGTCTTTAGCCCAGCTGTTTTAGTTCTGAGTCCTGAAAACACGCCCCATGTAGCAAGAAGAGAGATGATTTGGATGGTCTATGGCCCATTAGTCCAGTGAACTGATCTCAGGGGCTTGTAGTTAGGTACAGGGGCAGATATTTCTTAAATTGCCTCAGTCTGAAGAAAAGGCAGTGTAGAAGAGGCATCAGTTAGCATGCCTCAGAGGAGGGTCCATCCAAGCTATCACAATGAAACTTAACAAATGGCAGATCTAGAACATAAGTCAGGAGGTAATAACTGCACAGCTTATGAGGAACATTGAGACACAGTAAACTGTTTCATCAGACTCCTGCCAAAGGAATGAGTGCCTGGAAGTTTTGTAAAAGAAGTTAGTGAGTTTGATGACAGAGTATCCAAAAGCCTCCTTTAATCATGGAGTGTGGGTGGTTAGAGTAGGCGCCCTGGAATTAGCTTTTTATAAGAGAAAGAATTGAAATCCGAGATAACCAGCATGGCTCATTGAACTAGAATGCAAATCCCATACCAGTCAAGCAGTAGCTTAGGTACCCCTGTCCATAGCATCCTCATATGTCAGTTTGAGAGACACTGAGGCAGAGTAATTGCTGCTGGCCTCTCTGCTATCTAGATGTGGGTGCAGACTCTGAGATCCTCCACTGGACCAGAGAACCCACACCCCTGTCACGTGAGACATGAGGAGTGATTCATCTCCTCTATCGATAAGGAGGAGGTTTTCCTGATCTGGCCTACACAGGCATAGATAGGAGCAGCAGACTTCTGGCAGCTCTTATTTCCACGTGCATGGCTAGGATGCATTCTAGTCTGGTGAACTTGTGTCCCATCCAAGAAAAATATTACTACTTCAGCCAGAAGACATCTTACCATGCAATGTATTGTAAATTTAACCCACTGATTTTTATAACCATATTTTTTTTAGTGTACCTGATTTTGAATATTATTTTACATTTTTTTAAAAAAACTTAAAGTTTACTTTAAATTTGCTTTGAGTTACTTGTGTTAGGCCTAACTTTGAGAACATAGACTGAGGAACATACAATGGGAGATATAATTTGGTATCTCCCTGCAAGCTTCTCACTATAAATAAATTACATTTGCATTTAGCAGGGCTGCAAGCATAGTTCTGAACACATTAAAGAATTTGGTCAGGCTGGAGAGATGGCTCAGTGGTTAAGAGCACTGGCTGTTCTTCCAGAGGACCTGAGTTCAATTCCCAGCAACCACATGGTGGCTCATAACCATCTATATTGATGTCTGATGCCCTCTTCTAGGGTGCAGGCAGAACACTATATCCGTAATAAATAAATCTTTAAAAAAAAAAAGAATTTGGTCATTTATCAAGTTAGGGTGAGCAAGCATGGGAACCAAGTAGAAGCTACAGGTTATGGAACTCGTTGTGGCTTTCCTCCCCTGTCCAAGCTGCACAGCCAAGGGGCTTTACTGGCACAGAAGATCTTGCATTCCATAGAAAAACTTGCCCTTCACCCCATGGCCTTTCTGAAATGGGGTCCTGAACTCATTGACTGGCGAGGCTTCTGGGATACCTGAGGTCTTGGAATAAGCAGAAAAATGAGAAGGGCTGCTCCACTGCTGTGTGGTTTCCACAGCCACCATTCACCCTGTGTGAGAGGCTACCTCAGCTGGGACTGTATCTTGATTTTATGATTCACTTTCTATGAGTTGGGAGAGCCCTTTGGGAGAAGGGAGTTGGGAGTTAATTTAGGGTTCTGGGCAGGACCATAATTGGGAAATGAGTGGCAGATATGGGGAACAAGATAAGCTGTGATGATCATCTCGTTCTCAGACCATTCTCCTGTCTTATGAATTTACCTAAATCAATTTAGATAGCAAAATGTAAGATTTCAAATTCCCGCCAAGAAGTAGACATTGTCCAGTGTATATTGAGGCCAGATTTGGACTAAGAGCTGAGCGAGTGTGACCAGTCTGAAGTCTCCCACATGAAGCTTTTCCTAGATTAGCCCACAGACAGGCTAGGGGTATGGAAATTGTGACTCATGCCTGTGCAGAACCAAGATAAAAACAGATCAAATCCAGCCACAGATGAGTCCATTGCGTTTGGGGCTAAGCAAACATGCCTTGACGGTAGGGGGGCACCCCCAGACTTAGTGTCTTCCAGGAGTCAAGATGCTGCTGTGTATGTGGAAAATTCCTGAAATTTTTGACCAAGCCATGTTCTTAGGCCTGTGGAAAGTCCTGGAATATTTGATTAAAAAAAAAAAGAATAAGACCTAAATGGGGTGCTCTCACTTAGACACCAGGAGTTACCTTGTCCCAACATTTTGGCTGTGTTGAATGTGTGGTCTAGTTAAAAGAACAACTGGCCTTCCAACTAAATGTAAGATTGTGTCAGAGTAAGACAGGAAAAAAAAAAAGTAAAAGGAGAGAAGGGGGCAGAGGAGAGTAAAAGCAATGGCTGCTTGAAAGAGAGAGATACCCCTGCCAAGCACTGGAGCAGATGAGAACTAGGGAGATCCACAGAGAAAGGCCTAGGCCACCAGTGGACTCTGATGCTCTCCCTGGACTTTTGGTACCAAAGGTAAAGTTTCTGAGGCAGCAGGAAGAGACAGAAAGCAGAAAGAGAAGAGAGTCCACCCTCACCAGGCAGAATTGTATTTATTAGCAAAATAAATACACACCTAGAGGCAGCCCATCTCTCACAGGAAATCAAAAGGGCTACCACAAGAAGAAAATGGCTTTGATCCTTTATTAGAAGTCTGGTGAGGGGTTGGAAATGACAAAATTGTTGCAGCCATAGGGGGCTTTGTGGGCCTGCAGTCTCTCCTTCCTCAAAGTGTTTTCCCAAGACTAACAATCTAAGGTAACAGGCTGTTGAAACAGACTGTCCAAGCAGGCATTCCTTTCTATGATGGCTAATAAGGGCTGAGCAAGACCGACTGTTTTCTCACAGAAATCCTGTTTTTAAAACTTGGGATTCTGTCACATGGGACTGAACAAATCCACTCTTTCATTATTTTCATCCTGTTAATGACCTTCCCTTCCCACTTCCAATCCAAATTTAGGCCAATTCACATTTAAGTTTAAGGATTTGAGAGTCTTTGGACATGCCAGAGAACAGAGGTAAAAAAAATAAAAAATAAAAAAATTTAAAAAAAAGGTGGAGAGGAGGAGGAGAAAAAGACAAAGAGCAAGAGGAAGAATACCAGAACCATGACAAAGAAAAGGGGGAGGGAGCCTCCTTGAGTGTGCAGAAGAGGCAAGGGGAGAAAGAGAATATGGATATGGGATTGAAGCAGAGATCAGTTTGAATGTTATCCTATTTCCTGCTCCTCACATCCCCAACACCCCTATTCTGGGGCATCAGTATGTCTCCCCCAATCATCAACCCCTACCATCAGCCAGGATCTTACCTTGCAGGGAGCTTGCCAGCAAGGAGAGGCCCAGCAGGAGCAGCAAGATGCGTTTTCCCATTGCAGTGAGATCTTCAGACCAGAGAGCCACAGAGAACAGGACAGAGCGCTCAGGCACCTTCTCAGTAAGACAGGTTTATATTACAGCCTAGGTTAGGAGGGGCAGCAAGTGGCATACCAGACAACGGACTGAGCGTATAGCCAGAGGGAAGCCCAGATACCACAAACTTTTACTAACTTTATGCTGCTGTAACACATGGCCTGTAAAGCTTTCATCAGGGGTAAACTTAAATTCAGGGTCAACTGAGTCACAGTTAATCCTTCCCTTGGTGCTCTCGTGTCTTTCCAGGAAACTGCAGTGCAATGTGATGGCCAGGAGGAAAATTCCTTCCGGGACTCCTTTTGGCAGAAGTGTGTTCAGAGGGAGCTCTGAGCCCTGGTGTCCTCTGAAACTCTAGGTAAGGCCTGACACTCCCAGTAACCAAGCAACCCTGTTCTCCCCTTTAAGTATATAAAACTAAAATAAATAATTCTCTTTTCTCACTAAAAGGAACCCAGGGAATCTGTGTATCTCTCTATGATTGGTCATTGTGCTTCTCTTCCAGAAACTCCAAGAAATCCTAAGGTCTGGAAGCTGACGAGCTGAAGGGCTGCTGCGAACTGTACCTGACTTTCTGTGCAGAAGGAAACTACTTGTCTGAACTGGGTAAATCAAAATCTTACAACTCTGTGTTTATGGAAATGGGATGTGTTCAACAGAACAGTAGTGAGGACAAATAGCGGATTCAGATTTGTCTTCCATGCAGGCCACAGTCGTCCTCTTCTATAAGATACAAAGACATGAAAAAATAAAGGACTCTGAGGAAAGCTTGGGAAGGAAATGCATCCCTTCAACGTGGGTCTAGTGTTCCTGTTCTGCTGGTGAGTCAAGAAGCTTCAGGCACCATCGATAAAGTCTTAAAGATAATGGATTTCCCTTAACACATATCAAACAGATGGCCTGCTCAAATTTTATTATCAACTTGACACACCCTGGAAGAGGAAATCTTAATTGAAAAATTGCCTGGATCATACTGGCCTGCGAGCACGACTGTGAGTCATTGTAGCTGTCTTTGTCTGTTGGCCAGTTGATGTAGGAGGGCAAAGTCCAGATGAACAGTGCCAACCCTAGGCAGGCGAAATCTAGCTGAACAGAAATCAGTGATCCAGCCAGGAGGCAGAGTTCCTTCATGATTTCTGCTTCAGTTCTTGAGTCCTTACCTTTAATTCTTTCAGTGATAGACACAGCCTGGAAGTGTGAGCTGAAATAAGCCCTTACATCTCACTCAAGTTGCACTTGAATTTGTCACAGCGACACAAAGAAAACTGGAAAAGATATTAAAGATGATAAATGAACTTCTTGTTTAGCACCGAAATGATGTATAACCTTGAGTTTCTCACATTCTCCTCTCATTCCTACATTGAAAAAAAAATCCCTCATAAAGCCACCTTCTACCATTATTAAGTAACAATTCTTTAAACTTTTAACCTAGTAAACTACATTGTGAGCACTGCTTCAGGGGGTGAGGCTCTTAGCCACCTCTTGGCAGCCACCAAAAAAGAAAACATATTCACTGTATGCATAGTAAGTGCAGACACTCCTTAAGGAGCCCATTTACATGTTCAGGTATTGTTAGAACATGGGCCTGCTATTTTAAAATTTATAATAGGTCATGCCACCCATCAAGTCATGCCACTCATCCCATGCTGCTCTAGTCCCTAGAACCTATGGATATTTCAAAACAAATGTGATTGCTTATCTCTGTCTTCTGGGGGGGAAAAAATCTGATGCTCACCTGGAAATTAGATTATAGCCATGGCCAGGCTCCTCACTGTAAAATGTTATAAAAGTACTACTTCTAAATGTTGGCCAATCACACACACTCTCATCATCAGGTCTATTCTCTATGCTATTCATATTGGCCGCCATGCTGCTTTCACTCTAAGCTTTATCCTTCCGTGGTTCCATGATGTTTATAATGCTATACCACCTCGTGGCCCTGTCACACTGCCTCTGGTTTGATGTGCTACCCCTCATGATGCTTTCCCACCTCAACAAGCAGTTATGCCTTCCTTGTGTTCACCAGGCCCTTTCGTTCTTAATGAATCTCTGAAAGATGATTTCATGTCAGCCTATTTCCCAAGCCTCTGCTCTCTTTTCCATAACACCTGTGCATTATTCTATCCCTCAGTATCTCTCTATAACCCTGGTAATAAAATCCAAGCTAAAATGCCTCTTGATAAATCATTAAATCCAATTTATATCCACTAACTATGAGATTCTTTTTTTTTTTTTTCTTTTTTTGAGTCCATGAACCCAGATTTTGTGTAAATGGAAGACTGGAAGACAAGGAACTCTTTAGATTACTGTAGAGGACTGAGTGAAGCTGGAGCTGTGTTCTCATTCTGCCCTGACAGCACTCGGGGATAGCTTTATTGAAAAATTTGGCAAAAGGCTGAGAGGAACTTTAGTGCCAGGATCTTTCTGTAGGCTTTTGTGGTTAGAAAGCTCAAAAATGACTGACAGTTTTTCCAGATCTTTCAACAAATACAGTTTGCCATTGAAGAACAACAGCAGGGGTCAAATTCACCCTTACTCCCTATTCAGTGAAAAACTGTTTTTAATTCCTCATTTTCCACCCATCCTGCCTGTACTTGCTGGTTCTGTGTCAACTTTTCATAAGCATGAATCAGCAGAGAGGAAAGAGCCTCAGTTGAGGAAATACTTGATGAGATCCAGCTATAAGCCATTTTCTCAATTAGTGAACAAGGAGGGGAGGGCTCAGCCTGTTGCAGGTGGTGCTCTCCCTGGGCTGCTGCTCCTGGGTTCTCTAAGAAGGTGGGCTGGTCAAGCCATAAAAAGCGAGCCAGTAAGCAGCACCCCTCAATGATTTCCACATCAGCTCCTGCCATTTGAACTCCTGTCTTCACTTCCTTCAGTTATGAACAGTAATATGGAAGTGTAAGCCAAGTAAACCCTTTTCTCCCAAACTTGTCTTTGATTCATCCTGTTTTGTCACAGCAATTAGAAACCCTAATAAAAGACAGTGCTAGCTACGATAAGGGAATTAGGACCAGAGAAACAGCGTCCACAAGGTTATCAAAAATTTGAGTGGAGGCCCATAGAGGCACAACACTTAAAGGGAGATAAAAAAGAACAGCAATGACTTACATTAACCATATGTAAATATGGTTACATAAATATGTAAATATGACTTACATTAGCCATATGTAAAACAGATACTTAATAACTGGGTCATGCAAAATCGTATAATTCCAAAATATTGGAAAGGTTTGATGACAGTCATCCTAAAACATGGCCTTCAACTGCAATGGTGGAAATATGAGGCTTCAGTTATGGAGCAACAAAATAGTACTAGAGGCGTTGATATTGCCAAGGATCAGTTACTAGGTGATGGCCCATATTCTGAAATAAGAGTAGTACAGATTACGCTTGATGATGCCATCTTAGAACAATGTTGTTCAGTAGCTTTAAATGCCTGGGACAAGGTTTAACAATGGGGATGATCTCAGTCATTCACAAAAATAACTCAGAGTTTTTACAAAGATTAACTTCAGCTCTAAATATCAGATACAGCAATAGCAGAACCAAATGCTAGAGAAATTTTAATTGAATCTTTAGCTTTTGAAAGTGCTAATGCTAAATGTAAAAAAATGGCTATTAGACCTTTAAGGGTCAGATCTGCACCTCTTTGTGAATGGACTAAAATTACTATGGATATTGGATCTAATGCTCACAATTCAGTTGTGGTTGGACAATTACAAAAGATGTAAAAATGCCCATTGCTGTGTCTGTGAAAAATCAGGTCATTTCCTAAAGGACTGTAGACAAACAGTTCCGAAGGATACAATTTTCTCTAATAATAATTCAGGGAGAAAGTTCCCTATGAAAACAACATGATGAAATATCTGTTTCCTGTCAGAAAAAAAAAAAAAAAAAAAAAAAAAAAAAAAAAAACCTGTTCTGGAAAACAACTAGAAAAAAAAATCCCAATAGGACAAAGAAAGCTGCTGAAAACGTAACTAAACCATTTACCAGAGATAAAGCAGCTCCTACGGATAAAACAAGAGATTCTAAAGATATCAAAAGACAGATATTTTTGAAAACTCTATAAATGATAAGAGACCATAGTTAAAATTACAATTAGATGGAATTGAGATTGAAGGCTTCGTGGATCCAGGAGCAGATCTAACAATACTGTCACAAGATTCCTGGAATCCAGCTTGACCAGCCCGCCTTCTTAGAGAACCCAGGAGCAGCAGCCCAGGGAGAGCACCACCTCCTTGGAATTGCAGTTCTTACCCAACAAGAGCAAAAGAGACTATCACCCCTTGTCGCTCATATGACAGGAAGAAAATGTAGAGACAAAAGGCTAAAATTAAAAGACAAAATGGCCTCTGTCTACCAACAGACCCTGAAGGCTTGCAGCCTGACATGGTGACTTCTGATACATTCTCTGAACACCTAGAGTCTAACTCCTAATGTCCATAGGTACCTTACCTTACCTCAGGGAAAGAGAAATTATGTAAAACTTCTCATAGAAGAAAAAGATGAACTATTCCTCATCTAGGAATACACTATCCCACATAAACGACCCTCTAGATATGGCCAAGTGACTTTTCCTTACTGCTATAAAGGGATCACATTCACTCTCAGTGCATAATTCTCTCTCTCTCCCTCTCTCTTTCTCTCTCTCTCTCTTTCTCTCTCTCTCTCTCTCTCTCTCTCTCTGTGTATCTGTGTGTGTTCTTCCCTTCCTCTTAATCTGCTCTTCCCCATCTAGATACTTTATTAAAATTTACGTTCATTCTTGTCTAGTGAATTGGTTTTCCCTCGTACCATAACAAATTGTTCCTAGTGCCACACCCAGAACTTCAACTAGAACTTTTCAACTGTGGTTATGTGATATTGTTTGTTCCCTTGTATTCAACCAAAGGTTCACTACCTTTTCACTTCTGAGACGTGTGTCATGAAATCAAGTGGCCTATACTTCCTCATTAAAAAAAAAAATCACAACTCACACAGACATGGAGTCCAAGCTCTGAATTCCTCAGGTCTGTGGGGGCATCTCCCCAGAATGAGAAGTGGGTTTGTTCCCTGGATCTGTTCCCTTGAACAAAGGTGAAACCAAAGAGATTCTAGTCTACAAATGGCTGAACAAAACATGAGGCCCACAGCATTTTCCCCCTTGAGATAATGTAAGAATAAAGCACAGAGAAAATAAATAAGAGACTATCCCTCAGCCTCTAAGAGCTGTGGCTAACACAGAAACACTTCAATAGTTGTTACTGGTCTAGTATAGAGGGAAAATGGTCATAATGTATTTTTAAAGGTATATTTCATGTGTCTCTAATCACAAATAGCATAAGTACTGAGAACTACAGTATCTTCAGACTTCTGAAAAAAATAACCCAGGATGAAGACAACAGGGCACTGTATTATTTATTGATCAGTAAAGACAGGAACTACATACATCAGAAATTGTGTTATGCAGAAGGAAGTGACATGACAGCTTTCAAATGCTGGAGAGGGAAAAAAACATAGCACAAAACACACACACACCATCAAGGTTTGGATTCAATACGTAGAAAATATAGTTTCAGGTAAAGGTAAACTTTTGCTCATGAAACAGAAAGTAGAATCATTAGTTCACTGTAAATTGATTACTACAAAAATGATAAAATTCCGAATATAAAAGAAATGTAATACTGGATAGAAATTAGACAGAAAAAGTAAATGTGGAGAACAAGAAAAATCTAAAATTAAGATAAATGCAGGAAACACTGTTTCTCTCATTTTGAATTGACCCAGATAATTTTTTTAAGTTACAGATCTATTGTGAAATTTGTTACACAAAAAAAGTAACACATGACAGTTGAAAGTCATACAGAATTCAACCAAGGACCATGTATGGATATGACCTAGAACCTCCACTCAGATGTAGCCTGTGGTAGCTCAGTAACCAATTGGTTTCCCAAAGTGAGGGGAACAGGGACTATTTCTAACAGGAACTCAATGACTGGCTCTTTGGTCTCCCCACCCCCGAAGGGAGGAGCAGTCCTGTTAGGCCACAGAGGAGGGCTTTGCAGCTAGTCCTGAAGATACCTGATAAAACAGGATCAGATGAATGGGGAGGAGGTCCCCCCATCAGTGGACTTGGAAAGGGGCACGGTGGAGATGAGGGAGGGAGGGAGGGACTGGGAGGGAATGAGGGATCGGGACACGGCTGGGATACAGAGTTAATAAAATGTAACTGATAAAAAAAAATTTTTTTAAATTATTTAAAAAAAAATAAAATAAAGTCATACAGAGGAGGACTCACAAATTTGCTTTATAGGCACTTATTCCATGTGAAGTAAGATAGTCCTTTGAGGAAAACTGTAATAATTTAAAACTTCATACAAATAGCATGACAAAATGATTTAGTAAAGAGGCGTAGCTAACTGATTCAATAATGGAGCAAAATGAAATCACAAAAAGTTTGTAGCTGATACAAAATTAGACACTAAAAGTGCCTATATTACTCAACAGAAAGTGGCAAAAGGGTAGCAAGGTGGTGAATTTCAATTTTTTTCATTTATTTATTTATTTAATCACTTTAGAGCATCATCCCAGCCCCTTCCTTCCTCTGGTTCCCACTCTTCCATCTCCTCCCCCCATCGCCTTCTTCTCAGAGAAGGGGAGGGAGCTCTTTGACAGTTTCATCCATGTATACCCTCTGTCTCGACTTACCTGCCCCAGCTTCCCACACACTCCCGTGAGAACCCCTAACAAGCCACTCCCTTAGCTCACCTCACCTTCAGTGAGTTCTTGATCACCTTGGCCATGGCAGGTCCAGAAGACAGTATCTCACAGCACCCTTTCAGGTCACTCTTTCTGTCCTCTCTTCCTCTGTGTTCTCTGAATCTTGCAAGAGGTTTATAGACACCTCACTTAGGGAGGAGCATTCAACAGTCACCAATACTCACACTTGGACCAGTTATGAGTCATGGCATGAGCTGATGTCCACTGCAGATAACTTTCATGTGCAATGTTAAGAACACGAATCTACCTGTACAAGCCTAAATATTTAAAAGGCAGTTTGACAGCATGTCCTTGTAACAAAACCCGAGTAGCAGGCTCCACCCAAACCCTAGGCTCTAACACCATGGACTAACCTAACCATGGACTTTTCACCAAGTTTACAATTCCAGAACTGTAATTCCTTCACTCCCCTGGAGCAGGCTTCAAAGCTAACACAAAAGCAGTGGGCTGTGCCCATAATCTTCATCTCACAGTTGCACCAGTATGTATATCTTGCCTGGAAAATAGGTATTGCTGCATTCCATGTACCATGATGGGTGAGATATCTGATGACTTTTTACTTACAAATGACCTGCCTATCACTTTCCGACACTATAAAAAGTAGCCAGCAGGGAAGAAATTTTTGCATCAGTTCCAGCGTGGTTTAATTTACTACAGCCAGAATAAACTTTGTCTTTGGCAACAGTGTCTTCCTATCTGGTTATGGTGGGCAACCGAGGGCACTAGCATTGTCTTGTTTGTTTTAGGAGCCTCTGGAGCCTTCCTTGACTCACAGAGAGATAACTCATACCTGGCACTGAGATTTTCAATTATTAACCCTTCTCTTCTGGGCGAAACGCTGTCCAAACCACGCAGAATATGTGAGTTCAAAGTCTTTCTTCAATTATACTTTTTATTATATTTTTTCATATTTATTTTATTTTTAAGTATGTCTGAGTGTCTACGCATGGTTATGAGCATGTGGGCACACGTGCACTCTGAGGCCAGAGGCATCAGACTCTGGTGCTGACACTACAGGCAGTTTCTGAGCCACCCATGTGGGTACTAGAAACCAGACTTAGGTCCTCTACAAGAGCACTACATGCTCTTAACCACTCGGCCATCTGATTAGCTCCTGCTGAGCTCTTAAATAAGCTAAAAGTGGGATTCAAAAAATAAAACAAAAAGACTTTTATACAACCTCAGTTTTGATTTACCAACCCCCACACCTCCTACTCACTCCTATCCCTTCTTCATCTTCCTTGATTAAACCTTTAACTCCTAGTAGTTCCCTCTTCTCTTTTCATAACGCATGTGGTCTGTGATGTCCTGGTCCCTTAAGACCTTTGACCTTCACATTCTCATGAGCTGTTTCTAGCTTCCAAATTTTTATAGACCCTCCAAATTGAACTAACAACTCTAAAAACGTAAAGTAAGACACAAAGAGGTAAATTTTAATCCAGTAATATTGATATCGTGAATGAGAATATAATACATTCCACTTACAAGCAGAAATTGACAAATTGTTTCCAAAACTAATACAGCACATAGACTATGGTTAAAATCTATCTCAAAATAAAGAATTTAAATAAAAAAGAAAAATAGGCATACCATGCCAATACTGGCTTGAAGAAAGTTATTCATAAGAACATGAAATAGTGTCACAAAGTGAGGTGTTAGCTCATGAAGTTCTATGGCCAGACAAAGAACTACACAATTGATGACTGCTTGGAGAAGGAGAATTATTTCCTAGAGATGAATCCCCATATGGTTGTACAATGCAGCATGGTCAGCCCTGAAACCATAAATGCACAAACAACAAAAACAGACACAGTAGGTAATACCTATATAGAGATCTATATTATATATATGCATGTACACACGTACAAAGAGAGAGAAAGAGAGAAACAGAGAGAAAAAGACATACACACACCTGTAGCAATAATAGTCAAAGAAAAACAGGCTCTCAACTTGAGTGGGGACATGCGAAGAGTTAAATGGAGGGTAGCCGGGAGGGATTGAGGGAGAAAAAGGAAGGGGAAATGATACAATTCTTTTTCAATTAGAAAATAATTTTAAATGGTAAGTTTGTGTCTCAAAAGAAAAACTAACCGATGAGACACAATACTTCTAAATGTATGAACCTGTGACAGAATTTCAAAATGCACAAATCAAAATTAATGCCAATGAGGATAAATAGATTAATAATGGTCACACATTTGAAAAGTTTTTCCTCAGTAATTGCTAGAACAAGTCACGAAAAGTATCACTAGAATATGAGCTAGGCTGACGTGGCTCAGTAGTTAAGAACATTAGCCATCCTTACAAATGACCTGGTTTGGTTCCCAATACTCACATCAAAAGACTCACAACCACCTGTAACTACAGACTGGGGGGCTCTGGCCACCTTCCCAGATCTCTGCAGGCACCCGAATGTGCCTAGTGCAAATAGAAACAAGTGAAGATATGTATACATATAAGTAAAAATAAACAAAACAGTACAAGATTGATGGGAAATTTAATCCCAAATTACCAAAAATGTATACAACACGGCAAACAAGTCATGAAAACTAAATCAACTCCAAGAACAGTCTTCTCAGTCATTTATTAGAAATCAGTAAGATGATTTGAAAATCTCTATGGCAATACAAAGAGCTTAAAATACTCAAAATACCTTTAAGAAAGAACAAAATTAGAAGACATAGTGTCTGATTTTAAATGTTCTAAAACTCTAGTCATTCAGGAAAAAAAGATAACATGTAATCAGAAGAAGAAAAATATATAGGGCTTTGCTATAGACTTACATGGGTGTGGACACTTGGTCTTTATAATTACAAAAAGAAAGAAGGAGTTTCAAACAAATTACCATAGAATAACTGGACATTTATGGCAAAAATAAATAAATAAATAATTGGTGACCTACCCTAAATGTTATAAATATTAATTCAAATGTATGAGAAAACAAATATAAAGCTCCAACGTTAAAAATTACAGAAACAAAAGACTATTTATATTCTCTAAGAATTTTGACTTTGACAAATAATTCTGATATCTTAGACACAAAAATTGCCTGAGTCCATTTAGGAAGCTGGAGAAAAAAAGAAAAAAGAAAAATACATAGACCATGCAGCTTCTGAACAAGGAAAAAAAATCGTTTCTTTTATTTTTTGAGATTATAATCTAATTGCATTCCTTTTCTGGACACATTTTGTGACAAAGGGTCACAATGAACAGCAGAGGAAGAAGAGTGTGTAATATGTCTGTCAGTCCTGGGGAAATAGAGGAAGGAAGGAAATCAGGATCTCACAAAAGGGAGGGGTACTGAGCGTGGTGGGAGGCAGAGAGCATTTCTCTATGCCCAGCTGAACTGTCCAACTACCCACACCCAGCACGAAGAACAAGCTGGTGCCAGGGCTTACACCGTCCTGGCAATTGATGGGACAGTGTTGTGAGGGCACAGGAGGATGACAGACGCTTAAGGGTCCTTCCTGGAACAGGCCAAGATGGACCAGGCTTCTAAAATTTGTCACAGAAAAGATGCATCCTTGCAAGATTTCATTTCCATTGCCCTATTTTTCAAGATCAAGGTTTGATTCAGGGGCATGTGAGAACTTTTCTGAAACCCCTACAGAACCCCTGCCATTTGGAAAAGAAGTAGGACAAGAGTCAAAACATAACGTGTTAGTCCAATCAGTGAGTCAGTAAATGAGGACTCTGGCTCCCAGGTGAAAGGTTCATCCTCCTCACTTAGATGACCTAGATGGCCTTTGTGGCCATCATCCCTCAGGCCCTAATTTGCGCACAGACGGATTCCAATCCCCAAATCACCGAGTGGATTTTTAGGGTCCAAATCTTGTCTACCTGAGTATGTCCACCTAGAAGTACCCTGGAAACTACCCGGGGAGCACCCAAAAGGCATAACCCACATCGTCCAGGAAGGTGGCAGCCAGGATCTAAGGTGAACAAGAAAGAATTCATGGAGGCTGTAACCACTGTGGAAACCCCGCCCATGGTGTTTGTGGGCATTGTGGGATACGTAGAAACCCCACGAGGACTCCAGACCTTCAAGACAGTATTTGCTGAGCACATCAGTGATGAGTGTAAACGTCATTTCTTAAGGAACTGTCACAAATCTAAGAAGGCTTTTACCAAATACTGTAGTAAATGGCAGGATGACATGGGCAAGAAACAACTGGAGAAGGACTTCAACAGCATGAAGAAGGACTGTCAAGTCGTACGCATAATTGCCCACACTCAGATGCATCTGCTTCCTCTGCGCCAGAAGAAGGCCCACTTGGTGGAGATCCAAGTGAACAGGGGCACTGTGGCTGAGAAGCTAGACTGGGCCTGAGAGGCTGGAGCAGCAGATTCCTGTGAACCAGGTGTTTGGACAGGATAAGATGATTGATGTCATTGGAGTGACAGAAGGCAAAGGGTACAAAGGGGTGACCAGTCGTTAGCACACAAATAAACTGTCTCTCCCTGCCCCTGTGGCCTTCTCTGTGGCTCGAGCTGGGCAAAAAGGCTACCATCATCAAACAGAGATTAATAAGAAGATTTACAAGACTGGTCAAGGCTATCTCGTCAAGGACGGTAAGCTGATCAAGAACAATGCATCTACTGACTATGACCTGTCTGACAAGAGCATCAACCCACTGGGTGGCATTGTCCATTACAGTGAGGTGACTAATGACCTCGTCATGCACAAAGGCTGCATGGTGGGAACCATGAAGTGAGTGCTTACTCTTCACGGGTCCTTGCTGGTGCAGACCAAACAGCGAGCTCTGGAGAAGAATCATCTGAGGTTTATTGATAACCACCTCGAAGTTTGGCCATGGCCTTTTCCAGACCAGGGAGGAGAAGAAAGCATTCATAGGGCCACTCAAGAAAGACCACATTGCCAAGAAAGAAGGTGCTTAATGCCAGAAGCAATTTGGACACTGGTGGGGTCTCAATAAAAATTTTTCCAGTGGGAGGAAAAAAGAATCTGTAACTAAGACCCTACCCAAATATCCATCAAATATCAAATGCTTCAGTTGTGTACTAAACAGAGTATTACCCACCTGAAAAAAAAAAGAATCCACATAAATGTGACAACACATATAAATCTAAATAGAACTGGCCTAAGTGAAACAATGTGATGGAAATTTAGCTCAGTTGCAGAGGGCTTGTCTGTCATTAACAATTCCTGCAAGTGACTCCATAAATATCATATATACCACATATATGCAAAGCCCCTTTATCTAGCTTTAGAACACTTGCCTAGCAAGCACAGGACCTTGTGTTTACTCCCTAGCATCAAAAAAGAAAAGATATGAAAGAAAGAAAAGAAAAAAATGAAAAAGAAACAAGAAGGAGGCATTTATTATAGAAATCCAAGAACATAGCAAAATGGAAATAGTAGTGTTTATCAGGGGCTAACAAGAGGGGATAATCACATGAAATAAGGAAATAAAGGGATTTCTGGAAATTATGCAAATATTCTGAATCTTAAGAGTGGTGGTTGGGAGATGGTAAATGTCTGCTAAATTACAGAACATGGAACACCTAAAAAGCGTAAATTTTACAGCATGTAAAGCATGCTGCAATTATCTGTTTTCATTTTTATTACGTTTACTTAGTATGTGTGTACGTGTGTGTATGTGTGTGAGTGAGTGTGTGTGTGTGTGTGTGTGCGTGCATTCAGTGTGTGAATCATCATGGATATGTGGAAGTCAGAGGAAAAATTGTTGAAGTCAATATTTTCCTTTCACCATGTGGTGCCAGTAGTTGAATGAGGACCTAAGTGTTGGCAGCAAGCACCTTTATCCACTAATTTATCTCCATGGCTCCCTACTTATCTAATTACAAATTGATGATAGGAGTTGGATCAGTGGCTTAGCAGTTAAGAATGCTTGTTGTTAGGAGGACCCTAGGGAGGATGCTTAAATCTCATTCAGAATGGCAAACAGGATAGACACTGGAAGTGGAGGAAGGGAGGAAACACTGTGGGAGCTTACCATAGAGGTCCGCTGAAAGGCTCCACCCAACAGAGGATAGAAGCAAATGTAGAGACTCACAGCCAAACTTTGGGCAGGGTGCAGGGAATCTTATGGGGGGGGGGCATTGCCAGACCTGGAGGGGACAGGAGATCCACAAGGAGACCAACAAAGCCAAAAAAAAAAAATCTGAACCCAGGGGGCCTGCAAAGACTAATGCACCAACCAAGGACCATGCTTAGAGAGGACCTAGACTCCTTTGCTCAGATGTAGCTTATAGACAGCTCAGTCTTTATGTGGGTTCCCGAATAAGGGGGGAGCAAGTGTTCTCTCTGACATGAACTCGATTGCCTACTCTTTGATCGCTTTCACCTTGCAGCCTTGCAAAGCCACAGAAGAAGAGGATCCAGGAAGTCCTGGTGAGACTTGATAAGCTGTATGATGGCAGGGGAGGAAGGCTGCGCCTTTCAGTGGGCTAGGGGAAGGGTATATGGGGGAAGAAGGAAGGAGGGTGGGACCAGATGGAGATGAGGGAGAGGGCTACAATTGTGATATAAAATGAATAAATTGTAAAAAGAAAAAAGCTAATTAAAAATTTTTAAACGTGTTTACGAAAAAAATTGCTAAATAAAAGCACTGATTAATTATGGCTATGAGTAGGGATGAGAAGTAAGAGAAAATGAACAACACACACACACACACACACACACACAAAGCTTCTTGTTCTTGTATAGTACCTGAGTTTAATTCCCAGAGTCCTCAGCACAGCTCACATTCAGTGAATACACTTCTAGGGGATTCACCACTCCTCTGGCCTCTGTAAGAACTGCACCCTTCTGCTGGGTGGACATCATGCAGGCACAACACTCATAAACACAAAATAAAAAGAAATGAATAACTTAGAAAGCTGAGGCTAGATGAAATGACTCAACTGTTAGCGAACAGTTAGAGTAAGCAAGAAATCTAGGATGTCTGAGGTAGAAAGCAGGTATGCAGGGCTCCAGATATGGTCTGTAGAGAATGCTGCTGGCATGCTCTAGGACCATGATTCAATGAAGGGCACTATTTTTTAAGGAGGTTATGATAATTTTTAACCTTTATACCTATATGAATATTTATGTTTAAGTGTGTACACATGAATACTAACCTACTCACAACCGCAAAATCTTTGATATTCACCTGAAACAGTAAATGAACTCTTGAATCTGCAGCATGAGATGCAATCACTAGCAGGTTTTCTTGAGGTCAGTTGTCTACTTTTCTTGATTTAAACAAGAAATCCACTGGAAAAAAATATAAAAATAAAAACTCCAGACAATCTTAATTTCAGAAGTTGCCGAACCTAATTATTAGGTCTAAAACTAAACAGTAGAAGTTTCCAGAAGGACATGAAGCGCATGTGCCTGTGGACACACAGTGGAGACGGACACTGTGGTGCAGGAGCATCTTCACCTGTGATGTCTCTTCCCAGTCACTTGATGGCACTGAGGATGTCTAAGGGGTTCCACAAGCTCACCTCTGGGTGTGTCTGTGAGGACATTTCCTGAGATGATTAGCATGTGAGGTCTCTGTCCTAATCTGTGGCCTAAAGCATATATGCATTTAGTTTGGACAGATTGTTGTTACCAGGTTATAACACTGTGGCAAGTAGAGCCTGGTTGGAGAAAATGGGTAATTGGGAAGTGATAGCTTGTATTGGTCCCTTGCTATTACATTCAGCTACGCTTCCTACATGAGATGTGTTGAACAGTTTGATTATACTATGTTTTTGCCATCATGGTAAAACAAATTCCTTGATTCATTACCTAAAATAATTTTTTCTCCTTTGCATTTCATTACTCTTCTCAAGTCACAGAAGTGATAAAATATCTACAGATTCACTAAATACTATGATTAGGGGGGAAAAAAGATGTTAAAGCAATGTCTTGCCAGCCAAAAAAAAAAAAGTATCATTAAACTGAAGGGTTGGTGTCAGGTGTGTGATATTTACTGTTAGAGAACACACACCTAACTTCGGTGTTTATTAGAGCACACTTGTTGAAAATGAGTAAGAACAAAGAACAAGGTGGAGAGCATGCCTTATGCTCGTCATTGCTGGAGAGGTGGATGGAGAGAAGGAAGAAAGCCAGAATCTGAGAAAATATCTCAAGGATAAAAAGAAATGTACGGGAGCTCCCTAGTTAAGCCATCCCCAGATGAGCCATAGAAACATCAACACGTGCTGAAGATGAGGATAGGCAGGTGTCAGGGCTTGGGACTATATGGCCAAGTGTTTGGAGGCTGCAGGACAGGGAGACTCTGAGGGTACCCTAAAGTAGTACAAGACAAACAGCAAGACTTCTAAAACCCATTACAAAAAGATTTATCTTAGTAATACATACATTTCTTTGCCACATGTCACTCAGGGACAGCCTAACTGAATCATCCATCTACACACTTCTGTAATACAAACTATATCCTGACAAAAGGTCACAATGATCAGCAGAGGAAGAAGAGTGTGTAATATGCCTGTCAGTACTGGAAAAATAGAGGAAGAGAAGGAAGGAAATCAGGATCTACACAAAAGGGAGAGAAAACAAATACCTTTGGAAAGAATTGGTGACTCAGTAGTTGAGTAGAGTCAAGGGTGCCAGGTCCAGCAGACTCAATGAGATGACTAAGATGACCTCTTTGCGTCATTTTTTCTCAACCTCCTAATCTTTCCAACAGGCATGACTTAAATGCCTGCAGAACTTTAGAATTCACATCCTGTTCTCCCTGAGTATGTCTATCCAAATTCCCCTGAGAAAAAGGTTGAAAGATTAAGGGATCACCCAGAGACATTCTTAGACTACTAAATCTGTAGAAATCACTCAAAAATCATATTTGTAGCCAATTTAAACCTCTCAGGAGTTTCCTCCTTTATAACAAATCCCCTAAGAATTGAAAGGAGCATTAAATACATATGAGAAGTGAAAATTAAAAAAAAGCAAGAGTAAGAAGTTTTTTCAGAGCCAAGATTTAAACATCAGGCAGGAGCTAAGAAATAGTTCTAATCCATGAATAAGAATGGCTAAAGACGGTGTCCTTTGCTTTACAGAAGCTTTTCAGTTTCATGAGGTCCCATTTATTGATTGTTGCTCTTACAGCCTGTGCTGTTGGTGTTCTGTTCAGGAAGTTGTCTCCTGTACCAATGAGTTCTAGGGTCTTCCCCACTTTTTCTTCTAACCAATTTAATGTGTCTGGTTTTATGTTGAGGTCTTTGATCCACTTGGACTTCAGTTTTGTGCAGGGTGATAAGTATGGATCTATTTTCATTTTTCTACATGTAGACATCCAATTAGACCAGCACCATTTGTTGAAGATGCTATCTTTATTCCATTGTATGGTTTTGGCATCTTTGTCAAAGATCAGGTGTCCATAAGTGTGTGGGTTTATTTCTGGATCTTCTGTTCAGTTCCATCGATCCACCATTCTGTTTCTGTGCCAGTACCATGCAGTTTTTATTACTGTTGTTCTATAGTACAACTTAAGATCAGGGATGGAAATACCTCCAGAAGATCTTTTATAGTAGAGGATTGTTTTAGCAATTCTGGGTTTCTTGTTATTCCATATGAAGTTGAGAATTTTTCTTTCAAGGTCTGTAAAGAATTGTGTTGGTAACTTGATGGGAATTGCATTGAATCTGTAGATTGCTTTTGGTAAGATGGCCATTTTTACTATGTTAATTCTGCCAAGCCATGAGCATGGGAGATCTTTCCATCTTCTGATATCTTCTTCTAATTCTTTCTTCAGAGACTTGAAATTTTTTTCATACAAGTCTTTGACTTGCTTGGTTAGGGTTACACCAAGGTACTTTATGTCCTTTGTGGCTATTGTGAAGGGTGTTGTTTCCCTAATTGCTTTCTCAGCCCTTTTGTCTTTTGTATACAGGAGGGCTACTGATTTCTTTTATGAGTTAATTTTGGATCCAGCCACTTTGCTGAAGGTGTTTATCAGCTGTAGGAATTTCCTGGTAGAATTTTGGGGCCACTCAGGTATGCTATCATATCATCTGAAAACAGTGATAATTTGACTTATTCCTTTCTGATTTGTATCCCCTTGATCTCCTTCAATTGTGTTATTGCTCTAGCAAGGACTTCCAGAACTATGTTGAAGAGATATGGAGAGAGTGGGCAGCTAACAGCACAGGCTCTAAGAGCAACAATCAATAAATGGGACCTCATGAAACGGAAAAGCTTCTGTAAAGCAAAGGACACTGTCATCAAAACAAAAAGAATGCCTACAGATTGGGAAAGAATCTTCAACAACCCTCTATCTGACAGAGGGCTAATATCCAGTATATATAAAGAACTAAAGAAGTTGAAAAGCAACAAATCAAGTAATCCAGTTAAAAAATGGGGAACAGAGCTAAACAGTGAATTCTCGATATCAAATGGCAGAGAAACACTTAAAGAAATGCTCAACCTCATTAGCCATCAGGGAAATGCAAATCAAAACGACCCTGAGATATCACCTTACACCCATCAGAATGGCCAAGATCAAAAACTCAAGTGACAACACATGCTGGAGAGGTTGTGGAGAAAGGGGAACCCTCCTCCACTGCTGGTGGGAAAGTAAACTTGTACAACCACTCTGGAAGTCAATCTGGCACTTTCTCGGACAACTAGGAATAGCGTTTCCTCAAGATCCAGCCATACTACTCCTAGGCATATATCCAAAAGAGGCTCAAGTACACAATAAGGACATTTGCTCAACCACGCTCATAGCAGCTTTATTTGTAATAGCCAGAAGCTGGAAACAACTCAGATGCCCCTCAACTGAAGAATGGATACAGAAATTGTGGTACATCTACACAATGGAATATTACTCAGCAATAAAAAATAAGAAAATCATGAAATTTGCAGGTAAATGGTAGGAACTGGAAAGGATCATCCCCAGTGAGCTGTCTCAGAAGCAGAAAGACACACATGGTATATCCTCACTCATATAGACATATAAAATAGGATAAACCTACTAAAATCTGTACACCTAAAGAAACTAATCAAGAGGGAGGACTCTGACTAAAATGTTCAATCCCCATCCCGCAAAGCAAAGAGGATGGACATCAGAAGAAGGAGAAAACTGGGAACAAGTCAGGAGACTGACACAAAGGGCCTCTGAAAGGCTCTGCCCTGCAGACTATCAAAGCTGATGCTGAGAGTTATGGATGGCCAACTGTTGGGCAGAGTGCATGGAATCTTATGAAAGAAGTGGGAAATAGTAAGATCTGGAAAGGACAGGGTCTCCACAAGGAGAGCAACAGAACCAGAACATTTGAACACAGGGGTCTTTCCAGAGACTCATACTCCAACCAAGTACCAGGCATGGAGATAACCTAGAACCCCTGCACAGATGTAGCCCATGGCAGTTTAGTGTCCAAGTGGGTTAGATAGTAATGGGAAGAGGGACTGCCTCTGACACAATCTTATTGGCCTTCTCTTTGATCACCTCCCCCTGAGAGGGGAGCAGCCACAGAAGATGACAATGCAGCCACTCCTGATGAGATCTGATAGACTAAGATCAGAAGGAAGGAGAGGGGGACCACCCCTATCAGTGTACTTGGGGAGGGGCATTCGTGAAGAACAAGGAAGAAAGGTGGGATTAGCAGGGGAGGAGTGAGTGGTTTATGGGGGGATACAAAGTGAATAAAGTGTAATTAATAAAAGTTTTTTAAAAAGTACAAAAAAAAAAAGAATGGCTAAAGACAAAGTTACATGACAGTTATGCCAACCCTTCTAGGGAGGCCCATGACCTTGGACTCCTGAAAGAAATTATTTGAAGCAGACAAGAAGGTTCTCTCAGACCAAATGTTGAAAATGGACAAGGCGGTAAAGAGGAAGATCAAAAATGTAATGCAGGATGACTGAACTGACAGCACAGGACTGGAAAACTTTACATTCTTTCACTGGCTTCCTCCTGTCAAGAACCTTCTTTGCCTGTAACTCCACACAAATTTAAGACCTTGCAAAAGAAGTTAGAATAATTGAGGATGTTGGGGACTAGGCTTGAGACAGAAGTTGGAGAAATGTAATATGTAGAGAATAAAGAAGAGAGAGGAAGACAAAGAACTGGAGTAAGGGCACCCGGCCCAGGAGGGTGAGGAGGAAGGCTATAGTGGGTGCAGCAGAGACAAGATGGGAAAGGAGATTTGGAGACACAAGGAAGAGGGATTTAGGGATCACCTCTGAATGTAGTAAGGTCCTAATTACTGCTCTGCACTGCCTCTAGCACATTTGCAGCAGCCACATCTGTCCACCAGCATCAGCTGCACTAACTGCCAGAATCTCTCACTTTTCAAGCAGCCCACCAGCAAGGAGGGAGACAGCGGGAGCAGAATGAGGTACCGTCTGATTGTAGTGGAATCCTAGCATTATAGAAATAATAGTCTTCTGAGTGAGCAGTCACTCCACACACTTAGACATGAAGAAAAAGCTCTTTATTGACATCCCTGGCTGGCCGTGGCTGAGGTAAGAGTTGGCCTTGAACGCATCTCGTCATGGAAGCTGTAGCATGGGTCACAGTGTGCCCCACACTACACCCCTCTGTGCACACTTCACTTGCAAATGTTCGCTGAAATGAGTCATTGGACTGTTTTGTTTAGTGTGTGTGTGTGTGTGTGTGTGTGTGTGTGTGTGTTATTGGGAGAAAGTTGCAAATGTGAAGAGCAGATAATGAGGAGATGGGGAGGTGAGTGGGACTGGGGTACATGATGTGAAACTCACAAAGAATCAATAAAAAGGTTTTTAAGTAAGAAAACAAATATATCCAATTAGAATAACTACCTTTATTTAAAAAAAAAAAAGAGAGTCAATAAAAAAGAGTCAGCCTTTAATAGAAGATTTCACTGGCTTTAGCGTAGGCATCTTACATATGCTGTTATTCTTAACTCTTTTTTACATCCCAGATCCAGATTACACTTTAAAAAGATTGAATACAAAAGGCTGAAAATATGGCCACTTGGGAAGATGGGAGATTTATAAAAGAAATACATTGCCAGAATAATTTCTTAAGTATACAAATATTGTGCTTTTTTGACGAGTTCTTACCTGTGATCATCTTGCCCATGTGAAAAAATTATGTGTTTACTCATAAGAGGGAATATGACAGACCAGAACTTAAAGATGGTTGTGAACCTAAGCCATCTTAGGTGCAAAGGCTGGTCAATCACATTTAAGCACCCTAAATTTCATTTATTTGTAACAGGCCTGCTTAGCATACTACTTATCTTTGGGATACTTGGGGGGAGGGGTTGGCAGTGATCCCTTACCTAAATTCTGCATCGTGTGGTTTAATATATCCTAAGCAAATCTATTGACATCAATTCTATTACTTTAAATTTCTTCTATACCAGAGGCAGTAAGAAGACAGAACACACAGAGCAGAGCCTGAGAAAGACACATCTTATGTAAAACCCCACACTGAGAGGAGTAACCAATGGGATCCCTAGCCACACAATGAGCAGATGGTCTTGGGAGGGACAGAGAGCCAGATCCTAAATCATCATTGCTCTGCTTGCCTCTTCTGCCACCCAGTGGCCAAGGAACATTTTTCTGACAGATGTTTAGTAACTTTCTTCCTTCCTTCCTTCCTTCCTTCCTTCCTTCCTTCCTTCCTTCCTTCCTTTCTTCCTTCCTTTAACATTACTTTGTTGAGTTTATATTCTTTATATTTTAAATTTTATTTATATATGTATTACAATTTATTCACTTTGTATCCCCTCTGCAGCCACCTCCCTCATCCCCTCCCAGTCTTACCCACCCTCCCACTTCTCTTCCTATGCCCTTTCCCTAGTCCCTTTGATAGGGAAGAACCTCCTTCCCTTCTATATGACCCTAGCTTATCAGATCTCATCAAGGCTGGCTGCATTGTCTTTCTCTGTGGACTGGCAAGGCTACATCCCCCAGGGGGAGTTGATCAAAGAGCCTGCCACTGAGTTCATTCCCTGTAACCCTTACTAGGGAACCCTCGGGAAGATGCTTAATCCTCATTCAGAAGGGCAAACAGGATAGACATCAGAAGTAGGAAAAGACAAGGAACAGGACAGGAGCCTTCCACAGAGGACCTCTGAAAGATTCTACCCACCGGGGTATTGAAAGAGATACAGAGACTCATAGACAAACTTTGGGCAGAGTGCTGGAATCTTTATAGAAGAAAAAGGAGATAGAAAGACATGGAGGGGACAGGAACTCCACAAGGAGAACAACAGAGCCAAAAAAAAAAAACCTGGGCCCAGGGGGCTCTGCAGAGACAAATATTCCAACCAAGGATTATGCATGGAGAGGACCTAGACCGACTGTTCAAAGAAAGCCCATAGGCTGCTAAGTTTCCAAGTGGGTTTTGTTTGGTAATTTGCAAATGAGGATCTCAAAGGAATTCTGATATCTAATGGCTGATGAACTTGAAAAACTGCTAGACACTACACCGAACTTTAGATTGTGATATTAATATGGAATTTGGGGAATAAATGAAAAGGAAAGTTTATGGGTTAAAAGTAATGTGTTTGTGTGTCAAGTTAATAAGAAGTTAATTTTTCTGACTAGTATTTTTATTATATTTTATTTTTTAAATATTAGTTACAGTTTATTAACTTTGTATCCCAGCTGTAGCCCTCTCCCTCATTCCCTCTCAATCCCACCCTCTCTCATCTCTTCCCTGCCCTTTTCCAAGTCCACAGATAGGGGAGGTCTCCTCCCCTTCCATCTGACCCTAGCTTATCAGGTTTCTTCAAGACTGGCTGCAATGTCCACCTCTGTGGCCTAGCAAGGCTGCTCTTCCTTAGAGGGTGGGTGGAGGAGGTCAAAGAGCCAGCCATTGAGTTCATGGCAGAAATAGTCCCTGTTCCCCTTACTAGGGTACCCACTTGGAAACTGAGTTACTATGGACTACATCTGAGCCGGGGTTCTAGGTTATATCCATACATGGTCCTTGGTTGGAGATAAAGTCTCATTATAGAGCCCTGTGCCCAGGTATATTAGGTTCTTGTGGATCTCTTGTCCTCTCCAGGTCATACTAACTCCCCCTTCTTTTATATGATTCCCTGCACTCTGCCGTAGGTTTGCTTATGAGTCTCAGCATCTGCATTGATACACTGCTAGATAGAGTCTTTCAGAAGCCCTCTATGGTAGGCTCCTGTCCTGTTCCTTGTTTTCTCCTACTTCCCATGCCCATCCCATTTGTCTTTCTAAGTGAGGATTGATCATCTTACCCAGGGTCCTCTTTCTTGTTTATCTTCTTTAGGTGTACAGATTTTAGTATATTTATCCTGTCTTATAGGTCTAGTACCCAGTTATAAGTCAGTATATACTGTGTGTGTCTTTCTACTTCTGGGATACCTCACTCAGAATGATCTGTCCTAGATCCTACTATTTACCTGCAAATTTCATGATTTCCTTGTTTTTATTGCTGAGTAGTATTCCACTGTGTAAATGTACCACAATTTCTGTATCCATTCCTCCGTTGATGGACATCTGGGTTGTTTCCACGTTCTGGCTATTGTGAATAAAGCTGCTACAAACATGGTTGAGCAAATGTCCTTGTTGTATACTTGAGCATCTTTTAGATATGTGCCTAAGAGTGCTATAGCTGGATCTTGAGGAAGCACTATTCCTAGTTGTCTGGCGCTGGCTAGAATTTTAATTTATTTATTTTTTATTAATTACAGTTTATTCACTTTGTATCCCAACTATAGCCCCCTCCTTCATCTCCTCCCAATCCCACCCTCCCTTCCTTTTCTCCACCCATGCCTCAAAGGATACAAGAAGATTAAAATAATTCCTTGTATCATATCAGGCCACTGTGGCCTAAAACTAGACCTCAACAATAACAGAAATAGCAAATTGCCTACACACACATGGAAACTGAACAACTCTCTACTCAAAGACAACTGATTCAGGGAGGAAATAAAGAAAGAAATTAAAGACTTCTTAGAATTCAAAGAAAATGAATGTACAACTTACCCAAACTTATGGGACACAATGAAAGCAGTGCTAAGAAGAAAGTTCATAACAGTAAGTGTCTTCATAAAGAAATTTGAGACATCTCATAAAAGCAATTTAATGGCATACCAGAAAGCACTAGGAAAAAAAATAATCAGACACACTCAAGAGAAGTAAATGGATGGAAATAATCAAACTCAGGGCTGAAGTCAATAAATTAGAAACAAAGAGAACAATTCAAAGAATTAATAATACAAAGAGCTGGTGCTTTGAGAAAATCAACAAGATATATCCAAAAGATGTTCAAGTATACAACAAGGACATTTGCTCAACCATGTTTATAGCAGCTTTATTTGTAATAGCCAGAAGCTGGAAACAACCCAGTTTGCCCCTCAGTTGAGGAATAGATAGAAAAATCCTAGCCAAAATAATTAAAAGGCAGAGGGACTCTAACCAAATCAACAAAATCAGAAATAAAAAGAGGAGACATAATGACAGACACTGAGGGAATCCAAAGAATTTTTAGGTTCTATTTCAAAATCCTGTATGCAACAAAATTTGAAAATCTAAATGAAATGGACAATTTTCTTGATAGATTTCATTTACCAAAGCTGAATCAAGATCAGGTAAATAAATTAAATAGTACTATATCCCCTATGGAAATAGAAGCTATCACTAAAAGTATACAGTCCAAAGTAAACCCTGGGACAGATGGTTTCAGCACAGAATTCTACCAGACCTTCAAAAGAGAGCCAATACCAATACTCTTTAAACTATTCCACAAAATAGAAACAGAAGGACCATTACCAACCTCATTATATGAGGCCACAGTCACCTTGATACCTAAACCACGCAAAGACTCAACAAAGAACAAAAACTTCAGACCAATCTGGCTTATGAACTTTGACACAAAAATACTCAACGCTATACTTGCAAACTGAACCCAAGAACACGTTAAAGATTTCATCCACTATGGCCCAGTATGCTTCATCCCAGGCATGCAAGGGTGGTTCAATGTACAAAAATCCACCAATGTAATCCACCATATAAACAAACTGAAAGAAAAAAAACACATAATAATCTCCTTAGATGCTGAAAAAGCATTTGACAAAATCCAACATCCATTCATGTTTAAAGTATTGGAGAGATCAGGGATACAAGGCACATACTAAACATAACAAAAGCAATATACAGCAAGCCTATTGCCAACATCACACTAAATGGAGAGAAACTTAAATCAGTCCCACTGGAATCAGGGACAAGGAAAGGCTGGCCACTTACTCCATAGTTCTTCAACATTGTACTTGAAGACCTAGCTAAAGCAATAAGACAGCTAAAGGAAATCAGGGGATACAAATCAGAAATGAAGAAGTCAAAGTATCATTATTCACAGATGATATAATAGTATACATAAGTGACCCCAAAAATTCTACCAGAAAACTCGTTCAGCTGATAAAAACTTTTAGGCAAGTGGCTGGACACAAAATTAATTCAAAAAAGATCAGAATCCCTCCCTCCTGTACACAAAAGACAAACAAGCTGAAAAAGAAATTAAGGAAACAACACATTCACAACAGCCACAGATAACATAAAATACCTTGGTGTGACTCTAACCAAACAAGTGAAAGACCTGTATGAAAAAAAATTCAAGTCTCTGAAGAAAGAAATTGAAGAAGAAATCAGAAGATGGAAAGAAAGATCCCCTATGTTCATGAATCCTTAGAATTAATGTAATGAAATTGGCCAAACTACCAAAAGCAATCTACAGTCAATGAAATTCCCATCAAAATACCAACACAATTCTTTACAGACGTTGAAAGGACAATTCTCAACTTCATATAGAATAACAAGAAACATATAATACCTAAAACAATCCTGTACAATAAAATATCTTCTGGAGGTATATCAATCCCTGATCTCAAGCTTTCCTCTAGAGCAACAGTAATAAATAAATAAATAAATAAATAAATAAATAAATAAAGCCTGCATGGTACTAGCATAGAAATAGAATGGTGGATAAAAGGAATCAAATAGATGATCCAGAAATAAACCCACACACCTAATTGATACTTGGTTTTTTAAAAAAGAAGCCAATATAATACAATGGAAAAAGATAGCATCTTCAACAAATGGTGTATGTCTAACTATAAGTCTACATGTAGGAAATGCAAATAGATCTATATTTATCAAATATGGACAAAACTAAAGTCCAAGTGGATCAAAGACCTCAACATAAAACCAGACACACTAAATCTGTTAGAAGAAAAAGTGAGAAAGAGTCTTGAACTCATTGGTACAGGAGACAACTTCCTGAACAAAACAGCAACAGCACAGGCTCTAAGAGCAACAATCAATAAATGGGACCACTTGAAGTTGAAAAGCTTCTGTAAAGCAAAGGACACTGTCATCAGAACAAAATGACAGCCTACAGACTGGGAAAATATATTCACTAACCAGACATATGACAGAGGGCTAATATCCATATTACATAAAGAATGGAAGATGTTAAAAAGCAACATATCAAGTAATCCAATTAAAAAATGGGGTACAGAGCTAAACAGAGAATCGCAATAGAGGAATATCAAATGGCAAAGGAACACTGAAAGAAATGTTCAACGTCCTTAGTCATCAGGGAAATGCAAGTCAAAACGACCCTGAGATTTCACCTTACGCCCATCCGAATGGCTAAGATCGAAACTCAAGTGACAACACATGCTGGAGAGGGTGTAGAGAAAGGGGAACCCTCCTCCATTGTTGGTGGGAATGTAAACTTGTACAGCCACTTTGGAAATCAATATGATGCTTTCTCAGACAATTAGGAATAGTGCTTCCTCAAGACCTAGCTATACCACTCCTAAACATTAATCCAAAATATGCTCCAGTTGTTGGTATAATGTTCTTTTAAAATGTATATGCCTTACCCTTGTTAATTCAAATGCTCATTTCCCCACCCCCAACTCTCTGGTTTCAATCTGGATATTGCATTGTGATACTCATTATAAGCATCCTGTCTCAACTCTTGTGTAAACAGGACACAAGATACAACTAGATACAATGTTGTGCAATGGGAGGAGCCAGAGGACAGGAAAGAGGGGAAGAGCTAGAGAACAGGAAGGGGCGAGAAGGAGGAGGAGCAGAAGGAGAAGAGAGCACAAGGAGAGCAGAGCAGGAGGAGAGAGCTTGGAGGACTTGGAGCATGAACCAGACCTAAGATTTCACAAAAAGTAAGTATAATGTGGGAAATCTAAATGTTAGGAAACTGAGGGCTTGGAGGTTTAGGAGGGAGTAAATATTGCCCAGCATTGTGTTCTAGGTTAACTAAAAACCCAGTCTCTGTGTGGTGATTTGGTTATACAGCTGCTGAGGATTAACAGCAGCATTACCAGAAGATAAAACAATAATAAATATCAATAACTCTCTACAATGTCAAGTATACAACAAGGACATTTACTCAACCATGTTTGTAGCAGCTTTATTCATAATAGCCAGAAACTGGAACAACCCAGATGCCCCTCAGTTGAGGAATGGATACAGAAATTGTGGTACATTTACACAAAGGAATACTACTCAGCAATTAAAAACAAGGAAATCATGAAATTTGCAGGCAAATGGTGGGAACTGGAAAAGATCATTCTGAGTGAGGTATTCCAGAAGCAGAAAGACACATAGGATATATACACACTCATAAGTGGATATTAGACATGATATAAGATAAACATACTAAAATCTGTATTCCTAAAGAAACTAATCAAGCTGTTAGGGAAAGGATAGGAGCTCCACAAGGACCAAATATATCTGGGCACAGGGTCTTTTCTGAGACTGACATTCAACCAAGGACCATGTATGGATATAACCTAGAACCTCCACTCAGATGTAGCCTGTGGTAGCTCTGTAACCAATTGGTTTCCCAAAGTGAGGGGAACAGGGACTATTTCTAACAGGAACTCAATGACTGGCTCTTTGGTCTCCCCACCCCCGAAGGGAGGAGCAGTCCTGTTAGGCCACAGAGGAGGGCTTTGCAGCCAGTCCTGAAGATACCTGATAAAACAGGATCAGATGAATGGGGAGGAGGTCCCCCCCATCAGTGGACTTGGAAAGGGGCACGGTGGAGATGAGGGAGGGAGGGAGGGAGGGACTGGGAGGGAATGAGGGATCGGGACACGGCTGGGATACAGAGTTAATAAAATGTAACTGATAAAAAAAAAATAAAAAAATAAAAAAAAGAAACTAATCAAGAAGGAGGACTCTGGTTAAGATGCTTAATCCTCATTCAGAAAGGCAAACAGGATGGACATCAGAAGAGGGAGAAAACAGGTGACTAACACAGAGAGCCTCTGAAAGACTATCCTGTAGGGTATCAAGCAGATGCTGAGACTTATAGCCAAACTTTGGGCAGAGTGCAGGGAATCTTAGGAAAGAAGTGGGAAATAGTAAGACCTGGAGAGGATAGGAACTCCACAAGAACAACAGAACCAAAAAAAAAAAAAAAAAAATCTGGGTACAGGAGTCTTTGCTCAGACTGATACTCCAGCCAAGGACCAATTATGGAATTAACCTAGAACCCCTGCACAGATGTAGCCCATGTCAGTTCAGTGTCCAAGTGGGTTCCATAGTAATAGGAACAGGGACAATCTCTGATATGAACTGATTGGCCTGCTCTTTGATCACTTCCCCCTGAAGGGGAAGCAGCCTTACCAGGCCACAGAGGAAGACAATGAAGCCAGTCCTGAAGAGAGCCGATACACTAGGATCAAAAGGAAGGGGAGGAAGACCTCCCCTATCAGTGGACTGGAGAAGGGGAATGGATGGAAAAAAATGGGAGGGAGGGTGAGATTGGGAGGGGAGGAGGGTGGGTGCTACCAGTGGGATACAAAGTGAATAAACTGTAATTAATAAAATGAATAAAATATAAAAATAATTGAATAAATAATAATTATGATTTTTAAAACTGAAAAATTACTCAAAGTGGCCATTTTCTTCCTGTTCTGCCTCTTTGATTTTATGATTAATTAATTCATACAATCCAAAAAAAGCAACAAATCAAGTAATCTAATTTTAAAAATGTGGTACAGAGCTAAACAGAGAATTCTCTATAGAGAAATATCGAATGGCAGAGAAACACTTAAAGAAATGCTCAGTGCCCTTATTCATCATCGAAATGCAAATCAAAACAACCCTTAGATGTCACTTTACACCTATCAGAATGGTTAAGATCAAAAACTCAAGGGCTGATGCATGCTGGAGAGGATGTGGAGAAAGGGGAACCTCTTCCATTGCTGGTGGGAATGTAACCTTGTACAACCACTTTGCAAATCAATCTAGCACTTTCTCAGACAATTAGGAAAAGTGCTTCCTCAAGACCTAGCTATACCACTTCTAGACATTAATCCAAAACACGCTCAAGTACACAACAAGAACATTTGCTCAACCATGTTCATAGCAGCTTTATTCATAATAGCCAGAACCTGGAAACAACCCAGATGCCCCTCATTTGAGGAATGGATACAGAAATTGTGGTACATTTACACAATGGAATACTACTCAGCAACTAAAAACAAGGAAATCATGAAATGTGCAGGCAAATGGTGGGAATTGGAAAAGATAATTCTGAGTGAGGTATCCAGAAGCAGAAAGACACACACGGTATATACTCACTCATAAGTGGATATTAGACATATAATATAGGATAAACATACTAAAATCTGTACACCTGAAGAAGCTAAGCAAAAAGGAGGACCCTGGGTAAGATGACCAATCCTCACTCAGAATTGCAAACGGGATGGACATGGGAAGAGGGTGAAAACAAGGAACAGGACAGGAGCATACCACCAAGGGCCTCTGAAAGACTCTACCCACCAAGGTATCAAAGTAGATGCTGAGACTCAGAGCCAAACTTTGGGCATAATGCAGGGAATTTTATGAAAGAAGTGGAAGTGAGACATAGTAAGACCTGGAGGAAACAGGAACTCCACAAGGAGATCCAAAAAATCTGGGCACAGGGATCTTTTCCAAAACTGCTACTCCAAACAAGGACAAGGACCATGCATGGAGATAATCTGGAACCCCTGCACAGAGATAGCCCATAGCAGCTCAATGTCCAAGTGAGTTTCCTAGCAAGTGGAACAGGGACTGTCTCTGACATAAACTTAGTGGCTGGCTATTTGATCACCTCCCCTTGAAGGGGGAGCAGCCTTACCAGGCTGGGAATGAGAAAAAACAACTGTGATTATTTGAATTGAAGCTAGGTGCAGAGAGCTCTTGAAGAGCGGGGTAAACTGTTCTGAGAAACAACCAGCTGTAAACTATCTAAAACCAGCTGTAAACTATAGAGTAAAAGTGACCTGATTTTCAGGTATAAAAACCCTATGCTTCGCATGTTTGGGGTCGTCTCCTGTCTTTGGAGGGGCGACCCTATCATGATAGCAATAAACCTCTTGCTTTTGCATTGAGTTGTGGTCTATGAGAGTTCCTGGGAAGGGCACAATCCTGAGCTCCTGAGCAGTGAGACTCCAGGTCTTACATTTTGGTGCGTTGGCCAAGAAACAGCGTGCCCCTTCCCCAACCCTCATCAGACTGGGCTTGAAGGTTGAGCTCGGAACAGGTTAGTCTGATTTCTGGTATACCATCTTGTATTTGTTTAGGCGCCTATCTGGACTTTTTGATCATCTGATCAGTCGTCGTGATAGACGTGTCAAAATATCACTTGACTGGGAACTGGATGACGCTCCAGATTCCATCTGGGGAGGTTAGGTCCGTGATGGTCCTCCTCCCATCTGTTTCTCGTCAGAGATGGCTGACATGAGGCAGCCTCTCAATCAGAGTTCTGTGGTACCACCCGTAAGGGTCTTTTTATCTGAATTGCCTGTCGTGTTCTCTTTGTCTCTATTGTTGTTGCTTCTTTGACTTTCTTGACAGACAACTTTATTATGGGACAGACTGTGACTTCTTTTTGACCTTCCATCTCCTTATCTGCCAGCTTCCCCCCCCCACTAATCCCCCAGCAGGTCTGCAGCAGGGTGCCACCAGTCCCTCGGCACCACCAGATTCTGAAAACGAGAGTGCTGCCAGCACTCCCTCCACACTACTGCAGTCTCCACCAGATTCTGAAAGTGAAAGTGGTCCATGGGTGGGAACCCGGAGTCACCTAGCAGCTCAGCCAGGCTCCATGGCCCTTCCTTTGTGGGCCTATGAGCCCCCTGATGACAATTAAAATCAATAATTGGAAGGCCCATAACCCCCTGAAAAGCTTCTGTAAATTAAAGGACACTATCAATAGAACAAAACAACAGCCTGCAGATTGGAAAAAGACCTTCACCAATCCTACATCTGACAAAGGGCTAATATACAGAATGTATAAACACTGAAAAACCAAATAATCCAATTAAAAAATGGGATACAAGGTTAAACAGAGCGTTCTCAACAGAGGAATCTTGAATGGAGGAGAAGCAATTAAAGAAATGCTCAATGTCCTTAGTCAACAGGGAAATGATAATCAAAATGACTAAGATTCCTGTCAGAATGGCTAAGATAAAAAACTCAAGTGACAACGTAACAACACACGCTGGCAAAGATGTGGAGAAGGGGGAACTCTTCTTCATTATTGGTAGGAGTGCAAACTTCTACAACCACTTTGGAAATCAATCTGTTGCTTTCTCAGAAAACTGGAAATAGCCATCCTTCATCCAGCTATACTACTCCTGGGTAGACACCAGAGAGATGCTCCACCATACAACAAGAACATTTGCTCAACCATACTCATACCAGCTTTATTTGTAATAGCTCCAATCTGGAAACAACCTGGGTGTCCCTCAACTGAAGAATGGATAAACTGTGGTATATTTAAACAATAGAATACCACTTATCTATTAAAAATAAGGAAATCATGAAATTTGCAGGCAAATGGATGGAACTAAAAAAAGGTCATCCTGAGTGAGGTAACACAGACCCAGAAAGACACACATGGTATATATTCACTTATATGCAGATTTTAGTACTGGATAGACATAGAAAGAATTTTTGCTTTCTGTTACCATGACCTTAAGCTTTGCTGTGCTAGATATTTTAGTTCCAGAGCAGGAAGTGCTCCTGCAGGAACCACAACAAACATTCCTTTGACCAGGAATCTTAGACTTCCTCCTGGTCAAGAAGATAAGTCCAAAGGGCATCTTAGGCTTCATGTGGGCCCATGAGTTGGGGAAGTGGGAAATATCTCTGACATGGACTATGTTGCCTGCTTTTTGAGCACTTCTCCCTGATGGGACTTCCCTACCAGGCCACAAGGGAGGGAGACAAACTCAGGCCTCATGTGAATAGATGAGCTGGGGTGTCTGGGTAGGAAGGTGGCACCCTATTCTGAGGAACAGGGGATGATGGAGGGAGGATGGGACTGAGAGGGGAAGACAGAGGGGCCTACAGCAGAGAAGTAAACTGAATCAATTAATAAATAAAAAGATCCAGAAATCTCAGGGTCGTTTTGATTTGCATTTCCCTGATGACTAATGATGTTGAACATTTCTTTGTTTCTCTGCCATTCTATAATCCTCTATTGAGAATTCTGTTTAGCTCTGTACCCCATTTTGGATTACTTGATCTGTTGCTGTTTAACTTCTTGAGTTCTTTATATATACTGGATATTAGTCCTCTGTCAGATATAGGGTTGGTAAAGATCCTTTCCCAATCTGTAGGCAGTCGTTTTGTTCTGACAACAGTGTCCTTTGCTTTACAGAATCTTTTCAGTTTCATGAGGTCCCATTTATTGATTGTTGCTCTTAGAACCAAAAAATCTGAGCACAGGGGTCTTTCCTGAGACTGATACTCCAACCAAGTACCATGCGTGGAGATAACCTAGAACCCCTGAACAGATGTAGCCCTTGGCAGTTCAGTGTCCAGGTGGGTTCCATAGTAATGGGAACAGGGACTGTCTCTGACATGAACTGATTGGTCTGCTCTTTGATCACCTCCCCCTGAAGGGGGAACTGCCTTTCCAGGCCACAGAGGAAGACAATACAGCCACTCCTGAAGAGACCTAATAGACTAGGATCAGAAGGAAGAAAAGAAGACCTCCCCTATCAGTGGACTTGGGAGGGGCATACGTGCAGAAGAGGAAGGGAAGGGAGGAAGGGATTGGGAGGGGAGGAGGGAGGGAACCACAGGGTGGATACAAAGTGAATAAAGTATAATTAATAAAGAATTTTTTTTAAATAACAGAAGGTAAAGAAAAATGCTAAAGTCCACATATAATGGAATTGGTAAAAGAGATACCTAGAAATATTTCAAGAATCATCTTAGAATGAAAGAGAGATGAGATGACTTGCA
This sequence comes from Meriones unguiculatus, assembly GCF_030254825.1. NCBI lineage: Eukaryota > Metazoa > Chordata > Mammalia > Rodentia > Muridae > Meriones > Meriones unguiculatus. The sequence goes on from NC_083349.1 coordinate 173,736,236, forward strand.
CATTCATATTTTTCTTCTTGATCGTATTTCTTCCATCTGATGTACGCTCATGAAGACATCCATTTCAGGCAGGTGCAGTCTGTTGGAAGCACATCCTTTAAACCTTCACTATATTCCCTGTTTGAAGTAGTCCCATGGGTGAATTGATTTGTTCTGTTTTTCTGAATAAAATGAGAACCCTGAAAAAAAAAAATGCAGAAAAAAAAAATCCAGTCCATAGGTATCATAAGAAAAATGGCTGGTAAACTGTAACCTGTAAGGTGAAATAGACCTTGAACTCCACATCCTGGCTCTGGTCAGAGTATTTTATCACAGCAGTTGAAACTACAAAAGATTGTTATTGAAATTAACGTCTTCAGATATTTAAAGGACTTTGTCAAGCATGTGAAAAGCTATACACTATAGCAAAATGTTCACAATACACTTTATTAACAAAGAACATGAAGCCAGGAAACATGAAAACTTGTCTCAAGTCGATAAAGCTGACCAAAACTATCAAAACCTGTAATTCACTAAAGAGATCTGGTGGGAACAAGCACATGAAAAATGCTGAATGCCAGTGTTCATAAGAGAAGTGCAAATTCAAATCACTAAACATGTGTAAGAGTGGCTGATCCAGAGGATAAACACACCAATGACTGTCAATATCAAGTGCTCACATGGTCATTGTGAAGGTTGGAATAAGAAATGCCCTCTAGCAAGACTCCTCCCTCTTGATTAGTTTCTTCAGGTATACAGATTTTAGTAGGTTTATCCTATATTATATGTCTGTATGAGTGAGTATATACCGTGTGTGTCTTTCTGCTTCTGGGATAGCTCGCTCAGGATGATCTTTTCTAGGTCCCACCATTTACCTGAAAATTTCATGATCTCCTTGTTTTTTATTGCTCAATAATATTCCATTGTGTAGATATACCACAATTTGTGCATCCATTCCTCCACTGAGGTGCATCTGAGCTGTTTCCAGCTTCTGGCTATTACAAATAAAGCTGCTACAAACATGGTTGAGCAAATGTCCTTTTTGTGTACTTGAGAATCTTTTGGATATATGCTTAGGAGTGGTATAGCTGGATCCTGAGGAAGTGCTATTCCTAGTTGTCTGAGAAAGCGTCAGATTCCTATCCAGAAAGGCAAAGAGGCTGGACGTCAGAAGGAGAAAAGAGGGAACAAGTCAGGAGCCTGACACAGAGGACCTCTGAAAAGCTCTGCCCTGCAGACTATCAATGCAGATGCTGAGACTTATGGGCAACCTTTGGGCAGAGTGCAGGGAATCTTATGAAAGAAGTGGAAAACAGTAAGATCTGGAGAGGACAGGAACTCCACAAGGAGAGCAACAGAACCAAAAAATCTGAACACAGGGGTCTTTCCTGAGACTCATACTCCAACCAAGGACTATGCATGGAGATAACCCAAGACCCCCACACAGATGTAGCCCAGGGCAGTTCAGTATCCAAGTGGGTTCCATTGTGATAGGAACAGGGACTGTCTCTGACATGAACTGATTGGCCTGCTCTTTAATTACCTCCCCCTGAGGGGGGGAGCAGCATTACCAGGCCACAGAAGACAATGCAGCCACTCCTGATGAGACCACAAAGACTAGGATCAGAAGCAAGGAAAAGAAGACCTCCCCTATCAGTGGACTTGGGGAGGGGCATGCATGCAGAGGGTGAAGGAAGGGAGGGATTGGGACAGGAGGAGGGAGGGAACCACAGGGGGGATACAAAATTAATAAAGTGTAATTAATAAAGAAATAAAAAGAAAAAAAGAAATACCCTCTACAATCTCAGGCATTTCAATGCTTGACCCAAAGTTGGTGGCACTGTTTGGGGAGGATTGGGAGGTGTAGCCTTGTTGGAGGAAATCTGTCACTGTAACTAGGGGAAGAATTTCAGGTTTCAAAAGTCATATTTCATACTCAGTTCCCACTTTCTTACTGTTGCTTGCAGTTCAAGATGGGAGCCCTCAGCTTCCTGCACCAGCCAACATGCTTGCTTGCTCCATGATTCCCAGCCTTCATGGACTTTTATCCTTCTGGAACCATAAGAAAAACAGCCCCTTCCTTTAATAAATTGCCTTGATCATCATGTTTTATCACAGAAATAAAAAAGTAACTGATACAGAAGTTTCCAGAAATTGGGCTATGGCTGTGACAAATCTGATCACAATAGGTTTTTTTGGTTTGATTGTTTTGCTTCGTTTTTGTTTTTAGAATGTGAAAGACATTGAGACTTTGGAACCCTGAACTTTAAAAGCCACTGAACACTGTAAGAACTGCTTAATGGCCCATCCTAATAGCATGGAAGACACTAATGCTGTGAACTCTGAGGACAGTAGAAGCCCAGCTCAAGAGTCTCCACGGGAGAACAATATTAGCCACTAGATAGAGATAGTTCTTGGAATACTTGTAATACTTGTCAAACTATGTGGCTGTGGCTGCTTCCTACCTATATTGAGCAGATGATAATGTCATTCAAGTGAAGCGGCAGTCTACAGAATGAAAACAAAATATGTGTACCAGGTATACATCAAAAAATGAGCTAGAATCTAGAATACTTTAAGAACTCAAAATAATCCGATGAAAAAAATGAGACATGGAACTAAACATAGAATTCTCAAAAGATAAAATGCAAATGGCTAAGAAATATTGTTTTGATAGTCATTGTCCCTAGCCATCAGGAAACTGTTTTGCAGTTTTATCTTACCCCTATCAGAATGGCTGAGGTCCAAATGACAGCAATAGCTGGCTGGGATGCAGGAAAAGAGGAAAACTGATTCATTGCTGGTCGGAGTGCAATCTCTTACATCCACTATGGAAATCAGACTGAAAGTTACTAAAGAAGCTAGAAATAGATCTGCCATAAGGTCCAGCTGCACCATTCTTGGCCATGTACACCCTGTATAGAGATACTTGCTCATCCAAGTCCATGGCTGCTCAATTCCCCATATCAAGAAATGAAAACAGTCTGGAAATCTTTCAACTAATGAATGAATATTTAAAATTTGGAATATCTGAACCATGGAATATTATTCACTTGTTTTTTATAATTTAAATGTTTTATTATTTAAAAAGTCTCTCAAATAAATCAAAGCATAATACTCCAAAAATTAAGCAAACCCAAAGTCTATAAAATGCAGTGAAATTCAGTACAGATGGAACAAGCACTCAGGACAGAAATTGTAATGCCTCGTAAGATTTTTGAAATTTCAGTATCAAATATATTTTATACAATTATATACCGCCCCCGCACAAACAAAATCCATGACAGAATTAGAGCTAGAATAACAATTAGTTGTATATCCTCTCTCATAACTAGTGTCCCTTACCTCTTTCTCTTATATGTTCCCTTCCATCATGGTATACTGTTCCCATGTACATCTGTTAACATATGTGTGTGCACATTATTAGCTAGATTCTGTATTTGAAAGAGAACATCCTTTTTCTTTTTTCAGAGATTATGTGACCCCGTTTAATATCATACATCCTAAATCCATCCATTTTTCTGCAAATTTTCTAATTTCATTTTTCAATATAGCTTAATGATATTCCTATATATACAAATGCATGTATTTATATGTGCCAAATTTTCATTATTTCATTCATCTGTTGATGTACAGCTATGTTGATTCCAATCCTTTGCTATTTGAATAATACAGCAATAAGCACTGAATGAATGCAAATATTACTATGGTAAGATATTGATTTCTTTAGGCATATACCCAGGAATAAAATAGGTGGGTCATATGGCTGTTGTATTTGTATTTGTTTTGTTTTGTTTTTTGATGCAAGGTTTCTCTGTGTAGCCTCGGCTGTCCTGGAACTCCCTCTATAGACCGGGATGTCCATGAACTGAGAGATTCACCTGCCTCTGCCTCCTAAATGCTAGGATTAAAGTTATGCCCTAGCATGCCTGGCCTTGTATTTGTAATTTTTTAAAAATTCCAAACTTATTTTCACAATGGCTGTATTAACTTGCACCCTCTCCAACAGTTAATGAGAATTCCTCTCCATATCCTCTCCAACATTTGTTGTTAAATGCATTGATGATAGCCATTCTGACTGTGGTGAGACAGTCTCTCAGAGGAGTTTTAATTTGCATTTCCCTAATAAGAATACTAAATACCACTATTTCCAGGTAATATGATAGTATACATTAGTGATCCCAAAAATTCAACTGGAGAACTCCTTCAGCTGATAAACACCTTCAGCAAAGTGGCTGGATAAAAAATTAACTCAAAAAAATCAGTAGCTCCACTGTATACCAAAGACATAAGGGCTGAAAATGAATTAGGGAAACAACACCCTTCACAATTGCCACTAATAACATAATGTACCTTGGTGTGAATAATGTACCTAATAATGTACCCTAACCAAGTGTGTAAAAGACTGGTGTGAAAAAAACTTCAAGTCTCTGAAGAAAGAAATTGAAGAAGATATCAGAACAGGGAAAGATCTCCCATGCTCACGGATCAGTAGGATTAACATAGTGAAAATGGCCATCCTGCCAAAAGCAATCTACAGATTCAATGTAATCCCCATCAAAATACCAATACAATCCTTTACAGACCTTGAAAGAACAATTCTTAATTTCCTATGGGAAAAAAAAAAAAAACGAGAATTGCGAAAACCATCCTGTACAACAACAGATCATCTGGAGGAATCTCCATCACTGATCTCAAGCTGTACTACAGAGCAGTAGTAATAAAAACTGCATGGTATTGGCATAGAAACAGAATGGTGAATCAATGGAACCGAATAGAAGACCCAGAAATAAATACACACACCTATGGAAACTTGATGTTTACAGAGAAACCAAAACCATTCAATGAAAAAAAGACAGCATCTTCAACAAATGGTGCTGGTCTAACTAGATGTCTACATGAAGAAAAATAAAAATAGATCCATACTTATCACATTGCAAAAAAGCTAAAGTCCAAGTGGATCAAAGACCTCAACATAAAACCAGACACACTAAACCTCTTACAAGAAAAAGTGGGGAAGAGCCTTGAACTCATTGGCACAGGAGACAACTTCCTAAAGATAAAGAGAAAACCAACAGCACAGGCTCTAAGATCAACAATCAATAAATGGGACCTCATGAAACTCAAAAGCTTCTGGAAAGCAAAAGACACTGTTGTCAGAACAAAACAGCAGCCTACAGACTGGGAGAGGATCTTCACCAACCCTATATCTGACAGAGGGCTAATATCCAAAATATGTAAAGAACTAAAGAAGTTAAAAAGCAACAAATCAAGTAATCCTATTAAAAAATGGGGAGCAGAGCTAAACAGCGGTAAACAGAGAATTCTCTACACAGAAATATAGAATGGCAGGGAAACACAGAAACGCTCAAAGTCCTTGGTCATCAGGGAGATGCAAATCAAAATGACCCTGAGATTTCACCTTACACTCATCAGAATGGCTAAGATCAAAAACTCAAGTGACAACACATGCTGCGGAGCTTGTGGAGAAAGGGGAACACTCCTCCACTGCTGGTGGGAATATAAACTTGTACAACTACTTTGGAAATCAATCTGACGCTTTCTCAGACAACTAGGAATAGCGCTTCCTCAAGATCCAGCCATACCACTCCTAGGCATATACCCAAAAGAGGCCCAAGTACACAATAAGAACATTTGCTCAACCATGTTTGTAGCAGCTTTATTTGTAATAGCCAGAACCTGGAAACAGCCCAGATGCCCCTCAACTGAGGAATGGGTACAGAAATTGTGGTACATTTACACAATGGAATATTACTCAGCAACTAAAAACAAGGAAATCATGAAATTAGCAGGAAAATGGTGGGATCTAAAAAAGATCATCCTGACTGAGGTATCCCAGAAGCAGAAAGACACACATGGTATATAGTCACTCATATAGACATATAATATAGGATAAACCTACTAAAATCTGTATATACCTAAAGAAACTAATCAAGAGGGAGGACTCTCCCTAAAATACTCAATCCCCATCCAAAAAGACGAAGAGGATGGACATCAGAAGAAGGAGAAAACAGGAAACAAGTCAGGAGCCTGCCACAAAGGGCCTCTGAAAGGCTCTGCCCTGCAGACTATCAAAGCTGATCCTGAGACTTATGGCCAACCTTTGGACAGAGTATGGGGAATCTTATAAAAGAAGTGGGAAATAATAAGATCTGGAGAGGATAGGAGCTCCACAAGGAGAGTAACAGAACCAAAAACATCTGAGCACAGGGGTCTTTCCTGAGGCTCATACTCAAACCAAGTACCATGCATGGAGATAACCTAGAACCCCTGCACAGATGAAGCCCATGGCAGTTCAGTGTCCAGGTGGGTTCCATAGTAATAGGAACAGGGACTGTCTCTGACATGAACTGATTGGTCTACTCTTTGATCACTTTCCCCTGAAGGGGGAACTGCCTTTCTAGGCCACAGAGGAAGACAATGCAGCCACTCCTGATGAGACCTCAAAGACTAAGATCAAAACGAAGGAAAAGAAGACCTCCCGTATCAGTGGACTTGGGGAGAAGCATACGTGGAGAAGGGAAAAGAAAGGAGGGATTGGGAGGGGTGTAGGGAGGGAACTACAGAGGGGATACAAAGTGAATAAAGTGTAATTAATAAAAAATAAAAAGAAAGAAATCTAATTTTATCATAATGTTAATTTTTATTTGTTATGAGATTTGCTGTTTGTCGCTTTGTTTCTTTTGTTCCTATATTAATATGTAACCAGGGAAGACTCAAAGTCATGGAATCAAGGATTAAAGTATGAGGAAATTATTTTTGTATAAATAAAGCTTGCAAGAGACATAAGTTGTACAAGCAGATGAGGTCATACCAAGGTGCGCCTCCTCTCTGTCCCATCTCTTATGAAAGGAAACTGAATCCCTTTGTCCCTCGTCCCTCAGTGCTCTTGCATCCACCCTCCTTCAACCCTTTCCCTCACCTGGTGCTACTCCCTGGCCAACACCAGTTGTAAAACCAGAGAAGATTCTCCCCTGGGAAACCCAGAGCTACAGCTGGGTGTTGTTAGATCAGGGACCTGCCATGTAAAGACAAGAAATCAGGTGATGCCCTCCCCTCCAACCATGCTGGTCTAGTCCCTGTCTCCTACAGTTGTAACAGAAATTGCCCTATGTGTTTCCATGTTTCTATTGCTCCAAGCAAACCGCTCTGAAGCCCATCCCAGAAACTACTGAGGGATTATAAAACTTGTTTTACATTTGGTTGGTTGTTTTGGCTTTTGTTTTTTGTAAATAGTGCTGGCTGGCCTCAAATATGCAGAGATATGCCTGAATGCTGGAGTTAAAAGCCTGTGCCTCCATACCTAGTCAGAAAATAATTTTTTTTTTTGCTCTGTCCAGGCTCCTTACTATTCAGCATTGTTATAAAAGAAATGTGCAGCTCCTGTTTCTCCATCTCTCATGTGCTTCCTCCCTCCCTCTCTCTCCTCCTCCTTTTCTCTGTCTCCCTTTCAGGTTCTCCACATATGATGTGATTGTGAGCTGTCTCATACTCTTTGACGTTGACTCTCTTAGCAATTGCATCATGTCTCACAGCCCCATCATCCTGCCTCTGGCATGATGTACAGTCCCTCACAATGCTGTCTGAACTCCAAGGTCCAATCATGACCCCCTCCTTGTTGGCATGCGTCATTTCTCTCTAAGCAAAGCTTATTTCCTGAGTAATTTCATGTCAGACCCTTTACAAATATCTTTTCTCTTCCTTAACAGGTATGTCTTTTTACTTCTCTCACCATCTTTTAACCCTTTGTCCAGTGGTTTCAACTGGAGGAGATGGGAAGACAAATAAATACAGGATTTTTAAAAAGAACTAAAATTCAAAATCTACATTTTGAATACTTCAAAGAATAAAAATTAAGTTAGGAAACAATTAATTTAAAAAATGTTGCCAGAGCCAGGTTTGGCAGCCCACCCTAACTTCAGCACTTGGGAGGCAGAGGCAGGTGGAGCTCTGTGAGTTCAGATCAGCCTCACCCACATAGGGAGTTCCAGGTCATCAAAAGCTATGTCATGAGACCCTGGCTCAGAAGTTAAAAAAAAAAAAAGTGTCTCAGACACTAAAGGTATGTGGGAAAAGTTAAGTAATAATGCCTGTAGATAGATAAAGCTAGAAGCTGATTGTAGACAGTCTCCTGAAATGTCTCTACTGCACTCTGGGGGTCTCTGCAAACGCCTGAGAAGAACATTATTGCCAGGATCCTGATGCGGATGGTACTGACTCTTGGGCAGGAAAGAGAAATAATCTTAATACATAGGTAACTGCATGAAATGCCTCAAGGATTAACTTTCATTCCTCTTGATCTCCCTCAAACATCTTTTATCTTAGGTCCCCAAATAAAGCTGATTCCTTTTGATGAGATTCATTAGAATGAGAGAGCCTCAATGCCGTGAGTGTGCCTTAAAGTAGAAAAAAAATTAGATAAAATAATATCCGATGTATGGTTGAGCATCTTTCAGATATATGCCCAGGAGTGGTATAGTTGGGTCTTGAGGTAGCATTATTTCTAATTTTCTGAGAAAGCACCAGATTGATTTCCAAAGTGGTTGTACAAAATTTTATCCCACCAGCAATGGAGGAGGGTTCCTCTTTCTCCACATCCTCTCCAGCATGTGTTGTCACTTAAGTTTTTAATCTTAGCTATTCTGATGGCTGTAAGGTGAAATCTCAGGGTTATTTTAATTTGCATTTCCCTGATGACCAAGGATGTTAAGCATTTCTTTAAGTGTTTCTCTGCCATTTGATGTTCTTCTATTGAGAATTCTCTGTCATCTCTGAAATAAGATGACACAGAGTGTAAGGACAATAATCAGTGTAACTCTGATTATTGAGTTCAACCTTCAGAACCAACATGGTGGAAGGAGAGTACTGACTCCTGCAGGTTCACCTTGGAGCTACAAACACACACACACATCATGGCATGTCAACACAGAAACACCACACAAAATAAATAAATGTAAATATTTTTTATTTGAAAGTAATCTAGACAACAGTACAGAATTAATGAAAAATGTTAAAATGTACACAGTGAATGGCAAAGCATCCAATACAATACACTACAATAGACTACAAAAGGCATCAAAGGCATATGATGAAAAGACCAAGATATAGGGTTCAAGACAAGGTCAGTAGTGGAATGTTTGCTGGCATGCTCCTGAGCCAGGATTCAATGAACAGCACTGAAAAACAAGATCATAATATTTTAATTTTTGTAAGTATATAAATTCACCTGTAAATACACATCATAACTTATTAACGATTTTAAGCAGTGGAATATATGCCTGAACATGTAAAGAAGCTGAGCCTCTGCATGTTAGGATAGGTTGACTAGACACGGTCCCTCTAGGCAGCATTGTTTGTATTTTCTCAGTGAAGTATGTAGTGTGCTAATATATGCATACATATATATGTGTGTGTGTGTGTGTGTGTGTGTGTGTGTGTGCAAACATCATCTTCAATTTTATGTAATATACTGGGAATAAAGATGAACTGGGCAGTTTTTCCATGTGTACACAAAATAGAATTGGATGCTGTGATGCTGAAGTGACTTCAGCCCACGTGATGGCTGATCTTACTTATGAACTTGATTGTATCAAGGATGTCAAAGAGATTCCTCAAACACTGCTATTGGTGTGTCTGTGACATTTCTAGACATGAATCAGATATGAAGCCTCTGACTTAACTAATGATTTAAGCTATGAGTACTTTCAAACTTTTAATAGATTATTAAGAGAGTTACAGGCTGGGTTGGAGAAAGCAGTCATGGGATTGTTGCCTTGGAAGCTGTATCCTGTCCTGGTCCCTTTCTACTATTCTCAGCTAGTGTACAACATGCCATGATGTGGATAGCTCTGCTCCACTACATCCTCCCACAGTGATGGAAACCTCTGGAATCACAAACTAAAATAGATCATTGCTCTATTTTACCGTTTCACTCAGATCACAGTAGTGATAAAACACATAGCATATGTCTTCCAGTCAATGAATAAGAATGAAGATAGATATTAGAACTAATGTTTGCTAGCGACCTCGGCAGAAGAGGCACCACTAACCTGAAGGTTCATCAAGGGTTGGTATGAGGTCATATTCACTAGTAAAAACCAGTGTTGATAAAGGTAACAGAGAAAAGAATAGTGGAAAGTGTGGTTAACTGTCACTTAGTGATGGAAGGAAGAAGGACGGAAAAGAAGGAAACAAGAATCTGAAAAGGCACAGCACTGGAGGGAGTGGAAGCAGAGGGCATCTCTCTATCACCAAGCAGAAGGCATCTCTCTATCACCAAGCAGAGGGCATCTCTCTATCCACAGCTGAATTGCCAAAAGCTGATGCTGATTCTGGACAGGTGTCAGGGCTTGGGTGATACAAGGAATAGATGTCCCAGTGTCATGAGGTTATGAGAGCACAGGGAAGGCGTCAGGACTCACCTGCAGCAGGACAGGGCAAGAACGTATTTAGCCACTAAAACACATTACAGAGCGGTTCGTTATGGCAACATGTAAAATCCAATGTTACATTATGAAAGTTGAAAGTCTTATTTAAACAGAAGGAAGAACAATCCTGCATCCCGAACCACATATCATAACCTGTACAAGAAAAAAAGCAAGGAGCAAACATGAATATTTGTGAAATCATAATCTCAGTAAATTAGGAGAGTCAGGCTCCCCAGTGTAACATATGCTAGCCACACTGAAGAGACAGACAGCATTCACCATCAGTCCACCTGTAATCTGGCCTGCAGGCATGCCTCCAATCTTCACAACTGCTGAGTGGAAATTTACCGTTCAAGTCCTCATACCCTTCAATATACCTCCCAAGAAAGCTCCTAAAGACTATGCAGAGACCCCTATCAAAACAATTCCTTCATCTGGCCAAGAAGAGAAGACAGACAGAATCAAGTGCAAAGGAACCATCTTCTGAGTTTACACAGAAACACAGCCCCTGACACTTTCTGCTTTGTCCCCAGGAGTGCGCAAAAAGGGCTACTTCATTCCTCAGTAGCAAACAGGATCCCCTCAAGATGTCCCAGGCTTGACTCACCTTTAGAAGCAACCAGTAAGCCACATTCCTGGCCGTCCACAGTCTCACAGGTGGAGTTTTTTTTCTCACAAACCCCATCAGAGTTTAACATGTCACACCGCAAACATGTGAGAGCTGAAAAGGCAAAACCAAGGGTAAGAGGTTCCTTCAGAGCTAGCTTCAGGCCGGACCTGAGTCTGTGGCTATAATCAATGAATAAGAAACAATGATAAAGGAAAGAGCTGGATGTACTCTAAGCTGAACCCTACAGGATGGCCCATGACCTTTGAACCTAGGAAGAGATTTGAGAAGAGCCAGGCTCCCCATTTCAAGTCCTGTGACTGGACCAGGCTGTAAGAAGGAAGATCAAAGGTCTGGTGTAGGGAGCTTGAGCCTACCACCTATGACCACACAAATGTTCCCCATCACCTCTTTATCTTCATCCTGTGAAGGCCCTTCCTGCTTCATTTCCAAATCAGTTTTAGGCCTGTGCATGGGTAAGCTGGAGGAATTGAGAACATTAGTTCCTTAAGAACTGAGCAGAAGAACTGAAAGACCAGGACAAAGAACACCAGGACCAAAGCAATGACAAAGAAGAGAGAGGAGAAATGGAAGCAGTCCCTCCTGTATACAACAGAGCAGGTAAGGAAGAAAATGTGAAGACATGGAGATGAAGGGTGCGGCATCACTTATAAAAGCAGTCCAGTCTTGTATTCTGTTCCTCACTACTCACAACCCAATACCCTTCAACAGATTGACTGCCCAACAGCACCAGCCCCTACCATCTGCCAGGATCTCACCTTGCAGGAAGCCCACCACAAAGGAGAGGCCCAGCAGGAGCAGCAGAAGATTCTTCCCCATTGAAGCAGGATTTCAGGCAAAGAGAACAGCAGAGAGCAGGAGAGCGCACTCAAGGCCTCAATAATGCATGCTTATATATGAGCTCAGGCTAGACAGCGAAGCCAATGGGATCTCAAGCCGGTGGACAAAGCTGATAGCCTGAGGGAAGCACAGATCCTACGTGCTTAATTTAACTATTTCTGCAGACCTCTATGTCACTGTGGTTCAACTACTTCTAGATTCTTGGTCACTAACTTTTGAATGGGGATTAATAGCTGTGATTTGAAGAAATTTTGGGACTGAATGGCTGGTGAACCCCAAGGATTCTACACTAGGCTGTGATTTTTCACACAGAACAAAACTATTACCCTCAGCCTCCACATCCAGATTTTAAATCCCTGCCTATGTGAATGGCATAAAGATCGAGGTATACATTTAACTGTTCAATAAATCACTGAAACCCAAATTTCAGATTTGGGTTCATCTCTCATGCAGACTACAGGCATCTTCCTTGATGCCTGTAAAGAAAGACAAGGAAATCTACAGGGTCATGGAAGGAAAGCATGACAAGAAACAGGCCTTTCATTCTGGGTCTGGTTTCCCTGTCCTACTGATGGAGTCAGGAAATTTAAAGCACCAATGACAAAGCCAAAATTACACAGAGACCATATCTGTTCTCTAAAAAACCTCTCAAATAGGTACAAAGACAAAAATAAACTCTACCTTCCTTAGTACCTAAAAGAGGTATAACTTCTCCCATCTCCTCCTTTATCCCTACATTGAATGAATGTCCCTCATATATAACTACCTGTGGAATCCCACAAATAGTATAAATACCCAGTGAGGCCAAGCATTCTGGGGCACTGCTTGACAAAGTTCCAGTACCCTAGTAAGTGTCCTGAAAGTCTGCTTGAGAAAGTTCCAGTACCTGGATGCCTTGGGTTAGCCCTTTATGCCTGTGCTGGGTATTTTCTTACTATTGAAGGCCTCTCTCCAAATGCTAGACTTGGAATAATGTAGCAAAAGCTGGTGTTAATGAAGAATAATAAAACTAATGGTGGTTCCTTGGGGGAAAATGTTATTCAGAAAACTGAGTCTCCCATAGAACCTATTTAGATTTACTGTTAGATTATTAATAAATGATATTAGTAAGCATGAAAGAGAGGATTTGATAAAAATTGTTAAAGAAGAAAAACTTAGGGAAATTTTGGAAGTTGACAAGCTCTAACTGAACCACGAGGTTTTCATGTTCAGCTTTAGAAACAAGAAACTGATTTGGACAGGAATAGATTTTGATCATGCTAATATTGACAGACCTTGGCATCTTTCTAAAGGTAAAGTAAGGAAGTTTAGAAACCCTGATGTTCTATCCTTTACAATGTTTTTTGTTTGTTTGTTTGTTTTGTTTTGTTTTAGTAATAAAGATAGAAATTGTATTGAAACAAGGGTTCGCGACAAAGTCACAGAGACAAACGTGTTGACTCAGTGAACCACCAACCTTCCTGAACAAATTTGACAAGCCAGGTCTTTTCTGATATTATAAAAAGACAAAAGGACACACTGTCTTTGCTTAAGTAAAAAGGCTATGCAATAGTTTAAGAACCCAAGAAAAGGATGATGGTTTTGGAGGGGAGAAGGGAGGGGCTTATGGGGGAATACAAAAGGAATAAAGTGTAATTAATAAAAGTTAAATAAAAAATTTAAAAAAAAAAGAAAAAGAAAAGAAATATAGGGGAAGGAAAGGAAGGATCAACTAAGGGTCAGGAAGATGAAACTTTTGAAAATAAGTTTGATGTAACAGGTGGAAGAAAATAATTTTTGGTCTATTATTTATATGCTAACTTGAAGTGGAATGAAGCTCAAACAATTACTCTGTCTGGCAGTTTGGTAACTGCAAGGCTTTATGACACTAATAAGAAAAAGAAATACTTTGATTAAAAGAAAACTGATTTTATCATAATGTTAATTTTTAGTTCTTATGAGATTTGCTGCTTGCTCGCTTTGTTTCTTTTTTGTGTGTAAATAAAGCTTGCAAGAGACATAAGTTGTACAAGCAGATGAGGTCATACCAAGGTGCGCCTCCTCTCTGTCCCATCTCTTATGAAAGGAAACTGAATCCCTTTGTCCCTCGTCCCTCAGTGCTCTTGCATCCACCCTCCTTCAACCCTTTCCCTCACCCCGTGCTAGTCCCTGGCCAACACCAGTTGTAAAACCAGAGAAGATTCTCCCCTGGGAAACCCAGAGCTACAGCTGGGTGTTGTTAGATCAGGGACCTGCCATGTAAAGACAAGAAAATCAGGTGATGCCCTCCCCTCCAACCATGCTGGTCTAGTCCCTGTCTCCTACAGTTGTAACAGAAATTGCCCTATGTGTTTCCATGTTTCTATTGCTCCAAGCAAACCGCTCTGAAGCCTATCCCAGAAACTACTGAGGGATTATAAAATTTGTTTTATGTTTGGTTGGTTGTTTTGGGTTTTGTTTTTTGTAAGTAGTGCTGGCTGGCCTCAAATTTGCAGATATGCCTGAATGCTGGGGTTAAAAGCCTGTGCCTCCATACCTAGTCAGAATTTTTTTTTTCTCTGTCCAGGCTCCTTACTATTCAGCATTGTTATAAAGGAAATGTGCAGCTCTTGTTTCTCCATCTCTCATGTGCTTCCTCCCTCCCTCTCTCTCCTCCTCCTTTTCTCTGTCTCCCTTTCAGGTTCTCCACACATGATGTGATTGTGAGATGTCTCATACTCTTTGACGTTGACTCTCTTAGCAATTGCATCATGTCTCACAGCCCCATCATCCTGCCTCTGGCATGATGTACAGTCCCTCACAATGCTGTCTGAACTCCAAGGTCCAATCATGACCCCTCCTTGTTGGCATGCGTCATTTCTCTCTAAGCAAAGCTTATTTCCTGAGTAATTTCATGTCAGACCCTTTACAAATATCTTTTCTCTTCCTTAACAGGTATGTCTTTTTATTTATCTCACCATCTTTTAACCCTTTGTCCAGTGGTTTCAACTGGAGGAGATGGGAAGACAAATAAATACAGGATTTTTAAAAAGAACTAAAATTCAAAATCTACATGTATGAAACTTCAAAGAATAAAAATTAAGTTAGGAAACAATTAATTTAAAAAATGTTGCCAGAGCCAGGTTTGGCGGCCCACCCTAACTTCAGCACTTGGGAGGCAGAGGCAGGTGGAGCTCTGTGAGTTCAGATCAGCCTCACCCACATAGGGAGTTCCAGGTCATCAAAAGCTATGTTATGAGACCCTGGCTCAGAAGTAAAAGAAAAAAAAAAGTGTCTCAGACACTAAAGGTATGTGGGAAAAGTTAAGTAATAATGCCTGTAGATAGATAAAGCTAGAAGCTGATTGTAGACAGTCTCCTGAAATGTCTCTACTGCATTCTGGGGGTCTCTGCAAACGCCTGAGAAGAACATTATTGCCAGGATCCTGATGCGGATGGTACTGACTCTTGGGCAGGAAAGAGAAATAATCTTAATACATAGGTAACTGCATGAAACGCCTCAAGGATTAACTTTCATTCCTCTTGATCTCCCTCAAACATCTTTTATCTTAGGTCCCCAAATAAAGCTGATTCCTTTTGATGAGATTCATTAGAATGAGAGAGCCTCAATGCCGTGAGTGTGCCTTAAAGTAGAAAAAAAAAACATTAGATAAAATAATACAATGTATGGTTGAGCATCTTTCAGATATATGCCCAGGAATGGTATAGTTGGGTCTTGAGGTAGCATTATTTCTAATTTTCTGAGAAAGCACCAAATTGATTTCCAAAGTGGTTGTACAAAATTTTATCCCACCAGCAATGGAGGAAGGTTCCCCTTTCTCCACATCCTCTCCAGCATGTGTTGTCACTTAAGTTTTTGATCTTAGACATTCTGATGGGTATAAGGTGAAATCTCAGGGACACTTTGATTTGCGTTTCCATCATGACTAAAGATGTTAAGCATTTCTTTAAGTGTTTCTCTGCCATTTAATGTTCCCCTATTGAGAATTCTCTGTATAGCTCTGTACTTCATTTTTTTAATTGGAGTGCTTGAATTTTTGTTTACCTTTTTGATTTCCCAACGTAGCTCCCTCCCTCATCCCCCCCAATCCTACCCTCCCTCCCTCATCTCCTCCCAAGGCCCTCTCCAAGTCCCCTGATAGGGGAGGTCTTCCTCCCCTTCCAACTGACCCCAGCT
Organism: Meriones unguiculatus; assembly: GCF_030254825.1. Taxonomy (NCBI): domain Eukaryota; kingdom Metazoa; phylum Chordata; class Mammalia; order Rodentia; family Muridae; genus Meriones; species Meriones unguiculatus. Next base: position 173,752,286 of record NC_083349.1, read on the forward strand.
TATCAAGTCTCATCAGGACTGGCTGCATTGTCTTCCTCTGTGGCCTGGAAAGGCTGCTCCCCCCTCAGGAAGAGGTGATCAAAGAGCAGGCCACTGAGCTCATGTCAGAGACAGCTATGTTGGATCTGTTCCTCTTCTTGTGGAGTTCCTGTCCTCTCCAGGTCTTACTATCTCCCCCTTCTTTAATAAGATTCCTTGAACTCTGCCCAAAGTTTGGTTATGAGTCTCAGCATCTGCTTTGATACACTGCTGGGTATAGTCTTTCAGAGTCCCTCTGTGGACTCTGAAAGGCTCCTGTCCTGTTTCCTGTTTTCTCCTTCTTCCAATGTCCATCCTGTTTGTCTTTCTGAGTGAGGATTGATCTTCTTACCCAGGGTCCTCCTTCTTCCTCGGTTTCTTTAGGTGTACAGATTTGTGTAGGTTTATCCTGTATTATATGTCTAGTATTATAAGTGAGTATATATCATGTGTGTCTTTCTGCTTCTGGGATACCTCACTCAGGATGATCTTTTCTAGATCCCACCATTTCATTGGTGAAGCATTGGGCCCACTGCATCCTGTTACCTGATCTCCTCCTACCAAGACTCAGCAGTTTGTTAGATCCCACATCAGCTGCTGCTCAAGTCATGCTGCCTGCAGCTCTGTATCTGCAGGGTCATAGGTAATTCTGCACATGGCCTCCAGACTGACAGATGTCTTCCTTTGTCCTACAGGCATAAGACACAGCCTGAGTACAGCAGGTACTGTCCACTACTCATACTCACATGCATAGAACCTCCCTGCTTCTTCTGAAACTTAAAAAAATTCTTGCTTTCTGTCATGCGTGCTTGAACTTACCTATCCATTTATGGCATCCATCACTCTACCAAAATACCTCTTATCCAATAGTTCCATCTGCTACACTGTCCTGACACCTTCCAGAGATGAGGGAACAAGGATTTTTCTTAGACAGTTTGGTTATAGAGGATAGAACTAAAAACAACACTCTCAAAAAGTTTTAACACTTTAAAAATGACCATTTCCAATTAAAGATCAATTGTTTAAAAAAAATATTAGTATAATAAACAAACTATCTCACCTTGGAACCAGAGCAGTTAGAGTCATATATAACAGTCTTTTCCAATGCATAGTGTTAATATAGTCCTTTAAGGAAAGCCTTGAAGATTTATACAGTTACTGGAAATTACAAATAACATATTCAGGAGAATAAAACAAATGAAGCAGTTTTTTTCTTTTTTTAATTTTTATTTTTTTCTATTAATTACTGTTTATTTACTTTGTATCCCAGCTGTAGCCCTCACCCTCATTCCTTCCCAATCCCACCATCCCTCCATCATCTCCTCCCTGCCCCTTTCTAAGTCCACTGACAGGGGAGGACCTCCTCCCCTTCCATCGGACCCTAACTTATCAGGTCTCATCAGGACTGCCTGCAATGTCCTCCTAGCAATGTGGCCTAGCAAGGATGCTCCCTTGTGTGTGTGGGGGGGATGGTTAAAGAGCCAGCCACTGAGTGCATGTCAGAGACATTCCCTGTTCCCATTACTAGGGAACTCACTTGGATACTGAGCTGCCATGGGCTAATTCTGAGCAGGGGTTCTAGGTTATATCCATGTGTAGTCCTTGGTTGGAGAATAAGTCTCAGAAAATATCCCAGTGCCCAGATATATTTGGTCCTTGTGGAGCTCCTGTCCTCTCCTCCAGGTCATACTAACTCCCTCTTCTTTCATATAATTCCCTGAACTCTGCCCAAAGTTTGGTTATGAGTCTCAGCATCTGCTTTGATACATTGCTGGGTAGAGTTTTTCCCTTTATGGTAGACTCCTGTCCTGTTTCTTGTTTTCTCCTACTTCCAATGTCCATCCCATTTGTCTTTCTAAGTGAGGATTGATCATCTTACCCAGGGTCCTCCTTCCTGTTTAGCTTCTTTAGGTGTACATATTTTAGTATAATTATCCTATCTTTTAGGTCTAGTATCCACTTATAAATGACTATATACCGTGTGTAGCTTTCTGCTTCTGGGATACCTCACTCAGGATGATCTTTTTTTAGATCTCACCATTTTCCTGCAAATTTCATAATTTCCTTGTTTTTAATTGCTGAGTAGTATTCCTTTGTGTAAATGTACCACAATTTCTGTACCCATTCCTCTGTTGAGGGACATCTGGGTTGTTTCCAGCTTCTAGCTATTACAAATAAAGCTGCTACAAACATGGTTGAATAGATGTCCTGGTTGTGTACTTGAGCATCTTTTGGATATATGCCTAGGAGTGGTATAGCTGGATCTTGAGGAAGCACTATTCCTAATTGTCTGAGAAAGTGTCAGCTTGATTTCCAAAGTAGTTGTACAAGTTTACATTCCCACCAGCAATGGAGGAGGGTTCCCCTTTCTCCACAATCTCTCCAGTATGTGTTGTCACTTGAGTTTTTGATCTTAGCCATTCTGATGGGTGTAAGGTGAAATCTCAGGGTCATTTTGATTTGTATCTCCCTGATGACTAAGGATTTTGAGCATTTCTGTAAGTGTTTCTCTGCCATTCTATATTTCTCTATAGAGAATTCTTTGTTTAGCTCTGTTCCCTATTTTTTAATTGGATCACTTGATTTGTTGCTTTTTAACTTCTTTAGTTCTTTATATATTCTGGATATTAGCCCTCTGTCAGATATAGGGTTGGTGAAGATCCTTTCCCAGTCTGTAGGCTGCTGTTTTGTTCTGATGACACTGTCTTTTGATCTTAGAGCCTGTGCTGTTGGTGTTCTGTTCAGGAAGTTGTCTCCTGTGCCAGTGAGTTCCAGGCTTTTCCCCACTTTTTCTTGTAAGAGGTTTAGTGTATCTGGTTTTATGTTGAGGTCTTTGATCCACTTGGACTTTAGTTTTGTGCAGGGTGATAAATATGGACCTATTTTCATTTTTCTGCATGTAGACATCCAGTTAGAACAGCACCATTTGTTGAAGATGCTGTCCTTTTTTCATTGAATGGTTTTGGTTTCTCTGTAAACATCAAGTATCCATAGGTGTGTGTATTTATTTCTGGGTCTTCTATTCAGTTCCATTGATTCACCATTCTGTTTCTATGCCAATACCATGCAGTTTTTATTACTACTGCTCTGTAGTACAGCTTGAGATCAGGGATGGAGATACCTCCAGATGATCTGTGTTGTACAGGATCATTTTGGAAATTCTGGGTTTTTTGTTTTTCCATATGAAGTTGAGAATTGTTCTTTCAAGTTCTGTAAAGAATTGTGTTGGTATTTAGATGGGGATTGTATTTAATCTGTAGATTGCTTTTGGCAGTATGGCCATTTTCACAATGTTAATCCTACCAATCTATGAGCATAGGATATCTTTCCATCTTCTGATATCTTCTTCAATTTCTTTCTTCAGAGACTTGAAGTTTTTCTCAAACAGGTCTTTCACTTGCTTGGTTAGAGTCACACCACGGTACTTTATGTTATTAATGGCTATTGTGAAGGGTGTTATTTCCCTAATTTCTTTCTCAGCCCTTTTGTTTTGGGTATACAGGAGGTCTTCTGATTTTTTGAGTTAATTTTTTATCTAGCCACTTTGCTAAAGGTGTTTATCAGCTGAAGGAGTTCTCTGGTAGAATTTTTGGGATCGCTCATGTATACTATCATATCATCTGCGAATAGTGATACTTTGACTTCTTCCTTTCTGATTTGTATCCCCTTGATCTCCTTTAGTTGTCTTATTGCTCTAGCTAGGACTTCAAGTACTATGTTGAAGAGATATGGAGAAAGTGGACAGCTTTGCTGTGTCCCTGATTTCAGTGGGATTGATTAAAGTTTCTCTCCATTGAGTTTGATGTTGCCTAAACTCCACTGGTAGACCCGCAGAGCAGGGGCTTTAATGTCCCAAGAATCCCTCCGTTTCCCACAGTGGGTGTATGGGTGGGAGGGCTCTGATGTCTGGCTGCTAGCTTAGAAGGACCCTGAATCTGGGGCTCTGCAGGCACTGGAGGGTGCACTCACTCTCTAACAGGTCAAATCGGAAAGCACAGGGGTTCCTCCTGTTCTCTAATCTCAGGTTTGGGCCTGCCGAGTCAAGTGTAGGAGGACAAGCTCCTTCAGCTCAGTGGTGCTACAGCCACCAAACTAGGGAGTCCAAGCCGAGGAACTGAGAGGCCTGTCCAGGTGTCTGCTGGGAAGTCCTGGGGGGTCACAACAGTGGTCCACAGACCTAGGTGGCCTGGTGCCTGGTGTACCTGGGTGGTTTGGTGGATCTGGCAACTTTGATGGCTGTACAGCCGGCTGACTGCCGCTGAGGGATTGGGCAGCCTGTACACTTACTGGCTGGGAGGCCCTGTGGAGTCTGTACAGCCACTCACAGACACAGGACCCAGAAAGATGGTACCATGGATCTGGGACTCAGAAGGCTGGTACAGCTGGCAGCCTCTGCTGAGATGCTAGGAGCCACCCACCTCTGCTCTCTCAGTCCCCAGGCAGTGAGTTCTGTGCTAAGAGCCTCTGGAGTCTCTAAGAGTTTCTGTGGGCCAGCTCCAACAAGGAGGAGGGAGGCCCGAAATGGGGAAGTGCAAGTGGTTTGAATGTTCGCCACTCTCCGTCCCCAGAAAAGTGATGGGTGACCTGAATCTAAATGTTCTCAGCTCAGGTGATGTCCCCTCTCATTCAGGAAGCCTCAATGTTGATTTTCTGGCTTCAGTTGCCCCTTCACTCACCAATTTCAGAGTTTCAGATCCTCTGCCTCTCAGATACAGTGCGCACTGATTGCTGCCATCTTGGATCCCTCCTCCTTAAGGTTTCTTATCAAGAGTTGACAGGCTATGAAGCAGTTTTTAATATACAATTCTGCAGAAGGACCTTTTCATAGAAATTAGACAAAAGAAAATGGCAGCTGGCATGCTGATTTGGCAGAAGACAGTGGTTTTTAAATGTTCTGGTCAGAAGGAATTCCTGCCTTTGAGGGACCACCTGGGAATGAGAAACAACTGTGATTATTTGACTTGAAGCCAGGTGCAGAGAGCTCTTGAAGGGTGGGGTGAACTGTTCTGAGAAACAACCAGCTGTAAACTATCTACAACCAGCTGTAAACTATTGCGCAAAAGTGATCTGACTTTCAGGTATAAAAACCCTGTGCTTTGCATGTTCGGGGTCATCTCCTGTCTTTGGAGGGGCGACCCTATCGCGATAGCAATAAAACCTCTTGCTTTTGCATCGAGCTGTGGTCTGTGAGAGTTCCTGGGAAGGGCGCAATCCTGAGCAGTGAGACCCCAGGTCTTACACCTTCTCCTATAAGTCAGAACTTGCATCCTCCCAAACATCCCTTATCACTGGCGTAGAATACAAAGCAGCACGCAATGAACAATTTGGGGCTTGAGGATGACCCTCGTTTTCTGATCCTGGGCTCAGTCACATAACTTCCTAGTTCTCAGAGTCCTGAAGCAAGCGGGTATCTGCTACCACCTAGGGTAAGGAGAGATCTAGCACCTCTAACAAATTCATTGAAAATGGACAGAGCAGTTTATTTCTTACACCATGAGTCCTGGACTGGCAAACAAACAAACAAAAAAAATCATTTGAAAATGGATAAAACTAACTGACACAATAATGAAAACAGAATGGGATCATAAAATGTTGACAATTAATGCAAAGTAAGGCAGTAAACATGACTGGATTGTTCTACAGAGAAAATGGCAAATCAGGTGAGCAAAGCAGTAAGTTTTATCATATTTTAAATATTTTTAATTTACTCTTTGGCATTTCCTTCATGTGTCTTTATCCTACTATCCCTCAGCTGCTCCACCCATTCCTCCTGAGACTCCCAAGTGACCTTTCTTTCCACGTACACAATCACAGCGTCAGTAAGTTCATGAGAGTCATGAGCCTGTCAGGGCCAGGTGACAGTGCTTCACAGAACCCCTCCCTATCCTTGGGCTTGTACAGTCTTCCCTTGTCTCTTACACAATGTCCCATGAGCTCAGGGAGGTTGACACAGACGTCTCAGTGATCACGGAACATTCAGCAGTCATTTACCTGCTTTTGAGTCACTGTATTAACTGGTGTCCACTGCAGAAAGAGGTTTTCTGTCCAGTGTCAAATCAAGAACTAATCTATATCTACAATCACTAATACTCGCAAAGCAGTTAGCCCTAAAGTTCACAGCAGTAGTCCATTCCCCAACCTTTAGGTCTATGACCTCCTAGGACATGAGATTTTGACCGGGTTAGAGGAAAGGCATAGATTCCCTTCTGGGGAACAAGCTTCCATTCTAATCAGAAAGCGGCTTACTCCCCAAAGAACTTAGTGCCACTATCTCACGAATATGCGCATTTTAACCAGCAGGTTTGGTATTTTAACAGGCACATTTGACAGCTGGATAATCCTTTGATGACTTTCCTCCTACAGTGGCCTGAAGAGTACCTTCCAGTACATTTGCAAAATTGTAATAAGTAGAAGATCATTGACCCACACTTTAAATGATATACAAAATTTAACTCAAATGTGTCAAGACCAAAATATTAAATTTAAAGATGAAAAATTAAAGACATTAATATCTATACTTTAAAAATGTTTAGTATTTTATGTGTATGGGTGTTTTTCTGCATGAATATCTGTGTATCACATGTATGCTTCATGCCCCTGGAGGCCAGAAGAGGCCAGTCCAGGACTCATGGTGTAAGAAATAAACTGCTCTGTCCATTTTCAATGGAGTTGTTAGAGGTGCTAGATCCCTCCTTACCCTAGGTGGTAGCAGATACCTGCTTGCTTCAGGACTCAGAACTAGGAAGTTATGCGACTGAGCCCAGGATCAGAAAACGAGGGTCATCTTCAAGCCCCAAATTGTTCATTGCGTGCTGCTTTGTATTCTAGACCAGTGATAAGGGATGTTTGGGAGGATGCAAGTTCTGACTTATAGGAGAAAGTGTAAGATCTTATGAAGGCATAAGATCCACTGGACCTGGAGTTACAATTGGTGGTGTGTTACAAATAGTGAGACTGAAGAAAGCCTTTCATTAACTAAGACACTTTCCATCAGAGTGTTTTAAGACAGTACCTGAGGAGGCTAGAACTGTATTATTAACATGGAAATCAGTGCTAAAGAGAAAACATTGTTAAATATCTGAAAATGTATGGAGTGGTAGAAACATTCAAAGAGCTTGATCCAGAATATGTGAAGGCTTCTCTCAAGCCAGCAAATCTGACTGAAGCAATCAGAACAGAAACTTGTCTAAGGAGGAGAGTCTAAACAAGTGAAACCTGCTGAATGCTGCTTTCCTCAGTAAGGAGCAAATCCAACCTCTGCCCATGTGCTAGAACGGCTGAAGCAGGAGAACAAAGACACCATAGACCGACAGGACCTAGGGCTGGCATGGCCACGGAGCAGCTCTCACGCTGCAGAGAGAGTGCCACGAGATCAGCTCTGCGGGGTGCCTGGCAGTTTCCTGTGAAGCTAATCTATCACACATTTATCACTCTACACACATCAGTATTTTCTTAAGAGGACTGGAAATATGCCGCAGAAGGAGCTGCCAATTCTCGTTAACTGTTGATAACGTGTACGCTGGTAAATGTAACACACAGTTAATCCTTCTCGTCTACCAAACACCATCGCAGGGCCTGACCTACCTCAGATGTGCTGTGAACCATGTCAACCTACAATGGGAAAAACCATGGAACATATACACCAGTTTGTGCAGTGATCAAGCAACCACAAGGGGTCATCCCAACTGCCAGCACCCTGAAAGACTCTCACAGTACTTATTGCTAGCCATAAAATAATAACAACATTTGAATATGGCTTTATGAGGGTTAGTTGACTTTCCTGGGTTTAGAATTTCCCAGAAACTTGTAGGTGTATGTTGTGTGCAGGATGGTGTTTCCACCGAGGTTTGACTGAAGAGACACAATCGGAATGTGGGCAGCAATATTAATATGGTCTGAGGTCTTGGCTGGAATTAAAGAGGGAACAAGAGGCTAGTACCAGCATCTGCTCTCTGTTTCCTGAATGTTGACCCAATGTGGCTAGACATATCAAAACCCTGCCACCATATCTTTACCACCAGGAGGGATTGCATCCCCCTCACAATTTGGCAGGTGTATAATCACAGCAATGAGTGAAACTAATAGAGATAAATGACATAGTAGAAGCTTTAGCTGCGTGCGAATCACATTTGTGCAACAGAAGTCAAAAAATTCTATTACATCATTGTAGGTTGGGAACATCTCCTGTACAGAAATGTCTATAAAAGTTGTTTGATTAATAATAAAAAAACTTACAATAATGCAAGCATCTACCAGATAGCATGTGAAAAAAATTATAATCTTACAATAGATTACAAACTCAGCAGTAAAAGAAAATACACATATAAATCTATCAAGCACTGGAAAAAGGAAATAATGTAGGCACAAAATGTCCTCTGTAGGACTGGAAATGAAACTCCCTTAAATAATGCTTGTCTGTCATCCTAGGCCCCATATTTGATTTCAATAACCTTAAACAGACAGACAGACAGACAGACAGACAAAGCCCTTCAAGTTGGTTTCCTATTTATCTCAGTGACACAGCATTCACCTAACAAATGCAAGGCTATAAGCTCATTTCCCAGGAAACCAAACAAAAATTAAAAAATTAGAAATTCACAAAATAATAATAATGGGGCGTCTATTGTGTGGGTTTGAAAAAGTTGAAAATGTAGTGGGTGAAAGGGTTTTCCTGGGGGCATGACTTGATGACAGCAACAGGACAAAGGAACTTCAATAATGTGGCAAATCATCTGGCCGTGGTTGTGTGGGAATGGAAGGGGGTGTGTTTTAGCTAAATTGTAGATATACCTAAAAACAATAAATTTTATTGTATGCAAATCATACTATAATTATTTTGCTTTTATTTTATTACATTTATTTATGCTGTGTGTGTTTGCACACACATGCACTCACATGCCATGCAGGGTGTGTGAAAGCCACAGGAAAACCTCTGCTCCTCTACTCACACCCTGTGGGTGCCAGGGATTGAACTTGATCATACTTGATCATACTTGATCATACTTGGCAACAACCACCTTTTACTACTGAGACACCTCTCTGTGTCTCTATTTATCTGATTTTAAAATTTGATAACCTACAGCATGACTAAGGTGACCATCTAAATTCAAACCTCAGAACCAACAAGGTGGAAGGATAACAATGATTCCTGCATAGTGACCTCTGAAATCCTTGCAGGGTGTAGTTGATGGTTAAAGTTTATTATTGATTTATCTTTTAGTTAAACCATGGTTATTCCTAAACCAATTGTACCCAAATCACCATATAGAGATTAGGATTTATTTAATTAATCTAGAGTACAATGCTGGGCAATATTTATTCCGTCCTAACCTCTAAGCCCGTATAGTTTCCTCCCATTCAGATTTCCTACATTATACTTGCTTTTAGTCGTCTCTTAGGTCGGGTTCATCTCTCCTCAGGTTCTAAGTCCTCTCCTGCCAGATCTCTCCTCTCTGACTCCTCCCACTCACTTCTTTGTCCTCCCCTCTGGACCAGAATGTCCCACCCCTATTCTCTCCATGCTCAGCATTGGCTGGTTGTTTTATTGAAATTACAAAGAACAAATGATGACATGTTTACACAAACTTGGGACAATGGAATGTTCAGATTGAAACCAGATAGTGGGGTAGAGAAATCAGCATTTGAATGAACAAGGGTGAATTGTATACATTCCACAAGAACATTATACCATAACAGGGACCTCATTATGTGCATATCCACAGATAACACACACACACACACACACACACACACACACACACACTCACACACACTAAATCAAGGTATAACATTTTTATTTTATTTTATTTATATCCATTTTGCATCCTGTTGCAGCCCTAGTCCTCCTCCTCTCCCAGTCTCACCTTCTCTCGGTCTCCCTCCCATTTCCCCTTTTCCTAGAAAAGGGAGCTCCCTTTCCCACCCACCCCAGTTCTTCAAGTTGCATCAGGACTGAGTCTGTCCTCTTCTCCTGTGGCCTGGCAAGGGAGTCCTGCCTGGGGAAAGTGATCAAAAAGCTGGCAAGTGAGTCTGTGTCTGATGCAGTCCCCACTTCCCTTACTAAAGGACCCACGTGAAGCCTAAGCTGCCTATCTGCTACATCTTTGTAGGGAGCCTAGGTCCAGTTCATGCATGGTGCTTGTTTGGTGCTTCAGTCTCAGAGAGTCCCTCTGGGCCCTAGTAAGTTGGCTCTGTTGGTCTTCTTGTGGAGTGCCTATCAGCTCCAGGTTATTTTCTCTTTCCTCTGACTTTCCACAAGACTCCCTATGCATCACCCAATGTTTGGCTGTGAGTCTCAGCATCTGTTTACAGGCTCTGTTGGGTAAAGCCTCTCAGAGGACAATGGTGTCAGGCTCCTGTCTGCAAGCTTAGCAGAGTATCTTCATAGCCTTAGGTGTTGGCACTCTCTCATAGGGTGGGCCTTTGGTTGGGCCAGGCATTGGTTGGGCATTCTCTCAATCCCTGCTCTCTCTTTATCCTTGCACATCTTGTAGGCAGGGTAAATTTTGGGTCAAAGTTTTTGTGGGTGGGTTGGTGTTCCCCTCCCTCTGTTAGAAGACTAGTGTAGTTAGAGGGTGTCCTCTTCAGTCTCTATGGCCTCTGCTACTAGGAGTCTCTACTTGATTCCCCCTCATATCCTCCCAGGAGCCTGCCCTGACTTAGGTCTCCAGCTTTCACAAAGATAACTCCTCCCTCAGTTTCTCTTTTCTCTACAGGCCTTCGGTCCTCTTACCCTCCCTCACCCCAGGTCTGATCTCCACCGTCTTAATTCTCTGTGCCCCCTCTCCTACCTTGTCTCCACTGTTCAGCTACTACCTCTGTCTATTCTATATCCCCTTTTGAGTGAGATTTGTGCATCCTCTCTTGGATCCTCCTTGTTACTTATCTCTTTGGATGCTTCACAGTACGCTTATCCTGTATTACATGGCTAAAACCCACTTCTAAGTGAGTACATACCACACCTGTCTTTCTGGATCTTGGTTACCTCACTCAGAATGATCTTTTCTAGTTCTGTCCATTTGCCTGCAAATTTCATGATTTCTTTGTTTTTAATAGGGGAGTAGTATTCCATTTTGTAAATGTGCCACAATTTTTTTTATTATTATTATTCATTCTTTTGTTGAAGGACATCTAGGTTGTTTCCAGATTTTGGCTATTGTGAATAAAGCTGCAATGAACAGTTGAGAAAGTGTCCTTGTTGTATGGTTGAGGATCTTTTGGGTATATACCCAGGAGAGGTATAGCTAGGTCTTGAGGTAAAGCTATTCCCAATTTTCTGAGTAAGGTCCAGATTGATTTCCAAAGTGGTTGTACAAGTTTACACTCCCATCAGCAATGGAGCTCCCCTTTCTCCACAGCCTTGACAGCATGTGCTGCTGCTTGAGATTTATTTATTTATTTTTTATTTTTTTTTTATTTTTTTTTATCAGTTACATTTTATTAACTCTGTATCCCAGCCCGTGTCCCGATCCCTCATTCCCTCCCAGTCCCTCCCTCCCTCCCTCCCTCATCTCCACCGTGCCCCTTTCCAAGTCCCCTGATGGGGGGGACCTCCTCCCCATTCATCTGATCCTGTTTTATCAGGTATCTTCAGGACTGGCTGCAAAGCCCTCCTCTGTGGCCTAACAGGACTGCTCCTCCCTTCGGGGGTGGGGTGATGTTAGCTATTCTGACTGGTCTGAGATGGAATCTCAGAGTCATTTTGATTTACATTTCCCTGATGACTAAGAAAGTTGGGCATTTCTTTAAGTGCTTCTCAGCCATTAGAGAGTCTTTGTTTAGTTCCGTGCCCCATTTTTTAATTGAGTTATTTTGTTTACTGGTGTTTGATTTCTTGAGTTCATTACATATTTTTGATCTTAGCACTTTGTTGGATGTAGGATTGATGAAGATCTTTTCCCAATCTGTAGGCTACAGTTTTTGTTTTGTTTTGTTTTGTTTTGTTTTGCCTTATAGAAGATTTTCAGTTTCAAGAAGTTCTATTTATTAATTAATGATCTTGGAGCCTGAGATGTTACTGTTCTGCTCAGGCAGTTGTCTCCTGTGCCAATGAGTTCAAGGCTCTTACCCACTTTCTCGTCTAATACATTTAGTGTACCTGGTATTATAGTGGGGTCTTTCATCCAGTTGGTTTTGAGTTTTGTGCAGGGAGATAAATATGGATCTATTTGTGTTTTTCTACATGTAGACATCCAGTTAGACCAGCACCATTTGTTGATGCTATCTTTTTTTTCCATTGTATGGTTTTGGCTTCTTTGTAAAAAATCAAGTGATGATAGATATATGGGTTTATTTCTGGGTCTTCAATTCAGTACCATGCAGTTATTACTATCACTGTGTAGTATAGCTTGAAGTCAGAGATGGAGATATATCCAGATGTTCTATTATTGTATAGGATTGTTCTAGCTATTCTGGGCTTTTTGTTTTTCCATATGAAGTTTAAAATTGTCCTTTTAAGGTCTGTAAAGAACTGTGTTGGTGTTTTGATGGGGGTAGCATTGAATCTGTAGATTGCTTTTGGTCAGATGACCATTTTCAGTGGTAATCCTACTGATTCACAAGCATGGGACATCTTTCCATCTTCTGATATCTTCTTCAATTTCTTTCTTCAGAGAGTTGAATTTCTTGTCATACAGGTCTTTCACTTGCTTGGCTAGAGCTAAACCAAGATACACTTCATAATATTTGTGGCTATTGTGAAGGGTGTTGTTTCCCTAATTTCTTTCTCAGACTTTCTCAGACTTGCTGTTTTTGTAAAGCGGGGACTACTGATTTCTTTTTTTAATTAATCTGTATCCAGATTAAGCTGTTTATCAGCTGTAGGAGTTCTCTGGTGGAATTTGGGGGGGGGCCTTATATGCACTATCATATCATCTGCAAAGTGATATTTTGACTTCTTCCTTCCCAGTTTGTATCCCCTTGATCTTTATTTGTCTTATTGCTATAGCTAGAACTTCAAGTACTATATTGAAGAGATATGGAAAAAATGGACAGCCATGTCTTGTCCCTGATTTTGTCAAATTTGCATTGAGTTTCTCTCCATTTAATTTGGTGTTGGTAACCTGCTTTCTGTATATAGCTTTTATTACATTTAGGTATGAACCTTGTATCCCTGATCTCTCCAAGACCTTCATCATGAAGTGTGTTGGATTTTGTCAAAGGCTTTTTCTGAGTCTAATGAGATGATTATGTAATTTTTTTCTTTGAGTTTGTTTACATAGTAAATTACATTGATAGATTTTTATATGTTGAACCATCCCTGCATGCCTAGAATGAATCCTACTTTATCATGGTGGATGATATATTTGATGGGTTCTTGGATTCGGTTTGTGAGTACTTTTGCATCATTGTTCATGAGTGAAATTAGTCTGAAATTCTTTTTTCTTGTTCAGAAATCAGGGTGGCTGTGGCTTTGTAGAATGAGTTTGGCAATGTTCCTTCAGTTTCTATTTTGTGGAATAATTTGAGAAGTATCGGTATTAGCTCTTCTTTGAATGTCTGGTAGAATTCTGCCACACCCACTCCAGTGTCGCCAGAGTGGCATGTCAATAGATTGTGCTACAGGGCGGGAGACACACTTTCTTCAGAAATTCGCTCCCTGGAGGTCCCTGGCAGACTCTTCCCGCCTGGCAAAGAGACGTATTCTGAGATTTCTGTGCTTTTCGGGTGCGGTCTTGGGAATGGAATTTTGAATTCTTTGATCTTTCTCTGTGACTCCTGAAACAGCACAACTAATTTTATAAAGAAATTTATTATTAGTAGATTATTAAAAGTTTTAATAAAAATATATGTAAAAGGAATAAGTTTAAGAAAAGTAATGAATTAGATTTAGTATTAATAGGCATTAAGAATAGTGAAAAAATAATGGGCTCCTTCTTAAGAAAAAATAGCATGAGAGGTACAGCTGGTGGGAGTTTCCCCTCCCTTCAGCGCCTTGTTTCTACCTTGTTTCTAGGGAGGATCGTAAATCTTTAGCAGGACATATGGGAGGATGGTTACCAAAGGTGTAATTAGATTTTGATACAGAGAAAGATTTTGGCAGGCATCTGACTTAGCTCCTGACCTTCTTCTTCACTGGTTAGCAATAATGAAACTGCATTTGAGGTTTCTTTTTCTTTGTTTACTTTGATCAAAAAGTTTTTAGGCCAAGATTTCTTGTGAGCACTGCTTTATGTTTAACCACATTTTTTAGTTAAAATGTAAACTTTCTATTCTTGGTAAAAGTCTGACTGTTCTGGGAAGTATGCCAACTTTAAGGTGCCTTTTTGTGAAATCATTATAAAAATACTAGCTTGATTTTAGTAAAGTGCAGCAGATTCCAAAGCCTCACTGGTCTCTGTCTGTCAATTCGCCGAAACTGTGTCTTCCTGTCCAAAGCCTTGTTCTCCCAAGGATGCCGGGAGCCAGACTGGGCCAGTCCGTGGCAAATTCTGTGCTAAAACCATTTGGACCTGGGTTGTTTTTTTGTTTTGTTTTGTTTTGTTTTGATTTTTGTTTTTGTTTTTGGTTGGGAGACTTTTGATGACTGCTTCTATTTCCTTAGGGGTTACAGGACTGTTTAAATTATTTACCTGATCTTGATTTAGCTTTAGTAGGTGAACTCTATCAAGAAAATCATCCATTTTCATTAGATTTTCCAATTTTGTGGACTACAGGCTTTTGAAATAAGACCTAATGATTTCCTCATTATCTGTTGTTATGTCCCTATTTTCATTTCTGATTTTGTTAACTTGGATATTCTACATCTTTCTTTTAATTAGTTTGGCTAAGGATTTGTCTATCCTGTTGATTTCCTTTAAAAATCAGCACTTAGATTTATTGATTCTTTGTATCATTTTCTTTATTTCCAATTTATTGATTTTAGCTCTGAATTTGATTATTTCCTGTCCTCTACTCTTCTTTGGTGTGTTTGCTTCCTTCTGTTCTAGAGCTTTCAGGTGTGCTGGTTCCCGGTGGTGTCACATGGCCCTGAGTTTTGTTGCTTGTGTTCTTATGCTGGCCTCTAGCTATCTGTTTGACTCTGGTGTTAGCTGGTCTGGTGGTCCCTCTGCTGGGTTCAATGTCTGTGTCCCAGGTGGGCCAGGAAAGTGAGGAGCAGGAGAAAAGATCTTCGAGACAAAAGCTGCTCTAACACCACCCAGACTCCCATAGGATGGGGTACAATGGGGTTTAAAGTCCACACTCAGTTCCCCTCTGCTGAGCTCAGTGTCTGTGTCCCAGGTGGGCCAGGCAAATGGGGAGCAGGTGAAAAGATCTCCAAGCCAAGAGCTGGTACAGCACCTCATCAAAAATTTTAATTTAAAATAAGGTCTCATCAGGACTGGCTGCATTGTCTTCCTCTGTGCCTGGTAAACAAACATTCTTAAGTAGTGAAATAAACGCTGTAAGGCATTCAATGCATTATCAAGCAGACAACACAAGATAGATAACCATAGAGTAGAAGTAACACTTAAGACATATGGTGAGACAAGCAGAGTGTGAGGCTCAAGACATGATTAGTACATGAATGCTTGCTTGCATGCCCCGGGGGCCATGATTTAGCGAACAGCACTGCAAAGAAAAAGGTTAAAATGACTTTTTAATAATTGTTTTTCATTATTATTTTATATGTAGGGGTGTTTTGCTGTGTGTGTGCCTGTGAAAATCATGCATGCCTTGTGCTCACAGAGAATAGCAGAGGGTGTCATATACCCTGGAAGTGAAGTTACAGGTAGTTGTGTATATTCAGACTATTTTGACCCATCAGCTCCCAAATAATGATACAAAGACTTATTATCATTATAGCTTAGGTCTTAGCTGGCTACCTCCCAACTAGATCATATAACTTAATTAACCTATTTATTCTAGTCCATGTTTCCCACATGTCCTAGTAAGTCCAACCTCCTCCATGTCTGGCTGGCAAATCTCATGCCTCTCAGTTCTTCCCACAGTTCCTATATGTGTCCAGAAGTCCACCTGATCTTTATTAAACCAATCAGAAGGTAATGGAAATATACGTTTACAAAACACTAAGGTAGATGATGAGCCATAAAAGTAACAATACGAAGGTCCATCCTATACTGAATTCTCTGCTGGTATAGAAATTAACATTTTACTAATACGAAGACAACCTTTACACAGTGCACGAAAAGATTAGCCCAACAATTAATTGTGAGTGACCATGTGAGTACTGGGAACCTAACTAGGTCCTCTGCAAGTGTACCCCATGCTATTAACAGCTGAGCCATCTCTCCATGCCTGATATAAATGATTGCTAATATTAGCAATAAATAAAGATTTATATTTAAATACATGAACACATATCATGACCTATTCATGACTCTAAAGCACTAAAATACACAACTGAAGATGTCACCAAGCTGTATATGCAGGGTGGAATGAAGTTACTAGCAATGATTTCTCTAGCCAATAATGCCTGCATTTTATAGGTTTAACAGGTAGTCTACTAAAAATATATATATATATATATATATATATATATATATATATATTCCAAGTAATAGCAACTTTAAAACCATAGAATTGCTCATGATAAAGGTAAACAGAAATTTTTTTCCAAAATTCAAAATTTGTACAGACCATTAAAAGGTGGCAGAACTGTGGACAGTAGAGGTGACTTGGAGAAAATTAGTCCATGGGGATGCATTTTGAGGGGGCTGAATCTTATCCTGGTCACTTCCTAACTATACTTAACTATGCATTCTGCATGCAATGAATATCTGCCCTTACATTATTTTACTTGGGTCACATCCATAAGAAATTATCTAACAATCTAGGCAGTGGTGGCACATGCCTTTTGTCCCCACTTAGGAAGTAGAGGCAGGTGAATATGTGAGTTTGAGTCCAAATTGGTCCACAGAATGAGTTACAGGCCAGCCAGGGATACATAGGGAAACCCTGACTTGAAAAAGAATAAAATCTAACATTAGGATTGCCTATTAGGATACCGTAAGTAAAACGCTGGAGCTATTGTTTGCTGGACAGCCTGGCAGAAAATGCATCACTAAAACCTGAAGCTCATCAAGGTGTCAGGTCTGTCATGCTCACTGTTGGAGAACCAATCTCATTGCGGTGCTTATTGATCCTCTCATCTGTTGAATGAAGAGAGGGGGTGAGAAAGTGAGCTATGAATCAGTCAACACTAGAGGGATGGAAGAAAGAAGGAAGGAACAGCCTGGGAAACAGTAGCACAGAGGGTGTTGGGAAACAGAGAGCATTTCTGGATCCCCAACTGAACTGTGGAAATATCAACACCTGCTAATGAGTGCAGGTGTCTCAGGGCTTGGACAGTGCTGGGAAAATCTGACCCTGTGTATCCGGGCTAGAGGCATAGCGTCAATAGCAAAAGACTTGCCCAGACAAGAACACGACAAGAAAAGGTCTGGCCTTGAAGCCTGTTACAGAAACTTTTGTCACCACAACATATGAAATCCTTTGTCAGATTCCACTCTTCGTTGGTATCAGTAAGGCACATTCTAGCACATCCATGAACAGCATAGTCAAGCTCACTGTCTGACAGAAAGGAAAGACAAGAGAAAATCTTAAATATCTGTAGAAAGAATCAGTGAAACAGTAAATGAGTAGGGTCAGGCTCCCAGGCTCCACCAGCCACACTGAGGTAACTGAAGTGGCCTCTCTGGACTGTCAGGACTTTGCCCTTAATGTAACCCAATTCCCAAGAGGGCAGTGTAGAATTTGGAGTCTAAATCCTGCCATCCCTGAGAATGTTCACTTACGAGGCCCTTGAGGACCATCCAGAGACCCCTCAAGAAGCATTTTCTTTTTCCTCCTCAAGTGAATTTTGGTCTGAACTAGGGTCAGGGGCTACCAATACCAAAAGCAGACCAACTCCTGTCATTCACAGGGAAACCCTTGCTTCCACACTCTCTGCTTTTACCCCCAGGCCCTAGGCAGAGCTGCCTCCTCCAGGGCAAGTGATCATCCTGAGATCTGCCAGGGCGTCCTTACCTGTAGGAACTACCCACTGAAGGGACTCTGGCCAGCTCAAGCATGGTGAGCATGGCTCTAACAGGCAGGCCTTCTCCCCAAATCACTCTACCTTGCTTAAAAAACAAACAAGCATGATTTCCTTGTTTTTGATTGTTGAGTAGTATTCCATTGTGTAAAAGTACCACAATTTCTGTATCCATTCCTCTGTCGATAGACATCTGGGTTGTTTCTAGGTTCTGGCTATTACAAATAAAGCTGCTACAAACATGGTTGAGCAAATGTCCTTGTTGTGTACTTGAACATCTTTTGGATATATGCCTAGGAGTGGTATAGCTGCATCTTGAGGTAGCACTATTCCTAATTGTCTGAGAAAGCGCCAGATTGATTTCCAAAGTGGTTGTACCAGTTGACATTCCCACCAGCAATGGAGGAGGGTTCCCCTTTCTCCACAGCTTCTCCAGCATGCTTTGTCTCTTGAGTTTTTTATCTTAGCTGTTCTGATGGGTATAAGATGAAATCTCAGGCTTGTTTTGATTTGCATCACTCTGATGGCTAGGGATGTTGAGCATCTCCTTATGTGTTTCTTTGCCATTCAATATTCTTCTACAGATAATTCTCTATTTAGCTCCTTGCCCCATTTTTTTAATTGGGTTACTTGAATTATTGCCTTTTAACTTCTTTAGTTCTTTATATATTCCAGATATCAGCCCTCTGTCAGATGTTGGGTTGGTGAAGATCTTTTCCCAATCTGTAGGCTGTCGTTTTGTTCTAACAACAGTGTCTTTTGCTTTACAGAAGCTTTTCAGTTTCATGAGGTCCCATTTATTGATTGTTGTTCTTAGGGCCTGTGCTGGTGGTGTTCTGTTCAGGAAGTTGTCTCCTGTGCCAATGAGTTCTAGGGTCTTCCCCACTTTTTCTTCTAACCGATTTAGAGTATCTGGTTTTATATTGAGGTCTTTGATCCATTTGGACTTTAGTTTTGTGCAGGGTGATGAATATGGATTTATTTTCATTTTTCTGCATGTAGACATCCAGTTGGACCAGCACCATTTGTTGAAGATGCTGTCTTTTTTCCATTGAATGGTTTTGGCTTCTTTGTCAAAATTCAAGTATCTGTAGGTGTGTGAGTTTTTTTCTGGGTCTTCTATTCAGTTCCATTTATCCATCTTTCTGTTTCTATGCCAGTATCATGCAGTTTTTATTATTATTGCTCTGTAGTACAGCTTGAGATCAGGGATGGAGATACCTCTGGAGGATCTTTTGTTGTACAGGATTGTTTTGGAAATTCTGCGTTTTTGTTTCTCCATATCAAGTTGAGAATTTTTCTTTCAAGGTCTGTAAAGAATTGTGTAGGTATTTTGATGGCAATTGCATTAAATCTGTAGATTGCTTTTGGCAGGATGGCCATTTTCACTATGTTAATCTTACCAATCCATGAGCAAGGGGGATCTTTCCAACTTCTGATGTCTTCGATTTCTTTCTTCAGAGACATGAAATGTGGAGGCAAAATGGTGGGATCTAGAAAAAATCATTCTGAGTGAGGTATCCTAAAAGCAGAAAGACGCACATGGTATATACTCACTTATATAGACCTATAAGATAGAATATACATACTAAAATATGTAAACCTAAAGAAGATAAACAAGAAAGAGATCCAGGGGTAAGATGATTAATCCTCATCTAGAAAGACAAAGGGGATGGAAATCGGAAATAGGAGAAAACAAGTAACAGGACAGTAGCCTACCACAGAAGGCACCTGAAAGACTCTAACTAGCAGTGTATCAAAGCAGATGCTGAGACTCATAACCAAGCCTTCGGCAGAGTATAGGGAATCATATGAAGGAAGGAGGAATTAGTATATCCTAGAGGGGACAGGGAGCCCCACAAGGTCCAAATATATCTGAGCACAGGGGTCTTCTATGAGACTGTTTATACAACAAAGGACCATGCATGGATATAACCTACCACCCCTGCTCAGACATAGCCCAGGGTAGCCAGTATCCAAGTGGATTAACCTAGTAAGGGAGACAGGAATTGTTTCTGACATGAACTCATGAGCTTCCCCTCTCCCCTGAGGGAGGAGCAGCCTTGCTAGGCCACAGATAAGGACATTGCTACCATCCTGAAGATATCTGATAAGCTAGGGCCAGATGGAAGGAGAGGAGGACACCCCCTCTCAGTGGACTAGGAAGGGGGCAGGGAGGAGATGAGGGAGGAAGGGGAGGTTTGGGAGGGAAAGAGGGAGTGGGTTACAGCTAGGATACAAGTGAATGTATAAAATTATTTAAAAATTAAAAAAAAAGAATTTTCCCATAACTCATGGGGTTAACATCAAAAAAAAAAAAAAAAAAAACAAACAAGCAAACATTAAATTACACTTCTAAAGCTAGTCTGCAAAGTCTGTTGTTCCCTTACTTGGCCAATCCCTCCTCCTGAGGCTGACAACCAAGGTCCAGCTAGCAAAGCATTAAAGTTGAGCAATCAAAAGCCTCCTTAGCTCACTTAACTACATACCCAAATAAAATTAACACCTCATCCTAACACAGTGTTTCCCATTTTACCTTTATAAACCATTTTCCTATATGCCATTACTGACTCCTCTCTCTCTAGAGGCAGTTCAAATGCCCCCTCCAGAACAAATACCTTTTGCCCTCCTCCCTCGCACTAATGCATTTTAGCACTTGATGGAATGTTAAAAGATGAGAAAATTTTCTTGAGGAGAGTCTGGTTGGAGGAAGCATGTAACTGGAGATGTTTTTTCAGAAGATGAATCTTACCTTGGTCTCTTCCTATCTTACTGGGCTATGGTTCCACAGGCCATGACTTTAAAAGCTCTGTTGTACTCCATCCTCCCGTCATGATGGAGAAAATCTCTAAAATCATAATATAAAACAAATCCTTCCTCTTTTCATTGTTTTACTCAGGTCACAGCAGTGATGACCTACCTCACACACACCCTGTATTCTCTGAATAAGAGTGAAGTAAGATGTTGGAGCTTTGGTTGCTAGCCACCCTGGCAGGAAAAGCATTCTTGAAGTGAAGTTTCATTAAAGGTAGGTGTTAGGTCTGTCATCTTCACAGGAAAGCCAGCCCCTGACTACAGCATTTATCCACCAGGACACATGTGTTATAAAAAGGTAACAATCAAGAATTCCAGAGAAATGTGCTACATGTCAGTCAATGCTGAAAGGAGACAAAGAATGAAACCAGAATTCTAGAAATGGAGAGTAATAACACAACTGTCAAAATATCAACACCTGACACTAAATAAAGGCAGGTGTTTGGGTCTTGGCAGTGCTGGACATTTTAAGTCCAGCATTGTGAGGCCACAAGTGTACAAGGATGGGATAAGGGCTTACCTAAGTAAAACAGGGCAAGCGAGGGCCAGTCCCATAAAGCTTGTTACAAAAAGAATGATGATTATAACCAATATATTCCCTTTTTAAATTTCCTATCATTATGGTATCATTGAAGCAGAAGTAAATATATCCCTAGATCCCATACTGTAGACAGCCACCTAAAGAGGAAAAGTGGAAAGAAAAAAAAACATACTCATGTTTTGGAAAGAATCCATGACTTGGTCAATGAGAAAATCTAGCCTTTCCAGGTGATGGTCATCATTTGTCTACTAATGTTCCACACAGGCAGTAGTCCATTCACAAAAGTGCTAAGTAGAATTTTAGAGTAAATATCCTATCAACCCTGATTAAATTCATCTAGAAGTCCCTGAGGGCCACCAAGAGACCACACAAAAGTATTGTTTCTCATTATTGGTAGGTTGATCTGATCTACAATTACTGGCAACCAATACCAGAAATAGAAGATCCCTTTCCTACTTCTACCCAGCAACACATTCTACCACACTCAGTATCTTTGCCAAAGATCACAGATTGTTGTATCCCTCACAGGCACAAGCAAGGACACTCTGAGACTTCCAATGCCATACATAACTATAGAGATTATCCATAAGAAACACTTTCCACCACATTTAGTCTCACAGATACCTTCTCTTGTCTCACAAATCCTGAAAAAGTTGACCAGTCCACACTGGACATATGTCAGTACTGAAAGGGCAAAACCAAATGTAATAGATGTACTTAGTACTCAGCTTCAAGCACCACAGAAAAGCTGTGCCCATGGTCCTGAATAAGAAAAAAAAATGTGCATAGAAAGAGTTGGATGTACATTGCACTTATCTCTCCAGGAAAGCTCATGACCTTATACTCTGAAAAGGAATGGCTTGAACAGAACAAAAAGTTTTCCCCACCCCAAATTCTGGTAATAAATCTGGACGAATAAAAAGCAAAGATCTGATGCAGACTGCCAGAGCCAATTACACAGGGTTGAGCAGATAATCCATTTTCTCATTGTTATCATTCTATCAAGAACTTCGCTTGCCCAACTTTCAAAATACAATTAAGGCCATGAACATTAAGCTAAAAAAAATTGAAAATATCAAAATATGAAGGGACTGAAGGTGGGGGTAAGGGGGAGGACACACAGTAACCTGAGGAAAAACCAAGACCAGGAAAATAAAAGAGTGTTCATGCCAGAGGCAGGGGGAAAAGGCAGAAAGTATAAGCATGAGAATGAAGCGTTCAGGGATCACATCTAAACACACCTGTCTCCTGCTGCTCATTTTCCCAAACCACAAATCTGTGATAATCATGTCTATCAACTAGCATCTCATCTCATCATCTTCAGGATCTCACCTTGCAGGGGACCCACTAGCAAAGAGATGCCTGGCAGGAGGAACAAGAGGTATTTTCCTATTGCAGTGAGACCCTAGGAACACTCAGGATGTAGCTGACAAGTATACATACATACATACATACATACACACATACAAACGTAAACACACACACACACACAAGAAAAAAGGGAAAACAGGGAACCCAGTAGGATCCCAAGCCATGGAATAAGCAGACAGCCCGCAGAAAGCCCAGATCCTCACTGGCTCTGCTCACCTCTACTTTCTTATACAGTTGACCATGTTCTTCTGGTTTCCTTCCAACATGTTTTTACTATCAGATAGTGATTCATGGCTGAAAGACTCAAGTAATTGTGGTCTTTGGTAACTGGTAAATCTGGAGAAACCAGAGCCAATGTCTAATCTAAAATAGATACAGAAAGACAACTGGAACAAGATGAAGACCCACAAATGGAGCCAAGTCCAGAGATAATGCCAGACATGGGTCAAGAGTAGTCCTCAGAAACAGAGGAGGCGGGAGTATGACTGTCCATTGCAGAGGACATGTTAAAAGTGAAAACATTAACAAAAGAAACAGAAAGAAACAGAATAAAGGAAGGATATTGAAAGCTGCAGCAAGGGTCTAGTTACGTAAAGGCAAGCACATCAAAATAATGCTTGATTACTCTACAGTAGCCTTTAAAGACAGAACGGCCTGGAAAGATGTTTTCCAGGTTCTGATGAATGACAACTATTATACCAAACAAAGCAATCCATAAAAACTGAAGGGATAATACATTTTTTCGTGATAAAAACAGATTAG
The DNA here is from genome assembly GCF_030254825.1 of Meriones unguiculatus. Classification (NCBI taxonomy): domain Eukaryota; kingdom Metazoa; phylum Chordata; class Mammalia; order Rodentia; family Muridae; genus Meriones; species Meriones unguiculatus. The sequence goes on from NC_083349.1 coordinate 173,775,766, forward strand.
ATGAATTTGTGGGGCTGGAGAGATGGCTCAGAGGGTAAGAGCACTGCCTGTTCTTCCACGGTCCTGAGTTCAAATTTCCAGCAACCACATGGTGGCTCATAGCCATTTATAATGCTATGTAGGCACACATGCAGGCAGAATACTGTATAAATAATAAATCTTTTTTTTCATCAATTACACTTTATTCATTCTGCATCCCCCCATAAGCTCCTCCCTCCTCCCCTCCCAATCCCACCCTCCCTCCTCCCTCTGCTTGCATGCCACTCCCCAAGTCCACTAATAGGGGAGGTTCTCCTCTCCTTTCTGATCTTAATCTGTCAGTTCACATCAAAAGTGGCTGCATTGTCATCTACTATGGCCTGGTAAGGCTGCTCCCCCCCAGAGGGAGGTGATCAAAGAGCAGGCCAATCAGATTATGTCAGAGGCAGTCCCTCTTCCCATTACTATGTAACCCAATTGGACTCTGAACTGCCCTGGGCTACATCTGTGCAGGGGTTCTGGGTTATCTCCATGAATAGTCCTTGGTTGGAGTATGAGTCTCTTGGAAGTTCCCTGTGTTCAAATTTTCTTGTTCTGTTGCTCTCCTTGTGGAGACCCTGTCCTCTCCAGCTCTTACTATTTCCCAGTTCTTACCTAAAATTCCATTCACTCTGCCCAACAGTTGCCCATCAGGCTCAGCATCTGCTTTGATAGTCTGAAGGGCAGAGGCTTTCAGAGGCCCTCTGTGGCAGGTTCCTAGGTTGTTTCCTGTTTTCTTCTTCTTCTGATGTCCATCCTCTTTGCCTTTCCAGATGGGGATTGGACATTTTAGTTAGGGTCCTCTCTCTTGCTTAGTTTCTTTAGATGCACAGGTTTTAGTGGGTTTGTCCTATGTTGTATGTCTATATGAGTGAGTATATACCATGTGTGTCTTTTTGCTTCTGGGACAACTCACTCAGGCTGATCCTTTCCAGATCCCATCATTTACCTGCGAATTTCATGATTTCCTTATTTTTCATTGCTGAGTAATATTCCATTGTGTAGATGTACCACAATTTCTGCATCCATTCTTCAGTTGAGGGGCATCTGGGTTGTTTCCAGCTTCTGGCTATTACAAATAAAGCTGCTACAAACATGGTTGAGCAAATGTCCTTTTTGTGTACTTGAGCCTCTTTTGGATATATGCCTGGTAGTGGTATGGCTGGATCTTGAGGAAGCGCTATTCCTAGTTGTCTAAGAAAGCGCCGGATTGATTTCCAGAGTGGTTGTACAAGTTTACATTCCCACCAACAGTGGAGAAGGGTTCCCCTTTCTCCACAACCTCTCCAGCATGTGTTGTCACTTGAGTTTTTTATCTTGGCCATTCTCATGGGTGTAAGGTGAAATCTCAGGGTTGTTTTGATTTGCATTTCCCTAATGGCTAGTGAGGTTGAGCATTTCTTTAAGTGCTTCTCTGCCATTCGGTATTCCTCTACAGACAATTCTCTGTTTAGCTCTGTTCCCCATTTTTTAAGTGGATTACTTGGTTTGCTGCTTTTCAGCTTCTTTAGTTCTTTATATATACTGGATATGAGTCCTCTGTCAGATAAAGGGTTGATGAAGATTCTTTCCCAATCTGTAGGTGGTCGCTTTGTTTTGATAACGGTGTCCTTTGCTTTGCAGAAGCTTTTCAGTTTCATGAGGTCCCATTTATTGATTGTTGCTCTTAGAGCCTGTGCTGTTGGTGTTCTGTTCAGGAAGTTTTCCCCTGTACCAATGAGTTCTAGGGTATTTCCCACTTTTTTTTCAAGCTGATTTAATGTGTCTGGTTTTATGTTGAGGTCTTTGATCCACTTGGACTTCAGTTTTGTGCAGGGTGATAAGTATGGATCTATTTTCATTTTTCTACATGTACACATCCAGTTAGACCAGCACCATTTGTTGAAGATGCTATCTTTTTTCCATTGTATGATTTTGGCGTCTTTGTCAAAGATCAGGTGTCCATAAGTGTGTGGGTTTATTTCTGGGTACTCTGTTTGGTTCCATTGATCCACCATTCTGTTTCTATGCCAGTACCATGCAGTTTTTAAAACTGTTGCTCTATAGTACAACTTAAGATCAGGGATGGAGATACCTCCGGAAGATCTTTTATTGTAGAGGATTGTTTTAGCAATTCTGGGTTTCTTGTTATTCCATATGAAGTTGAGAATTTTTCTTTCCAGATCTGTAAAGAATTGTGTTGGTAATTTGATGGGCATTGCATTGAATCTGTAGATTGCTTTTGGTAAGATGGCCATTTTTAATATGTTAATCCTGCCAAGCCATGAGCATGGGAGATCTTTCCATCTTCTCATATCTTCTTCTAATTCTTTCTTCAGAGTTTTGAAATTTTTTTCATACAAGTCTTTGACTTCCTTGGTTAGGGTTACTCCGAGGTACCTTATGTCATTTGTGGCTATTGTGAAGGGTGTTGTTTCCCTAATTTCTTTCTCAGCCCTTTTGTCTTTTGTATACAGGAGGGCTACTGATTTTTTTTGAGTTAATTTTGTATCCGGCCACTTTGCTGAAGGTGTTTATCAGCTGTAGGAGTTCCCTGGTAGAGTTTTTGGGGTCACTCACATATACTATCATATCATCTGCAAATAGTGATAATTTGACTTCTTCCTTTCCAATTTGTATCCCCTTGATCTCCTTCAACTCTCTTATTGCTCTAGCAAAGACTTACAGCACTATGTTGAAGAGATATGGAGAGAGTGGGCAGCCTTGTCTTGTCCCTGATTTCAGTGGGATTGCTTTAAGTTTTTCTCCATTCAGTTTGATGTTGGCTATAGGCTTGCTGTATATCGCCTTTACTATGTTTAGATATGTGCCTTGTATCCCTGATCTCTCCAATACTTTGAACATGAATGGATATTGGATTTTCTCAAAGGCTTTTTCAGCATCTAGGGAGATTATCATGTGGTTTTTTTCTTTCAGTTTGTTAATATAGTGGATCACATTGATGGATTTCCGTATATTGAACCACCCCTGCATACCTGGAATGAAGCCTACTTGGTCGTAGTGCATAATATCTTTGATGTGTTCTTGGATTTGGTTTGCAAGTATTTTATTAAGTATTTTTGCATCAATGTTCATAAGGGAGATTGGCCAGAAATTCTCTTTCTTTGTTGAGTCTTTGTGAGGTTTAGGTACCAAGGTGACTGTGGCTTCATAGAATGAATTTGGTAATATTCTTTCTGTTTCTATTTTGTGGAATAGTTTGAAGAGAATTGGTGTTAGCTCTTCTTTGAAGGTCTGGTAGAATTCTGCGCTGAAGCCATCTGGTCCTGGGCTTTTTTTGGATGGGAGACTTTTGATGACCGCTTCTATTTCTTTGGGGGATATAGGACTATTTAATTGATTTACCTGGTCCTGATTCAGCTTTGGTAAGTGAAATCGATCAAGAAAATTGTCCATTTCATTTAGATTTTCAAATTTTGTGGCATATAGACTTTTGAAGTAAGTCCTAATGATTGTTTGGATTTCCTCAGTGTCTGTAGTTATATCCCCCTTTTCATTTCTGATTTTGTTGATTTGGGTGGTGTCTCTCTGCCTTTTAGTTAGCCTGGCTAAGGGTTTGTCGATCTTGTTGATTTTCTCAAAGAACCAGCTCTTGGTTTCATTGATTCTTTGAATTGTTTTATTTGTTTCCAATTGATTGATTTCAGCCCTGAGTTTGATTATTTCCAGCCGTCTACTCCTTCTTGGTGTGTCTGCTTCTTCTTTTTCTAGGGTTTTTAAGTGAGCCATTAGGGTGCTTGAATGAGCTGTCTCGAATTTCTTCTTGAAGGCACTTAGTGCTATGAACTTTCCTCTTAGCACTGCTTTCATTGTGTCCCACAAGTTCGGGTATGTTGTGTCTTCATTTTCATTGATTTCTAGAAAGACTTTAATTTCTTTCTTTATTTCTTCCCTGACCCAGCTGTCATTTAGTAACAAGTTGTTCAGTTTCCATGTGTGTGTAGGCTTTTTGTTATTTCTGTTATTGTTGAGGTCCAGCTTTATTCCATGGTGATCAGACAAGATACATGGGATTATTTCAATCTTCTTGTATCTGTTGAGGCTTGCTTTGTGACCCACTATATGGTCTATTTTGGAGAAGGTTCCATGAGGTGCTGAGAAGAAGGTAAATTCTTTTGTGTTTGGGTGTAAAGTTCTGTAAATGTCTGTTAGGTCCATTTGATTCATGACCTCTGTCAGAGACATTGTTTCTTTGTTTAATTTCTGTTTGGTTGACCTGTCCTTTGTTGAGAGTGGGGTGTTGAAGTCTCCCACTATTAATGTGTGGGGATCTATATGTGCTTTAAATTTTATCAATGTTTCTTACAGAAATGTGGGTGCCCTTGTATTTGGGGCATAGATGTTCAGGATTGTGATGTCTTTCTGGTGGAATTTTCCCTTGATGAGTATGAAGTGTCCTTCCCCATCTCTTTTGATTAATTTTGGTTGAAAGTCTATTTTATCAGATATTAGAATGGCTACTCCTGCTTGCTTCTTGGGTCCGTTTGCTTGGAAAGTCGTCTTCCAACCCTTTACCCTCAGGTAATGTCTATCTTTGTGTCTTAGGTGTGTTTCTTGTATGCAACAGATTGCTGGGTTTTGTTTACGTATCCATTCTGTTAATCTGTGTCTTTTTATTGGAGAGTTGAGTCCATTGATGTTGAGAGAGATTAATGACCAGTGGCTGTTAGATCTCTTGATTTTGATGTTGGCTGTGGTCATCAGGTTGTGTGCTTGGTTGCTTTTTGTTTTACTGAAGTGAGGTTATTTATTTCCTGTGTTTTCTTGAATGTAGCTAGCTTTCTTGGGTTGTATTTTCCCTTCCAGTGTCTTCTGTAATGCTGGATTTGTTTGTAGGTATTGTTGAAATTTGTTTTTGTCATTGAATATCTTGTTTTCTCCATCTATGAGGACTGAGAGTTTTGCGGGGTATAGTAACCTTGGCTGACATCTGTGTTCTCTTAGGGTCTGCATGATATCCGTCCAGGCCCTTCTGGCTTTCATAGTCTCTGTTGAAAAGTCAGGTGTGATTCTAATGGGTTTGCCATTATATGTTACTTGGCCTTTTTCCCTTGCAGCTTTTAGTATTTTTTCTTTGTTCTGTATACTTACTGTTTTGATTATTATGTGGCGGGAGGATTTTCTTTTCTGGTCAAATTTGTTTGGTGTTCTGTAGGCCTCATGTATTCTAATTGGCCTCTCCTTTAGCTTGGGGAAATTTTCTTCAATGATTTTGTTGAAAATTTTTTCTGGGCCTTGGAGAAGGGAGTCTTCTTTTTCCTCTATACCTATTATTCTTAGGTTTGGTCTTTTCATATTGTCTTGCATTTCTTGGACGGTCTGTGTCAGGAATTTTTCGGATTTAACATTTTCTTTGACAGATACATCGATTTCTTCCATTGTATCTTCTACACCTGAGATTCTTTCTTCCATCTCTTGTAGTCTGTTGGTTATGCTTATCTCTGTAGTTCCTGTTTTCTTCCCTAGATTCTTCCTTTCCATTATTTCTTCCATTTGTGTTTTCTTTAATTTTTCCAATTCTATCTTCAGGTCTTGAGTTGTTTTGTTTACTTCCTTCACCTGTCTGATTGTACTTTCCTGTTTTTCTTTTAGTTCCTTCAACTCTGTGTCTATCATTTCATTCAGTGTTTTAAGCATTTCCTTTCTAAAGGCCATAAACTGTTTGGCTGCAGCTTCCTCTATTTCTTTACGGATGGCAATATTCTGTTTGAGTTTATCTTCCTCTATGTCTTTACGAATCTTATTTGTTTCCTCTGTTATCATCTTCATGAGCATACTTGTTAGGTCATCTTCTTGGATTTCAGTTATGGTGGGGTATCTGGGGCTATTTGCCCCTGGGTAACTGGGTTCTGGAGATGCCATATTGCTCTGTCTTTTGTTGCTTGAGCTTTTACGCTGGCCTCTACCCATTGTGTTATCTTAGGTGTTTGGGGTTATTTTCTGGTGGTTCCTGGGGATCCTGTGGTGGAGAGAATCCCCTTTGCAGAAAGCTGGTTTTTCCTGAAGGATGTCTTCTCAGCTTTTTGGGTATAGTCCCTGGATGGCTGGTGTTTTTTCAGGAGTTGCTCACTTCAGGGATATAGACCTGAGTGGTAACTGTGGTCTTTGTTAGTCGAGAGGGTTCTCCTCTCACCCAGGGAAGTCCTGAGGGCAGCTGCCCTGTTTCTGGGTTTCTTGTTGTAAATTTAATGATCAGCTGCTGTGACCCAGTTGGACATCAGGCGCGCCTCAACTGTTTGTGCCTGTGTCTGGAGCACAGCTGAGTGCTGGTGCCTCGGCCCCACTAGACTGCTAGACTTTTTCTAGGGAAGGATTGGGTGATTTAGGTCAGTAGTTTCCTTCCTTCCCCATGGATTCTCTGGAGACACGGACTCCCAGTGTCTTTTTTTGCCCTGGTGCACACTGCTCAGTGTCCGCCAGCTGGCTGGCTGCAGAAACTGCCTGTGCCTGGAGCACAGCTGTGTGATGGCGGCTCAGTCTCTGCCAGCTGTCTGGTGCGCAGAAACTGCCTGTGTCTGCCTTTGCGGCTTTTGGGAGTCTGAGTGGCTCCCTAAGCTGGGTAATTTTCCGGGGACCTTTTCAGGTTGGGGGTGAGCTAAGTGCTCTGAGATCAGACCCGCCGTTTCTATCTCTGGCGGCGAATCAGGCGCGCAGGCAGGCAGGGCTCTGTGCTGGAACCTGGGTCCCCGGCACTGGCTCCGGGCTGGCTCCTGGGGTGCCCGTGGAACCCGCCCGAGTCTTTTCCAGGGGATGTCTGGGTGACCTAAGGCCTGTCCCAATTGTTTCCTGTACCCTGGTGTTATCTCTCGACTGAAAATTCCAGTCTCTGATAGTGTGGTACACACGGTTCAGTCTAGGACCGTGACCAGAGACACTGGCTTGTGGCTCTGGGCTGGGTCTGGGGCTGGCGGCCGGCAGCCAAGCGTCTGGCGGTACCGGGATCTCTTCCGCGGTTTAGCCGTGTGAGTTAAAAGCTGATTGAATCCCCCACCGTGGGGTATCCTCTCACCTGGGAAACACAATGACTGTGTTTTATGGCCGGGAGTTCTGATTGCTGGTCACTGTGCTGATCCTGCTGTGCTGCTGCTCAGAATGAGAGTCCTCCCGGCGCCGCCATCTTGCCCCAGCCCTAAATAATAAATCTTAAAAAAAAAAAAGAATTTGTGACCACAGAGCCAGCTCTACAAAAGATACTGAAAGAAATACTTCACTCTGAAAAGAAGGACAAACACACCTAAGGGGTCACAGGAAATGAATGATGCCAGGCACTTAATCAAAAAAGATATAAGAAAAAACACAAAAATAAACAATAACAAAAACTACAAATTAATACATATCCTGTAATAATCATTTAATATTAATGGTATCAATTCCTCAATAAAGGAATACAATCAGATTGGATTAGAAAATTTGACTAGGTCCTTATTATTGTTGCCTCCAAGGAACACATCTTGGAGTAAAAAGATTTTTTTAAAGTTCCCTCCAAATATCTTGTCTTATGTAGCCATGTGAAAATGAAGTAAGGACAGACACACATAGATAAAATCTGGGATCAGGTGGGTCGTGCTCACTCTGATGAAAGCACCACTACACTACTAGGAAACTCAGTGTGCTTTTGTGCATAAGGAGAAGGGGTTACTTAGTTTCTATAAGAGCTCTGTAGGGGCCAAGTCTTAGTTTGCAGTCACCCTAGAGGATGAAACTGTTGTTCCTAGTTTTTGAACACACTGCCAGCATCTGTACACAAGCCAGGTGAAAGTTTAGCCAATTTCCATAGCCCTAAGAAGGCTTTTCCTGGCTCGTGGGTCTGAGACATTGGGTCTGTAAAATGGCTGTGCCCACATCAACATTTGCATTGATTCAGAACTGCATCCACTCCTCACATCCAAGCAAATTTAAACTAAGAAATAAACCAGTATAACTTTTGTAATAATCAAAATATACTTCAAATAAAAACTACTCAGAAAAGATAATGAAGGCCACTTTATACTCATTAAAGGAATAATCCATCAAGAAGATATAATTTGAGACATATGTGTACTAGCCATAGTACACCAACTTCATAAAAGATATAATACTAAATCAAAACCCACAGATTAACCATAATATATTGTGATTGTAGGTGACTTCAATTACATACTCTCACCAATAGATAGGTCATCTGGATAAAAATTAAACAGAATATTAGCATTGAATGCTATTATTAATTAAATGAACCTAAAACATTTAATTAATTTAATTAACCATTTATTATTCTTCATTGTATATATTGTATTCTCATCAGCCCAAGGAAGAATCTCCAAATCAACCTTGTGTTGGAATGTAAATCTAGCCTCAACAGACAGAAAAACATGAAATAACATCCTGTATTCTATCAGACCATAGTGGAGTAAAGATAGATACCAACATTAATAGAAACTATGGAATTACACAAAATTATGAAAACTAAGAAACACACTACTGAACGATAATTGTGTAAATGATAATTTAAAATGAAATTTTAAATCATTCCTAGAATTTAATGAATATGAAAATACAGCCTACCGACGTCTACAGGACACAAGGAAAGCAGTCCTAAAAAAGTTTTTATAGGGCTATGTGCCTATATAACAGAGAGAGAGAGAGAGAGAGCAAACTCTCAAGCTAATAGCACAGTGATGCATATGAAGGCCTTGAAGAAAAGAAGAACAAACTATAACCAAAAGTAGTTTGGAAAAAGGTAAAATCAAGATGAAATTAATAAAATAAGAAATACATAAATCTGTAGAATTAATGGAACAAAAGCTTTGTTCTTTAAGAATATTAACAAAATTGACAAATCATCAGTCAAATTAACCAAAAAAGACTCAAATTAATAAAATTTGAAATGAAAAGAAAGACATTATTACAGACACCAAAGAAATGCAGAGACTATTAAGAACATACTTTGAAATTTTATATTTCACTGAACTAGATAAGTTTAAATGGATATGTTTCTAGATGCATATGATACACAAAAGTGATTAATTTAAACAGATGCATAACAGTAAACAAGATAGAAGCAGTAGTTAATAATCTCAAGGGGGGACAGATGAATTCAGTGCAGCCTTCAAAAATCTAACACCAATAGTCCATTAAAAAGAAAAAAAAAAGGAACACATTTCAATTATTTTAATGAATCCAATACTATCCAACTAACAAAACCAGAGAAAGACTGGAGAAAAAATGAGCTTATGCCCCTACAATACCTAGTTTAGACGCCTCTTTGAATACCATAGTTCAAATGAAGAGGCAGCCTACAAAATGGGGGTAAATATCTTTACCAGCTATCACTCTGACTGAGGGACAGGGTTTAGAATATACAAAGAACTCAAAAAGCAAACTGTACTAGTTAGGATTCTGTCAACTTGACACAAGCTAGTCAGCAAGGAGCCTCATTTGAGGAAATGCCCCCATGAGATCCAGAGGGCTCAGCCCATTATGGGTAGGATCATCCCTTAGCTGGTGGTCCTAGGTTCTATAAGAAAGCAGAATGAGCCAGCCATGGAAAACAGCACCTCTCCATAGCCTCTGCATCAGCTCCTGCCTCCAGGACTCTTCCCTGTTTGAGTTCCTGTCCTAACTTCCTTCAATAATGAACAGTAATATGGAAGTGTAAACCAAATAAAAACTTTCCTCCCCCAGCTTGCTTTTTGGTCATGGTGTTTTGCCACAGCAATTAAACATAAACCAACTATGGATGAAAACAATAAAATGTTAATTAAAAGCCAATTTAAAATTGAGGCACAGCACTAAACAGAGATTTTTCAACAGGTGAAATACGAACAGCTGAAAAATATTTTCCAAAATGTTCAGCAACTTTAGCCATCAGGGAAATGCAAGTTAAAACTTTGAGACTTCACCATTTTAGAATGGCTAACATTAAAAAAAAAAAAAAAAAAAGAAAGAGAGACAAAAAACAATGACATGGATGTGGGGAAGGGGGGACCCATTCACTGTTTGTATGAATGCAAATAAATACATCTGCAGTGGAAACTAGTATGAGAGTTCCTCAGAAGGCTGCAAATGTACCATATAACCCAGCTATGCCTACCCCTGGAAATAGTCTCGAAGGAGTCTGTATCCTGCTTAGAGCAATACTTGCTCATCAGTGTTCACAGCTGCTCTATCACAATCGCCAGTAAGATACAACAGCATAAATGTTCACACACTGAAAAATAGACAATGAAAATGTGGTGCACATACACTGGGGGAGGGGTGAAGAGAAAAATAAACCTCACAGGTATATTGGTGATGCTGGAAATAATCATTCTGATGGAGGTATAGAAACAAAGATGTGGTACATTCTCTCTCATAGGTGGATGCTAGCTTTCAATCTTTGCATATGCATATCTAAGTTGGGGTGCCCAACTTAGGTTGCAACTGAGGAAACTACTAAGGAACCTTGTGGGGTCTGGGAAGAGTTCAAGGGAAAGGGAATAGAACATTGGTGACATGAAGGGAAAATGGAACAGGAAGGGTTAAATGAATGGGAGATGTGAGATAAGAATAGAGGAAGAAGGATGGGAAAGAATAACTAACATTAAACAACTTTGAAAAGGCCAAACAGAAACCAGTTTCTATAGAAGCTTCCTAAAACATATACATACATAAAGGAGTGTAAATGGGATAACCCTGTAACAGAGAACAATGTATCTGTCAGATAGCATAGGCTACCAAATAAATGCCCAGTGCCAGGTGGAGGTTACCTCTAATTAAACATTACAGGCTACAGGATATTGCCATTCCTTTAGTTACACTACAAAGTTTAATAGTAGGACACTGATGGCATCACATCCTCATCTGGATCTCATAAAGAGGAAGACACCAAACACCACAAGGTAGATGGCTCCACCATCTGTCATCCAAGGGCCAACAGAACTTTAGACTGTTCTGGCACTTCAATTCAGCTCAATCACAACTAATGGCAAAGTCTACTGCAATGGTTGTAACTTCGTATCCTTTCATCACCTCGGCATGTTCCTGCCTCTTGCCTCCACAGTCCCATGAGCCTGTGGTACAGTCGTAGGCTTCCTGTCTGGGTCCTCCACAGTCCTATGTCTCATTCAGCAACTTTTCTCATGCTAAGGCCAGGCTCAACCTTGGGACACTGAATCTTGGCTCTGCTCTCCTCCAACAGCTCTCCCTCCTCCAACAGCTCTCCAAGTGGACTCCTTATTTAGCCACTGGGAATGACTCTCTGCATATATATCAGCCCTCTGCCTCCAGTAAAAGCTCTTTACACCCTCTGAATTCCTCTGCAGCCTCTTTAGCTATTTTTAGTTACCATTCTGTAACTTACTATAAAATATATAGATATAGAATTACTGTGCTTTGTATAATGTGTATTTAATATTAGAAATAAAGATTGGAATAAAAGAACCTGCATTTGCCAATGGTCACCTATCAAGGGATATTGGGATTACTCAACAAATTGCAGCCAATCAAATCAAAATACTTAGTGAAGTTAATATTATTGAGTAAATTATGACTCTGGGAACACAAGAGTCTGTATTTTCAGCATGGCACCCTCATGATACATACTTTCAGTGACTGTTCCCAGGTAGTACTGGTGTTCTTTGTACTGTCCAGGTGCTTTCACCAGTCTCACAAAGACCTGAACTGTTGGTATCATCACAGTGGACACACTTCAGAGCTGAAAAGGAAAACAGCAATTGAAAGAGGTTCATTCAGAGCCCAACCTCAAGCACCATAAGGCAGCTGAAACTGATCCTAGCAGGGAATAAGGAGCAAGAGCCCAGGAAGGAACTGGCTACCTGTTAAAGTGATCCCTGCAAAGGAATTGCCTGAGATCAGAAGATTCTTTCCTGGAATATATGGATATGAAAGAAAGAAAACCAAGTCTCTAAAACATAACAATTGATCCTATCATCTCTGCCTAAACCATTACTATCTTTTGTCTTTGTGCTGTCAAGAACCATCCTTGCCCAACTTGAATCCAAATTTAGGGCTGTCCGTAAGAATGTGATTAGACTTTAGTCAGATAGTGAAGGAGTAGAGGAAAAAAGAAGAGGAGGGTGAGAATGAGGACAAAGTTGAGGGAGAAATAAAGGAGGAAGAGGAGGCAAAGGAGGAGGAGAAGAACCCTGAGGAAAGGAATAAAACTGAAGTATGCATGGCAGAGGAAGGAAGGAAAGGTATTGTGGGGATGAAGACTCTAGCGATCACTACAAAAGCTAAGGCCAGGGTCTAGCCCCTGTTCTTCACCTCTCCAAGGTCCAGCAATCTGCAGCAAGCAGTGTGTTTGACACAACACAGGCTCCTACTATTCTCTGTGTCCTCACTTTGCAGGAGGCCTACCATGAAAGAGGGGCACAGCAGTGCTAGCAGGCATTACTTTCCCATTGCAGTAGGACTCTAAAACCAAAAAGCAACAGAGTAGCCAGAACCTGAAGACAGAGGGCTGTTTTATATATAATCCAAGGCAGTGGGACAGCCAATGACATCCCAGGCAAGGGCGGAACCAATAGCCCAGGGATGCTATATCCTACATGATTTAGTGACTGTGCTCACTTCCATTGCGATACCCAGAAAGCCAGGCAATTTCAAGTTTCTTTTCCACAGATTTTTGCCTAAATTTTAAGTATGGGCTTCATGACTAGGAGACTAAAAAAAAAAAAAAAAAAAAAAAAGTGAATCGAGTAGGTAATAGGCTTGGAGGGATATTACACACTGTACCATAACTTTCCATACAGAAAGAAACTTTGTTCAACATGATACACATCCAGATATTAACCTTCTGATTTCACAGAAAGGGATATGAGCTTGGGCATGTGTCTAGTGGCTCAGCAAAACAGAAAAAAAAAAAAAGCCTTAACTAGCAGAACTACTAGTTACCTTTGAGGCAGACTATAGTTATTCTGTCTGAAGGAGTCAGATCAACGACATCTTTATTGGGGGTTTCTCCATGTCTAAGAGGATCCTTACAGAAGATATCAACTAACAAAATTAGATTTAACAATTACTCTGAATCTTCCCACAGAGAAGGGCCAAGATGAATCTGTCAAATCATCCTGAATTTCACCCTAGAAAATCACTGGTGAAGTTTACACGTGGGCCACTCTCTGTGGAACACTGTTTCTAAGTCCTCTTTTCCTGACTCATTCTGCCTCTGTATTTTTGATAACTTAAAATCAAATGACCCACAAGGAGAGCAACAGAATCAGAAAATTTGAACACAGGGGTCTTCCCAGAGACTCATGCTCCAACCAAGTACCAGGCATGGAGGTAACCTAGAACCCCTGCACAGATATAGCCCATGGCAGTTCAGTGTCCAAGTGGGTACCATAGTAATGGGAACAGAGACTGTCTCTGACATGAACTGTTTGGCCTGCTCTTTGATCACCTCCCCCTGAGTGGGGAGCAGCCTTACCAGGCCACAGAAGATGACAATGCAGCCACTCCTGATGTGATCTGATAGACTAAGATCAGAAGGAAGGAGAGGAGAACCTCCCCTATCAGTGGACTAGGGGAGGGGCATTCGTGAAGAAAGGGGAGAGAGGGTGGGACTGGGAGGGGGGAAGGGAGGGGCTTATGGGGAGGATACAAAGTGAATAAAGTGTAACTAATAAAATAAAAAATGTGATAATGAGAGATAAACAGATGAAGATTGGAGAAAACATAAAAAAAATATCAAATGACAATAGTCTTAGTTAGGGTTCCTACTATTGTGATGAAACACCATGACCAAAAAGCAGCCTGGGAGGAAAGTTTTATTTGGCTTACACTTCCACATACCTGTTTATCAATGAAGCAAGTCAGGACAGGAATTCAAAAAGGGCAGGAATCTGGAGGCAGGAACTGGTGCAGAACCCATGGAGGAATGATGCTTACCGGCTTGTGCTTCTTGACTTGCTCAGCCTATTTTCTTATAGAACCCAGAACCAGCAGTCGAAGGATGGCATCACCCACAATGGGCTGGGCACTCCCCAATCAATCAGTAATTAAGCAAATGCCTTATAGCCAGATCTTTTTAAATCTTTTTTCTTTATTATTATTATTTATTACACTTCATTCACTTTGTATCCCAGCTGTAGCCCCTCACTCTTATCCTCCTGGTTCTCCCCCCCCTCCATTTCCTCCCCCCCATCTCCCTCCCCTAGTCCACTGATAGAGGAGATCCTCCTCCCCTACTGTCTGACCCTAGCCTATCAAGTCTCATTAGGACTGTCTGAATCCTCATTCTGTGTGGCCTAGTTAGGCCACCTCACCAGGGGGAGGTGATCAAAGGGCCAGCCACTGCATCTATGTCAGAGGCAGCCCCTGCTTCCCTTTCTAGGGAGCCCACAAGGAGACTGAGCTGCCCAAGGGCTATATCTGAGCAGGAGGTCTAGGTCCTCTCTGTGCACAGTCTTTTCAGGGCCACTTGAGCCCAGATTTTTTTGGCTCTCTTGGTCTCCTTGTGGAGCTTCTGTCCCCTCCAGGTCTTTCTAAGATTCTTTCTTCTTTCATAAGATTCTCTGCACCCTGCCCAAAATTTTGCTGAGTCTTAGCATCTGCTTCGATACCCTGATGGGAAGAGTCTTTCAGAGGCCTCCTGTGGAAGGTTCCTGTCCTGTTCCCTGTCTTCTCCTACTTCCAATGTCTATCCTGTTTGCCATTCTGAATAAGGATTAAGCCTCTTCCCTAGGGTCCTCCTTGTTGTTTAGCTTCTTTAAGACTATATATTTTAGTATGTTTGTCCTATATAATATGTCTAATATCCACTTATAAGTGAGTATATACCATGCATGTCTCTCTGCTTCTGGGATACTTCATTCAGGATGATCTTTAGATCCACCCATTTGCCTGCAAATTTCATGATTTCTTTGTTTTTAATAGCTGAGTAGTATTCCATTGTGTTAATGTACCACAATTTCTGTATCCATTCTTCAGTTGAGGGACATCTGGGTTGTTTCCAGATTCTGGCTATTATGGATAAAGCTGCTATGAACATATTTGAGCAAATGTCCTTGTTGTATTGATGAGCAAGATTCAGATATTTGGCCAGGAATGTCATAGCTGGATCTTGGGGTAGCACTACTCCTAATTTTCTGAGTAAGTGCCAGATTGATTTCCAAAGTGGTTGTACAAGTTTACATTCCCACCAGCAATGGAAGAGGGTTCCCCTTTCTCCACAACCTCTGTAGCATGTGTCATCCCTTGAGTTTTTTATCTTAGTTAGCCATTCTGATTGGTGTAAGGTAGAATCTCCAGGTTGTTTTGATTTGCATTTCCCAGATGACTAAGGAAGTTGAGCATGTCTTTAAGTGCTTCTCAGCCATTCGAGATTCTTTGTTTAATTCTGTTCCCCATTTTTAAATTGAGTTATTTTGTGTACTGGTTGGTTTCTTGAGTTGATTATATATTCTGGATATTAGCCTTCTGTCAGATGTACAGTTGGTGAAGATCTTTTCCCAGTCTGTAGGCTGTTGTTTCGTTCTGTTGACAGTGTGCTTTGCTTTACAGAAGGTTTTCAGTTTTTGAGGTCCCTTTTATTGATTGTTGATCTTAGAGTCTGAGTTGTTGGTGATCTGTTCAGGAAGTTGTCTTCTGTGCCCACTTCCCCACTTTTTCTTCTAACAGGTTTGGTGAGCTTAGTTTTATGTTGAGGTCTTTGATCCATTTTGACTTTACTTTTGTGCAGGAGGATAAATATGGGTCTATTTGCATTTTTTATATGCAGACATCCAGTTAGATCTGCACCATTTTTTGAAGATGCTATCTTTTTTCCATTGTATATTTTTTTTTGCTTCTTTGTCAAAAATCAAGTATCTGTAGGTGTGTGGGTTTATTTCTAGATCTTTGATTCAACTCCATTGATCCACCAGTCTGTTTCTATGCCAATCAATACCATGCCGTTTTTATTACTATTGCTCTAAAGTATAAATTGAGATCACAGATAGAGATACTTCAGACCATCTGTTGTTGTACGGGATTGTTTTAGCTATTCTTTTTTTTTTTTTCCATATGAAATTGAGAATTGTTCTTTCAAGTTCTGTAAAGAATTGTGGTGGTATATTGATGGGAATTGCACTGAATCTGTAGATTGCTTTTGGAAGGATGGCCATTTTCACTATTCTACCAATCGATGATTGGTATTCTACCAATCAAAGATCTTTCCAAATCTACTGATTTCTTTTTCAGTTTCTTTCTTCAGAGACTTGCAAAATTTTTTTATATAGGTCTTTGACTTGCTTGGTTAGAGTTACACCAAGGTACTTTGTTATTTGTGGCTATTGTGAAGGGTACTGTTTCTCTATTTTCTTTCTCAGCCCATTTGTCTTTTGTATACAGGAGATACTAAAACCAAATATGAAATTAATTTTTTAAATGTTTGGAGGTCCTAGCAGGGGAAAATATGGAATCTGAGTGGATACCTATTGTAGAGGGGCAGAACTTCCAGTGGAGGAATGGGGATACCCACCTCCACAAAACTTTCGACCCAAAATTTGTCCTGCTTACAAGATGTGCAGGAATAGTGATGGAGCAGAGATTGAGGGAATGGCCAGCCAATGATTGGCCTAACTCAAGACCTATTCCGTGGGAGGAAGCCAACCCCTGACACTATTAATGATATTATGCTATCCTGGCATAGTATAACTGTCCTCTGAGAGGCCTCATGCCGCAACTTATCAAAACGGATTCAGAGAGAGCCAAACATTAGGCAGAGCTTGTCGAGTCTTGTGGAAGAGTGGGAGGAAGGATTGAGGAAGCTAGAGGGGTCAAGGACACTGCAAGAAGATCTACAGAGTCAACTAACCTGGGCCCATGGGGACTCACAGAAACTGAACCACTAAAGAGCATTCATGGGCTGGACCCAGGCCTCTTACACATATGTAGCAGATGTGCAGCTTGGTCATCATGTGAGTTCCAAAACAATGGGAGTAGGGGCTGTCTCTAGCTCTGTTTCTTGCCTTTGGATCTCTTTCCTCTAGCTGGGCTGCCTTGTCTGGCCTTAGTGGTAGAGAATGTACCTAGTCCTGCTGGAATTTGATGTGCCAAGGTAGGCTGGTACCCATAGGGGACCTCTCGTTCTTTGAGAAGGGGAGGGAAAATTCGGGTGGGAGTCATAAGGGGGGACTGGGAGGAGGAGGCCTGCAGAAGGGATGTAAGCTGAATAAATAAATTAATGAAAAATGTTTGGCGGTTATATCAGAAGTAAAGATAACTTCTGAAAATAACACTCTACTCTCTATCTCTGACTTGAACTCTTCATTTTTAAACCCCAAAGAGCAAAACTCCAGTCAGAGGAAAGGATTATAATCCATTCTAAGATGATAAAAAATCCCCAGGTGAAAATGTTGCTTTTCAATGGGCAGCTATGCTCATACTTGGATGTCTTATAGTTTTCATTGAGCAGCTCTTTGTTTTTGAATCCCCATACTTCAGCCTACATTAAATGTCTTCATCACAGTGTCAGCACTGAAGCCACACATGCAGGCTTCACCTGAGTTGAGGTCCCTGAAGCTTAGGAAGAGCTCCTCAGGCTGCTAAGGATGCACACATAAGAGTGTGTCTGTCCATTCTGAGTGAGGTATCCCAGGAGAAAGACACACATAGTGAAAGTGTTAGACTAACTTTGTAACCTATATGTCTTCTAAAGCCTATAGTTTTGAGTTTTAGGTCCAGGTTAAGCTAAAGCCTCTTAGTACCTTTCCAGAGAGTGAAGAAATGTGACCCTATCTGTGAGGACAGATATTTAAAAAAGGGCAAGCAAGCAATGACCTTCACTCAGCAAAAGAAGGACCAGACCCTTGTCCTTGAGATAGCGTTTCTTAGCAATGAACCTAGACTTCTTCTGAGTAGCTTTTGACCTCCAGCCAAAAGTCTGCAGCCCCTAATATTCAAGGATGAACTAACCACCCCCACCTTAAATTGCAGCTGCATCCACACTTGGCAGGACTGGCCAAGCTTAAACACCTACGACTTATTTTATAACTTCCTCATCCAATCCTAAATTGCCAAAACTGCAACTTCAAATTTCCCGCAATTTTTCTTTTAAAAACCTAAAGGCCTTTGTCTCCCAGTGCCACTCTTTGCTGACCGGCAGGGGTGACCCCATTGTACAATGGTTAATAAACCTCTTGCTTTTGCAACGAGTCTTGGTCTGGGGGAGTTTCTGGGAAGGGCGCGATTGAACTCCTGAGCTGTGAGACCCCAGGTCTTACAATAGTATATATTCACTCATATAGATATGATAAACATAATGAAATCTATACACTTAAAGAAAATAAACAAGAAAGAGGACCCAGGGTAAGATGATCAATCCTCACTTAGAAAGACAGATAGGAGGTGCACTGGATGTAGGAGAAAACAAGTAACAGGACAGGAGCCTACCGCAGAGGGGCTCTGAAATATTCTACCTGGACACAGGGGTCTTTTCTGAGACTGACACTCCACCAAGGACCATGTGTGGATATAACCTAGAACCTCTGCTCGGATGAAGCCCATGGTAGCTCAGTAACCAATTGGTTTCCCATAGTAAGGGGAACAGGGACTATTTCTGACAGGAACTCAATGGTAGGCTCTTTGACCTCCCCACCCCCCAAGGGAGGAGCAGTCCTGCTAGGCCACAGAGGAGGACTTTGCAGCCAGTCCTGAAGATACCTGATAGAACAGGATCAGATGAAAGGGGAGGAAGTCCTCCCCAATCAGTGGGGGAAAGGGGCAGGGAGGAGATGAGGGAGGGAGGATTTGGAAGGAAATGAGGGAGTGGGATACAGAGTTAATAAAATGTAACTAATAAAAATAAATAAAGAAAGAAAAAAAAGAGAAATGTTTTCCTTTGGAGTGGGAATTATTTGGATGAAATGACAACCTTGAAATAAATTTTGAAATTCTAACTCAAAAAAAAAAAAAAAAAAAAGAGTGTGTCTGTCCTCTCACTGCCGACATCCCTGGGGCTTCATGTTGAGATCTGTCTTTAAGCACTGCTGGTGAGGTTTCCCAGCTGCCTGACAGATCTACCTTTGCTAAGCATGATTCACGTGTTACCTTGGATTTCTTTGATTATTTCCCTGTCCAGGGATCTACTTAGTGCTTCTTGAGCGCCACTGCCACCGAAAATTAAATATCCCTAGATTCATTCAAACCCCACTCCTGGGTCATATGTTATAGCACATCGTTTTTCTAGAGGGTATCACGATAAGAGTTAATCACCCACATGTCCTAAGCCAGTCTTTCTGCCTCTAGCAAAGCACAGTGGAAAGCTGTTCTCCAAAAGCACATGAGGAGTAACTGCTTCTGTCCTTTCTCTCAACCTGACACTCAGCTTCTTGCTTCCCTGCCTGTCCCCTCTGCTTTCTGGAAAGCTAAAAGTTTAGACAGGGGAGTCAGCAGGCCTCCTTGCCTACACTGTCCTGAAGGAGAGGCTGACCTCTACAACTTTTAAGATCAAAACAGATAAATTTAAACTCCCTATGTTCTCATGTTATGAAAGATTTAAAACAAATAGCTACTGTGTGCATCCATGCCTTCCAACTTTACACTGGACAGAAGCATTTACGACCAGAAGGCTTCTACGATTGCCTCGAGAAAAAGTAGACATTTGAACATTAGTAATGACCAAATGCTAGGTAAGTGGCTGTATGGGACACACAGTGTTGCCTAATCCCAAGACAGGAGACAGGCCATCATTGTCAGATCTAAACAGGGAACTATGTTCCAAACTGACACCAGCCCAGCAGATGATGCCTGATCTAAGCAACAAAAGACATGTATGTCTTTTATTTTTTATTTTAGATATAAACACAGCGTAGGAACTATGAATTAGCTTTACTAAAGGAGTCAAAACAAACTGCTTCAAAGTAACATTGAGAAGAACCTCTCTATCCTTTATTTTATCAGCCTAATTTGTATTTTTTTTTTCATTGACAAATCGTATTTTCAACATTTGCTTTTAAATCTTCCATCTTGGGGATTCCCCAAGATCTCCCAATTTGAATAGCCCTGCTTCAAAATACTAGGTCTAAAGAATTCTATTATATAAAAACAGAACAAATCAAACTGTGAAAGGTCCTATTAACATGCTCAGATATTAAACAAGATAACTTTAACTCCACTTAGTCTAGTAAGAGATACCCAGAAATATAGGTTAATTCTTCTTTTCCAAATCATACAGAAGACATCAGTCTCTAATAACAATATTTATGACTTTTTATGCCTTAAGTACTGATGTTTGTTGATTAAGTTAGTATCTAAAGTGTCCTATAAAACAATTAAGTGAGTTTTAAAATTTAAATAATATTTGTTATATTTTGCCAGTAAAATGGAAATTGAAAATACCATAGTGACTCCTAGAATCCATTCCTATTTCTCATCATTAAAGTAAGCAAGATTTGTTTATGCCCACAAGGACTATGAAGTTCTGATTTCTAATAGGTCTGATCTATTGATTCTATCAGTTAGTATTTTGTACATAAGACAATCTTATTTTAAAACTTTAAAAAAATAATATACTGTTGTCTAATTTATTTTATGTTAGGGCTTTCCAAAGTAAAACTGGTATAGCGCCAATAAAATAAATTTTTACAGATCATCCAGGCAGTGGTGGCGCATGCCTCTAATCCCAGCACTTGGCAGGCAGAGGCAGGTGGATCTCTGTAGGTTCAAGGACAGCCTGGCCCACTGAATGAGTTCCAGGACAACCAAGGTTACACAGAGATATCCTGTACCAACAACAACAACAACAAAAAGGATCAATACCCACTCATAAGAGCGAGGGTCACAGCTACACTTATGTATGAGAGTACAGGTAAGTACTGAGAAAACAACGGGAAACTATACTGGTTATGGCAACAGTAGGTTCTTCTCCACCTTCTGGAAGGTATTAACTTTTAAAAGAAGAAAAACCTGTTTCTCACCAGACACTGGTACCTGGCTAGGCTTACAGAACCGGGAATCAATCATCTACTATTGTACAAACCTTAAATATAATTAAATAACTGTTGGTTATCATAAAAAAAGAGCTATGATCACTTAAATATTGAAGATCAGTCTTTCCTAGAGTTATAACTAGCCACTCCAAATGAGGATATGTGATAAGCTCACTCAAACTGGACAAAACAAAACCTAAAATTAAAAGATAATAAATCTGTTTAAAAGAATAAGAGAGTGTATGGAATATAACGTACTATAAAGAGAAAAATGTATACAGTCAAATCTAACTTTTTTTTTCAAAGATGACAACGCTTTATTGAAAAATACATGTTAAATGGAGACATATAACAGAGGCAAAGACTTGATAACCTTTAGGAATACAGTAATACTAACTGCATATATACAATGTATGCATATGTATGTATATGTATATATGTATATTGAAGCATGTATATGAAATATGTATGATATACTTAAGAGGCGTGGGAAATCTCAGAGGAAAGTAAGTCAGGAAATTTGTTGTAAGAGTACGCTTCAGGATGCTATTGTTTATTTTGTAGAAAAAATAAATCAAAGGACTCACCATCCTAGGCACCATTAGCTGCCCTTGGCCTATGACCACACATACAATTTGGAAAAAAAAATTATAGTTTAGTACGTTAAAAGACAATAATGAGAAAGCATGAAAGATGAGAAAATTTAATAAAACATTTCATTGATTTGTGAGACACTAAGATCTACTGGGAAATAAATCATCCAACTATTTTCAGAATCCTTTGAACTGAGCATCAGTAACTAATGATAAACATCAATGACTGAGTAAGAAGAATGTTAAAAGTCTCTCCTAAGTGTTTAATAATCCCTGAAACGATGAAATCATTTCTTTCTTTCCTTCCTTCTTCCCTCCTTCCCTCCTTTCCTCTCTCCCTCTTTCTCTTTCTTTCTTCCCTCCTTCTTTTCTTTCTTTCTTTCTCTCTCTCCCCTCCCTCTCTTTCTCTCTCTTTTTTTTCTTCATTTTTTTAATTTTATTTTTTTCTTATCAGTTACATTTTATTAACTAACCCTCCTCCACTGCTGGTGGAAATGTAAACTGGTACAACCACTTTGGAAATCTATCTGGCGCTTTCTCAGACAATTAGGAATAGTGCTTCCTCAAGACCCAGCTATACCACTGCTAGGTGTATACCCAAAATTTGTTCAAGTACACAAAAGGGATACTTGCTCAAACATGTTTATAGCAGCTTTATTCGTAATAGCCAGAACCTGGAAACAACCCAGATGTCCATCAACGGAGGAATGGATACAGAAATTGTGGTATTTTTACATAATGGAATACTACTCAGCAATCAAAAAGGAGGAAATCATGAAATTTGCAGGCAAATGGTGGGATCTAAAAAAGATCATTCTGAGTGAAATATCCCAGAAAGAGAAAGACAAACACGGTATATACTTGCTTATATAGACCTATAAGATATGATAAACATAATGAAATCTATACACCTAAAAAAGATAATCAAGAGAGCGGACACGGGGTAAGATGATCAATCCTCATTTAGAAAGACAGATGGGATATGCATTGAATGTATGACAGGAGTCTACTGCAGAAGGCATGTAAAAGACTCTACCTACCAGTGTTTTCAAAGCAGATACTAAGACTCATAACCAAACCTTCGTCAGAGTACAGGAATATGAAAGAAGGGGAGTTAGTATGATGGGGAAGGGATAGGAGCTCCACAAGGACCAAATATATCTGGGCACAGGGACTTTTCTGAGACTGACATTCAACCAAGGACCATGTATGGATATAACGTAGAACCTCTGCTCAGATGTAGCCTATGGTAGCTCAGTAACCAATTGGTTTCCCATAGTAAAGGGA
The DNA here is from genome assembly GCF_030254825.1 of Meriones unguiculatus. NCBI lineage: Eukaryota > Metazoa > Chordata > Mammalia > Rodentia > Muridae > Meriones > Meriones unguiculatus. The sequence continues at coordinate 173,798,558 of NC_083349.1, forward strand.
ACAAGGACTATTTCTAACAGGAACTCAATGGCTGGCTCTTTAACCTCCCCACCCCCAAGGGAGGAGCAGTCCTGTTAGGCCACAGAGGAGGACTTTGCAGCCAGTCCTGAAGATATCTGATAAAACAGGGTCAGATGAATGGGGAGGAGATCCCCCCCACCATCAGTGGACTTGGAAAGGGCAGGGTGGAGATGAGGGAGGGAGGGTGGGATTGGGAGGGAATGAGGGAACGGGATACAGCTGGGAAAATCTAACTTTTTTTAAAATGTAGATTTTATCTGCTTAAAATGTGTTTCCTTCATCTGCTCCATTATCTTCATTATGTCAAAATAGTGTCTTATTTCATCATGATCCTACTATTGTTGCTGCTGCTATCATCTCAGGCTACTTTTAGCCCCCTAAATTCTTGCTCACATCTCTGTCAGCAAAATCCTGTGACTATCAAATGAAAACCTTTTGGAATGTATTAACTTTTAAAAGAAGAAAAACCTATTTCTCATCAACCTAAAAGCTTTTAAGCCATCAGAAAGCATCTGAGGCCTACTGCTGAAATTTTTCCACTTAGCTGTAATCACCTACTTCTTATTTCCACTAGTGTATTCTAAAAGTACCTATTCATGATTTCATGAAACTACTTCCACATTGGAACATGGAATTTGCAGTTAACTAACATCGCCTGTATTCCCAGGCGATGGTCACTCAAATTTGAATTCAAATTCCACAAAAAAAGCTCTCTTATCCTTTTTAAGGATGGAGCTGTGATTTTGTGTTAGCAATTGAAACTTCCCATATTGACAATCTGAAGGTAGAAGGTGGAAATCCCTTTTCAGTAAGTCTAGATGAACAATGATTTATTTCAGGTAGCTTCAGGGTGATGGAGACATCTTTTAAAAAGCTGAGAGATGTAGAGGAGCTTTAAAGTATACCTGGTCTTACCTGTGACGTGGCTCCAAGAGAGAGAGATAAGTCCTCCTTTTTATATATTTATGCTTTAAGGTATAGTTGGTGCCATAAATGTGATCCAATCACATAGAACTCCTAGGCCAGGGCAATTCAAAAGCAGCCTCACACAAGCCTCACATCCCACATCTTAAAATTCATAAACTTTTTTAAACAAAGAACTTCCTTCCCATGCTGTGCTGGATCCCATAAGGGAGGTCTCCTTCTTCTGTATCCTTGGTAGAATCACCAAGTTTGAGGAATCACCAACATCCTGGCTGCTGGTTCCACATGCAGCTCCTCCAATTGTTAACAATTTGTTCTTTCATAGATTAACAAATTACGGTCTCTTGTCTCCTTTTATGTGCAGTATATATAATAAAAGTGACTTGGCTCCAGTAAAGCACGGGCAGCCTCTGCATTTGATAAAGGTGGCAGTCGAGACATTTGCATCGGAGAGTCTAATTGAGGTTCAGGAACAGTGATACAATTTCTGCACCATCAGCATGTGGATTTAATTAGTCAAATAGATGAGACTCCTGACCATGTTACCATAAGAGAAAACACAAAACTGATTCTGTCATGAATTAACTTTTACAACAGCTTCCTCAGCAAGTAAGCAAAAGCACGCTGTTCCATTCAGTGTTCCTGATAGTGTTTTATGTCTCAAAAAATGTTTCCCAGATGCTGAAGGCGTGATGGGAGGAGAAAGATAAGCAACGATGCATGTAGCTGGAAATAAAAGCTGATTGTGAGCAGACTTCTGAACTGTCCCTTCTCCTTTCTGATGACTTCTGCAAATGCATGAGTGGAACTTTGTTGCCAGGATCTTTGGGTAGATACCACTGACTTCTGAGGGTAATCTGATGGTGTGGGCATCAGTGGTGACTTCTTTTAGGATTTAGTAGTTCCTCTTGATCTCACATGTGCTGTCCCTTTGTCATTTTAACTTGCCGACCTTCCAAACCATTCTACCATTTCCCAAATAATCCTGAATCTACTTTTATGTCTTGTTTTAAAATCTAAGTTCCACATAAAACTGTAAATATGTAATATCTGTTTTTCTGAATCTAGTTTTTTTTATTTAAAATGATCTTCAGTTTCACTAATGTTCTTCAAAATAACCTAATTTCATTTTTCTTTATAGACAAAAAAACCTCACTTCCTTTATTAATTTATCTGTTGGTGGACATCTAATATGGATCTATAACTTGGCTACTGTGAACAGTGCCACAATAAACATCAATGTGCAGGCATCTCTATTAGATGCTGACTTAATGTCATCATTACTACTGACTGTTAACATGACACGTTCTAGAATCACCTAGGACACAAATCTCTGCCCTTGTCTACAAGAGGATTCCTAAATTGAGTTAACTGAGGTGAAATGACCCTTCTCTAGCACTATTCCATGGGCTCGGGTCTTAGACTGAGAGAGCCTGGCTAAATAAGCCTAACCAACTCCATGATGGGTATTATCTGCTAGACAAAACAGGCCTTAGGATGAAAGGAGAAAAAAAAAAACAAAAAACAGAAAAAGGGCAGTTAATCAGAAACAGCCAAGACATCTAGCCTGAGGAAGATAAGGTTACTTAACTACCTATTGGTTTGAAAGGCACCTAAGTCCTGACCAGAGTCATGTAGCCTCCATGAGCCCCATCCAATCCCAATCAAGGTTATTTAGTCATGGTAGGAATTCCCCTCTCTGGCTTTAAAGGGGGTCTTCAACCCCCCTCGGGCTACCGCTATGTTGTGAAGGTGATGGCCTCAGCATGCTGGACTTCTGTAGAATAAGCGCCTTTGGTTGCTTGAGTCTGGGGTCGTTCTTTCAGCACATTCCAGACCCTAGCAAGACTAACTAAAAAGAAGAAAGGAGCTGAGCACCAGCATTCATATCTCTGTGCACTGTGACCAGCCACCTCATGCTTATGCACAGTGCTTCAGTGCTTTCCCCACAGTGGTGGTCTGTGCCCTCCGTGAGTCAAAACAAACCATTCCTTTCTTAGGGTGCTTTTCTCAAATATTCTGTCACAACAATATGAGAACTAACTAATTTAAAAAAACTGATACAAAGTGGAGCTGTTGCTGTCATAATCTGACCATGTGGTTCTTGGGTCTTTGGAATTGGCTTGTGGGAGAAATGCAGAAGAGTTTATATTTAGAAATTTGGGCTATAAAAGCTGTAAACAGCTTAATAGGCGGTTCTGGTGGGTGCTTAGAAGAACTGAATGCCTAGAAAAATGTGAGTAGGAGAGACCCAGCTTACAAAATGTCAGGGTAGAAGGAATACAGTGGGAACTGGACTACAGGCCATTTATGCTATATTCTGGCAAAGAATGAGGTGCATTCTGCCTATATCCTAAAAACATGAGGATAAATTTAAGGTGATGGACCAATATGCCTCCCTGTTTGACCAATAAAAAGCCTACACCTGGGCAGGGTAAAAGGAAGGGGCAGAATGAAGATTTGCAGGCTTTGGGGGACAGAAAGATCACGGGAGTCAGGTACCAGAGGAGGAAAGTAGCAGAGAGCCTTGATGGGTTGATGTGGAGAGAAGCACATGGCCAGATCACATCGACAGAGGAAAGCACCCAGATGAAGAACATGAGCAAGTATTTTGAGATTATGGATGGGAAGTAGCCCAGACAGAAATCATTTGAGCAGATGGCATAGAATGGGAGCTTGGGAGGTAAAGGTAACTTAGGAGGTTATATCTGCTGTTCCCCTGGTGAAATAAGACTATTCTAAAATCTATCAGATGTCTGTGTCTCTTTTGATTGTGATAGTAGGTTAGATAATATCACTGTAATAATTGGGCTATTTAATAATAAACTTAATTAGCTATTTTTAAAAATATTGCAACAGTTCTGTAAGAATTGTCATTGAAATATGGATAAAAATTTCACTGACTGTATAGATTGGCAAATCTATAAACATTAAAATTTGTTTTTCATTTTCTAATACCTCTTCAATTTATTTGTCTAGTGTTCATTGTAGGTCTTTCACTTCACAGGTTTAAGTTTACAAGTGTTTGGTTGGTTGTTTATTTTTTTATTTGTTTTTAGGAATATCATAGATGAGGCTTTTTCATATCATATTTGCTACTGGTAAATAGGAAAACTGAATTTTGCTTTTTATTTTATTTTATTGTGCTGACACACAGGCATTGTGGTGGGAGAGGGGTATGTCGGAAGACAAGTTAGTTCTCTCCTTCCATCATGCAGGTGTCAGGAATGAAGTCAGGTCTTCAGGATTGGAGACAAGTGCCTTTACCTGCTGAGCCATCTTGCTAACCCTGCTAATGCTTTTTGTATGCTAAATTTACAACCTGCACACTTGCTAAAAATATATACAAATCTTAAAACTTTCCTGGTATGGACTTTATGGTCTTTAATTCTTGTTTTATTTTGTTTGAGTCATGGTCTTACTATGTAACTTTTTCTGGCCTGAAATGTATATCATGATGGTCTCAAACTCAGAGATCTTCCTGATTCTGTTTCCCGAGCGCTGGCATTAAAGGCATATGCCATCACTCCTGGCTGGTCTTAACGTAGAGATAACTTAGCTTTTTGTCTTATTTTTCTCTATTTCTATTTCTTAACCCTTCACTCTATCTGCTTTGGGCATTAGGGTAATGCTGGTTCTGTATTCAGTTTAGTAGCACTGTTTCCCTTTCTATTTCGTGGAATTGTTTGAAGCACACTCATATTAGCCCTTCTTCAAAGGTCTTAGAGAATTCAACAGAAAATCGACCCAATTGTGAGCTTTTCTTTGTTGGGAGATCATTGCTGTTTCAATCTCATTTAATGGTTGTTTATATTCTCTTGGTTCAAACTGGAAGATCATGTATGTATAGAAATTGATTACTTTTTGTGTGTGTGATTTACTAAAACAGGTGTTAAAATATTTTCTGGTGATCCTTGATATTTCTGTGGTATATGATGTAATTCTTTTTTTCAAAAATTTATTATTATTTGTAATTCATATTTTTCATCTCTAATTTTACTAACTTAGCTCTTCTCTTTTCTTTTGAATAGTTTGGCTAAGGTTTGTTGATACTGTTTACTTTCTCAAAAAAAAAATATTTTTCAAAGTATAGTATTGAACTTACCCACAACTGTGTCAGAACCTTATATCTCTATTTATTCTATAAACTTATTCATTTTCTCATCCTCACTGTGGCCCAGTAACAGGACCCAGAAAGAAAGAGCACATGCTCAGTATTGGACTTCTAGTTCAAGCAGAGCTGTTTCTTTTTGCAGGGGTGGTCCTGAAGGCCCTGTAGCAGCAAGCAGTTAGCCAGGGTAGCATTGTTTACTCCTCTCTTCCTGTCCTGTATTTTTTTAAAAAAACATTAATTTTTTTATGTATTTTCCCTGCATGTGTGCAATGCTCATGGATGCCAGAAGAGGTGTTACAATCCCTGAAACTAGAATTGTAGAGGATTGTGAGTCACCATGTGGGTGCAGTGTTGTATTTGACACTAATATTTACTATTGGTTTATCTTTTAGTAACACTGCTGTTAATCCTAAACAGTTGTATGACCCAATCACCACACAGAGACTATGATTTATTAGTTAACCTAGAACACAATGCTGGGCAATAGTTACTCCATCCTAAACCTCAAAGCCCTCATAGTTTCCTAACATTTAGATTGACCCATTATACCTGCTTTTTGTGAAATTTTAGGTCCGTTCATTCTCCACGTCAGTCCCAGACCTCTCCTCCAGCCTCTCGCCCAACCTCTCCTCTTCTCCTCCTTTGCCTCCCACTCCTTCCTGTCCTCTCGCTCCTCCCCTCTCCCGCCTACTCCTTCCTGTCCATTGCTCAACATTGTGGCTGGTTGTTTCATTTTGGCATGTTTACACAAATTTGAGACAGGTGATGCTTAGAATAAGTATCACAAGGCAGTGTCTGGATTGAAACCAGAGAGTAGGGGAGACAGATCACCATTTGAATGAACAAAGGTAGTGTGTATACATTCCAAAAGAACATGATACCAACAGTGCACGTAACTGAATTCAGTTCCCTGCAAGATCACAAATACTCTTAATCATCATGCCATTTCTTCAGTATCTTGTATGTATTCTCATAAGAAAAATTTTAATAGCACATGGTTGCCTACACCATGAATAAATGTCTCAGAAGTCCTCTTGCAGTAAGAATGTATGTGATTACTCTCTAAGTTGAATGTTTACCTTTCCTCCATCCACACACATACACTTGGCACAGATATTTTTACAATTCTTAAACTCTCGTTTTAATATGTAGTGACTGTGATGTTAGTATCATCAAATTGACAGTATCTAGAATCTCCAGGCTTTTGGGCATATCTGAGAGGGAATTATCTTGATTACATTAACTAGTGTGGGAAGAACCAAATTGTAGGTGGGACCATTTCCTGAACAGATCTTGGATTATATACAAAAATGGAAAAAACTGAGTACTAGCATTCATTAATTGCTCTCTGCTTCCTGACTATGGATACAATGCAACAAACTGCTTCAAGCACCTGCTCCTGTGATTCCCTCAACATGGTGGACATGGACTGTACCCTGGAACTGTGAGGCAGAATAAAGCCCTGTCTCCCTTGCGGTCTTTTTTATTTTAATTTTGTGTGTGCACCTGCATGTAAGTCTGTGTGCCACATGCATGCAGTGCCTATGAAGGCTATAAGGGGGCATTAGATTTCCTGGAACTGGAGTTTCAGATAGTTGTTAGCTGTCAGGTGTTGAATTCAAACTTGGGTCCACCACAAGAGCAGCAAATATTAACTCCTGAGCCATCTCTCCAACCCTCTTAGGCTCCTTTTCTCCCTCTTAGGTAGTTTATCACAGCAACAGGGGGGAAAATAACTAAGAGAATGACCGTTATTTCTTTTGACTAATTTTGTCTTCAAGTCCACTTTGACTGCCAGAAATATAGCTAGCAGATTTTTTGCTTTCAGATTTTAACTACTTTTATTTTTCTGAAAAAAAAAAATGTATTTACATTCTGCATACCAGGGAATGTAAAGTCTGAATAGGACTCTAGTCTGCAATGTAAAACTCAAGTGTCACAAGAAGAAAAAAAAAAATCAGAATCTCTAATTGTTCAAGTAGAGCTAATCATGAGTATTCTTTTTTTTTTGCACTTTTTAATTTTAATTATTAATTACACTTTACTCACTTTGTATCCCCTCTGTAGCTCCCTCCTTTCTCCCCTCCCAATCCCACCCTCTATCCTTTCACTTTGTGTCGGGTCAGCTTCTTGCAGATGACTGACATTTATATCTTGAGACCATTTTTAATTTAGGGTTATTTCTGAGATGTATTTGCTGATTCTGTAATTCTTTTCCTTGTTTGTTTTAGTATTTCTCTTTCCTTAGTCATCTTGAGTTTGCTGGTTTAATGAGTTGATCATATTAGATTACTCCTACTTTTTATTTCTCTATTCCTCTCATAAAATGTATTCTTTCTTGTGTTTGTGGTTGTCATCTTCCTTCCCATGTAGGCTTACTTTAGGTATCTCCTTTAATGCTGTCATAGGAGTCATGAATTGCCGGAAGTTCTGTTATCATGAAAGTCCTTTAATTCTTCACGTTTAAATGACAGCTTTGCTGGACATAGTAACTTTGGTTGACAGTTATTTACTCTCAAGGACTTAACTGTGTTACTACATGTGTGCTTTGATTTTAGATTTCTGCCGTAAGGTTGGATATAATTCTAGTGTGATTACTTTTTAAAGTTACATTTTTTTCTCTCATGGCTTTTATTATACCTTCTTTGGTTTGTTACCCTTGGCATTTGAAGTATGATATAGCATGAAGAGGCTTTTTATATGGCCATGTCTACTTGGAATTTTGAATGTTTCAAGTATTTACCTGTTCATATTTTTTTCTTAAGTTTGGAAATTTTCTTGCCATAATTTCATTATATATATAATGAAATATAATATTATATTATATTAAAATCTTTATTAGAATATATAATATAATATTATATATTATATATATTATATATATATACTTCTATATATATATAATATATATACTTAAGATATATATATATATTTGATGTGTTTTGCATCTTAGGTCCTTCTGCTCAATAGATTCTTAGGTTTGGTTTCTTAATCAAGTCTCATACTTTGTGAAATGTGCTTATGATTGTTTTTCTTTATTATTATCATCATTAATTATTAAACCAGGATCATTATCATTACTTATTATTACTATGGCAGGGTCTTTAGTCCAGAGTAGTCTCCATCTCCCTATGTACCAGAGTTATGATCTTAAACTTCTGATCCTCATCTCCACTTCCTGAGTGCTTCGGTTATAGGCATGCTTAATTGCTGTCTGAATGCAACATTTCTTCAATTGCATTCAATGCCTTCACTTTCCTTAACATTCGTTATTAAGCTTGAGATAGTTTCCTCTCAGGAATTACAGAATCCTGGTAATTATTTTCATTGTACTTTTATTTGATTTACTGAATTTTTCATTTGTAAATTTTCTATTTGTTTTTTATTGTTGTTATTTTTCCAGAATCTCAATTTGTTGACTGAATTTCTCATCCATTTTCTGATTTGTTTTTTTTATCCAGAACTCAAACCAACTTCTTTACTATTATTCACTTTAAAAATTCAACTTTTCAGCAAATCCTACCGGTGTGCGCCACCACAACTGGCCAACTGTTGGGCAGAGTGAATGGAATTTTATGTAAGAAGTGGGAAATAGTAAGACCTGGAGAGGACAAGGTCTCCACAAGGAGAGCAACAGAACAAGAAAATTTGAACACAGGGAACTTCCCAGAGACTCATACTCCAACCAAGGACTATTCATGCAGATAACCTAGAACCCCTGCACAGATGTAGCCCATGGCAGTTCAGTGTCCAAGTGGGTTACATAGTAATGGGAAGAGGGACTGCCTCTGACATAATCTGATTGGCCTGCTCTTTGACCACCTCCCCCTGAGGGGGGAGCAGCCCTACCAGGCCACAGTAGAGGACAATTCAGCCACTTTTGATGAGAACTGATAGACTAAGATCAGAAAGGAGAGGAGAACCTCCCCTATCAGTGGACTTGGGGAGGGGCATGCATGCAGAAAGGGGAGGGAGGGTACGATTGGGAGGGGAGAAGGGAGGGAGGGTGGGATTGGGAGGGGAGGAGGGAGGGGCTTATGGGGGGATACAAAATGAATAAAGTGTAATTAATAAATAAAAAAAAGTGAAAAAAAATTCAACTTTTAATTCTACTTTGTTTTACAAATTGTGAATTTGTATCTCGGGCTGGTTTCAAAATTGTAATTGAGCTGAGAATGACTTTTAACCTTTAATCTTACTGCCTCTACCTACTTAATGCTGGGATTAGAGGTGTATGCCACCATGCTCAGCCTTTATGTTGTCCTTGGAATTGAAACTGATTTGTGCATGCTGCTATATAAGCACTTACCAACTAAGCTTCATCCCAGTCTGTCTCGTGCCTTTCTAAATTGTAAGATGGCCAAAAGCATAAGCTGCCAGAAAACGCAGTCCTTCCCCATCCATCTCTCCTTTGGCCAAACTGCAAATAAATCCATTTTTCTTTTCTCTATATTCTAATTTTTCTAGAATATAGGAAAACCAAAGAAGTGAGCGTTTGAAACTAAGTGATCACTCAATGACAAGAAGACTCCAATTGGATGCCCAATCATGGCAGTGGTGCTCTGCACATACAACTGCTTTCCACCAACGTCATTTTGCTTGCTGATAGTGTACAAAGCAGTTAAACCAAAGCAATCTGTACCAGCAGGTCAAGGCACAGGGATTCTAATAAGCTTGTGTGCCCTGACGCTGCAGTTCTCTGTTTACTACCTTTATTTTCATGCAACCACAGTTTCTCTCCTTTCTCCAAAGCTGCAGCCCCCTATCTAGGCTTTCTCTGCAGCACATTTTCCACGCAATAAATTAAGTCTCTATAAATGTGAATCCAACTCACTCAAATCCTGATTCCTGGATCCACAGTGATTCTTGGGTGGTGGCTCACTAATCCATTGGAGAATAGAGGGCCTTGGGGGTTTGGAGACATAATAATGTTAACAGAATAAAAGACTTAAAAACATTAAAAAGTATATTTATAAAGAAGCAACAGGTTTTGGTAGGAAGGTGTAAACTTCCCTTTTCTGGACTTTGTAAACAAAGCTCAATTCATCTTCCTCCCATCTGGCTTATCTTCTGTAACAACCCATCCTTTCATAAAGGGACATTCAGAATTGACAGTGTTAATGGGGACCAAAGAGGTAGAGAATTTCAAAGAAAGGAGTCAGCCCTGGAATGCTTTAAAGAAAAATTGGGAGATCAAAGAATTCTCTAGGTGCAGAAATTTACTTTCCATTGACTCTTAAGTTTCCCTGAGATAGTGGTGGTACTTTAATTGAAGCACTCAGGGAAGCAGAAGCAGGTGGATCTCTGTAAGTTAGAGTCCAGCCTGATCTACAAATTGAGTCCAAGGCTATGCAGAGAAACCCTGTCTCAAAAAAAAAAAAAAAAAAGATTCCTTGAGATAGTCCCCCTTTCAAATATGAGCTACCCTCCTACCCTCTCTGTGAGACAAATTGTCTCTATCCTTTTTCCCAAGCCTGGACTTGACTATCTCCTATCTCCTCCCCCAACCTCTGTCTCCTTGTTTGCTTCAATAGAAGTGGCAGGTAGTAGGACCTCTGATAATAACAAGCTTTTTCTGCTTTTTGTGGCTAAAAGTTTAATTATAAGAATTCTTCTAGCAGCTGGAGAGATGGAGCAGCAGTTAAGAGCACTGGCTGTTCTTCCAGAGGACCCAGGTTCAATTTCCAGCATCCACACGGCAGCTCACAACTGTCTAGAACTCCTGTTCCAGGGAATCCGACCCCCTCACACATGCAGACAAAACATATTTCTGTGTGTTTGCAGCTCTTGTTGTGGGACCTCTCCTCCTTCCTTACAGTTTTGCTTAGCGCTCTATGTTAAGAGTCTATAGTTTCTGGAGTTACACGGTCTCTGTGTTCTGTTTACTCTCGCCTTCCTTTAACTTTCCACACCACCCTTCTTGCACCTGCGGCTTTGCATTCATAGAAAATGCTAAGAGTTTGTATCCATGAAGATACTTATAAAGAGGAATCTGCACATGCACTTTTAAAGGCTTGTTTGATATGAGTTAACTCTCCACCCCAAGCGGTGCCTGGATAAATATTTAGATATACATGACCCAGATGATAATAATGAGGGAGGCATGGGCAACACAGATTTCAAGGTCATGGTGACCACCTGACCAGTGAGATAAACCCTGAGAATTAACTGTTTTTGTTTTATTCCCCAGAATTAACTGTTTTCACTTTACTCCCCGAAAAACAACCAGCTTGATATGAGACACAAAAACTTCTTTAGGGTATTAAGTAGAAATCTTCCCAGATCACCATTCATCTGAATATAGCAAAACAGAGATTCTGTGATATCACAGGTTTCAAGTATTCCATTTTTTTCAATCTTTAAAAGTGTATTTTAAAAATTTTATAGTTTATTTTTGGGTTTTAATCCAGTCAAATGTAAAACTTGATACTCAAACTCACAGAGCTCCTTCTGCCTCTGCCTCTGCCTCTGCCTCCCCTAGTGCGGGGATTAAAGATTTGTGCCACCACTTTTAACAACTTTCTGTCCTGTTTTTAAGTAGTTAAAATCAACAGGTTTGAAGGCCATTTAGGATACCCACTTCCTTCAATAAAGCCTCTAAGTACACAAATGTTAAACAAGAGGAAACAATGACCCCCCTCATCCCTCCCTTCAACGTCCCCCACACACGCACAAGATTTTTTAAAAAAGAGTTAACTCTAATGGGCCTGTCAATCACTTGAACAAGAAAATCAGAGACTTTAGAAGACAGTATAAAGTTGACTATACCTCTAGACTTAACAGGAAAGCCTCTTTGACAATTGTTCTTTGTCACAATGTTTTCCTTAGCAACAGCCCTTCTAAGCCATTGCTCAACTCTCTTCACTTGAGCCTACCATGCTTTAGTGTCTAATGCATGTCCTATATGAATCATTCAAATTCATTTGTCAGAGACCACAGGGTGTTAGTATTTTATTTAAAAATTATGAATCGCATACAAAAGAAATTATGAAAGAGATTTATTGGATGGAGGTGAAGAGATAGGAAAAAGAAATAGAGAGACATGGTGGGTAACCCCCCCCCCCCCCAGGAAAGAAAGCAAAGTTGAGAGAGTAAGGAGAGTAAGAGTAGAGAGTAAAGAGTACAAGAGAGACAAAGTGGCAGGTTGGTCCCCTTCTAGATTGTGTGCAATTGAATGGCACTGGTGCATCTGAGAGGTCCAAAGTTTAAAATTAGAGTCTTAGGGCAGCATGACTGAAGTCCTGGACAAAAGTTTAGACAAAGGACCAGGTTAATTAAGACATGTCTGACCCATTGCAGGAAGTAATCAGGCTCAACCACATTCTTTCCTGCACTTAAGAGATCTTGTTTCCCAGCAACCCACCCAGGTGACCTTTAGCTTGTGAACACAGAGTGTGCTAACTGCTCTTCTTCCCTAGCAACAGCTAATCAGCACATTCCAGGCATTACTCATGATCAAATACTCTCCAGACAGCCGGGCTGAAACTGTTTTATGGTCTTGGCGTCTAAAGTAAACCCCCTACCCAAAGTCTAAAGCCCCAGCTTGCAGTTTTGCCCTTAAAAAACCTTGTTCTCCTAGACTTGGCTACCGCATTCCTCTTCTACTTTGGCAGGAAGCTTGCAACCCAGGCTTGAGATTGTACTCAATAAACCTTCATGTATTTGCAGCAGAGTCAATTCCTGGTGGTCTTTGGGGGTGTCACAAACTGCACATAACATTTGGGGACTTGTCTGGGACCCCCAGCAAGACCCCAGGACACTGACCCAGAGAGTCCTGTGCCAGCCAGTAAGTGTCTAAGTGTCTCTGTGAAGTGTCCGTGTTTGTGTCTACTTTCTATTCTGAAAAGCCTTGAGGTGTTGGTTTGAATGGCAAGACATGGCTAAGAGTGGACACACTTGGGGGTCACAGCCATTGGGGTCCAGGAGATGTCCCTGGCCCTGGGGTGGTTGATAGAGAGCCCACCCACCTTGTCTCTGGGGTGGTTGATGGAAAGCCCATCCTGGAGGTGGTTGACGAAGTAACTCACCCGCAAATTGGAGACATTTTACTCTCCTCTCTGTGCTGCTTTTGGCTTCTGTTGCAGGGAAACCAGATCAGAAATCTGAAGGTCCATGAGTCTGAGCTTAAATTGCAAAACAGCTACACAGCCACCTAGTTTGTGCTTGTCTGTTTTGTTCTGTGTTCATGAGAAACCTCTTGGGGGGGGGGTGTATGTTGTGCCTGTCTCAGAGGAGGAACCTGTTTCTGCTTTCACCTTCCGAGTGTTTTTTTAAGTCACAGAGCAGCTACTTTGTGCACATTTGTCTGTCTTCTTCCTTGTGTTTGTGAATCTTTGTATCATACTATGGAACTGTGATGGACACTATGGAACAGACTTCCTCTAACTCCTCCCTGTTCCTCCCAACCCCTCCACCCATGCACCATTCCTCCTCCCCACATTCCACTACAACAGGATCGTCGGGTGCTCTAGCGATGGGAGGTAGCAGTGGGCATGGGATGGATGGGGATGCGAGGTGAGACAGGGAATGAAATTGTTTGGGACTGCTCCAGCCAGCTAGTGGCCAAGGGGCACACCTTCATCATTGTGGCAGCCAGACCATCCCACCCTGGTGATAACAGCCCTGCCCCCAGCAGTGCAGTGCCTGCTGAGTCCCAGGGTAAAGGAGCCACAATGAGAATTGGATTCAACAGGTAGCAAGATGTCCCTGGCCCCGCTCCTTTGATTTTTCCTTCCTCTTCCTTTCTTTTTGCTTGCATCGTACTGATACATTGTTTTCTTGTGTTGTTCTTTTGTGGATTTGTTTGTTTATGATGGTCTCAGTAGGCAGGTAATCAAACAGCAGTACACCATGGTGGCTTTGCCTGACCCATGCTCACAAAGCTATAAGCTGGGGCACCTTTGGCCACTGGTAGGAGCATGCCTTGGGGTAAGACAGGTAGAGAACAACCAAGAGCTGGGCAGCGTGCATGAGCTTGCCCAGGATAATAGAACAAAATGCTTGAAATTACAGCTGGATGGAGTAAGAAAAGTTTTATCTGTCTGTTTAAATGTATGTATGGCCATTACATGTTTAAAAAAGAAACAGAAAGCAAGAAACTGGAATAATAACAAAGAAAAGAAAGAAAAGTTTGTCTAAAGTAAAAATGTCTAGTTAAACCAGAACAGAGTTAAGAAAAGCCTAACCTGAAGGTATATAGAATGTTATGGAAAGTGAGAGTATGTATAGAAAAGCAGAGGGCATATGAACTGTATTTGCTTTGGTTTTTCATACCTGCAAACATGATTTGAGAAAGAACTATAAAATATGTTGTTCTTCATTTAAAGGCTGGTGATTCTTCAATGGAAAATGTTTTCTTATGCTCTTTAAAGAGGGAAGAAGACTGCAGCTTCATGTTAGCCCAGAGTTATACAGGGAGGTAGTCAAGTCATTGTTAACCATTATGTGAAATATATGCCTGACTGCCAGTTCCTGATTGAATGTATTAATGCTGTTTCTTTCTGGCCAATAGGCTTGATGGGCCAGAATAGTTCAAGTACAATTTAAAATTGTTCTATCCTGTTCTGTTATGCAGATGGTTCTAAAACTTATTTGATTACAATGTTACAACTTGATTATGGGAAACTGTAAATGCTTCACAGTACTGTACAATGGGAGGTGGCAATACCATCAGCAACACCTAATGACTGTTTTAAATTGCCAGCCATGGCCTGTAACAGTACATGGCTAGCCACCATGGTGGTTCAGGGATAAAGAAGGTGAAGCCATGGTTTCACCACCATCTTTGTTGGGGGCTGCCAGTTGTGTTCAGTTCTCTGTTTCGTGTTAAGTGCAACTTTTGTCCTTTAAGCATTTTGTTGTTCAGTCTTAATGCAATGTGGTGGGATCAGCAAGATTTGTTAGCTCCTATATGAACTGTATCTTATTGGAAGTTTTGCTTTGATTTTAGTTCAGAAATATATTTAAAGTTATGCTAATGACTGCAGTTGGTTACAAGACTGAGCTTTACCTAGTCTTTTGTTTATGTTTTTAAGGTTAAGCCTAGGATGGGTAACTATGAAGTTTGCCTATGTATATGTCCTTTAAACAGATATGATTGTAAAACACTCATCTAAGGAATATGCCAGAATTAGAGATTATAGCATTCTGTTTTACAGGATGTAGTTCAGATTAGATAACTAAAGATAGACACAGAGTAACTCATATGGTGGCCCTCAAGCTTGACAAGGATCTGATGAATATGGCATTTTAACATATGTAAGCTTCTTATGACAGAGAGTTCCAAAATCCTGGCAGTAGCTCCCCAAGTTCTCCACAAATTTTTGGGCACAATGCAACTCTAGATTGTGGTTTGTTAACCACTGGGTGAGACTACCACACCTAGACCACTGTTAGGGCCCAGTCTAAACAATGGACAAAGCTTTGGACACATAGAGAGTAATTGTTTCACGTTGCTTAAGGCGATGTGAGGTCAATCTCTCATGTTCTTTTTTTCCACAGAAACAGTCTCTCATCTGTCCCTGATGGCCAGACTGCATCTGTTCATGATGTCATGAGACCGCAGGAGCCAGGGACAGCTGCCTAGATGATGGACCGATTAGTCATCACTGTCATTTTTATTGGTACATTTATTTGGCTTATAATTTATCCTTCTCGGGTCTCTGATCAAACTGACAACTAAGCTAAGCTAATGGTAGCTTTGCAGCTAAAGAGCAGACAATTACATCCACTTAGTTCATTGGTCAATTCATTAGTTAGTAAGAACTACTAGACACTAGATCTTTTATTTAGAAAGGCAAAGAGGTTTGCCTTGCTTACAGGATTCATGTTAATTGCCTGTGTCTTATGGTAAATACCTTGATAGAAAGATATAAAATTTATGTAAGGTCAGAGGATTTGGAAGTTTAAGTTATGAGGATATAAAAAATTGTTTAAGGGTCTAGATAAATGTTTCAAAGTTGGTAAATGCAAGAAAGATTGGAGGGTCTAAATAGATGTTTTAAGATTGAATATAAGTTGTAATGATATAAGAAAGTTATTTAAGGCATACTGAAAATGGAAAATATTTCAGATTTCTCCCCCCCCCAAGGTATGGTTGTGCTTATGTTATTATAAGATTTCAGAAGTTTTGACATTGATCAAAAGAGATGTGTTAAGCTGATGGAGCACTGACTGCTTATTATCCAGTCACAAGCTTGAGATTTCAGTTTCCTTTTGGTTGTCTTTTGTAGATTTAAAGGTGCTTCTGATCATGCTAAAAACTTCTGTCTTATCTGACCCAAAAGCCATAGCTTTCACTAGGTCTTAATGGAATGAGTCTACTTCTGTTGTCTTGTAGGTACTTGTTAACTGCTTTTTCTAAGCTATGAAACTCAATACGATTGTGATACTAACATGCTTCCTTTTGTAAACTAAAATTCATGAGTTCCAGGAAACCAAAAAGTCATCAGACCTGGAACTGACATAGCTAAAACATACCTCAGATGAGTTTTTTTCCCCTTGGTCTTGTGATTCCTCGCTTTCCCATTTACTAGACAAATTTTAACTTCTGTCTAGTCTGAATTTTTCTGAGCAGATTTGCATCTAACTGACAGAATCTGTTCAGGCATCATCTATGGACCACAAGCTGAAATCTGGACCTGCTAGAAGCCAACAAGATTGCTTGCTCCCTGCTTCTTCAGGTGTATCAACCAACCAAACACTTCTGAGAACTGCCCCATTGCCTAGCCTTTGGCTGGCATTTCAGCCTTCCTAGCCCCTGATGTTGATGGCTCCATGATCGGCACTTAAGCAAATACAGAAGAAGAGACCTTCTGCCCCAATCTCACCTGGCAGGCTAAAATGATGTATTGATAGGGCTACCCCCTACCCACCTAAATGATTTGGACACATATGGAGGATTCCAGACAGTATCCTCTTAAAAGGGAGGAAATGAGAGGTCCAAAGTTTAAAATTAGAGTCTTAGGGCAGCATGACTGAAATCCTAGACAAAAGTTTAGACAAAGGACCAGGTTAATTAAGACATGTCTGACCCATTGCAGGGAGTAATCAGGTTCACCCACATTCTTTCCTGCACTTAAGAGATCTTGTTTCCCAGCAACCTACCCAGATGACCTTTAGCTTGTGAACACAGAGTGTGCTAACTGCTCTTCTTCCCTAGCAACAGCTAATCAGCACATTCCAGGCATTACTCATGATCAAATACTCTCCAGACAGCCGGGCTGAAACTGTTTTATGGTCTTGGTGCCTAAAGTAAACCCCCTACCCAAAGCCTAAAGCCCCAGCTTGCAGTTTTGCCCTTAAAAAACCTTGTTCCCCTAGACTTGGCTACCGCATTCCTCTTCTACTTCAGCAGGAAGCTTGCAACCTGGGCTTGGGCTTGTACTCAATAAACCTTCATGTATTTGCAGCAGAGTCAATTCCTGGTGGTCTTTGGGGGTGTCACCAACTGGGCATAACATGTCTACCTGGCAGATGACACATTATATCATAGGTTACTAGGCAACCTGAAGCAGGCTGCCTAAGTACTAACACAGGGGCAGCAAGAACAAAATCCTGGTAACATTAAAGAAGACAGAGTGCTTAATTTAAAAAGAAATTAAATAAGAAAATACCTCAGGCTCTGAAGTCAGCTCTGATTTTGTGTACAGAGTCTCACAGCTATCTATCCCTCATTTAACTTTGCAGATCTAGACAGAATATTTTTTTATGCCCAGACCTTAATGTCCTCAAAGACCATGAGGAGCCAGACCACAAAAGCAAGAGCAAAAAGCTTTATTTCATCTTAACCTCAGTCTCTCCACTGTCATTTATGCAGTGGATCAAGGCCCCAGCAGCTGCAAGGCAGTGTTTTTATTTAGGGTTTGAGCAAGAACCTGGAATTCCCAGCTTAGCAGTTACACAATTGGATGATATTCAGCAAGGGCAAGCTTGTTACAAAGTGATTGGCTAATATAACATTGAGACCTCAGGAATGTTTCAGAAATGTTAAGTATTTTCTGTGCCAAGAAATGTCCTACTACAAGTGGGACTGCCTGGCAGACATGCTCCACTCTGATAAGATACTTTCCCATTCTTGTGGTTATCCTCAGGCAGTTCCTTGGGTATGACCTTGTTTCTGGTGACCTACGGTCTAGTTCCTGTTGACCTTAGGTTGGGGTCACTTGTAACTTTTGGGGGCATTAGGGCCTGGTTCTCTCAATTTAATCTCTTATTCTTCATTTGCTAAAAGGGGATAAAATATTAAACAGAAAGATAAATAATCAGGCAACCATTTAGAATATTATCTTGTAGAAACTGATAAATGAATAGGACTTGAACAACAAAGCCTCCTTATGCTCCAAGAAGACTTTACTCATCCCAAGGCCTCTTCTGAAACCAAAGCTTGTGAGAGATGGGTGTGTGGAGCAGCAGTGGATAGAGATTAGCATTTGGAATTGGCTTCAGGTACATGAAGAACGAAGTCTTTTCCTCCCTCCTAGGTCATTTGCCCTGGTGCCGGATCCCTAGAATGTGTCCAACACAGCAGTCACAAAGAATATGAGATCATGAAATTATCAGATATATTAAGATAAACAAGACACATAATCTCAGAATTGTTAGGCTAGAGCTGAGGCAATCTGCCACCCTAAGGCCAGGCTGAGGCAATTCCATTGTCCCAACTCACCCCAACCTGAGGTAGCAGGCCACCCTAGGCGGTTCTGATGTCTCATAAACTGTGGTAACCCACTGCCTCCCCTACCACATTGTGGCAGCTGGGAATCCTAACTGACTACTGCACCCGCCAAGAGCTATGTTTAGAGCCAATTTAATACATAGGAGCAAGTGGTTCCCTCTAGTTCTCCTTCCAGGCTCTTCAGGCTCCTCAGCTCATCAGGGTTGGGGCAATCCTCCATTGAGAGCTGTGACATCTCTCAGAGCTGTGAGGTTCCTGGGCTCACGAGGCTCAGGATACCCTTGGGACTCTGTCCCACCTCAGAGCTGGTATACCTTCCCAGTCCTCCAGGCACATGACTCGATTTGCAACCTGAGTTGTGGGTTTCTGGGCCACCCTTCCATCGAGCACCAAAAGGCTGCACACCTTCCCACTCAATGAAGGCAGGACAACAAAAAGTATATTCAAAAACAGGGATGGCATGTGCCTCACATTCTTCTGCTGTTGAATGAAGTGTAGCATGCCTTGTAGGCAAGTGATGAGTTTTTATTGCAGAATCAGAAAATTTTAAACCCTAGCCAGGGAAATACTTTAGGAATGCCTGCCACAAACCAGACGTTTTCTGAGTGTATTCCCCAATATTCTGTCTCATTTTATCTTCAGACCCTGGAGATAGGAATGGTTCAGAGGGCAGATCTCTTCTCAAGGCCACACAAGTAGGGCAAACAGAGCACAATTCATGGATGGCTGGTTTTTCTTTCTGGGTCAGTGCCAAGAAAAGCATATCGGTATCTGTGGAACCAGAAAACATGGGGGAATCTACACGAATGAAAATATCTGATGATCTTTCAACTCTTTTCTTCTGCGGTTTGACAGAAACTACAAGAGGTTTCTTGATGGTCTTTTAAGATTAATAGAATTTCCCCAGGAAAAGACCGTTTTGTGAGATAGATTCATACTGTGTTGACTTGGCTTGCCTCTGGAACTCACTATATAGAGGAGGCTGGTCTCTTCCCAAGTCCTAGGATTAAATGCATGTGCCCCTATGCCCAGAAAAAAGGAAAAAATTCTGAATGCTGAACAGGGCAGTGGTCTGTTTGTACCGTAGAGAAGGGACTCAGCTGTACAAACTGTACAGGTTCTTCCACTAGGTTTTTCCTGTGTGAAAGGTGATTCTGTACTAGCTACATGAGCCTACCATACCTGTGAAGACCACCAGTTGGCCCCAGGTTCCATCCACTGCACCAGCATTCAAACCCAAACTTCAGGCCCTTCTCAGATAACTTTCCTGGGACTTCTCTCCACATAATAGTAACCTGATGTCATGATTTCTGATTTATTCATCTTAGGCATTACACATTGTCATCTTCTTTTGACCAAGGATTTATATTCCTTAAACATTCTCCTTGAGTTAAGTAGATACCTGTAGTGTCAGGCACTGGAAAGCCTGACACAAGAGAAGAGTGAGGCTGAGGCCAGCTTGGGCTATATAACAAACCTGTCTCAAAAACACTAAAAAAAAGCAAAACCACAATATAAATAAATAAAACTCCACTCCTCCCTCAGTGGCATCAGTATGGTTAATTCACAATGCAGGGTGACTCAGTATTTATTCATCCCTTCAGATCTTACTACATGCCAGTTTGCATGAATAAGTGAGGATACAGATGAAAACCATATAGGAGACAAACTGTTACAATGTCAGACAATGAGGAGAGCAATGAAAAGACAAAAGACAACTTCATGAAGTGCTTTCTTGGTGTCTTCCTATAACATGTTTGAGAATTCAGTAAAGCAATGCTTGGGGGAGAAGGACATGCAGATATCTGGTATTCGATGTAAGCATTTGGTCTGTCAACACTTCTAAGTGCTTGCTGTACAAGCCTGGTAACTGGGGTTCTATTCCAAGAATCCAAGGCAGAAAAAGAACACCAATTCATGACAGCCATCTTCTGACCTTTTCCCACGCTGTGGCACTCAGGTGCATAGATCATACACACACAGTGTGGTTGAATACAATTAAAAATAAAAGGTGAACATCCATGACAAGGAAGACTTTGTTCAAGGAGAGGCTAACACAACAGGTATGGGAACCACTTCAATAGTTGGTGCAGTTGGCAAGAGACTGCCCTCTAATTCAAATAGAAGACCAAGTGGATGTGTGTCAGTGGACAGATACATACTAGGGGAGACTAGTAGGGGGGATCTTGCCAGATGGACTCAACAGAATTCTTGTAGATGACAGGCTAGGATAGTAAGAGGGATTTTTTTATAGATTGACTTAGCAGGATTCTTGTTCAATGTGGATTTTACAATAACAAAGAGGAAGTCCAAGGTCAGGATTGAGATGAAGAGTCAGAGAAGCATGATCAAACTTAGGCCAAGAGTTTGAGGATTAAGGTCCCTAGGCAGAGGGAACACTGAACACGGGAGACTATCATTTTGGCCTTAGGTATTAGATTACACACTCGAAATCTTCTCCAAATTTTTATGTGTCTTTTTGGAAAGCTAAGAACTGCAACTTCTAACTAGGCTAATGAAAATGATTAGATTTCAATTATCTGTAATGTAGCAATGAAGGTTATCTTTGTGCTGTTTCTCATGATGCACATGTTTAGAAAACTAGCAAGTGAGCTTTTGGGGATTTTGTTTTGTTTTTAGCAAATATCTCAAGATCTGGATGCTGCCTATGATATTAAGAGAAAAGGTACAGAAGAGTCACATTTTCAAGATCTTTGTATTGCTACACTGATTTTGTCTGAGAGGAGGATTAAACACATGTGCAGGTCAGAGGACAACTTTGGGGAATTAGATCTCTCCATCGTATAGGTCCCAGGGCTTAAATGCAGGTACTGGCAGTAAGTGCCTTTTACCCACTGAGCTATCTAACCAGCCCAAAAGCCATGGGTTTGCCAATATCAAACTGGCTGATCCTATGTCCTGTGTAGATCCTTATTAATACATTTTATTCATAAGCAAAATACTTTTTCCTAAAAACATTACTGTATTGTTTACTTAATTAACTTTAGACTTACTGTTACACTTTCCACACTTTTAAAGAGATTCTCAATACAAATGTCCACATTTCCATTTTCTTTCCCACTTTATACCCTCAAGAAAGCAGGGATTTAAGTCCTACAGTTGCGTGGACTTGAATTCTGACAACCTGTCTGAGAACGGAAGCAGGTTTCTCCCCAGTTTTCTAAGTAAGAACACAGCTCTGACATCTTTATTTTGACTTCACGGTCAGTAAGCAGACAATCCAGCCTGCTGACCTGCAGGGCCTGTAAGATAACTGGACATTATTTGAAGTAGCTAAGATGGTGATCCTTGTCAAAGTAATAAAAGGCTTAGCCCTGTGGATATCATGTCTAAGGCTTCACTGCCACCTGGTGACTGTGAACAAGAAGAAGGGGAAGGACCAAAGAATTTCATACACTTGTTTTCAGACATTCAGGATTTTGACACAGTGTCAGCAATTGCCTGTCTTCAGACTTGCTACCTGAGAAAACAAACCCTATTCTTTAAGCACGCTGGTATTCCTCTCAATATACAAAACCATCTGTTTTCAGACTTTGTTTTTCTGAAAAGATCACAATTCTTTTCTCTAATTAAGCTGACAAAAGAAATTTGGGTTAAAAATTTCCCCAAAATTTTCTAAATGCCATTACCCACATATTGAAGGCCAGCTTTGACAACAACGGGGGTAATTGATGTATGGTGTAGAGCAGGCTGCTGGCTGGTGACCCAACAGACTTTCTCTGAAGACAACTTTCAGGTCGGAATTGATTGTCATGGATAGTGGCTTCCACTGATAGTAGCAAACTAAGGGGCCAGAATTAAATTGCTGGTGTTGGCCAGGGCTGGTAGCTCTCTGGTATGGGCAAACACCTATTAACAGTAAGTGTGAGTGACCACTGGCTCTAGCATGGGCTTTGTACTAGTACTGGCAAAGCATCTAAAATGGATAGAAGAGAAAAAAAAATCACACACACTCACAGGAGGATGTAACAAACTCCAGAGAATGACTTCCATCCCAACCTTACACACATACATAAACATACACACATCTTGGTGGATGGAACAAACTCCGAAGAGAGTTCCAACCCATGTTTTTATTATTTTATTATATGCCATTGTACATACACACACACACACACACACACACACACACACACATATATACACACACTTCATGCTTGGAACCCCAAAGAGCAAGTTCCAAGCCAAGTTTTTATTATTTTTCCCAAAGTTTATATATCCCAGGAAAATCTTTCAAGCAGCACAAAAATCACAATGTGATTACATTCTATTTTTCTTTAAGGATTACAATGAGTATACATAAGAAAAATATGTTCTCCAATAGCCTCACAAGATCAAGTGTTTTAGGTATTGTGAGTGAAAAATAATGCCCAAGAACATATTTGTAAATAAGCAACTTGTTATATATTAACAGAGTAGAGCAAGCAAGGTAATTTCTTAGCCAGCAGGATGCAATTTGCAGTTACAAAAGAAAGAATCAATTATCTTAAAAGGTAATCCTATAAAAATCTTAAAAGAATCACAAACTTAAACTTTTATGTAAAAACAATCATCCAGAACCTGGAGAGATGACTCAGCTGTTAAGATCAGTGGCTGCTCTTCCAGAGGTCTTGAGTTCAGCAACCACATTGGTGGCTTACAACTATCTATAATGTGATCCGATGTTCTCTTCTGGCATGCAGGTGTACATGCAGATAGAGCACTCATATATATTAAATAAATAAATCTTTATTTTTTTTAAAAAAATCCATCCATTTCTAGTTTAAATCTTTAAGGTGTGCATCTACTCATTAATAATTTTTATTAAACCATATAAGGAAGCTGCAGGCAAAAACAAGAATAAGGAAATTGTCATTTCAGTCACTGGCCCAGCTTGAGAATGTCATGTCAGCAAGTGCTATTCTGGGCTATTGTCTTTCAACAACCTCAAAAAGTCCCTGGCTTTACTATTACTAAGAGTATACTTTTCTGAACTTTAAATTGTTCTCTAAAATTTTCTACATCACAGCCAATAGCAAAAACATCTTTACCTAACCTTGCTAGACAATCTATTTTTCCCCTAAGATTTTCTACCTCAGAGCCACTAGCAAAAATAAAACCTTGCTAAGCAATACTTTTCCAAATTCTTTCTAAGGGTAGTAACCGTTGCTAACAATCTACATCTGAAGGTTCCTTTTAAGGGTGGTGGTATATTATTAATCTGCTCCAGCAGCAATGCCTCAAAGAGATCAAGCATTTTTATTGTGACTGCCAGTGATACTGCCCAGTGAGGGGCAGCCCCCTTACAGTTCTCACAGAACTAATGTAAGGGATGTGGTGACCACAAGGCAACAAGCAGAGCTATGCTCCGTAACAGCATGAAGTCATCAGGGCACACAGTCCTCTGGGCTCTGCCTCCTAATGCAAACCCACCATGGATATACTAACTGTACTAACTGGTGGGACCACATTTCATGAGTTCTAGAGCTGTTCTGCTGTTCCTCCTGGAGGGCTCCTGACACCCATCTATTACTTTATTTCTAATCTTTTCTGTAAATATTCCAGAACCTCTTTATCTCATCTAGTTAGAAACACTAACAATAAGTATTTGAAGATCTTTTTACCTGTTTGTGATACTGATTTTGCATGTTTCAGATTCTTTTGTGTTGGATACTTCCTAACTGTATAGTGATTCTCAGCAGTGTGTTCACATTAGACACTTTCTCTGAATAGCCATGGGGGGTAGGATGGTGTGGGGTAGGGGCCAACCTTCACATTAGGCTAACAAGCACAACAAGCTAATAACTCACTCTGGATTTAATCAAATATCAAATTCTACAGGATTTTTCTCTAGAACCACCCAATTTCTCAAAAGATGCATGTTGGTAGAGCCAGGCCACTAGTATTCATAAAGATAGGAAAACTGAAAATCTACCAATTCAGTATTAAAACATATGCAACCCTACAGGTGTTAGTATGATAGCTCATATTAGTCCTAATGCTATACATAGTGGTCCCTCCACTAGACCCTTCACCATATTGTATAACTCTCTTCTAAGGGCTATGGGATCAGCTCATTAGCTAGATGCATGAAATCAGAATACCTAAGACAACTGAGTCTGAAATAGGTGGGCTGAGAAGCCACTTTCCTACATACTTTTAAGCACTGTTTTCGTTTGCAGCAACCCACACTTTCTAATTAGCTATAGGGTACATCTGCCTGTTTTGTCACTAATTCCTAAAAACAGAGATTTACCTTCTAAATGCTAGATCAGTTAGCTCTCACTCCTTTCAAGTGTCACACTGTAGAGTTGAGGAGCTTGAGGCACAGTAGGTAGACTGATTACTTATTTAGCATGCTCAAGGCTCTGGGCTTACCTCGAGACCAGAAAAAAAAAAAAAACAAAAAACAATGAATAAATGTAGCTTCACAACACTAATAAATGTATATCCAATTGGTTCTACCCTTCCTAAGGTTGATATTATATTAATAAATCCCCATAAATGCATCATTTATTTGTTTCTCCTTCAAGACTATTGCAAGCTTTGGTCAGATCAACTAGTGAGAAGCATCAGATTCCCTTTAAACCATCAAGGACTCCAGTGTCCTGTGTCCAAAGCATTCCTGGCAGCAACAACAAATATTAAGTAAATAGATAGATAGATAGATAGATAGATGTTCTGATAAGAAAAAAAAACTATTCTTTTCAAGGCAAAGGAGAAAGATGGGGACCATGAATGGCACTGGTGAAAAAAAAAGGGGGGGACTGCAAACTATCATGTGTGAAATGAGGGAGAAGATAGGGTGGCACCCAGGCTTGTGTATCTGAGTTAGTGACAGGGCCAGTAACTGATTGAACAGAGTCAGAATATCAGTGGCAATTCAATATCAGGATGTTGAGTTTTAGAGTCCAGTCTGAAGTTCAAAAATCCTAATTTGGACTTCTAATTCAAGCAAGGTAGAATATGTTAAGCCTAAATGACCATTCACCTCAGGTCTCTATAGTTTACTACTTCTATATAGTTAAAAAAAAAAAAAAAAAAAAAAAAGACAGATGAGATACAACGTGCCTCCTTGGCTTACCTTAGAAATGGTAACCCCAGAATGATCATTTCCTTCAGATGATAAAAGTTATAAGCTAGCAGAGGAAGATCCAGAAAAGATAAGTTATCCATTCCTTCCCTCGGGAAATTTACTATGTACCTATTACATAGCAAGCTTGCTGCCAGGTACTAGGACTACAATGGTGAAGACAGACAAGGTCCCCACTTTACAAGGGCTTAAAAGTTTGATGGGGGAAATTTATATAATCATAACCTAAGTTTAGGTCCAATACTCAGTAAAACATGGAACAAAGTGGTTCCAAAAAGTGGGACAGAAAAGAACATGAGATGGTGGCTAGATGATCTTTGCCACCCTGAGTTGTAGCTTTATTGCAGACAGATAGCTCACCTCATCTACTCAGTTTGGCTAGCTTCTGGATAAAATCACAGGTCAAGGTACTTAACTGTCCCTTGAATAGAAAATTTAAAAAGCAAAAGTTGGGGCACGCAGTGGTCAGAAGCTGGAAACCATTATTACCCTTAAGTTGAAGTAGGAAGGGAGAACACATTCCTATAGCCTAGTCAAAGTTGGGGTCATTGGAGAAAGGACCCCCAAAAGGTAAAGTATAAAGACTCAGCCTGTAGCAACTATGGTACCTTCTGCCCTCCAATCTTATGACTAACTGCAGTCTGAAGGAAAACCCACTCAGTACTCAGCTAACCTCAGCAGAGATCAGTCTTCCAGAGTACAGACCAGAACTATGAAATGCTTAGAGTCAAACAGAAAGTAAGCAGGTTAGTAGAGTTCACTGCTGACAACCCTCTAAGAAAAAGTGCTATCTTTTACACTTCACTAAAAGAACATGTGTGTTCTGATAACATTTTTTTGTTTGTTTTGGAAGCTACTCCTAATACACTATTCTACACACAGAAAATACTAATGAGTCTTCACTAGTGGCATTGCCATGGGTTACAGGCTAGCCTGCCTGAACAGGACATAACAGACACAACCCATTGTGAGAACACATGGGTTATTTCTCAAGTTCTAGAATTCCCAGAGGTTCTGACTCAACACTGGGAGTGTATGCTCAGTTTGTTCTCAGCTCTGGAGTGTGCCCACCAGAAATCTCTTTTCCCAAATCAGAATGAAGGAGTTAATCTTACTGAGTCTTTATGTGCTCGGATCAGCCAGAGGTAAGTAAGTCTTCTCTTTAAAAAGAAACACTAGGTGGACACCAGAGGGGGCTTCTTTTAAAGTATTTCTGCCCCCTTGAAGACAAGTTTTAGTTACCCAAACCAACCTGACTTAGAATCAAGAGTTAACTAAGCAAGAACAGCTCTGAGAACTGCTATACCAACTGATTTCTTCTGGTTATGGATGCACAAGTTGAACGGCCCACCGGCCTAACATGCTCCTACTTCTTTCAACATTTGTGACTGGGAAGAAAGCACTTTACCAATACCACTCAAATACCATCTGGCAACTTCTGTAGGTTAATTTTGTGCTGTCAGCTTCTAATTTAACATTCTCTGTACCCAAGGACTAAAGTTTTCTAACTGTTGAGTCAAATTCATCCCCATCACCAACAGCAAAAAAGAACTAAATCTCAATTTAGGCTGGAGTTACTCGGTATGGATAGCTGCCTAGGACAGCTTGTGGCACCTATAACTGCAGCGCTCCCAAGGCAAAAGCAGAACTTCTATAACTTGAAGGCAGCCTGGATCTCACAACCAGACCCTGATGAGAGGGAAGAGAATTATTTGTCTACTCTATCCCTGTCTCTAGTCTTACCTTTTACCCATAAAGGAACTGAAGGAAGGGTTGGTGGCTGACCTCTGATGACATGAATGACGGGTCTTTGATTTTTGATTCTGCCTTTCTCAGGTAGGGACATTCATTTCCATTTCTGTGCTTTTCAAGCTTAAGTGAAAAGATCCTACATGTAATTCTTGTATCTTTAAGTCTTAGCAGTGATCTCTGAACTTTTATTTACTTGTTTTTCCTGGTGTCCTGGAGTCTTTAGATGACACTCCACAACATCTGAATGACCTTTTTTAATTTTTTTTACATTAATTACATTTTATTCACTTTGTATCCCAGCTGTAGTCCCCTCCCTCATTTCTTCCCATGTCCCTCTCCAAATCCACTGATAGGGGAAGTCCTCCTCCCCTTCCATTTGAACCTAGCTTATCAGGTTTCATCAGGACTGGCTGCAATGTCCTTCTCTGTGGCCTGGCAAGGCTGCTGCTCCATCGGGGTAGGGGGAGGAGGTCAAAGAGCCAGCCACTGAAATGTCAGAGATAGTCCCTGCTACCCTTACTAGGGAACCCACTTCGATACTGAGCTGCCATGGGCTACATCTGAACAGGGGTTCTAGGTTATATCCATGAATGGTCCTTAGTTGGAGCATCAGTCTCAGAAAAGACAGCTGGGCCCAGATTATTTTGGTTCTGTTGCTCTCCTAGTGGCGCATCTATCCTCTACAGGTCTACTTAACTCCCCTTCTTTCATGATTCCCTGCACTCTGCCCAAAGTTTGGCCATGAGTCTCAGCATCTGCTTTTATATACTGCTGGGTGGTCTTTCGGACGCCCTCTGTGGTAGGCTCCTGTCCTGTTTCCTCCTCCTTTCACTGTCCATCCCATTTGTCTGAGTTAGGATCATCTTAATCATGGTCCTCCTTCTTGCTTAGCTTCTTTAGTTGTACAGATTTTAGTATGTTTATCCTATATTATAGATCTAGTATCCACTTATAAGTGAGTATATACCATGTGTGTCTTTCTGCTTCTGGGATACCTCATTCAGGATGGTATTTTCTAGTCCCGTCCATTTGCCTGAAAATTTCATGATTTCCTTGTTTTAATTGCTGAGTAGTATTACATTGTGTAAATGTACCACAATTTCCATATCCATTCCTCAACTGAGGGACATCTGGGTTGTTTCCACGTTCTGGCTATTACAAATAAAGCTGCTACAAACATGGTTGAACAAAGGTCTTTGTTGTGTACTTGAGCATATTTTAGATACATGCCTAGGAGTGTTATAGCTGGATCTTGAGGTAGCACTATTCCTAATTGTCTGAGAAAGAGCGCCAGATTGATTTCCAAAGTGGTTGTACAAGTTTACATTCCTAACAGCAATGGAGGAGGGTTCCCTTTCTCCACATCCTTTCCAGCATATATTGTCACTTAAGTTTTTTATCTTAGCCACATCTGAATGACCTTTAAGTGTCTCATAGAGACCTACCAGGACACCTAACATTCCCACTTGTCTGGGTCCACAGATCAGTCTTGATCCCATCTTTCATTGTTCTTCTATTTCTCTATCCTAGGAGTACCACCAGGTCAGCCTGATGAGCTTCTTGACTCTACAGACAAGCAAGCTTCTGTTCAGCAACTTTCAAGTGAGTATTTCTCATTTGCAAACCCTTCAGATGTCGAGGCTTTATATGAAACTCCTTCAGGTGAGAAAACCCTAAATGATCACAGTTCAAGTGAACATGAATCAAGTGAGCATGCTACAGGTGAACACTCTTCAGAACAGTCTTCAGGTGAGCACATCACGGGTGAGCACACTTCAAGCGAGCACACTTCAAATGAACAGTCTCCAGGCGATTCAAATGACGTGACCTCAGAAGCAGCTGCAAGTGACATTTCAAATGAAAAGGCCGAGGAAGCAGGCGAGGCTTCTGGCGAAGTGTCTTCAGCTGAGAAGGCAAATGATGGTATGAGTACGGCATTTCCAAGCACATCTTCAGGTAAGCCACAATGGAAGGGTATTATTCTTTGATTAGAGGTTGAGGCCAAACTGGGCTACAAAATTCAGCAAAAGCCTCGACAACTGAGCAATACCCTGTTTTCAGTAGGGAAGAGAGAAGAAGAAAGGGGGGAAGGGAAACGGAAGAAAAGAGGTGAAGGGAGAAGGAAAAGGGGAAAAACACATCAGGAACTAAATTTTAGGGAAACAGTGAAAAAGAATCATTAACATGTCATAAAAGGTTCAGCCTTATGCTGGTGGTGCATGCCTTTAGTCCCAACACTTGGGAGGCAGAGGCAGACGGATCTCAATGAGTTCAAGGCCAGATTGGTCTACAGAGCCAGTTTCGGAAACTTCTCAAAAAAAAAACAAAGCCATATATGCGTAAGACCCTGTTTCTTCACAATATCAGAAAGGATTTTTCAGGTTTCATGTGGCCCTAAATGTAACTCAATTTGGAGAACCCTCTTAAGAAAAACAACACTAATACAAAATGCTACTAGACTCTCCAACTCCATTGTTCAGAAGAACTTATGAAAAGTTAGCAAGAGGACTAAGTGGTGACAACTGAAGCTGAACTTGACAATCTGAGTTCAAAACCTGGCATCCATGGAAGAAGGAAACTGACTCCCTCAAATTGTTCTGACTTTTATACATGACCCATTGACTGTGAAAGATAAGAAAAGTCTAAAGTTTCATGTCTCTAATTACTATCAGATAAAAATATTTCATTTCACCCAATTATGTTAATTATTCTAAATTTTTAGATAAGTAAGGTGAAACTCTTATCCCAAGTGTCAAATTTCTACATAGTAGTAAATTAAACTTAGATCTGGCTAAAGCTATGCTTCTTGCTAGAGGATTAGAACTAGAGATAAGGCTACAGAAGCATTTCAGAATTTTTGTCACTGATCTTCAAAGTAAGTGAAAATGGAAACTGTGCCTGATGGCTCATGCCTGTTATTTCAGTACTTGAGAAGCTGAAGCAGAACTGGTATGACTCTGAGGCCAGACTGGGCTAAATACTCAACCCCTATCTCAAACACACTCTGCCTCTCACACACACCCAAACACAGAAAGAAACAAAAGAAGGAAGGGAGGGAGGGGAATATGGAAAAGAGAGGGAGAGAGAGAAAAGGCAGGAACAGACGAAGGGAGGGAAGGAAAAAGGGGAGAGAAGAAAAATGCATTCTTTACAGTGCTGGCAGCATTCTAGCCTTCAAGTATTGCTTACTTACTAGTTAAATTGACCCCAAGTGTTTCTGTCTTGGGGTATGAGAGTATGACAGAGGTTTAGTTACATAACAGTTTTCTCCTATGAAGTAAAACATGACAGGACCTTTACTTAAAAATTAAAAAAAAAAAAAAAGAAACAAACAGTGGGATATAGAGATTAGAGTAAAAGTCACTCATAAATTTAGTATTCATCATCAAGAAAGGTTACAAAGACGAGAGAAGGCATTTTCTCTGATTCAGAAAAGAGAATATGGTAGTTTAGACTTGTAATCCCATCACTGGGCAATGAAGCAAGGCCTTGTCTTCAATAATGAAAAGGGGAAGGACGAGTTAAGACAAGGAGAGGGTCTGAGGTTGTACCTCAGTGGCAGAAAACTTGCTTAACATACCTAAGGCCCTAGAGGTTCAATCCCCAGTATTGCCAGAACTAAGAAATGTGTTGTAGGTGGTCTACTATTTTTAAAACCCCCACTCCCCAAATGACTTAACCAGGTGTCAGGAAATTTAATCAGGCTTTTTTCAAATTTCAGGCGTAGTAATAAATTGCCACACATGTGCTTACATGAATGATGATGGAAAATGTCTTCGTGGAGAAGGAATATGCACCACTCAAAATTCCCAGCAGTGCATGTTAAAGAAGATCTTTGAAGGTAATAACTTTCTGAGAAGTAGGAACTTGCCAGAGCACATCAATCATCTCTTAAATAAATATGGGGGTGGGGGAACAATAGGAATCAATGAACTTGGGGATTCAGATGAACTTCATTTCTTCAAACATTAAGCAGAATTCTAGGTACTGACAAGCCCAAGGCTCTTTAGGGAGGAAAAAGAAAATTGAAAAGAGGCTTTCTTGAGGATTAAGAAACCTTTAAGTTGTTCCTAATATACTGACTATACACTGACTCAAGTGTCTAGTGTGTTTTTTATTAAATCTTCCTAGGACACAGCACAAGGTATAACAAATGGTAGGCATTTAGTAGACACTGAATAAACTAATCAACTGTCTACAAACCTATGTGCACAGGGTAACAAGACTGAGTGGATATTCTCAGATCTCTCAACCCCTACACACTTAATATTCATCTCCAAAACAAGAGGTTTTCGTTACTTTCATCCCATGAACCATACTGCCCGTCTCTGGTCTGTCCAACACCTAGATAGAAATGTTTCCCCTACACTTCTTATAACTGTGAATTTAACCATCATTGAATAAACATCAACAATACATACCACAAGCCTTAAAGAAAAGATGCATCAAGTATAGACTCTACAGAAAGACTGCAGTCTAACAGAAGAAATACTGCAGAAAAAAAAAAAAGTGGCAAGGTAATACGTGTCTTTTCTCAGTACTTGGGAGGCTGAGAAGAGGTGGCAAAGCACATGAGTGCTGAAAGCTCATAGGAAAGCAGGTAAATCTGGAGAAGAGAGGAGAGTATATACAGAAAGAACATGTACAGTACAGTAGTACCTAGTTTAGGCTATACATAGAATCATCTGAGCAGCTTTTAAAAATCCTAATGCTTAGGACTGGCAAAATGGCTCAGTGAGGTAAGGTACCTGCCTACCAACACTAATGACCTAAGAGCGTAGGAACCCACGTGATAGAAAAAGAGGACTAATTCTTACGGATCAACTTTTACAAGTTGTCCTCTGGCCTTCATATACACGTGGCCACATACACACAAAATAAATGTTAAAAAGACTAAAAACATATGCTCAGGTTGCACCAATAAAATGCCAGAAATACAGAGAACTACTGATCCATTCTGCAGAGACATGCCAAAAACAAACACAAAAGCCAAAGTCAGAAATATACAACGTCAACAGTAAAGCCAGCCAACTTTTCTGGGGTTTGGCAAGTAGAGGAATAAGGAAATAAATAAATGTTTGGCCAAAATGAAGTCATCCAAGATTCAATGGCAGAGTAAGGTCAATCAAAAAAGCAAGTAGATACAGGGAGAATAATAGAGTTACATTTAGGACAGTAAATTTTCATTGTTGGCATATCTGCATGGAGATGATCATCACTTAAGTGGAAAGGGAATTTACTTGACTTAGGTCAGTATAGGTAACTGAACTCAGAAATAGAAAAATCAGAGAAAACCTTGAAAGAAGAGTATTAAGAACTAGTAAACAGTATCAAGTTCATGCAGGAAGGGAAAAAAAAAACACAGAGAAAAGGCTATGGAATTTTATTAAGAGAATTTTTCATCTTTGAGAGAAAAGTAAGCTAGCCAGATCATTAGAGATTTGTAGGGAAGGATAATGGAGAGAGAGTAGCATGGTCAAAAGAAAGCAAGATTGGTGAAATTTTACCATGAGAGGAAAAAAACTAAAGACCTAAACAACATAAATGGGTAACTGGTAAAGAAAGCAGACAAAAGGAAGGGGAGAGAAAAACATCCACACAGAGGTCCTAGTCATCCCTGCACGGGAACACTAGAAACCATGGATAAAGGATAAGGTTGAGAGAAGCTTTCTGCTAATGACAGTCTCTTTCCCCTTTAAGGTGGAAAACTCCAGTTCATGGTTCAAGGCTGTGAGAACATGTGCCCATCTATGAACCTCTTCTCTCATGGAACAAGAATGCAAATTATGTGCTGTCGGAATGAACCTCTCTGCAACAAGATCTAGAAGCCTGTGCCCTACATCTTACTCTGAGTCAGGCAGCTTCACTACTCTATTTTGCTCAATTTATATTCAGTTTCAACAACTAATCACATTGGCCTCTGCCTGGTCATCTGACAAGAAGCTAAATCCTTATCTTTCTTAATTCCTTATTGCCTATGCCCTTTGCCTTACTTGCTCCCATCCTTTCCCAGATTTTCTTTTTTTTGCAATACATTTCTATTAAAGAACACAGGCTTTAGTCAGACTGTTTTTCATCAGTCCAGTTGCAAAGTGATTGTTTCTCTCCATGACCAAATAAAGTGGACGTTTTGTATAATCATTTGTGACAGTTGAAGAGGTCTCTCTCCTAGATTGGATACAACAGAGAATACAAAGTACACAATAATCTCTTGTTGATCATAAACACTGTAAATTGTCTTCCACACCCTTCTACTTGTACAACACAACTCAGTGCTTTTGTTTTTGAGCTTCTCAGTCTTCAACAGTCCACTATTCACATAATAGGAACAAAATACTCCTTTCCATTTAAGCAATCCAAAATCCTTAAGTCATTTTCAGAGGATCATCTATTTAGCTATAGAGGATCTGGTGAAATATCAAACAGTCCTTCACCTCAAGGTGATTCCACATGTATGGTTGCTCTATATTCTCAGGAAAGAGCCAGAAGTGTAGTTAGGAAAGACAGCATCACCCTTACTCTACAAAAAAGGAAATTCAACACACATGATTTCTTTATTTATATCCCATATTATTACAAATTGGCAAAGGTTACAGAGCTATTGAAAAACCAAATATGCATGACCTCAAAGTGAGTCTTCACATGAAACATCATAGAGGCAGGGTGTTTTCTTTCAAGACCAAAAATCCACCCACCTCTTCTTACACAAGACCACCTCCTTTCAGCCATCACTTCCACATGTTTGATCAAGATCATATTCAAGATGAGCTCAAGATCAGCTACTGGTCTTAATACAAGTTGCAAAGGACTAGGCTTTAATTTCAATAAGATAATTTACCACATTTTAAATCTTAAAGCTTTGGTATGACTAATGCTTTTTTGAACATTGTAATCCAGCCTAGCCTAGAACTCACTATATAGGTCCAGGTTGGCCTTAAATTTGCAGCAATTCTTCTGGCTTAGCCCCCCTTTGCTGGGATCATAGGTATGAGCTACCATGCATAAGAACTCCTGTATAACAAAACATGGGGGCACAGGCCTTTAATCCCAGCACTTGGGAGACAAAGGCAGGCAGATCTCTGAGTTTGAGATCAGCCTGGTCTACAAAGCAAGTTCCAGGAGAGCCAAGGCTACACACAGAGAAAACGTATCTCAAGAAAATTAAAAGCCTCCTGTACATCATAGAACAGTGTCAGTTACAAAACATGCAAATACAGATGTGCCCGAGTGTACACAAATACAAGCATGCACACATACACACACACACACTCAAGAATGTACACATATACACCCAGATGGCCCTTCTCAAAAACCATCTGAGTAACAGGTTCCATTGACAACAAATTTGGGCTGAAAAGAAATAGAACTCATCTTCAAATTTCCAAATGAAACTATTTTAAACATATAATCCTACCTTTAAATCAAATGGAATTAAAAATTATCACCCAAAACTAAAATCTCAAATTCTCAATTTGCAATATGGGTTAAGCAGAAGCAAGTAGAAAAATACCTGTTAATAGTACTAATACAACTAGTTTTTTTAAGAGGACGGGATAAAGATTAGCTATAGGCATTGGGAAAATAAAACTCAAATGTTATTAAAAGCTAAGAGTAAGAGAGTTCTGGCTTTCACCTCTGAGAAAATAACCTACCACAATTATATGCACTATATATTCAATCAAAAAAAAGTTTCAAAATTTAGAGAAGTCACTGCAATCAAAAACAGAACTGAGAGAGATTTTTGGGCTTCTGCCTGGTTAACTTTCGACCCATGCATTACAGGATGGCGAAACCCCACAATGTCACTGGTCAGAGGCTTCAAGGAATATTGACTAGGGCTAGCCTAGGGCTTGGCCAAGGAGCTATAAAATTGGGGAGGAGAACTGGGGGAGAAAAGAACAGGAGATAAATACAACTGAGGATCAACTCTGACCAACTTCCTGCCTGACCTTCTGAATTTCAAGAAGCCCAATAACAGTAGTATCTGAAAGCTAAAAACAGAGCTGAGAAGTTTGCTGTGTAGTACAAGTCCTCCATGATACTGTCCCACTAAAGTAAAAACCAGAACTCTTCACAGGGACGCTGGAGTCCTGAATCTCTAAAATTCACTACATAAAGGCAAGGAACTATATAACCAGCCAGGGGTGGAAAAGACAATGACCAACAGACAAATTCACAAAATAAACAGCAAAGTACAATAAATGGAAAAAATATCACAAGATGATTTTAACAGGGTTATTGGAGGCAACATTAGACATTAGTCAATGTG
Source organism: Meriones unguiculatus (assembly GCF_030254825.1). Lineage (NCBI taxonomy): Eukaryota > Metazoa > Chordata > Mammalia > Rodentia > Muridae > Meriones > Meriones unguiculatus. The sequence continues at coordinate 173,834,406 of NC_083349.1, forward strand.
AAGACAGTAAGTAACCAAGTAGAAGAAAGGAACAAATCCTCAATGATTAATAACTACTACCAAATATTTTAGCATTTAAGTAGGAGCTAGAATTTGACCATACTGGATAAAGAATAAACTTACAGATCCACAGCAAGATAAAAAAAAAAATCTAAAGGCAGACATATTCAAACTACTTAAAAAGAGAATAAAATACAAATGTTAGCATTACTGACTTTTGCTCTAAGCAAGTCATATTTAGGAGCAAAAGCCCAGTTGTCAATACCTGCAGTCAAACTCCAGGAACACCTTATTTTTGCAACTTTCTATCCCTTTGAGGGACTGCTGACTGACAAGTCTATTTCTCAGAACTTAAGAGTTCACCTAGAGGCAAACAAAACTACTGAAATCTCATGTTGGGAAAAACCAGGGGAAGCAAGCTGCAGAGAAACTAAAAAACAGAGGGACTACCTGAACATGAGGTTATGGCGTGAAGAATGCAACAGAATATGAAAACACCATCCAGGAATGATAGAAAGAAATGCTTCTAATCTTAATACTTGAAGATGAAGGCAAGCCAACTAGGAACTCTAGGCCAACACAGGCCGTAAGAGAAGCTTTCTTTGGAGCCAAGTGAAATGTTTGCCCCTCAAGCATGAGGACCTGAAATCAATACCCATCACCCATGAAAAAAATGCCTGTGTGTGTTTGTACTTCTCACATGAACATACACAAGTGTGCATACACATATGAACACATTAAAAAAGAAAAATAAATAGTAAGCAAAACAAGCAGCTATATACAGAGAGGAACTGAGAAAAGAACATACAAAGACAAGATAAAATGAGAGACCAGAGAACACACTAACCCTTCACACCAGCTTGGTCGCAGGCTGAAAACATGCCTTGCTATTATAATGTGGTCTGTTTTAACACACAGCAAATTTAAGAGAAGTGTTGTTTTTTTGGTTTTTTGGGGGGTTTTGCTTGTTAAACAAACAATTTTTAAAGATTTATTTTTATTATTTTGTAAGTATGTGTGTAGGTGTGTATGGAAGAGTTTGTGCACTTGAATACAAGTGTCCATGGAGTCCAGAAGAGTATGTTGGATCCCATAGAGCTAGCTATCAGTAAGTAGCTATAAGCTGTCCACTGTGAATGCTGGGAACTGGATTTCTATGTTCTGTGAGAGCAGCAAGAGACTCAACCACTAAGTCCTATCATTAAGCTTCAACTGCCAAACTTTCAACAAAATTTTAAGATGTGCAAAGAAAGAAAACTGTACTAAAACAACAGATTTTAAGTCAAGGGTCTTACGTGTGCTCAAAGAACAAACAGATTGAGTCAAAGAATTGAGAGGAATCAGAAAACAATACATAAACAAAGAGCATCAGCTACAGGCATTGACAGCAGATTTAAATTAAAAATCAGCAGTTTCTTTGGTTCTGGGAATTAAACCTAAGGCTTAAATCATGCAGGTAGGCAGGTGTTCTACCACTAGCCCACATTCCTACGCTCCATTATCAGTGCCTCTGAAAACAGGTCACTTAAAATTGCATCTAAGGAATAAGAAGGGAGAGGAGCCTGAAGTAAATAATTTAATTGACTTAAATGACACAACCAAGCAATCAGTATCGTGGGATCCCACATGTGCCAAGAGATGACAGAAACTATTTGAATAAAACTCTTCCAAATCAGGAGACAGACATGGATCTACAAACACAGGAAGTGCAATGAACTAAGAATGATAACCCACGAAAACCAGACTGAGACATTAATATGGTTCACAAGACCCAAAATATAAAGACAAAAAAGGAAATCTTGAAAGCATCAAAACAACTCACTCAGAAAGGATTCTAAATATGATTATCAATTAGCTGGGTACAGTGGTACACACTAGTGATCCTGGCACTGGGAACTGAGGCAGAAAAGGGACAGGTTTAGTGTGGGTCAGGACTGACATCAGTGAGGTCCAGGTCACTCTGGGCACATAGTGCCTTCCAGTCTCAAATAGATTTTTTTAAAAAAGATTATCAGTTAATTTTTCATCAGAAACTTTGTAGGCCAAAAGGCAATGAGGTAATAGATATACTACTGAAAGAAAAAAAAATGACTAAAGACTATCAACTAAAAAATCAGTGTCTGATAAAACAGAATTGTCCCTTGGAAATGAATGAAAAATTAACATTCACAGACAATAGGCAAGAGGAGCTAATTATAACTATTCCAGCTATGTAAGAAGTGCTAAAGATTGCCCTTCAACGTGAAATGAAAGGATACTAGAAACCAGTTAAAAAACATGATACAAAGACCTCTGAAAAGATAAAAACCCTAGCTTAAGGATATGGTTCAATAATAAAGTACTTACCTGGCTGGAATGTGGCCCTAGGTTGGATTCCCAGCAACAACAACAACAAAATGTAAGAATTATTTGAAGACCAAGTATGTGGAAGATGTAGATCAACTCTCCCACCGAGTGAAGGCAGGCATGGTGCCATATATCTGTAATCCTAGCACTTGGAAGGTGGAGGCAGGAAGATGAGTTCAAAGCAATCCATTCATACACAGAGAGTTAAAGACCTGCCTAGACTACATGAAATCCTGCTTTAAAAGATAAAACAAAACATAGTGTACATACAACATTTAAAAATGTAATTTTTGATGTTGATAAAATTACATCAGAAGGACAATGCACCTGTAAATATAGTTGTCCTGTCAAAGCCAAGTTAGGCTAGGCACCCATTATAATCCCAGCATTTGGAAGACAAAGGGGGGAGACACAGCCTGAGCTAGAGCCAGTCTGGGCTACATAATTAAATTCTGCCTCTTAAGAAAACAAAAAACAAAACAAATTAAAAAAAAACATTGCTATAAATTTTAAATAGATTGTTTTAAATAGATTTATAAGCAAAGAAAGAAAAACATAGCCACTATGACGAACTATTAAAATATTAAAAACATAATTACCACATGACATGGCAGTTCTACTTCAGGGCATACACACAAAAAAATTAAAAGCAAAGACTTGAGCAGGCATTTATATATTCATGTTCATGTTCACACCAGTATCATGTACATAGACAGAAAGTGGCAATACAAACATAAATGATCACATGAAAGAATAAACACATAAACACACACACCTGGACACACGTGCACGCGTGCACAAGACAGTATTAGTCACAAAAAAGAATGAAATTTGCTAAATGTTGTAAAATAGATAAATCCTGAAAACAGTTGTAAGAAATAAGCCGAACACAAAGAGGCAAAGATAGAATTCTACTTATATAAAGCACAGGAAAATTCAAATTCATGGATACAAAAAGCAAAATAGTGAGTAGGTACCAAGGGCTGGCAGGAAGCAAAGAGTCATGACTTGATAGATACAGGCTCTGGAGACAACACTACATATCATGAGATGAAGAAGATAATCACATAAAACCAGCTCAAGCTCCTAGAGGCAGAGGCAGGCAGATCTTTGTGACTTTGAGGTTAGCATGGTCTACAAAGCAAGTTCCAGGAAAGCCAAGGCTACACACAGAAATCCTTTCTTGAAAAACAAAACAAAACAAACGTAAAAAAAAAAAACAAAAAAAAAAACAACTATACAGCTGGAATTTTAAGTGTGATGAAAAGATCTGACTTACACTTTAGAAGGATCATTCTGACAGCTTTTCAGGAGACTGAATAAAGTAGATTCAGGTTCACGTCTGCATGTAGGAGAGGTAAGTATGCCAAAATGTGATAACCAATGTGATAACCTTTAGCCATAAAATGTTAAGTGTTCTTAGCTTCAGACTAATTAATGTTGTAATTTTATCTACAAAAAGAAATACAGGACCCCAATCATATACATTCACATTTTAATATAAATTTTATGAACAAAACAAAGTTTTAGTGAGTCTAAAAGACAAGGAACAAGAATCAGGCCTACTCCTGTGTTTTCTTACTCCCCCGCCCCCTGTTTAGCCAGTGCCGTCTAGAAACTTGGTGGCCAATAAGTTCAATGAATTAGATACTGATTTTGAAAATAGAATTTATTTCTGGAGTAGTTGAACCATAGCTGTGGGTGTAGAAAGAATTATTTAAGTGTGTAATTTTTAGAGCACAGTCACTCAAGTTTATGTTCAACCTCATGGAAGAACAACCAAAACAGCCTTTATATCTGACTGACACACCATGGGGGGAAAAACTTGCTTTCTTAATCATCATGAGTCAAACAGTTTTATATAATTGGTCAAGCCCTTGTGCAGCACATGTACCCAAACTGAAACTATAGTACATATGTTAGGATTCACTTTTTGTGGCAGGCCTCATTCATGGACCAATCAACTTTACATGGTCTTTGTTTATTCATACTTACACAATTAAATAGGCAGAGAAGAAATATGCTTGCCTGGGATAAAAAAAGTGGTTCGCTTTTGTTTGTTTTTCAAAAGTGATACTACATTAGTATAAAAGCTGGCAAACTCATATCCCAAAACCTGGTTTCTGCCAGACAGGTTTCAAATTCAAGCAATTTAAACACAGTTGGAGAAACCCCTAATGAATTTGATCCATCCTTTCCCCAAAGTATTACAATTAAGATACAGTATTATTTGTATGCAAAACATACTAAGAATTGGAAGATGTTTATGAATGAAGATAACTCTTCAAAAAACCATTGTTTGCAGTTTGCAGAATGATAATCTTCTCTAGGAAGAATAATGTCAACATAGCAGCACAATATTCACCAGGAATCTGCAGGGCTGACAGCTTCATCATGTAACAGGAAACCAAACCTTCTGGCTGCTTACAACATCACTGAGCTTCCCTTTAATCTTCAGGAAGTGTCTCTTGAACTCTAATCCATCACCCTATTTTAGGAATAATATTTTTAAAATATTAAAAAAAAAAAAAAAAAGACTGTGTCAAAAGATCATTCTCATTCCTGGTCAGTAGAAACAAACACGCTTAGATATGTTTACTTATAGTGTCTTGGGCCTCTTTTCTCCCTCCTCCCTGTTCTTCTCTGAGAATACTGGACTGCAGGAATGCACCACCAACTCCAGCTTAGTTATTCATTCCATATCAATGGAATGACTTTTTTGAACAGCTTATTATAACACGTTATGGGTTCTTTCCTTAATGCTAATTAAATGCAACCTGAGTCCAGTCCACATGTGAAGCCCAAATATTCTGGTGGATGGCTACATGAGTAACTCTGACCTGATTATGTGTTCACTTTCTCAACACACTGAGCAGAGAAAGCAGAATAACAGCATTCTTTGTGTTTCAAAGGTTAGTAGCTTTGGAGCTACCCCAGCAGGAGTTTGTGAATTGAAAACAGGACACAGTCTTGTCACAGTATTATCAGACACACACAAAAATGCACTAAAGTCAGTTATGACAGTAGTTTTATCAGAGTAGGAGCCTTCACAATTTAATACATACTAAAAATCTAGGAAAGAATACTGTAACTAGTCTCCAATATAAAGAATGTGAATTACTCTTCAGCCTTCTCTAGAGCCATATACAAACTCTCAAGAAACAGGTATTATACTGGTTTGATTTTATACAAAAAAAGCTTTTAAACTAAAAAAATAATAGGTAAGCAAAATCATACTATTAAGCAAAAAAACTAATGAGGTTCATTAAATTATAACATACAAGCTTTTTAATGTTATAACTCTTATTTAAAAGACAGGTATTATATATGAATCAAAATAATTATGAATGCTAAGTGTTAGGAAGTATAATTTAAAGTTATTTTATTTTATTTATCTGTATACTTTACAAAAAAAGAAAAATAACTTAGGCAGAGTAATGTTCCATGTAGGACTGGCCTCAAACTAGGTGAGTAGCCTATGATGACACTGAATTTCTGATCCTCCTGCCTACTTGGTGCTAGAAATACAGGCATATATTTTCACACCTGGCTTTATCTGGTGCTCTGAATCCAATCTAGAGCTTTGTGCATGCTAAGCGAACACTCTACAAATTGTGATACGTGCCCAGTCCCTCAAGATTTTTATACTAAGATGTCAGGAAAGAGAGAAAAACAACCAAAAAGTATTTTAGAAAAATAAATTATGGCAAAAGTCAAAGTGTATAACACTAAATGAAAAAAAGCAAGTTATATATTTACAAATGCCAAATAACTAAGTTGTAACATGTGGCTATTCTCCAAAGCTTCCTGTGGAAGTCTGAAACTACAGAGTATGAAACTTTACATGGCATGTACCATTTGCATTCCTACATATATATAGCTACGTATAATTTAATCTGTAAATGACATAGTAAAATAGAGCAATTGTAAAATAGAACAATTGTAACAATATTCTATAATAAAATTTCCAGCATTATTACCCTTTGAGCCATTACTAAATAACTACTACTCCAAAACAACAAAAAACGCATTCAATAATTCGACAGTCAATATGAAAACCAAAATAAATAATAGGCAAAAATATTTGCATAAGATATTTGCTTTAAGCAAAAAGAAAATGCACATCCTAGTTGGGAAGAGGATGAGACAGCGTAAGAATTTATCATGCTAATCAGAATTGTGCTCAACCTACCAAACTTTAGAAAGCAACAGTGTAATAGGTAGGCTATTGTATGTAAAATATAAAACCATTTTAAACTAATTTTATTTTTTATTACAAATATTTTATTTTTTAGATTTATTTATTATGTATACAATGTTCTGTCTGCACGTACACCTGCACACCAGAAGAGGGCATCACACCAGATCTCATCAATTATAGATGGTTGTGAACTACCATGTCGTTGCTGGGAATTGAACTCAGGTTCTCTGGAAGAGCATCCAGGGTTCTTAACCTCTGAGCCATCTCTCCAGCCCAATATAAAAGCATTTTAAAAAAATCCATATAGAAATATTTCCATAGAAAAAACCACTATGGATAAAATATCTAAAAATTACCTTAGAAAGCCTAAAGTCAACCAGAATCTTCTCATCCATTTCTATCAAATTTATTTTGAAAATCAACTTATTGTTTCTTCTATCAGTTGTTGATACAGTAACCTAAGGCAACAAAAATGAGGACAAGCCACATATATACATGAACAGAAAAACTCTATCAACAGATTAGTAATACTTTTGGAATAAAAGTTTATACAATGCTTACATAACAGGAGTGTCATGAAGAACACTATACATGTCAGGGCTAGAGCTATGGCTCAGGTTAAAACTTGCTACTCACTTTTCCAGAGGACCTTAGTTCCATTTCTAGCTCCCATGTCAGGAGGCTCCCAACCACCTATAGTTCTAACTCAAAATATCTGATGCCTCCACAGACATATATATAGGCACATACACATTGAAACACTCAGTATACATAAGTGTAAAAAAATAATGAAACCCTTAAAAAAGCTTTATCTCTCAACCCAATGGGCATGTTTTTATGCAATCTAAACCAAGTAGAAATTGAGTCTAAATGAAATGTTAGTAACAAACAACATCCCGTTAGCAAGGCAGAACTGAAAGAAAAAAAAGGAGTAGGAACAGAATGAAGACAGGTATAGCAATGATGACTAGAGATGTAGCTTGGTGGTAATAAAGTACTTGACCCGCATATACAAGGCCTGGGTTCAATCTGTAATACTGCAGCAAATCTATCAACCACTCAATCAATCAAATATATGGGAAAAAAACAAGATCACTAGAATACCAGAGTCAAGCATGTTGTCACACACTTTTAATCCCAAAACTCAGGAGGCAGAGCAAGCAGACCTGAGTTCAGAGAAAGCCTGAACTACAAATCCAGTTCAAGGACAGCCAGTGCTCTGTTTCACAGAGAAACCCTGTCTCAAAAAGACAAAAACGAACAAACAACAATAGCAAAAAGAAAACAATACAAGAAAGAAAATTAGAAGCTGTATTTGTGGCTGAAAGGCTGGAACTACAATGAGATGACAGTGAAGGTCCAGGTGTTTGGGCAAGATGATTGGTGTGAAAAGAAAAACCACAGCCAAGAGCCAGCACCAAGGCTCCAAACATGGAGAAAAGAACATCTTTGACTGCAGCTTCACGGGTTCTTGAAAAAACAAAACAAAACAGCACACACACATAAACACAAATCTAAAAAACCTCGAATTGTTTATTTTTCAAATAAAATTGGTTGTATTTTTAAAATACTCATTTTAAAAAAGCTATTGATAACTTTTACTCAAATATTTAGTTTCCTATAGGAAACTAACAAAGCATACCTGATTTGTACAGCTCTTCTTCCACTGATAGCCCAACTTCTCGAAGGTCTCTTTCAGGCATTGGTAAGATTTTTCTGCGTCCAATTTGGTAAAGAATCGTGTCATTCTTTTGACCAAGCGCTGCCAGGGGTTCTATACATCAAAGAAGAAAGCTAAATAAATCCAGTGTGACCAGTTTACAGCAATTAGTCTGAAATTCTTTTCTTTAACTTAGGATTCTTTCCTGTAAAGGCCTCCTTTAATTATTTCTTCCTTATTCATATAATATATATTAACTAAAAGTATTCATAACATAAAACTAAGATTTAAGGCAACAGAAATAAAAGGCAATAGTTTTTTATTTGAAAGATCAAATTCCTTACCTGTGAAGATCCAGGGGTACCAAGTAACTGACTGTTTACAAGCATATGATCAGGACACGTAGGCTGTGAAAAGCTGATGCCTTGTACCAGTTTGTCAACATATGAGGAACCAGTATCCCACAAGGAAAGCCCTGTCCGCGGCTCTGGCTGGGAACTAGAGTACTTCACGTTTTCTTCACTGAGACATTAAGACAAAAGAAAAATACAACTTCAACTCTCTATTTTTAAGGTGACTTCATTTTTTTAACTATTTATTTTGGGGTTTACGTTTGTTTGTTTGAGACAAGATTGCATCTTAGCCAGGTGTGTAATACCAGCACTGAGGGAAGCTAAGGTTAACAGATTGCTATGAGTTCGAGGGCAGCCTGGTCTACAATGCATATCCAGGACAGCATGGCTACACACAGAAACCCTGTCTCAAAAAAACAAAAAAAAAAAAACAAAACAAAAAAAAAAAATGATTGTATCTTTTGCCTAGATTGGCCTGGAACTGTCTACCCTCCTCCCTCAACCTTCCAATTAGCAGTTATCTGGGACTATAATAAGTGTGTGTACTAGTGTCAGACTAAAAATGTCTTTGAGTAAAACCCACCAGGCTTTTATCATATCACATAGTCATTCTTATTTTTGTAAAATTAGTTGCATTATTAAGTAAAATATCTACATATGTTTTATTGTTTATGGGGAATAGTAACATTTAAAAAGATGACTTAATGTGCACACCTGTAATCCCAGGACTCAGGAAGAAGACACAGGAGGATCAGTACAAGTTCAAGACTAGCTTGGGCTACCAAGTTCCAATTTAGTCAAGGTTACTTAGTAAGACACTATCTCAAAAAAAGAACAAAAACAGAAACAAACAAATAAAAAATTACTTAATGCCAGGCAGTGGCATTTAATCCCAGCACTCAGGAGGCCAAGGCAGGGGGATCTCTGTGAGTTCAAGGGCAGCCTGGTCTATAGAGCAAGTTCCAGAACAACCAGGGCTACACAGAAAAACCGTATCTCAAAAAATAAACAACAAAATTACTTAATTTTTCTAAGTCTTACCTAGAGCTGTTGTTTACTGGAGAAAAGTCCAAGTTGGAATGAATGTGCTTGGAGAATCCACTAGGAGACTCTGAAATACCACCTGAAGTGGCACGGGGCCTCTTTGCTCCTAAAGAAAGGAACAAATACAAATCTTCTATGCAAGTATTTAACTAATCCAACTACAATTGAATAAATAAAGCCACATCTAAATCTATTTGTTGACTATAAAGTAATATAAAATAAACTTTTCTTAAACAATGTTAAAGGAAATGTTACATTAGTGCTTCAGTAAGACCACAATTTTAATGACATCTTTTATGGATAACATGATGTTCAACAAAGGACTAAATAACTAGAACCTTTAAATTTTTTAAATAACTCGGTAAATAATGACAGTAAATACTAATTATGACTCTGTTCTATCTGCTACTCTGTTCCCCTGAAGAAGCTTTACGAAGAATAGTCATCACACAGAAAATGAAGCCACTTTAAACTTACATTTCTCAGGAGACTGCAACAGTTCACACTATTTGTCTCCTCATACTTTCTAAACTAAGAATTATTTCAAAACTTCTATTGTCTTCTGACATTATCAAAATCATCCCGCATTCCAACATTACTTAGCATGATATACCTACTTTTAGAAAAAATGACAACAAAACTAAACTAACTCAGTATGTCACTATTGAATCCACAAAAACACCATGTCCCTCTTACACTTACACTTACACACACACACACACACACACACACACGCAATGCATTCAGTGCCCTCAGAGGCCACAGTGTCAGATCTCCTGGAGTTGAAGTTATATATGTTTTTGTAACCACATGTAGGTGCTGGGAATCAAGCCCAAGTCCTCTAGAAGAAGAGCCAGTGCTTAATTGCTGAACCATGTCTCAGAACCAACCTCCCAAATCTTAACATTCTGCTGAGTAAAAACAACATTCAGTAAAGTAAGGCAATGCTGACAACTACAATTAAGTAAAAACAACAGTACTATTAAACTTGGAGAAGTGGGTACAGTTTGAAAGGATTCCTGGTTGGCCAAGGAAGATGAGAAAACAATACATGGAAATAAGTCTCAGACAGGGAAAGCATTTCCAGATACAGAGTTCTCACCAGCCAAAATGAAAGACAATGGAGAGAAGTCTGTCTGAAAGGAAAAACAATCCATTAACTCAGTTTGGGTCTAAACATGTTTGACAGAAACTTGCTACAGCAACACATAAACTAAGTCCTGACAGAGGGACTGCAGAGAGGGCTCCGAGGCTAACAGCACTTCTTGTTCTTGGAAAGGATGCAGATTTGGTTCCCAGAAGCCACACGACAACTCAGAACTATCTGTAATTTCAGTTTCAGGGGATTGAGTGTCCTCTTCTGTCTTCAAGGCCACCCATGTAGTTCAGACACATGTATAAGCAAAACACTAATACATGTTTAAAAAGTAATACAATCTTTGTGGATGTCAAAAGACAGTGTTTGAAGAAGGCAAGATCAATTGTATAAAACGTAGTTCAGACAAAAGATATGGTTTAAGAACTGAATTAGGTGAGATAAGCCACTGTGAAATGATAACAGACTGCACAGAAAGAAATCTACAAAACTACTTCTGGAGTGTAAGAAATGAGTGTAGGTATAAAGTTATTCTGTAATTCAAATGCTGGTTTCTATACACCCCATATCTGGTTGCAAATCTTGTTCTAAGACTCTCCTGTCTCAATGTTGTGTAAACACTGATCCCCAATTGTCCCCTGATATGCCATTAAAGCAGTTTACAGCTAATCACAGAGCAGGGAAAAGAATAGAGCCGGATTTCCTGCCAGCCAGGAGAGGAGGAGTCAAGAGGAGGAAGCAGGTGATTTAGCCACAGGCAGAGGTCTAGGAGATATCAGGAGAGAAGAGCTGGAGCAAGACAGCAAAGGTTATCTCTGGGATGTACACTGGGAGGAAACCAAATTAGCTTAGAGGGTTAAGAATAGAGCAATAACTGCTCAGTTATTGTGCTGTGAAGCTTATTAAAATAATATAATACTCTTAATTATTTGGGTGATAGCTGGGTTAAGAGAGAGAAACAAACACAGTTTTATAAAAATAACTGCAACAAATGAGAAACCTTTTTGAAGGCTAGAGACAGCTCAGTAGGTAAAGGCATTTGCCACACAAGTCCGGTAACCTGACTTGATCCCCAGGGGTAGGAACCAATTCCAATAAATTGACACCTACAGGTATGCTGTATTTACATGCACACACATAAGACACACACAAACTTCTTTTGAGATGCTGTTATAAAATGAAAAAAAAAATAATATTAATAGTTTTATCAGCCAAGTATAGTGATGCACACCAGCACTCTGCAGGAATTACCTTCAGTCTGGCCAGCCTGGGCTATCCATATTAAGTGCCAACCCAGTACTTAAAAGAAGTAACAAAGTTGTATTTATACTTCTGTAACTGTTCCTTGGTTGTTGTTATTGCCACAATTTTGTTTAGAAGTAAGGTCTCAAACGGCCTAGACTGGCCTTGAGCTCTTGATCAGTCTTATCCTCCTCCTGAGTGCAGGGATTACAGGCAGAGCCATCGGCTTTATTTAACTACTTTTACGATGAAGGAAATACTATGTTAGAATGCTGATGAGAAAGGTCCAGCAGAGGAAGAAAAATTAATACTGCAGGAAAAAGGTTGATTGCTAAACAATATCCGTAAGCAGGGAAGAAAAAGAGCTAATTTTTGTTTTAACAGTTTATATCAGTAGTCTATAAGCACAAAGGGGGTAGGACGTGGTGGTGGGAGCATGTAAAGCCCACTGCCTCTCCCTCTATTTCCCAATTAAATAAGGCACTTTGTTATAAACTGAGACTGGGAAAACACTAAAGTTTACAAAAAGACAGGCATGATACCACAAGTTTGTAATCTCACCATGCAAGGAATTTAAGCAGGAAAAAAAAAAAAATGAAAAGAAGCACTTGAACAATAAACGACAATGAGAAAGTTCACCTATGAACATCTTATCTTTCTTGAACTACAATCAATTGCACTGGTACAGGGAGTAAGTAAAAACCAGAGTGAAGTTAGAATAGATTTTGCCTGGTAAGTATTAAAAAGAAGCAAGAAAGTAGAGGGTGAGACGTGTAAGTGCCAGACTTATCCTGGGATTTAAGACTATAAAGACGGCTGGGTGGTGGTGGCACACTCTGGTAACCCCAGCACTTGGGAGGCAGGGGGATCTCTGTGAGTTCAAGGGCAGCCTGGTCTACAGAGCAAGTTTCAGTACAGCCAGGGCTACCCAGAGAAACCCTGTCTCTAGTGGGGGAAAAAAAAAGATAGGTAAGGAGAGAACTGAGCATCCTGGGAAATAATAGACAGTCAAAACACAGAATTAATAGATTCTATGTACAATAAGAGTCAGACAATTGTTGAAGTCATGGTACTAAAAAGAGAAGCAGAAATACTCTAGACTGGTAATGAGAGTTAAGATGTCTAAAGATGACTAACTCAAGGGCTTGTGAAGTCAAGAGAATGAAATGATTGTCTAAATGAGGATTTAACTGGCCAAACTCTATGACAAATTTGAGCATGGTGACACGTGAGCATAGGCCTAGTTTCCGCAGTCAGAGGCTGAGGGAGGCAGGAGGATTCCAAGAACAATTCCAATATGGGCTACATAGTCAAACTGTCTAAAATTAGGCAGAAGTGCAACAAAATTTGATGATGTACTGTTGGAAATGATAGTATGACAAAACTTCAATCTCAATAGGGCTCAATAGGTTACTATAATAAGGCAGGAACTGTGGGTAGCAAAATATGATAATGAGATTTTTTTTTTAAATAGAGGCAGGGAAGAATGTAGAAAGATAAAGTGAACCACCAGAACACCTGCCCCACTTCATGATCCAGGAACATGAAGGTCTGGGAAAGAAAACATCCACATCTGTGTCAACTGGATGTCAAGGAGAACAAGGTATAAAAAGCATTCAAAGCTCACTCTGTGCGGGATGGAGTCTGTTCCAAGCTCCAGTGAAGGAGGCATCTGCCCACACAGGGTATCTCCTGCCCAGTCTGCCCACTTATGGAGCCCTGCTCTCTGGGAACTCACCTCCCCATATGAAGAGAGCCTGGTTAGGGCCACGGGAAGCCCCAGTCTCAGACCTTTCCAGAGGCCGGGGAGTGATGAGCATCAAAGCAGATGATGAGACTCATAATGCATGGAATTTTATTAAAGAAGGGGGAGACAGAAATATCAGGAGGGGACAGGAGCTCCACAAGGAGAGCAACAGAGCCAAAAAAAATCTGGACCCAGGGGTCCTGCAGAGACAGATACTCCAACCAAGGACTATGCATGGAGATTGCCTAGACCCCCTGCTCAGATGTAGCCCATAGGCAGCTTAGTCTCCAAATGGGTTCCCTAGTGAGGGGAGCAGAGGCTGTCTCTGGAATGAACTCAGTGGCAGGATTCTCTGATCACGAACCCTGGGGTTGCAGCCTTACTAGAGGAAACCAATGCGACCAGTCCTGATGAGACCTGATAGACTAGGGTCAGATAAAAGGGGAGGAGGCCCTCTCCTATCAGTGGGACTAGGGGAGGGGCATAGGAGAAGAGGAAGGGGTAGTAGAATTGGGAGGGTAGTAGAATTGGGAGGAGACAAGGGAGGGAGCCACAGCCAGGATACAAATTAAATAAATTGTAATAATGACAATAATAAAAATAAAAACATCTTTATTATAAAAAAATTAATAAATTAAAAAGCATTCAGAGAAGAACTAAAGGTAAATTCCTCATTCATCTCTAGACTACTGTCCTCTCTCCTTCCATTCAGTCAAACTTTCTATCTGAGCTGTCTTACCTTATACTCTCTCATTGTTGGTCTCTTACACCACAGTCATTGTCTCTATAATTCACTAAATATTCTCTATGGAAACTATTCCTACTAAGATCACCAGATCATGGACTCCAATGGAAATGCTAAACCTGCATGTTATTAATCCACTTAACAAAACCTCTACTACTGTCATGGAACATTCTTAGTCTCCAATAACTCACATGCTACAAATATCCCATCCAGCTTTTGGTACTTTTTCTGTTTCTTGATTTCCACCTTCCACTTAAATAGCATTCCTCACACTTAGCTTAAATGGGTTTAAATTCCCCACAATTGGTATCTGAAGTTTAATTTACACATTCACACACACACACACAGCTGAAGAGCTTACTCAGCTCCATAAAATCAAAATTTCTCCTCCCAAGTTACCAGAACAGCACCTGGGAGTCACCATGAAATCTTCATATTCTATCTTACATCTAAGCACTCAACAGTACAATCAGTTCAAGTTCCTGAACTTCTGGGAACCTGTCACCTTTCTACAATGCCTTAACCACTAACATTTTCCAAGCTACTATCTTCTCACATCTAATCCACTACTGTAAAAGCCTACATTATATAATCTCTTCCTATTTGTCAAAAATAATTGAAAGAGTATCCAGAAAGATTGCTTAAAATGAAACACATCAACTTGCCACTTTCTTGTTTAAATCCCCTCAAAATTTTCCTCATGGTGGTAAGCTCCAGGATACATTCTTTGCACAGCTCATAAGACCCTCCTATAAGTTGGGTATCTGCCTTTCCTAAATCAATTCAATCCTCTCCCATGTCTCTATCCACTCACTCAGCAAACATTTCCTGAGTACCTATGACACACCAGTTACCACGTAAACTACTGGTTAATGGTGAACAAAACATACAAGGTCTATGTCATACTGACCTGACCTTTCAAGTTCTCCAACTACACTAACGTGTGTCCAAATGCTGCTGCTTCTACAGTGTCAAACATGCACTGCCTACTAGCTCCCTTTCGTCTTTAAAATTACATTTAGACTTCATGTCACTGCCTCATGAGAAGTCTTTGTTTCATTAGACTTCATCTACATTGAGCTATAGCATTCTTTTTAATTGTTAAACAACAAAATTTATTTTTCTATCAGATATAAAAATCTTCATTTGGACAGACCAGTTATCTTATGATATGGTTTGTAGTATTTTGTAGTATTTATGTTTTATAGAAGAAAATTAGTGTACTTTTTTTTTTTACCTCTGTTAAGTGGTTTGTTGTACCATCTATCTTTTTTAATGTCTGGGATGGTAATTCGTGCTGATGGATTCTCAACCAGAATTTTATGAAGCAAAGCTGAAAACAAAAAGAGTATTTCAAAAAGAGTTAAGCAAATGAAACAAACCTTAAGAGACACAAAAGCCAGGTGCATGGTACACACCTACTATCTCAATACTTGAGAGGCACAAGCAGGATGCTTAAAGCCAGCTTAGGACACATATATTAATTTTTAAAAGAACTCATTCAAGTCCCAACATGCCAACATCACAGGAATGAAAAATGACTCAGCTTCTAGTCCCAGCACTCAGAAGGCTGCAGGGAGGATTGTCAGTCAGGTCAGCCTGAGATTGAGACCACATGGCTAACACAGATCCTGTCTCCAAAACAAACTGGCACCTGGAGGTGGAGACTGGAGGATCAGGCCATCCTCTACTACACAGCTGAGCTCGGGGATCAGCTGGGGTTAAATAAGACTGTGTCAAAGTGAACAACAATAAAACACACAAATTAAACCACAGAAACACTAAATGAGAACAAAGACTTGTAAAACAACATCAGACTAGAAAAGACCTTTCTAAACGGGATAATGTACGGAAAAAACATAAATACAAGAATTTAGGCATGAAAATTTTAAAACATCTGCACATTAAAATAACTAGCAAAATTTAAATAAATGACAAATTCTAGGAAATACTGTGATAACATATACAATGGTCAAATAATTGTTTTTGAAAAAAACCCAAAGAACTAAGAAAACTATAAATTTCATTGCCAAAGCTAGGCAAAACTGGAAAAGTTAGTAAATTACATATTCAGTATTAACACTAAATTTAAAATAAAATTTAAGAAACAGTATCAGTACGGTCTTACTGGTTAAAAATTCATTTTTGCCATGCATGGCAGTGTATTTAATCCCACTATTCAATAGGCAGAGGCAGAGCAATCTCTCTGAGAAGGAAAGTTAGCCTGGTCCATATAGTGAGTTCCAGGACAGCCAGGAATAGTGAAACCCAGCAGTTTTGCTTGTAGGAAAAGAAAAAAACTTTAAGCAAATAATTAAAGGCTATACAAAAGCATCAAGTAACATGGATGCTTATCATACCTATTTTCTAAAAGTAAAATCAAGGAAAAAAAAAAAAACTAAATCTCTAAACTGGATGAGTAAAACATACCCACATAATGAATAGCAGCCTTTAAAAATACAATCCCAATCCATAATTATAGATGTAGGAAAACGCTAAGCATCAAAACTAAAATGAGTTATGGAACATATGACTTAATTTTTTGCAAACACATACTTATAATATAAAATATGCTATACATTTGATATGTATTATATATTTTTCCATAAAAGCATTAGCACATTTTTCAGAATACTTTTAAAAAGCTATTTCCAAATGCTACAATTACAGTTCCTTCCTTCCTTTCTTCCTTCCTTTTGCTCTCCTTCCCTCCTTCCCTCTCTCCCTCCCTCACTCATTTTCTTTTATTGAGATGAGGTTTCACTATGTGGTCCTGACTGGCTTAGAACTCCCTAGGTAGACTAAGGAAGGCTTACAGAGATCCACCTGCCTGTTTCCTGAGTACTAGCATTAAAGATGGCTGCCACTATATCCAAACATATTTTTCCTTAATTCTGACTTACATTTTCTAAGTTAGCGGAAAGGAAAGGAAAAAGGAAAGGAAAGGAAAGGAAAAAGGAAAGGAAAAAGGAAAGGAAAGGAAAGGAAAAAGGAAAGGAAAAAGGAAAGGAAAGGAAAAAGGAAAGGAAAGGAAAAAGGAAAGGAAAGGAAAGGAAAGGAAAGGAAAGGAAAGGAAAGGAAAGGAAAGGAAAGGAAAAAGGAAAGGAAAAAGGAAAGGAAAGGAAAAAGGAAAGGAAAGGAAAGGAAAGGAAAGGAAAGGAAAGGAAAGGAAAGGAAAGGAAAGGAAAAAGGAAAGGAAAGGAAAGGAAAAAGGAAAGGAAAGGAAAAAGGAAAGGAAAGGAAAAAGGAAAGGAAAGGAAAAAGGAAAGGAAAGGAAAGGAAAGGAAAGGAAAGGAAAGAGGAAAGGAAAGGAAAGGAAAGAGGAAAGGAAAGGAAAGAGGAAAGGAAAGAGGAAAGGAAAGGAAAGGAAAGGAAAGGAAAGGAAAGGAAAGGAAAGAGGAAAGGAAAGAGGAAACGAAAGGAAAGGAAAGAGGAAAGGAAAGGAAAGGAAAGGGAAGGAAAGGAAAGGAAAGAGGAAAGGAAAGGAAAGAGGAGAGGAAAGGAAAGGAAAGAGGAGAGGAAAGAAAAGGAAAGAGGGGAGGGGAGGGGAGGGGAGGGGAGGGGAGGGGAGGGGAGGGAAGGGAAGGGAAGGGAAGGGAAGGGAAGGGAAGGGAAGGGAAGGGAAGGGAAGGGAAGGGAAGGGAAGGGAAGGGAAGGGAAGGGAAGGGAAGGGAAGGGAAGGAAAGGAAGTAGAAAGAGAAAAAGAAAGAAAGAAAGAAAGAAAGAAAGAAAGAAAGAAAGAAAGAAAGAAAAGTAGTAGAAGAGGAGAAGAAAAGGTGAAGGTGGAGGAGGAAGAGGAGAAGAAAAGGAGGAGGACAGAGGAAGAAGGAAGGAAAAAGAAAAGAAGGAAGGAAGCAAGGAAGAAAAAAAAAGAAAAATCAACTAACATGACACTCTATTACCCACAAGATCAATACTTTCATCTAACAACCCAGTTACCCAGAGGAGCAGAATCAATTTTTTTCCAAGGATTGAGATACGTTTTTTTCTCTTTCCAATCAGAATATTCCTGACAGCTGTCACTGGGCTGGTCCCACGGCAATTCTAAAAATAAAACAAGTTGCAGTTTTCTGAATGTTCACAAAATTACGTAATAAAGATTTCAAGAAAAAAATAAGCACACAAAATAAAAATGAATACATTAAAAAAAAAGGTTTCCTCCACAGTAATTCAATATGGTTTTCACATTATGTTTCACAGAAACTACTCTTTCAAAGGTATCACATGAGTGCTAGAGATAGAGCTTTGTGGCAGAATGCTTGCCTGGCAGGTGGTAGGCCCTGTGTTCAATCTCCAGCAACCCCAAATAAGGGTTGAGATTTTCATTTAATAGCTATATTTCATATAAATAAATCTCTGGGTTACAAGTTTCAAGGTAGTTAGAAATAATATACAAATTATAGGGTTAAATGCTTGCTTCCCCTCTAAAATTTATACTGAAATCCTAACCCCCAAGATGATGAATGTAAGAGCTTATTTGGAGGTTCTAGTACGGGACTGTAGCTACTCATATATACTTGAAGGATGACCATCCTCTATTCAGGGAAAGTCATCCTCTTCAACCCAGCCTACAACTTCAGGGGAGGAATGGGGGGGAGGGGTGACACACCAGCTCCGCCAGCCAGATCAGCCAAATCAGCCCCAGCCATCAGCCAAGGGAAAGATGTTGCAGCTGGGTGACTCACTCTCACATTCCCATTGTGATGATTCTGCATGTGGGGCCTCTATGGGGTGACGGAGTCATGAGTATGAAAGCCCTCAAAAGTGGGATCTGGGTCCTTATGGACGCAAACTCTTTAGTGTGCCTCTCCTCTCAGTAAGATGGGTCAACCACAAGGCAGGAAGAGGGAGGACCCTCAGAAAATGACCATGCTTGCCCTTCAACACCCAGACTTCAAGCCTTCGTAGTTTGTATGAAATAAATCTGCTGTTATAATGCATTCACTGAAAGGTACTTAGTAACTGCAGCCTAAAGCAATTAGTTAAACACTAACACAAAATTATTACAGAGCTGCAGAGATGGCTCTGCCACTAAAGGCTCCACTTACAACCTTTCTATTATAGAATCAGATTTCCTTAGGTTATTTCATTTTTGTCTTGCTATAAAAAAAATCTGACTTTTCAGAGAAAAGAAGTTTTATCATGATTAAACAGCCTTACCTCCAGCCAACATTGCAATAAGTACTATTCCACAGGACCAAATATCAACTGGTTCTGCATGAAATTCTTTTCTCTTTAGAAGCTCTGGAGCAACATAAGGTAAAGTCCCACACATCTTGTTTAGTAAACGTTCACGATTATTATGCCGGAACACTGTTGCCAAGCCAAAGTCAGAGATTTTGAGGTTATCTAAGCCAAAAGGAGAAAAATGCAACAACATCACATTAAAAGATCTACAAATTCATATATGTATATGAATTACAGAAAATAACACTGGTTTTGCTAAAGGCTTATAGAAATTTTTCTACCTGAAAATAGCAAAAGAAATCTATGTATGTGTAAAAGAAGAAAAAGTAATTAGCACCATCATTTATACTAAGCAAAGACCTCAATTCTTATTAACTAAAGAGAAATATGAACACTAAAACCATTTTCTACCAGTTTAAATAAAGATGCTGTGGCTGCCTTCCTGGAAAACAAACCTAGGAGACTAAGCTTTGCTGATGACTAAGCATAGCTTCCTCAATGACAAAAGACCTCAGTTGGCGAAAAGAAAATATATAAAGATATATCAAACTCAACAGAAAATTGAGAAGCCTCAAGAACTTGTCCAAATAGCAAATGTGAGAAAAGCAGAAACTCCAGAACAAACTTCTACTCTGTCCTCCCATCTTTATCGCATACAAACTGCACAAAGAACGTCCATTTCAATAAACTACATGAATGTCTACTGCATGCAAGTAACAAGCATTGTGTTGGCTAATGCACGTGATAAAGTCAGTGAAAAAGACTGATAATAAAGCCTGGTTATACTGGCCATAAAAATACAGATAATAGAATGTTGTAGCAAAGGGTTCTGACTAACTTAGGAAAATCCCTACTATGAGAGTTATCGATAAATACAACCTTTTTGAAAGCAGTTTAGCCAAAGTATCAAAATTTGAAATATTCACTCTTTGAATTAACGATTCTCACTTCTAAGATAATATCCACCCACAAGCAGAAATCCCACAAACTGATAAATGTAAGGATTTTTGTAATACCAGTTATAAATTTCCATCAATAAATGACAAGATCTTATACTACACACATACAATGAATATGGAAGTGATTAACAAAAACAAGGTACATGTACTCATACAGAATCAGATATGTCAAAAAAGGGCTAGTGGCATTAACAAGTCTCAAATATATATTTTTGTACTGGGTAGTTATTATTCTAACTTAGAAACAAATATCATCACATAGGAGAACCTTTAAAAATCAATTATGTTCACACCACATAACACTAAACCAATATATTTGTTTACCTACATTTAACTTTGAAAGATATGCTGCAATTACATCTCCTCTCCCTTCCGCTCCAAGATGGGGTTTCTCTGTGTATCTGTGGCTGTCCTGGACTGTGTAGACCAGGCTGGCCTCAAACTCACAGTAATCCCTTTGCCTCTGTCTCTCTCAGTGCTGGGATTAAAGGTGTGCACTACCACACCTGGCTGCAATTACATCTTTTTAACAACTATATGAAATAAAAACTGGACCAACAACTGAGATTACAACTTCAAAAGAGCAGTCACTTTGAAGACTAATGGTTTAGCACAGTTTGGCCTCTTTTGGGTTTGGTTGTTTCATAGCATCTGCATCATAATATTATTAAGTTAGAAAACTACAGATAATGAATCCAAAATTTAGGAATATATATGTCTATGAAGAACAGAAGGAAAAATTTTAGTTACTGGTGACATTTTATTTCTTTAGCTTATTAGCAAATATTAAATAGAAACAAAATAAATAAGAATAACAGTATAAACAAGATGTGCTTGTTAGACACTCATCAGAATATTTGTATGACATTTTTAATTCAAACTATATGTAAGCCAGGTAGTGGTGGTGGCGGCTCATGCCTTTAATCCTAGCACTTGGGAGGCAGAGGCAGTTGGATCTATTCAAGTTCAAGGCCAGCCTGGTCTACATAGTGAGTTCCAGGTCAGCTAGTGCTACACAAAGAAGCCCTGTCTCAAAACAACTAGATAAACAAACAACAGAAAACAAACTACTAGATAGATAGACAGACAGACAGACAGACAGATAAGATAGAAGAAATCCATATAAAAAATAAAATAAAAATAGCTTGGTGGTTCTTAATCCAAGCACTTGGAAGGCAGAAGCAAGCAGATCTCTGAGTTCACAGCAGCCTGGTCTATAGAGCAAGTTCCAGGACAGCCAAGTATACAAAGAGAAACCCTGTCTCAGAAAAAAAACAAACTGCAGACATATACCTGTACATACACTCTCTTGCCTTTTCAGCGCTGCCTACCACTCAGTTTTGCTTCTACTTGTGCTACTGTGATATGTTTCTATACCTAAATCATAATTTGGGTTTTGAACTTCATAAAAACAGATGCCTCAAACTCAGAGATACACCTGCCTCTGCTTCCCAAGTGCTAGGACTAAAAGCTTGTGCCACCACCACCTAGCTAACTCCGAGCATTTTTAGAAGTGACTGTTGATTTTATTATTATATTTTTTTATTCATTTTACATCCTTACAGTAGCCCCATCCCTTCAATCCTCTTGCCTCCCCTTCCCCCTTTTTCTCAGAAAAGGGAAGTTCCCTTTCCCATCTACCAGAGCTCACCAAGTTCCATCAGGACTGAGCATGTCCTCTTCCCCTTCGGCCTGGCAAGGCAGTACCACTAGGGGGAAGTGATCAAAAAGCTGGCAAGTGAGTCTGTGTCCAATGCACTACACTCTCCACTTCCCGTGCTAAAGGACCCACATGAAGCCTAAGCTGCCCATCTGTTATATCTTTGTTTTGTAGGGAGCCTAGATCCAGTTCATGCATGGTCCTTTGTTGATGCTTCCAACTCAGCAAGCCTTTCTGGGCCCTTGTTAAATGGCTCAGGTGGTCTCTTTGTGGAGCTCCTGTCACCTCAGGGTCCTTTTCTCTTTCCTCCCACTTTTCCATAAGACTACCTTACACATCGTCCAACGTTTGGCTGTGAGTCTCAGAACTGTTGATTTTTTTAAAGTCAGGGGGGAAGACAGGTGTTTACTATACTTTATTACAACATGTGATAAAAATCTTGTGTGCTAACTTTTTATGTATTTTCTAAGTTAGTATATAAAGCAATGGGTTTTATTATGATATATATAAATGAACACACATCAACATAATAAAAAAATCTATATGTGATAAATCTATAGCCAACATCATCCTGAATGGAAAAACACTTGGAAGCAATCTCACTGAAGTCAGAAGTGGAATGCTTACTATCCCCGCTCCATTTTACCACTGTGCTTGAAACAGCAAGTAGAACGGGCAAAAGAAGGAAAGTAAAAAGGTACCATAAAAAGTCTAATTATCCTCATTTGCAGATGGCCAGAAAACTTCTAGAAATGATAAACAAATTCATCAGTGTGGGAGAGCAAAGATTCAACATGAGCAAATGAGTAACTTTCTACATAACAACAAATACAGAACATGAGCATGTCCCCATTCACAATAGCCCCAAGGAAAATAAAAATATATAAGAATAAACCTAACTAAGTGTGATGGCTAATCTTGGTTGTCAACTCTTGACTACATTTAGAAGTAACTAAAACCCAAGCAAGCAAGGTGCACATGAAAGGGATTTTTCTTGACTGGATTATTTGAGGTGAGAGACACCTTAAATATGGGCTACACCTTCTGGTGGCAGCCCACATAAAAGAACAATGAAGAAAGATTTGTTTTCTGTCTGTTTTTCCTCACTCTCACTAGCAAGTTTCACCTCTCCTAACTCATTCTTTAGCTGGTGTTAGAACCTGCTTCTTCAGGATTCCAACATGAACTGAAAACTGGCAGCTCTCTAGGACCTCCATGGGACTCTAGCACCAAACTGGGACTGCTAAAACATCAAGTCTCATGGACTGAACAACTATTAGATCTTAGACTATAAGCCACGTTAATAAACCTCTTACTAATACACAGATGTATATTAGTTCATTCTATCTTTTCTTTCTTAGAGAACTCTAATATACCAAGGAAGTCACCTCTATAATACACTTTAAACCTCTGAAGAAAGAGAAAGAGAAGACTCTAGAAAATAGAAAGATATCCCATGTTTATGGATTGGTAGATTATTATGAAAATGAGCATTCTACCAAAAGCTATTTACAGATTCAACACAATTACAATATTCCTGTCTCATTCTTCATAGAAAAAGAAAACAGATTCCTTAAACTCATATGGAATTGTAAAAGACACTGGATGGTCGAAACAATCCTGAACAAAAAGAATAGTACTGGAGGGATTATAACTACAGAACTCAAGATACATTACATAGCCATAGTAATAAAAAGCCAATATGGTACTGACACAAAAACGGGCGTGTGATCAATATAACAAAATCTAAGACCTAAACATAAGCACATGTAACTTCAGCCATTTACTATTTGACAAGAAACCAAAAACATACACCGGAGGAAAGAAAGCATCTCCAACAAATGGTGCCTGAAAAACTGGATGTTCCCATGCAGAAGAATGGAAAATTACTCTAAATGGATCAAAGACCTAAATGTGAAACCTGAAACACCGAAACTGCTAGAAAACATAGGCAGTACCTACCCTCCGTGACATAGATGTTGGAAAGGACTTTCTGAATAGGTCATCTGCCCAAGAATTAAGGCCAATGATGGACAAGTGGGACCTCATAAAAGTGAAAAGCTTCTGCAGAGCTAAAGAAACAGGTGAAGACGAAACCCATACACAAAATGGAAGGAAGATAAGAGAAGGGGAAAAGAGGGTTAAATAACAAAAAGGCTGTCTGAAAATGCATAACAAATCATTCTCAACAAAGGATTAATATCCAGAATATATAAAAACCTTAAAAACAAAGACTGAGAAAAACAAATGACCCATTCAAAAAAAAGGGGGGGGGGGGAGCCTGAGACCTTAATAGAGTTCATTAAAACAACAACAAATTGGCCTGAGACCTTAATAGAGAGTTCATCAAAACAAAACAAAACATAAAAACTAAGAAATAGCTCAAAAACGTTCACTGTCCCTAGAAATTAGGAAAAAGCAAATGAAAACAACTCTGAATTTTCATCTTACCCCAGTCAAGTGGTAGAGAACAATTGACAACAAATGCTGCAGGGAATGCAAAGAAGAGAGAACCCTCGTTCACTGTTGGCAAGACTGTAAACTGTTCAAACACTCTGGAAATAAAATCACTGTAGAGAACCTTCAAAAAGCTACAGATAAATCTACTATATGCGTGATCCAGCTATATTAACGCTTGGCATATGCACAAAGAACTTACATTCTACTCCACATGCACCTGCTCAGCCATGTTCATTGATGCTCGCTTCACAAAAGCTAAGAAACAGAAACAACTAAATGCCCTATAACCTAAAAAACTGATGATGAAAATGTGGTAGAACTACACTATGGAATACTATTCAGCTGTAAAGAAGAATGAAATCATGAAATTTGCAGGTAAATGAATGAAACCAGAAAGATCATTATTGAGTGAAACAACACAGACTCAGAAAGACAAAGTGCATGTTTCCTTTCATTTGGGGCCCTAGATCCAATCTTCAGAGGTAAGGGCCTATCTTGGAGTAACTACAGAACCCAGGACAGTAAAAAAGGACCATTGTCAGGTTGGGGAAAAGGGGGAAGCAACAGAGAGGCGAAGAAAAGGGTGCAAGTGATCTGATGAGAAAAAAGGAAAAACGGATGAGGGCTCTAATTGTGGGAGAGGGTAAGTGCAGAAGAAGGAGGGAAGAGGGTTTAATGACAGGACTTCTGAAAATGTCAGAATCATACTATTAATTATCTACCTAAAAATAACTAAAATACACATAAGTCAATGTGTAAATATAACGTAGTTGAAATGAAATCTTCCAATCTGGAGTAACAGTTCTCCTTCTGGGAGCCAAAAACCATCTAACAAAAACTCCCAACAGCAGACATGAGAACCTCTCTTTTGAGTTCTGTTAGTCAAGGTTGTCCAAGAGACTCCCAAAACATTACAGGACACTGCTACTGACCGTGGTTGCAGAGGCAGAGGGTAAAGTTCTTGTTGCTAAACACACTGAACATAGAGCCCAGAGGCTCCTGAGCTGGAACTGACCTGAAAGCCTCCTCCCTGTGGACTAGCTTTCTTGGTACCAGAAAGCACCATGCAAGCTTCCAAAGGAGGAAAGCAACTGACAGTCTTACCCAGCTATGATGCCTATGAACTACAGCCACCACCAGCATGGCACAATAACCCTAAGAGTACGGTAGTGGCACACATACCTTGACTCTCAAATTGGATGTAGAGAGAAATCTTGCCTAGTATTAGAAATCTAGCCAACTACAGAGGGCTACTGAAACCACAGATCTTGGAGAACTTAGAACTGCCACTTTCCTAAACCAGTATAACCCCTAACTACATTGTAAATATTTGTTCTTATACACAAAGATAAGTGTGTCCTCACCCCTCATTAGGGAAATGTTGGTATCCAACAGACTGAGGCCATTACAGACAACCAAAATGCAGAGTTGTAGAGCCCAATCCCCGTGGATACATCTACAAGTCCTGGAACTGAGGCTCAGGGATCACTGCAGAAGAGCCGGCAGAAAGGAAGTTTGCTCTAAGACTCTCTTGAGGAATGTCAGAAGCTACATGAATCTTGAAGATCCTAAAACTAAGAAGTCTCACCAACATGACAGCCTAAACATGAGCTAACAATCCCAATAACTAACATGCCAAAGCCCTGGAGGTCTCGACCCTACACAAAGAATTTCCAGGATAGAGCATACCAACTGTTTATTAAGTACCAAATGGTTAGCCCTAAAAATATGCATACAAGCAAGTCCAGGACAGCCAAGGCTACATAGAGAAGCCTTGTCTCTCTAAACAAACAAATAGACAAGCAAACAAAACAATAAACAAATCAAAAAACAAACTAGCAATAAACCTAAGCAAGAAAGTTTAAAAAAAAAACAATGAAAGCCTTAAGACACTGAAAAGAAACTGAAGAAAATAATAGACTGAAAAACCAAAAACAAGACAAATTGATATTGTAAAAATAATTGTATTGCTTTAAGCAATTTATAGATCCACAGTCACTATCAAAATTCCAATGACATTCTTCAAAGACCTAGCAAAACAATGCTAGTCCAGGAGCAAAACTAGAAATGTCATTAACACCTGATCTCAAATTACACTAAAGACCTACAAGTACATCACGACAAAGGCAGAAAAACATCACGACAAAACAGAAAACATAACCGAGGAGCCAGAAATAAACACACAGCTACAATCACCTGAAAAAGAATTTTCCCCTTCATTTATTTTTTGTTTGTTTGTTTGTTTGAAACAGGGTCTTTCTACGTTGTCTTGGCTGTCCTAGAAACTCACTATGTAGATCAGGCTGGCCTTGAACTCAGAGATCCACCTCTTTCTGCCTCCCAGGTGCTGGGATTAGAGGTATACATCATTTTTATTTTATGTGTATGGGTGCTTTGCCTGTATACCATGGAGGCCAAAAGGGCTTTGATCCTCTGGGAAGTAGAGTTACAGGTGGTTGTGAACACCTTGCGTGCTGGTAATTGGAACCCAGGGATCTTGGGGAAAGCAGCCAGTGTTCTTAACCTCTGACCCATCTCTCCTGCCTCTAACCCCAGCCACCTAATTTAACAAAGGGTCAAAACATACACTGGAAAAGGTCTGCATCATGAACACTATGGTGCTGGAAAAGTCAGATATGAAAGGATGACATTATGGAGATAACCTAGAACCCATGCACAGATGTAGCTCTTGGCAGTCTCCAAGTGGGTTCCCTAGTAAGGGGAACAGGGACTGTCTCTGACATGAACTCAGTGGCTGGTTCTTTGATCACCTCCCTGAGTGGGGAGCAGCCTTACCAGGCCACAGAAGAGGACAATGCAGGCAGTCCTGATGAGACCTGATAGGCTAGGGTCAGAGAGAAGGGGAAAAGGATCTCCCCTATCAGTGGACTTGGGGAGGGACATAGGAGATGAGGAAGAGAGGGTAGGATTAGGAGGGGCAAGGGAGGGGGCTATAGCTGGGATACAAAGTGAATAAACTGTAATAAAAAATAAAGTAATTTTAAAAAAAGGATGGCATTAAATCCATTTCTCATCCTTTGCACAAAATCACATGCAAATAGATCAAGGCCCTTAAGATGAGATCTTAAATTCTGAATAACTGCTGGAGAAAAACAAGCACTCACAAGACGTGGATAAGCACAGGCAAGGGAAGTATAGGACACAGCCAACAGGGTAACACAAAATCTTTTCCAATTATATATCTGACATGAGCTTGAGATCTATGTTTGCAGAACTCCAAACTTTAAACCAAAACACAAAGCATCCAATCAACAAGTAGTGGATGAAGTTAACAGTTCCCTGACAAAACACACAAAAACTTTTTTTAAAAGGCCAATGAATACTGGAAAAAAATGCTCAACATCTTCAGCCATCCAAGAGTTCAGAAATGTGAAAGCCTTGTTTGGGTCTATATGATTAACCTAAAATATAACATTAACAAAATGGTAATCTTACCCCTTTCATCCAAGAGAAGGTTTTCTGGTTTAATATCTCTGTGAGTTATTCCAATTCCATGCAGATAAACCTAGGTGGAAGGTTAAACAGTGGAATTTAGCAATTTACCTCATTTATGCTAATTTTAAACAAAGTGAAAGAGGCTATGGTACCTACCACCCCTGCCATGAGTTGATGGAAAAACCTCTGAGCATCTTGTTCCGGCATGCCTATGTCTGGCTCTGTAAGAAATAATTATTGATAGTATACTGAAAGACTGTAGTCAGGCATCAACCATATAGGATCTTAAATCTTTTCTCATTTATGCTTCTACTTAAGCAAACATAAACATCTACTAACAAAAAAAGAGTCAACTCCAAGAACAAATACATGAGTAAACATAACATCTTTGTACATGCTAAGTAGTAAAAACACCCTAACATCATATCAAAGTATTTTAATCTTATATTAACCCCAATGGACTTGATTTCCTTCAAAGTTTCCCCTACATCTTTTAAACACAAAGTTCAGGACCAGAAGACTAGGATTTGATTTTCAGCACTGACATGGCTTACAACCATCTGTCAGCTGCAGGGGATCCAGGGCCCTCTTCAGGCCTTTTAGAGCACCAGGCATGCCTCCATGGGCACCAGGCATGCCTCCATGGGCACCAGGCATACACATGGTACACAGAATACAAAACAGCCATAAAGTAAATAAGTTTTAACAGGTTCTATTTTTCCCAGTGTTTCAGTATGTCTGCCAACAGGGAAGTCTAGTAAATTTCATTACTTAACTGATTTAAGCCATAAAATTTTCACACTACAAAGTCAAGAATGCCTGACTTTTTATTCCAATTTTACTGCTGCATATCCAACTCTAGAATAAAATTAATTAAACAGCTATCTAACATTTAAAATACAGCTGAGATAGTTGGGTATGGCAGTGCACGCCCTTAATCCCAGCACCCAGGAGGCAGAGGCCTGAAGATCTCTGAGTTCAAGGCCAACCTGGTCTACAATGCTAGTTCCAGGACAGCCAAGACTACAGAGAAAACATGCCCCACCCCCCCCAAAAAAGTTACCAGCTGAGAATGTGGCTTAGTAGTGGACCAGCTGAAGGGCCTGTGCAAAGACCCTGTGTTTAATTTCCAGCAAAACACACACAACTTGAAAACTTGTTCAGTAAAACAATTTACCATAATCTTTTCCATACCTATTCTATCAAAAAGTTCTCCTCCACTACAGTACTCTAGGAACAGATACTGGATATTGCCTTCCCTCCTGTGGCCATAGAATTTTACTACGTTCTCATGATTTAGCATTTTATTGATGCAGATCTCTTTCTTAATATTTTCTGGACAGTCTATGGCCCGCTTCATGTCTACAATTTTCACTGCAACAGCTTCTTCAGTTATTCTATTCACAGCAAGCTGAACCCTTAAAGAGAGAAGAGAGAAAGTTACAACATTTTCACCTCAGAATTCTATTTCTCCTAAAACTTCAAAAGATTATTGACACATGCCTGCAATTCCAGCATTCTAAAGACAAAGGGTCCAAGTTCAAGGTCAGCCTGGGCAACAAAGAAACTCTCTCAAAAAAAAAAAAATCAGCAAGTGATGGTGACACTTGTCTTTTAGCAGAGCTCTTGGAGTTTGAGGCCAGCCAGGTACATAACGAGACACAGTCTCTAAAATAAATACATAATTTTAAACAGTCTCCATTTTTCCCAATTGGAGGGTTGGAGGGGGCAGCCTGGAGAAATGGCTGAGCAGTTAAGTGAACTTGCTTCAGACAGTACAATTGCCAGCACCCACAGGGTAGCTCTGTAATTAAAAAAATAACCATCTGTAATTCCAGTTCCCAGGGATCGCACACCTCCCTCTGGACCTCGTCAGAAAGACACACATGTAGTGCACGAACATGTAGGCGAACACTCATACATGTAAAATTTCATGAGAGGAAAAACTTCAAAAGGTTAAATGTAACACATTCCAAACTATTTTTCCTTCACTACTTTCTTCATCAAAGAAAATGAAATGGTTTCTGCCATATTATCGAAAGCAATGAAACAAAATATGAAGCACTACAGTTAATCTCCAAGAAAGTCATTACCTTGTGGATGGAAGTTATCTAGGAAGTGACTAACAATTTTTTAAAAGATAATAGCAATTCTAGATTACATCACATACATACATGGCGTAGTCACACAACATTACTGTACATCTATTAACCTCATGCATATATGCCTTCAGTAATATGTTAGCACCTCTGAGGTAAGTGCCACTAATTCTATCCTCAAATGAGGAAACAGGCACATAAAACTTGCTCAAGAACACAAACCACAACCAGGACCTGCTACTGTGTGAGGATCTGAAATTAGGCAGGATGCCTCCAGGGTCTTTTTCTTTTTTATGTCATTTAAATCTTAAAGACACAATGGTTTGTTAACAAGTAATTCTCTTATAAAAGAACATTTTATAAAAAAAAAGAAAAAAACAAACAAACAAAAAAAACCCTGGGTCAACTAACACAGTCTTGAAATATCTAGCTGGGAGGCTATAGTGTCCTAGAGTTCAAGGTTAACCTATGCAATTTAACAAGATTTTTATCTGAACAAAAACAAAACAAAGGAGAAATCTATTGTTCTTTTTCCAGGCCCAGCATGTGTGAAAGGAGGATCCGGTGTGGATATGTAACCTCACCTGCTAAGAGCCTTGACTACAAACCCAAATATCCATAGTCATTGAAATAAAGGATTTAAGCGTGTACTCAAACAACAGGTGGAAAACTAAAGCAAGCAAACGGGCCAGGTAAAATTTAAACCAGGGAGGCCATCAAGTTGAATAAGCAGATAAAAGCTGCCTGCTACCAGGCCTGATGACCTGAGTTCAGTCCTCCGACCCCTCAAGAGATCAAGTTCCTGCAAGACGCCCTCTGACCTCCACACGGGTGCGCACCGCACAGTGGCAGAACACAAACACACACACAAATGTAATAATAATTAAAAAAAAAAATTAATGAGGGTTCAAACTTACTCTCCATAGGCACCTTCTCCCAAAGTTTGCACCAAGTCCCAGTCTTCCACAAAAGGCACGGCCATGACTCCAAGCACTGCGGCTGTAAAATGCAGGATCCCAGAAAATGGGAGGAAGGAGTGTAAACGCTCATCACCTGCGATACCACGGAGCCATGGCTCTTGCCATGATTCTGCATGAATCTGGATTCCCCTTAGAGCTTATCCAGATTTGCCCAAGTCACAATACTAAATTTAAGCATTCTGCCCTGTATATCACAAATCCTGTTTCCACGGTTTTCCTCGGCCTTTATGCAACACTGGGCACTAGTTTGGCTCCGAGGTTGGGAGACAAAAGCTTCCTCCCGGGGAATGGCCCGGAAAGGTAGGAGTTGCGGGCAGGGCGCGGGGGAGGCGGTAGTAACTAGGGTAATTACTGCCAGATCAGCCCCTCCTCCCCCCGCTCACTTCCAATTCCCACCCTAACGGCACATGTAGCCAGCACCCGGAGGGAACGGGGCGGGGCCGAGCCGCCCGGACGAGCGGAAGGCACGGACCCTGGGCCGGAAAGGCGTGCGAACCCCGGAGAGCCCCAACTCTGAGCCCTTTACGCTCGGGAGGCGCGGGCAAGCGGCTCCAGCCGCGCTCCGGGCGGCCCTCCCAGCTCTCCCCTGGTCAGGACCACTCCCTCACCGTGCCGGTCCGCACGCAGCAGGACCTCCGAGGCCTCTGCTGGAGTCCTTCTCCACCTTTCGGGGCGCCCCTCTCGCCAAGCAGTCCTTTGCCAGCTACCACAGGAATCCAAATGCGGAGCTTTTCCCGCCAAAACTTGCTTGCGTCATGCTGTCGCAAACGCGCACACCTCTGCCGTAAAGCTGGCCGGCGCGCGTTGTCCTATCCCGGGCTCTGAAGATAAGCCGTTTCGGTAGACCGACCTAGCAGGGGGCCCTCCTAGTGCCTGAGCCTGCCGCTCCGCGTTCCTTACGAGTCCCTGTAAGACACAGGCTGACGATATTTGGAATTGACGACCGCCTTGGTGAGGATTGACCTGATTCCCTGGGTGAAATGGCATCGGGCGTGTGCCCCGCTGGACGCCTTACGTTGTTCCAGAGAGGCGCCGAAGCCTCCATCCAGACCGGGCATCAGTTGGGCCCTGGACAAAAGCATTGGGGTCCTTGCCCCTCTGAGCCTACAAAGGCTGCACCGTTAACTAGGTAAACCGACCAGCTCGTGACCTCGGAGACCCTGCCAGGAAGAGCTTGTGAGATTTAAACTAAGCGCCACAAAGTGCTCCGTAAACGCTAGATTGTGCCCCCCTTAGTATTCGAACTGAGAAGCCAGCAACTGCTGTTGGAATTAATTCTGTGGAAAAAAAAAAAAATGAAGGAAAGCAAGTGTGGTGGTGCATGCTTGTAAACCTAGAATTTGGAAAGCGTAAGCAGGAAAATCGCGAGTTCAAGGCAACCTGAGTTATACAGGGTTAGTCTTCTCAAATGAAAAACGAAATAGTTTTCTTTTTTAAATGACCACACTGCCACCCGTGTGAGACGGGGCAGTTTTGCCTACACAAGCTTCAAAACTAGTTCAACCTAACCTGTTTGTAGGAAGACCATTTGCTTAGCTTAGTTTTTTGTTGTTTTCAAGATAGGGTTTCTCTGTAGCTCTGGCTGTCCTGGAACTCACTTTGTAGACCAGGCTGTCCCTGAGCTCAGATAGGCAAGCCTCTGCCTCCCCAGTGCTGGGATTAAAGGCATACACCTCCACGCCCGGTTCTGCCTTTAAAAGCTAGGTTCACAAGAAAAGCCAGGCACTGGTGGTGGATGCATTTAATCCCAGCATTTGAGAGGCAGGGACAGCCTGGTCTAGAAAGCAAATTCCAGGACAGCTAAGGCTACACAGAGAAACCGTTTCAAAAAACATACATACATATAAGATAGCCAATCAGTTGCTCTCTTTCAAACAAACTGCGAGATGAAATCCCAGTCTAGGGAAGCTGAGGCAGGGGGAACTACTTCAGTTTGGTCAGCCTGAGCCAAAATGTGACCCTCTCTAAAAAAAGAGGTGGGCAGGTAAGCACAATAAATACGCACAATAGCAGAGTCCTTGCCAAGCATGCAAAAGGCCCATACGAAAGTGAGAAACGCCAATTCTAAGGGCCTGGGTACAAAATAACAAGGAAAAACTGAAACCCTATGCTGGCTACGCAAATGCTTTGCCAGTGAGCATCTCCAACTCCAAAAATTCTGTCAAAATTGAAGGTTGAAACACCTGCAAATGTCTATAAAGTTAAAAACCATGACATCAGTTGAGGATTCATGTGATGAAAACAATTTTTATATTATTTCCCATTTCTTCATAATTTCCTGTCTTTAAATTAATGAATATAAATACCTAGGAGATTCCTCTATTCCTGAATGAAATCAATGTCTTATCACTTGAAAAAGAATACAGATTCAGGCACAGTATCTGTGCTCTGCCTGGGGGAGGTATGTGTGTGTGTATGTATGACCATATACTGTGCATGTATGTATGTATGTCCTTATATGAGCCATTAGGCAGGTGGATACAGGAGGATCATCAGTTCAGGATCACGATGGCTATACTAGAAGTTCAAGGACAACTTAGGCTGATTAAAAGAAAACTGGCACAGAAGAGTAACTAAACAAATGGGGGGGCTCATGATAAAATTTACTAAAAATATCTACAAAGGAATAGCATTAAGAAGAGAGATGGCAGAACACTTGCCTACAATCACAGCACTTTGGAAGCAGATGCAGGAGAATAACGAATTCAAAGCCACCTTTAGCTGTACATTAAGTTTGAAGCCAACCTGGGCCATACAAGACTGTCTTTAAGGGGAGTGGGTGCCTAACAGCCTCTATTCCTGAGTATGAGAAAACTTTGGTTAAGTGAAAGCCTACTGAAGATAAAAGGTAACAAGCACAAAATAAAGACTTTGTAATCCCAAAGACACCAATGACAGTGCAGAAAAGTGCCTTGACTTGTATCGTGAGAAGCCCAGAAGACTCAAGTTGAAACGATGACAGCAGGCAACTCTGAACATGGAGTTCAAGTGGGGCAATCACAAGACTGCCAATGAAGCAGAGATCTCTGAACACCCTTCCTGTTGTATAACCAAGGAAGAGCTCTTCCCCAAAGCTGGTAGTATTTTGAGAGTCTAAATAAATGGTAGCTGAACTGTAGAGCAGACACACTAAAAGGTGTTGCTATCTGCCTAAAAACAGCAATTAAGTGTATGTACTGAGAGTTGAACCCACACGCTTTCTTCTAATTTACTCCAGAAAGGTGAAAGCTTGCCCAATATCTTGAATATGAGAACATATAAACCTTCAATCTTATGTACAAAAGGAAACCTAACACCAATATATTATGTATGGAAGAAAAAGGAAATCTAACACCAGTATCTGATCACAGTATACTGAAAAACACAAGCACACTATCCATAACCCTTTCTAATACCCAGTCTTAAAAAAATAAAATAAGCAGCCAGCCAGGAATTCGGAAAAGTCTTTAATTGGAAAGGGAGCAAAAGAATGGGAAGTCAGACAACCAAAGGGCTCTTAAGACTTCAGAAACACGAAAGTGGAAAAGAATTTGAAAATATGAAGTTCAAGATGTAGCTCACAAGAGTGGTAGCTAGGATGTGGAGGGCCCTGGGTTTAAATACACACACGCACATGGTGGGGGTCAATGAATGAGTGAAAACGCAGCTGAGGAAATTTCCCCAGAGATGGAAGATAGAAGATCAACTAAGAAATTTTTGGAAAACTGACTCAGAAAGCCCCACATTCACATAACTTTATCATGGGACTGGGGAGTTGATTCAGCAGTTAAGACCAATGCCTGGGGCTGGACAGTTGGCTCAGAGATTAAGAGCACTGTCCGCTCTTCCCAGAGGTTCTGAGTTCAATTCCCAACAACCACATGGTAGCTAATAACCATCTATAACGAGATTTGGTGCCCTCTTCTGGTATGCGGGTGTACATGCAGACAGAACACTGTACACATAATAAATCTTAAAAAAAAAAAAAAAAAAAGGCCAGGCGTGGTGTTGCATGCCTGTAATCCCAGCACTCCAGGAGGCAGAGGCAGGCAGATTGCTGTGAGTTTGAGGCCAGTCGAGGGTACATAGAGAAACCCTGTCTCAAAAAAACCAAAAAAAAAAAAAAGACCAATGGCTATTCTTCCAAACATGGCAGCTCACAACTGTCTGTAACTCCAGTTCCAGGGATCTGATATCTGGATTTCTCTGTGATTTCTTCTGGATTCTGTGGTCACCAGGCATGCACAATGCACACATACATATATGCAGTTAAAAACACCCACCAAACACAAAAAAATATTTAAAGTGTCATACTTTGTTGCCTAAAATTTAAGAGTTTTAATTAGCCTTTTTAGAAAAAGTTGAAGTAATCTATATAACACAGTGTTTTGTTTTGTTTAAAAAAAACAAAAACAGAGAAACATGACTATGCACACATGAAAATCCAGAGTACCCAGCATAGTGGATACCCACAATGAGGATGCAACAAGAGATCTGGAGCAAAAAACAGACAAATACTCATCCTAATAACTGCATTTCTCAACAGTAGGAAAATGGGCCAGTGCTTTTAAGTTACTAAATAGCGCCAGTCTGGAAATGCTATATCCGGCTACGCACTGAGTATGAAATAGAAGAGGTCCAAAAATGTATTCCCCGTACACACTAAGAATATACTTAGAAATGGCCAATCAATGAAAATGGCAAAAGATTAATAAATACAAGAGTGAAGTAATACAACTCAACAAACCTGAAGAGTTAATTCAAGCTGAAAAATTGAAGACATTCTTAAATGTAAACTCAATACAATCAGGTATGGTGGCATATACCTCTAATCGCAGCACTTGGCAGGTAGAGGAAGAAGAATTGGGAATTCAAAGCCAGCCCTAGCTATAAAATATCCTGTCTCAACAAAGTCAAAATTGATTAATGTATGTGTCTGATCATATTAGGAGAAAATAGACACAAATGAGGGAGGATTGGCTAGGGAAATGAGAGGGTAGGAAAAATTTATACCAAGTACCAAAACATTAAGATTTCTCCTTTAAAAAGTTATATAGGAAAAATAGTAACTAGCTGGCTGTAGTGGCCCACACCTGTAATCCAACATCTAGGTCTACCTCTAGGCAGGAAGATTAAGAGTAGAAAGCTAGCCTCATTTTTACCTTGAGTTCAAAGCCACCCTGAGCTACATGAAACTGTCTTAAAACAAACAACAAGAAAATACACCAAAATTAACACATTTTAACTGAGAATAGCCAGAAGGTTAAAGGTAATCACAACTATAACAGATGATAGTAAAAATGGTGTCACAAAATATAACAGTAGTTTTCAACCTTCCTAATACTGCAATACTTTAATATAGTTCCTCATGTTGTGGTGACCCCCAATTACAAAGTTCATTGCTACTTCATTACTGTAATTTGGCTGTTATGAATCACAATGTAAATCTTTTTTGAGATAGAGGTTTGTAAAAGAGGACACAATACACACTTCTATCAGTTGAAAATCACTGATAGAAGGGACAGTGAAAAGGTAGTAACTCCTGTTTCCACCCCAAATCAATGTTACCTCAAAGTATAACACCAAAACATAACAAAGCAAGTTTCTAATGATCAGGCAGGAGGCAACAGTGGGAGGTTCAGCAGAGCTGGAAGTAGAGTCTGGGAGGGGTCGGTGTATGGGTGCACATGTGTGTGATGAAATTTTTTAGATGGAATTTTTTTTTTACACTAAGTGGACTATAACTGAAAATGTAATCAATTTAAAAAAGAAATCTGTGTAGAATAGAAAATATCAAGATCTCAGGAGTCACAACAATATAAAAAAGGGTTATCCCATTTCTATTATAGAGAAAGCTTACTAATAACTTATAATATTAATCATATGGTAAGTCTCAGATTAACCTTTCCAACTAGGCAGTAATTCTGTATATAAATCAAGTAATATATTTACATATAGGAAATCAAATCTTCTGTGAAATCTAAATTTCAAGAACAGTTAATATACACAGTAGATAAACTGGTTTAAATGAGAGGCCCTTAGGTATCTAAGTACACCTAAGCATATGTGTGCATTGAGTGCCCCTGTGACTATCTAAAAGTCGTATGACTCCTTTTGTTTTCTTAAATAGAAACACTAAGTTTTTAAGATGGTTTATATATTAGTGATTATGTCCTATGTTGTAAAATACATGGAATGTCCTATTGTACAGGACAGAAAGCTGTTTATCCTGACACGAAGTATCTATGGGATCTCTGTGCTTTTAAGTTCAAAAGTTTAAAGTCTCTTTTTTTGCAGTCAGACTGGCAATGATCCCAAAGCACCTACTAACAGCAATGCTTCCCACTTCCTATTTAGTAAGGGCTTCAAAACCAGGTAATCAAGCCTCAAGTGGTATATGAACACAGCATACTGAAACTAAGAAAAACAGAAGTTCACAGTGGGCAACCCCAAGAGACTTAGTCATTCTAGAGAAAATGAGCAAAGAGCCTGTTTACTGTGTTTTAGGTTTAGTGAAGTACGGAATACCTAAATTTCATATGGGTACACACAATTAATTACGCCTGATTCCAGAAACATCTACTGATCATCAGCCTCTATACATGATGCTGGAGGAGTGTGTTCCTCTCAGATTGATATGTTTCAATGAGTCTTAAGAACTACTGGACTAGTCATATTTGGTTCATACTTCTGATTAAAAAATAAAAACCCTCACTTGTTTGAAAGAATGCTAGAAAGATCAGGAATACCTAGCAACTTTCTGTCCTTATAAAGCCGAAGAACTTTTAAAGAAATACACGTTGAGAACACAGACATAACAGTAAGAAGCTGTCTTTTTTGCCCAGAAATAGCACTCCTCTGGTCCCGGAAACATTTATTCATTTGATAAAAATTTATTAAGCACCCATTATATGCAAAGCATTGTACCGGGGTGCTACAAAAAAAAAGTGTGACAAAGTCATTTATATTTGTAGAACCAGAGCTAGTCCTTGAGTTTGCTGACAGAAGAGAGAAAGAACGCTCCTGTTTGGTTGGTTCATCTGGGGATCTAGAGCGTGAATACGGGCTTTCATCCGTTCACTTCTGTGATCCTCATATCAGCCAATTGAAGTCAAAACAAATAAGGCACATTTAAAAAAAATCCCCCCCCCTTTAATTGACCAAAATAAAGCCATAACATTCCATTTGGTAACCTGCTTAGAATTATAAAACTCATTTCATTTGGCCCAGCCCATACTGTCCAGGGCAAAACTTCCAGACAATTCTAATCCCATCCGGCTCTGTTCTTATAAACTGCATATAAAAAAAAAGGATCTTCGGCGTCCTCAATTTGACGCACTCAGTGCGAAGCATTTAGGCCACAATGTGACATTTATGTCCTTGACAAGCCTCGATTATCCAGGTCTTTTACCTGCAACATAAAGACATCAGTTTAGTATTTACCAAAAATTCAACTTTGGAGAGAGTTCCTAGTTCCACAGTAAGCAGAAAGGAGTAACAGTAGACGGTTGCCCATTCTGCATGTGAATAAATAAGCATGAGATAAAGCCTACAACCCTCAACCTATTTCTTTTGTTTTGTTTCCTCAAGACACGGTTTCTCTTCAGCCCTGGCTGTCCTGGACCTCGGTTTGTGGACCAGGCTGGCCTTGAACTCACAGAGATATGCCTGCCTCTGCCTCCCAAGTGCAGGGATTAAAGGCATTGTGCCGGCATGTGCCACCATGTCCGGCCCTCAAGCTATTTCAAACCCTTTTCAAACCCTACCTGGATCAGTCTTGCTGCAACAAGTACAGTGGCCACACCTACAATACTACCATTCCAGAAGCTGAAGAAATAGAATCTGAGTTTAAATTCAACCTTGCATATACAATAATTTTATAGCCAGCCTGGATAGCATCTTGAGACCCTATCCTAAAAACCATGAGGGGGAAAAAATGTACTAGTCTGGCAACATGGCTCAGAGGGTAATCCTGATAAATTGATTTTGATATCCAGGATACACACAATGAAAGAAGTGACCTCTCTAAGCTGTCCGCTGACCTTTTCTATGGCATACATATGTAGGCCTCCCCCCCATATAAAATGTAATAAAAAAATATTTCTTTTAAATAAAACAAGAAATATTTAAATATTTAAATATTCTTTTTAAAAAAAGTTGCTATAACAACTGCCAACTGGGATGTCTCCTCTCTAAGAAGAAATCAAAATATAATTAGTAATATTTTGGGCTGGTCAAATGATTTAACAGATAAAGATGCCGTACAGGTTCATCAGACCTGAATTCAATCTCTGGAACCACTACAAAGCTAAAGAGAATCAACTCCACAAAGGTGTATAAATAAACACACACACACACACACACACACTATTAATACTTCAAGTGAATAACAAGCTACTTTGAGAGCAGGGACTGTTGAAAAATGTCCCTTTTTGGAAAACTGCACACTAGATCACACCTGCACACATAAGAGCCGCTTTCTGAGATCCACAGCATCTACTCACCTTGTATATCCTGACCAGCCAATGTTCTGTGGTATATGCTTCCTCCAGAACATCAAGCTCAAAGTCTTTATTACCAATCTCAGCATTTCGGACACGGTCAAAGCCTGGTGGACGCTCTAAAATCAACATCAAAAAAAAAAAAAAAAAAAAAAAAAAAAAAAAAAAGAAAAGAAAAGAAAGAAATAAGCTGCACTTCATCAACTGCATTGATTATTATTCCTAAAGCTGCACTTTGACTAGAGTCTGCAAGAAAGAGCATACGATAGAAATGGCAAATAAAAGTTCCAACTTAAGTCCTATCCAATGTGATGATCTCTACAAGGTGACTTTCAAGGCTCTCTATTCCTGAAGACTGTTATCCAAAGACCTAACACTAGTAACTTTTCCAAGGATCAAGACTTGTATATATCACAGAAGTTTTCCTGGATGCAGAAAGAAAACTAAGACAGACAAGATTTAAAAGCAGACTGAGTTTAAATCCTATCATGTGATATTAGCTAGTTCAGTAACCTGTTGGTTATTTCCAGATCCTCATATATAAACTGACATTAACATTAGTTTCTATCTTCTAGGTTGCTGTAAAGACTAAATGGGTTAAAAAAAACTAAGAGCAGAGGCTGGAAAACACAGTATTATGTTAGCTGTCACTATTGTTGTTAGCATTATGAATCACTCACTGGCTTCTGTGTAGACCTGCCCAAAGCGGTAGTAACACATTTTGTACATAAGGCAGTTGAGCAGCACTGGAGAACCCTCACGATCCACACGGAATTCCCCAGTTGGAGTATAGTAGTCATTCTCTTTGATATGTCTTCCTGTCTCTGTGCTTCCTCCAATCCGGACCATCCAAAGAAACTTGTTGATATCTAGAGGAAAAAAGGAACAGATGGCTGCATCAAAAAGGCTGCTGGATCTCAATAACTCAATGAAAACATCATTATTTCTAAAAAATGTCCATCATCCTTTCCTATTAAGATATGCTATCATGTAACTGTAAAAGCAGGAAATAAAGCCAGGCTGTGGTAGTTCACATCTTTAATCCCAGAACTCGGGAGGCAGAAGTAGGCCGTCTCTTTGAGGTTAAGGCTGGTCATGTCTACAAAATGAGTTCCAGGAAAGCCAAGGCTGCATAGAAAAACCCTTCCCCCCCCCAAAAAAAAAGGGGGGGCAGGGAGAAATGTTTTGTTTAATGGATAAACAAAGCATCTCCTAAAAATAAAAACTTTTATTAGAAATAATATATTAACAGCTGAAATTATATGCTATTGGTCCAGTCTTAAACCACACTGAAAGTATTCCTAGAAATTACACAAGGCTGAATTACTGCAATCAGTAGCAGGTAGCCACATATATGTAAATAAGCACTTGAAGTATGATTAATAGCAATTTGAGGTGCTGTAAGGTGGAAACTAGGCACAATGGTGACTGTCTATGATCCCATCACAGGGTGGCTGAGTTTTGTGCAGTCAAGGCCAGCCTGAGCTACATAACATCAATCTTATATATAAAAGAACTGTACTATGTTCAAATATTTAATTTTAAGCCTTCATAGCATTCAATAAAAAGTAAAAGTGGAAGCCAGGCATAGTGGCACATGCCTTTAACCCTATTAACTTGGAAGAGGCAGTTTAAGGCTACCCAGAACCACTTAGTGAGTTCCAAGCCAGCTACACAGTGAGCTTCTCTTAGAGGAAAACAACAACAACAACAACAACAAAATTTTACATTAAGACCAATGAAAACACAGTATGATATGTCCAAGAAGAAATGAAACTTTTCTAAAAGCAACAGAAGATTTATATGCAAAGACCTGTTAATTGCTTTGGAAAATATTATCTTGCCTATGCTTGTAATTTCAGCACAGCAGAAGCTAAATTAAGGGTAGATGATGAAAAGTTCAAGGCCAACCTAGGCAATATCTTAAAAGCCCAAGTCATGAGCATTTTTGGTTTGGGTTTTGTTTTCATGGCAATAGTAACTCATGATCAAGCACATGCTGGTCTGAAATTCACAGCCTCCTGCTTCAGCATGTGGAATGCTAGGATTATAGTCATAGGCATATTCCACCATTACCCTACTGATTTTTATAACAGAACCAAGAAAATATAAGAAAAATGACTAAAGATTAAAGGTGAGTTGAGGATGAAGGAATCAGCAAATGAAACTACATCAAATACCACTGAGATTCTCTTTTGGCACATATTAGTGTGGGGGTGGAATTTTTTAAATGCAAAAAAGTATTCACAAACAGACTCAGCTGAAATGTTGAGTAAATGACAAAATTAACAGCACAACAATAATAATCACTCTCAAAACTTTCAGAACTCCTACTAATACAGATTAATAACAGTCTTGAGGAATAAATCAGATACAGGGAAATAAATAAATATTATCTTTCATGACTGTCACATGCATATTTTCATAGAGTTAGATATTGAACATTCTGAATTACTTTTAATGATTAGTATTTTATTGTAAAAGAAAAAAAGTAAGTCTTGTTCCCACAGTTATTTAATTGTCAAATGACCATTCTTTCAAACATTCAAAAATATGATATCATCTCCTGTTGGAGGTTAGTCTGGTGTTTGTATTTTGACAGTAATTACTGGCTCTCAAGATCTGGTAACTACCCTGTCTTTGTGTAAACCTGCCTAAGACATTATTCCTGACTGGTTAACTAAAAAGGCCTGTCCCTGCGCAGGGCTAAAGTTCTCAGGCTTTGGGGACAGGAGAACCTCCGGAAGGAGAAAGAGAGGAGGAAGCCACAATGGAAAAGGAACTACTTAGGCCAGGAAAGTGTTTCCAAAAGTGGTGTGGAAAGGAGTGATCCAGATGAAGGATAAGCAAGTATCTTTGGATTATGGATTTGGAAGGTAACCCAGACAGGCATGGTTAAGGCAGAGGGCATGGGATGGAGCTGGAAGAGATGAGATACTGAAGGTGGAATGTCTGCACA